>NC_138052.1:76183476-77383476 GCF_964194185.1 Rhinolophus hipposideros | reverse complement strand
AGATGAATGCTAGGCTAAGGTACATGTCTCTAAAACTCAGCAATTCGAAAATACTGTGTGGTCAAGTAACAAGAGTAACTACTAATATCAGGTTCTTTCTGAGAGTAGAGAGCGGATTAGATTGCAAGAGAAAAGCCAGCACCTAAAGATAAAGTCCTTACTGAGACCCAAAAAACACAGTTTAGAATTGCAAAAGATTCTGAGTGAAAAAGATGCTGTGGACAGACTTATGCTCGTACACCCAGAAGCAAGTTTGCTGAAGATCTGTATTAAACACTCCAATCTTGTTTAACACGTATATTTGTCAAGGTCAGTTAGAAAAGTGCAGTTTTGATGAGGGGATCCCTTACAGAGGTGTGGATAAAGTTAAGGAAACCAATTTGGAATGTTGCAGCAAGCAGAGACTAGAAAAGCAGGAAGCTGTTACCATCCCTGGGACATGGAAGTAAGGGAAGGGAACTGTGTAACCAGACTCCACAAAAGCTAGAGCCAAGGAAAGCGGCCTGCCCTATCTACCAGACACAGGCGTGGTGGGAATCGCAGCAGCAAGACAGGAAGGGAGTGAACGTGAGGGGAGATAAATATCTGACTTTATTCTTCTCCCACCTGCCAATCACCTATTCTTGCTCCCCATTGGCTACATCCAACAGGAAGCCAGAGGGAATAGGAACCTAGATGGGGCAGACCTTAGGTCACACTTAACCCCCTCACCAGGACTGTGAAAGGTAGGGAGTCAGTGGGATAAGGACTAAATGAAGATTCTTTTATATACTATTCTTTTCCCTTAACATGGTCCAACTTCACTTGAAAGAACCTTTAGTATCAAAGGGCATATTATGGCAGTATTACTGAATAAGTAATTCAGTTGTTCAGATTCAAATTATGTAGATTTGAATGATATCCCTCCGGTTACCAATCCAATGGATATAGTCTTACATACTCAACAGAGGAAATAAAAGGTAAAATTGAAACTTGTTGATAGCTTTGGAAAAAACACACAAACTATTTTACATGAGAATAACTTAGAAATTCTAATAATTATAGCTGACTATTATATAATAGCATACATTTTACAATACAATTCAAAGATTTTTTTTTTCCACATGATCTACTATACTGCCCATTTTAATAAGCAACATTGAGGTGATTCCCATTGGGTTCTGATTTTTTAAAAAAATTTTATTATATTTATTGGGGTGACATTGGTTAGTAAAATTATATAGGTTTCAAGTGTACATTTCTATGATATATCTATAGATTGCATTGTGTGTTCACCATCCAGAGTCAATTCTTCCATCACCATATATTTGACCCCCTATTCCCTCTCATTACACTCCCTCTGACTCTCTGGTAGACACTAAACTGTTGTCTGTGTCTATGAGTTTTTGTTTTTGTCTTGTTTTTTTGTTGCTTTCAGTTTTATACACCACATGAGTGAAGTCACATGGTTCTTAACTTTTTCTGTCTGACTTATTTCAGTTAGCATTATAATCTCAAGATCCATCCATGTTGTCACAAATGGCACTATTTCATCTTTTCTTATGGCAGAATAGTATTCCATTGTGTACATATACTACAACTTCTTTATCCATTCATCTATCGAAGGACATTTTGGTTGTTTCCATGTCTTGCCACCATGAATAATGCTTTAAAATCATAGTAATGAATAAAAAAAAAAAATCATAGAGCAACAGGACTTTCCAATTAGCTATAATCCTTAATCAAATAGTTGAGCATTAGCTATTCACAAGATGCTCTTGGCTGATATGTAGGATACTGAAGTACAGATATGATCTTCATCTTCATTACAGATGTTCTAAGGAACATATATACTCAAACAAAGGCAAATAATGAAAAGTTTTAGATATTCAAGTACTAAGTGATGTAGTAAAAGTATGTCTCTACTGCCATATAGGAAGTTAATGTTAGAAATTGTATTTATAACATTTTTAAGGAGAAAAAATGAAATGTCACTAATATGTAATATGTAAATGACACTAGAGCTTCACTTTGTCTATACGTCAAATGCTGTATGTTACCAAGACTAAGTGAGCTATCTAGCAGATGACTGCATGGTCCCTAATGAAGGGAGTAAGAGAAGTTTCCAGTTGTTCATTGCTCTTGGTTTTCACAATGTATAACAGTTTATGTGTTTCCAGGTCAGTAGATATAAGTTTTTTATTTAAATACTCTGTTACAAAATGGATAAGTGACTTCAAAATGTCTCTATGAAGAAACAGCAAATTGCAGAGAATACTGTTAACAAAGTACATGAAAAACAACAACTACAACAAAAAGAGTGCCTCTAGCATTCAATATAGAATCTTTTCAGATAAGGAAAATGAAAGCTTACATACATATAAACAGAAGTCAAAGAATGGGAAATTGTCAAGAAGATGTAATTATATCCAATATCATTATGTAATCATATAATCTAATATCAATATAGATGGATACATAATATATATTATAATAGATATATTGGATAATATAATTATATCCAATATCATTGATGATGAGACTTACTCAAATTATATTTTTCTTTGAGATGTTAATAACACCATTGTGATTTGCAAGAAAACAATTCTCTCTTTCATGCTTAACTTACCCTTTTTTATTTCTATGTTTATAATTATATGATAGTTCTGATCTACACAACTTTTTAAAATATAGTAAACAAACTAATATGCATAAGGTAGTCTGTTCAATACTGTGTTAGTAATAAGGTGTGCTGTCAAAGGATTTTGAGATTACTGGTATAGACTATGAGGGTAGGGAGGCTTGATGGAAGAGGTGGGACTTGAGATGAAGACACAGGGTCTGGTGATATAATGAGGAAAAGGAAGGGCATTTTTTTGAACATCGGGTTTTCTTAATCAGTTCTCAAAAGTATTTCTGTAGTTCTGGAATAAGAAACGACAGTTTGTTCCTTCCTAAAGGTTTGTGTCTATTGGACCTAAAACAATTCTCTGACCCTATTGTTCCTTATTTCATATATACATACATATCTATCTACCTATCTATATATGCATATATATGTGTATGTATGTATATACGCACCTGTCTATCTATATGCATATAGATATGTATATACATACATACACATACATATGCATATAGATAGATATATGCGTATAGATATGTATGTATGCGTATATGTGGAATACCATCCACTACAATCTGGGTTACCAGGATATAACTGGTATTCTGTTTCTTATGTGGAAGCACTGACAGTACAGGTCTCTCCAACTTGTTGGAACAACCTGACATTGGATTAAATAATCATCTGTAAGTGACCCTTGGGGGTTAGCAAAATCACTAAGGATCGTATTAAGAAGTACACGGCTGCCTTCTCCAACAGCAAGTGAGGGTGTCCCCTAAGACTCTCCAGACTAAATGGTATTGCCACTTTCCCTAGCCTAACAAGTTTTTAGCAAGAATTTCTCCATACAAATAAAAGTTTTACTAAAATGATGATACATACATATCTATGCATATATATACATATATGTATGTATATATGTGTATATATATGCATATATATATGTCTCCTAATATGATCTAGTCAACGTGCTAGGCGATACATAGTAAATAAGACTTAAGGATTTATAGTCTAACGGTTGGGTCTCCACTTTCCTCTCTAGACCAAGGTGTTAAACTTGGGTAGCCCTATCTAATCCCTAGAAAAAGTCGAGGCACTGAATCAAAATAGACCTAAAGGAAACAGGTTCAAGACTTATCCTAGCTAGTTGTGGGACTATAATAATGGCATTAGGAAAGTGGGCCTTAGCTGCAGTGTCCTCATATCACTCTAGTCAAAAAACCACAGCTGTCCATAAGTACCAATAGTTTGCAGTGGCTACCACATTTTACAGAAAGACCAGTGCAATGGATTGAACGGTGGTCCCCCAAAAGATAAGTTCACACTCAAAAATCCCCAGAATTTTTGAATGTTATTGTATTTTGGGGTGGGTGGACTTTGAAGATGTAACTAAGTTAAAGAACTTGAAATGAAGAGATCATCCTGTACTATGCAGATGGACCCCAAATCCAATGATAACTATGCTTATTTGAGACACACAGGGAATATTTGAGAGACAAAAGAGAAGGCTGTATGAAAATGAAGGCTGAGATTGGAGTGGTGTAGCCACAAGCCAAAGAACACCAACAGCTAACAGAAGCTGAAAGAGGAAAGGAACAGAATTTTCCCTAGACATTGCAGAACTCTGGCCTCCAGAACTGTGAGGAAATAAATTTCTACTGCTGTAAGGCACAAGTTTGTGGTAATTTGTTACAGCAGCCATGAGAACTTAAGACAACCAACCAGTGAAGACTCTGGGGTCCCAGTATGTGGTCCAGGGATGTTGTTCCATTAATCCTTGGGAAATTGTAAAAGCAGGCATTATGAAGAGCCTGGTTTGGGAGCCATGCAAGAGCAGACTTACATGGGGCAGGGGCATGGAATACCATCCACTACAATCTGGGTTACCAGGATATAACTGGTATTCTGTTTCTTATGTGGAAGCACTGACAGTACAGGTCTCTCCAACTTGTTGGAACAACCTGACATTGGATTAAATAATCATCTGTAAGTGACCCTTGGGGGTTAGCAAAATCACTAAGGATCGTATTAAGAAGTACACGGCTGCCTTCTCCAACAGCAAGTGAGGGTGTCCCCTAAGACTCTCCAGACTAAATGGTATTGCCACTTTCCCTAGCCTAACAAGTTTTTAGCAAGAATTTCTCCATACAAATAAAAGTTTTACTAAAATGATGATCTAGCAAAGAGAATTCTGTAGGTTGGGGCTGTGGACCATGGTATCCGTGAGCCCTAGCAAAGCTGAAAAGGTAGAATCCTGAGCTTAAAGAGATCAGCACAATCCACAATAGGTAGTTTAAGGAGACTTGGTTACCAAAACTTCAGTGATTCAAGGTATATTGGTGGGCTAGTACCTGGTATCATGTTTCCCCGAAAATAAGACTGGGTCTTATATTAATTTTTGCTCCAAAAGATGCATTAGGGCTTATGTTCAGGGGATGTCATTCTGAAAAATCATATTGCGGCTTATTTTTGAGAAAACACAGTAGTTCCATGAAAGTGGCCCCTTGCCTACAACCCAACTTGAAGGCTTGTGAGCCACTAAAAAGCCACATTTTTATAAAATAAAAAGTTAATGATCAGTTGAGTGGAATGTCACTTGGATCTGAACACAAAAGTGTCTTACTTTAGGTACTAAGGAAAGACACAGTCTCAGATCCACGTAAAACTCAGGTCTGGGAGAAGTCAGTCAGTTACTCTGCCGTCCCACTGCATTTCCTCCAGTTATTTACCTACACGTCTATTAGCTCTAGAAAGGGAAAGCAAGCTGAAGCTTTGCCAGGAAAAAAAAAAAATGTTGGCCTTAGAGGAACTAGGGAGTCTTCAAATACCTAGAGTACTGGGATAGGTAAGATGGGGGCGGGCGGGGCGGTGGTGGGGGGGGAATATCTGCTCTCCAACTAACACTGGCAAATCTTTGAAGTCTTGGAAAATGAATACAGCTCTTTGTATCTGACTAATTAAATCTCAATAGAGGGCCAAAGGCTTCAAAATCTGCAGACTTAAGAGTGGCAGAATGGTGTGAAGTAGCAGGATGTTGGAATCTCTCTGGAATTGGTTCCACAAAACAAAAAAACACACAAAAAACAATTCCCATGATCTGAGAAAACCAAGGTGTGTTTATTCAAAGTTAGGTGGAGAGAGAAGACAGTTAGAACCTCCTCTCCCACCCTCCCATCTTAATGTAATTTTAGATGCTTTCATTGTTACTATAAAATTGTTTCCCTTGGCTCATTCACCTCTAGGTAGTTCTAGATTGACTGTCGATATTTAAAAAATTCCCACCATTGTAAATTTAAAGTGTGTTTCATTTTTATTCATCAAATATCCAACATTTCCAAAATAATATAATGTAGCAAATCTATATATTTTTAAAAACTGAGATTGGTCGTGGTGGTGGCAAGGAGGGTAAATATATCCAAGCTAACCTTGGGATCTTTCTTTTTCAATGCAAAGGGTAAAATATAAAATGAAACATTAAGCTAAGTCGAAGGAGGGAAAAAACACACAAAATAGACCCTTGGACACAACTACGGTCAAACTGTTGACTAAAGGCCTACATGAATCTAAAAAAACCAGGCATGGTATGTCAGGACCACACTTGTTCCCTTTACTTTTGTATTTGAGGTTTGTTAGTCAATCAACAGAGCTGTAATAAAAAGTGAGAAACTACATGAAAAGTGACACTTTTCTTAAATAATTGCTTTTTCTAAAAGCACATCAAGCTTATAACTCTATAATGGCGTTAAACTGAACAATTTTTAAACAATTGCCCACAGATCCAAATATTGTCTATTATTTGGTTGTTTGGCATATTGCAGACGAACACTGTGATGGAATATTGGCTTTTTAAATGTCATTTTGTAATGTACAGGAAGAACAGGTACTTAGGTTATGATTCTAAAAAAACACGTGGCTTTTTGTTCTTTTAGTTTACAGTATGTTTTATGGTCTATAGACAAAAAGAAAAGAACCGCTATGTTTCTTCTTTAGTTTAAACCCACCTATTATTAAAACATGCTGCTTAATACTTCAATGCTAAATTGCTACTATGAGTAATTTCCTTGGAAGATGTGGGTGGCTAAATGGTTTGCCAATGTTAATTATTATTCCCAAGTTTGTAGCACATGATTTTTTGATCATATTTAATAAGTCATCCTAGTGAAAATGCTACATAAAAATGACATCCTACTCTCTTCATGCAAACAGCAGGATCTTATGTTTTGAGTCATTTTTTGCTTTTCCATTAAGAAACAAGAGCACCAATTTCCTCTTGGCTCCACCCGCATTTTGGCTACATGTTTTTTTTTAAATGTGATGCAATTTCTCTGTTGAAAACCCTGTGCCACATAGCTTTAAGGTTTTAAGAAAACCCAAACACTGATACCACACCCTGTCTATCTGTTCTACACAAAGATTATGATGTAGTTTTTCATTTCATGGGATGTTCACTATCACCACAGCCTAAGCAGAGATTTATATTGTGCATCTCATACTCAGTGTTTTAAAATATAAAGTGTGAATATAAATCTCTCTCTCTCGAGAGAGAGAGAGAGAACTTAGAGTTGACAATGATAGTGCTTCTTTTGACCATTAGATGTGTTAGAATAGGATTGTGCTTTATTGGTGATTTTTAATTTATTTTTAAATATGGGAGTTATTTTTAAGTGGAGCTAACTAGATACTATAGAATGGGTATCACAATCTGAATATTCTCAGATTATAAACCCAAATCTGAATGATCTAGAAATATTATTTTCTAATTCCAAAGGCTTTACAGCCATACAGTTCTTGGGAAATTTGCTGATTACCGAATCAAGCAAAACCAATGCTGTTTTCAAACTAACATGATCAAACACATCTTCTTCAGAATAATGTTGGTAATCTATCCATCATCATAGCACACCAAGTTATGAATTTTTTTTTAAATATAACAACCAAACATTTTTTTGAAAGTGTGGCAATTATAAATTGCTTTAGAATTTAAATATTCACTATTTTAAAAATTGCTCCCAATCAAAAAAAAATTTTTTTTTTTCAATTTCAAACATGCCTTTATTTTCCATAAGTACACTGATTTTAATCCAGAAACGTAAACATCCCTGGACCTGAAGATTCAGTATCTTGATGGGGTATAACAAATGATTTCCTTGACAGGAGATGCCTCATTGCACTGAAGTGGTCAGTGGTCAGCTGGTTTGTAACCAGAAGTTCTGAATTCGGACCAGGAATTACATGAGTGTTACTGCCCTCAGGTTAGAGCTGAAAAAAATTTTAATGCAGAAACAAATGTTCTTCACATTTGTTCAAAGGATATTTGAATAGCAAACTAAGTCTCAATAACTCTGTTTGAAAAAACATTCAGTATAGTTAAATCCAGGTTAAATAAATTACTTATATACCCCTGCAGAGGTTACTGTAATGGAATTTTAATTACGCTTTAATTTTTATTTTTCCCCAACCAAATATTTTAAAATAATTTTATTAAACTGCAACCAAAAACTTACCTAATATCTTGATACAAAGTATCAACCCAGTTCAAGTTATAATTTTAGACTAACAGCTCTGTCTCCTCATACATTATACCAACTGGCTGGATTTACTTGGACTGCATGTTTATATTTGACCTGAGAGCCCCATGCAGATATAATCCAAGAATTTTAATTACAAGATACTAATTAGCATTGCAAAATGTTCACTATATATTAGTTAGGCATAAATTATTAATTTTCTTATTCAGTGAGACTGAGCAATATAATTAACTAATCCTTGCACAAAACCAAGAAATATTTAATGTGATAGACATATATTTCATATTTTAGTCTCCAAGAAAAGCCTCAAGTTGCAGGTCCTAATTTCCTTTACTTTCCAATAACAGTGATAAAACAATTCAGAAAGTGTTATGAGTCTTCATTTTTTTTCTGAAAACTCACTGAATAGTTATTGAACTCCAATACTGTGCCCGAAAACTGTGTACCTTGCATAAGCTCTCTACCACAATAAACTCTCACAAGAACACTTTGAGACAGAAACCACCTAAGGTGAAAAAACTGATGCTCAGAACCTTTAGTCTATCCAGGGTTGGATAAAAAGGAAACAATTACTGTCTGGGAGTGAACGGTGAAGACATTGGGAGCATGATAAAAATACTTGGGATACCAAAGTATTTGACTCAAGTTAGCTTCCTGGATGGAAACTCAATGTAGTACACATGCACCCATTTAATCAAAGTAATCAGCAGCAAAAGCTAAACATTAGAACCATAAACCAGCATTGTTCAGTTACATAAATAATTACTGAGTGTCTAGTACATGGTAGGCACTCCGCTAGGTACTGGATTTACAAAGTTGAATAAGATAGTTCATTCCCTCAAGAAGCATAAATATACAGAGAGAAAGAAATACAAAAGCTGATCTGGTGTTGAAAGATAAAAGGCAGTTAGTCATGGGACAAAAAAACCTACAATGGGAAGAGTAGTGAAAGTAATGGGTAGAGGATTACAGAAGTTTGGTAATTCTAAGGAAGGTCAAAAATATAGGCCGGGAGTGGTTGAAAATAAGACTGAAGAGATAGCATAGTACTTACAGATTTGAGTGGCTATGTTAAAAAGTTAAAGAAGAACATATTTTGAATAGAAGAGTAAACTGGATAAACACTTTAGATATATCACTCTAGTTCATATAAAGACTGCATTTAAAGGAAAAAAAAATTGGAGGCAAGAAATCAATTGCTGTATTTCAGACAAAAGGTAGAGAACCAATTAAGTGTGTGCAGAGATAAACAGAAGAAAAATTTGAAGACATATATTTAGAAAATATATGAGAAGTCTATGGTGACTTTTGGTTTCCGACTTGGAATAGTTATATTCCCTAAAATAGGGACTGTAAGAGGAATGTAGGATAGATATTGAAATAAGTTCCATTATGAACACGTTACATTTCAGATGCCTACAGAATCCAAGTGGAGCCACCTGACAGACAGTGGGGTATACGTGAATCTGACTCTCAGAGAGTAAACTCAAACTGGAGGTAGAGATTACATAGTTTTCAGTATACAAGTCATTGTTAAAACTTTGAAAATGGAATAAATCAAACAGTAAGAGTGTATATAGAAAAAGAGTCATGGGTCTAAACAAAACAGTGGGGGTGGTAGGCAAAATTTAAGTTGGTAATTAAACACTTATTTGTTTATCAAATCCCTTATTATTTTAGGCATTAACTGCGATCTCATCTTTAGCTGTTTGGACAGTATAGAAATTGTTCACTAGCCCATATAAACTGTATGGTCCTATATAAAGCAAAATAATTAATCAGTGTTTCATAAAAATGTGTATAAGGCCCACATGCCCCCAAATTTTAGAGTTTAAAATTCTTTTGTTCCCTCACTTTCATAGCTTGTGTAAAACCCAATTTATAAATCATATATATATATATATATATATATATATATATATATATATATATTTACAGTTTTCTTTTCCTCGTTGACATTTGATTTTTTTCATTACAGAATCATGATGTCCGATTAACATTACTTATTAGGATTAGGTCAGTGCAAATGAACATATACCTGTATGAGTTATATGTAGCCTTTGGGATTTTTTCTGAAGCACTTAAATTTAAACAAAAATATAATAAAAACTAATTTATTGTGGAGTCCTGGTTTTGAGAGCTTTCATGGATTTTTGCCCTATGGTTAATATAGACAATCCTAACCAAGCTCATGCATAATCTTTCTATTTTGTCCCCATGTGTCTATTTTGTTTCCACTGACTGTCTGCATTATACTCAGAGACCTCTTGTTTTGATTCATAAAACCACATGAATTGAAATGCAACTCATGCCAGGACTGTAGTTCAATTTACAGGCCTACAGTGGCTTCCTAAGTTCTATGCATGGTTATCTCATGATTTGGATTCGGTCCCATCAGAACTAAAGGTCTGTTCCTTGATTAATTCAACTGCCCAGACTAGACAATCCGTGGGTTGTGTCCACTTAGTTCCTTGTAAATCACTTCCCTCACAGCCTTTCAGTTCATTATTCGTGACTTGTGCATAGTAGAAAATCTCCCCGAACACTTTTCTTATGTGATTGCACTGGGCATTGTCTGAAAGGAATGGCTCTCATTATTCCCCTTTGATAATTTACATTTTCATTCTAGTTCCAACACAGCTGGCCTCCGCTTTGAAAAATGGTACAATAAACCCTTTGGGCATACCTCCTTCTTCTTCCCTTCCTTTCCAAAGCCTCTGTCTTCTGTAGAGCTCACATCTGAAGTGCAAGACATTCTCAGAAAATTTAAATGGATATTTGTAGATCTGCAGTTAACAAAATTTAAAGGATTTATGAGAAGTGCTTTATCGACAAGACTGAAGGATTGTTTTAAGACTTACAAAGAAATAAAACACGGTATCATGTATATTATTGAATAAAACATTGTATTGCCTTTCTGTTGCAAATTTTTTTCCCCCAAAAAACAGCTGTTTTTTGTTTTTGTTTTTTCTTTCTAGAATCCACACCAGCAACAGGAAGGACAAATACCTGCCAGTACCTGCTTAGTAGAGTGGTATCTACTAAGCCCGGTCTCAGTCTCATCTTCCTAACAGCTCTGATTAGTTCTATCACTTGTTTTAACACATAACCATATTATGATTTGGCTCCTATTGAAGGCATCCACATGTATGTTTCCACCTCCAAGTGCTTTTAGACAGGTAAATCAGTGATGTGATAAGTGTTTATTTATAGCCTGTTTAGCTACCCAAAAGATATGAGACAGCTGTCTTCCTCCATTCCATAGCAAGCTTCTGGAGAGTAAGGATGCAGCCATTTTTCCCTTTCGACAGCTGCTAACAGGGTGGGCTCATCACAGCAACGGGCTAATAACTGGTTCTGAATAAACATTTGCTGATGCTGAGGTAGGTGCTCACAATGGACAGATCTGTTCCTTTAAAAGGTGCCTCCTAATTCCAACCTTTCTTGTGACATTCAGTTTTCCCTAATAGAAAACTTCTCTGTTCAGCATTCCAATCACTGTTTGCTGGGTAAACGGCTATCTAACAAGACAAACTGGTTTGTGCAAAAGAGTGAATTAATGAACTGTATTTCCAGTTAACCACGGAATGGGAAGTGGTCTTGGAGACAATTAAATGTGTCCACCCATTTTGTAGATTAGAAAACTGAGGACCAGAGAAGCAAAAAGAGAGTGGTGTGATAAAGCTTTCTGTCATAAACAAAGGCAAAGATTGGGTATTTTGAACAAATGGGGTTGTTTATTTGCTTTGAAAGAGAAAGAGACGTTGATTTCTTCAGATCTTACTGCCCCAAAAATGAATCATCATTTCCTTTTTTGGATAAGACCAAACAAATTTTGTTAAACATTTTAGGATTCTAAACTATTTTCTCTAAAACCACTCATTTCTCATTCAAAAATATTAGCCACTCCCTTTGTCCACACAATTCTCTTTGCAGTATGTATATCTTGTAGATACTGTACAAACAAGCAAATGAAAATTATATAGTGACTAAGGTATCATATTCTACACTAGACTTTTTCAAAGATAAATATTTAAAATGTGGACTACTCTATGAAAATGAATCGTGTACATACAATTATACAGAGGGAAATACAATGTAATAAATATTTTTAATTTCTCATGATAAAGTTTTATGTAGACTATAGTAAAGAATAACATAAATTAATATGAAATATGTTATTCTCATTTACATCCTCTTTCAAATACATTCAGTGACCTTGACCATATCTATTCATGTTGGATATCCCAGTACCAACTACTGGGATGACTTAGCATTGGCTTAAAATTTTGTGAACTGCTCAGCTTTATGTCCAAAAGGGCTACAGTTGCTGAGTTTCCAGCTGTTTAAGAATGACTGACGTGACCATAGATAACAGACACCAAGTATGTGTGTATATACACATATTATATATACCTGTTTCCCTGAAAATAAGACCTAGCCAGACAAACAACTCTAATGCATCTTTTGGAGCAAAAATTAATATTAGACCGAGTATCATATTATATTAATTATATTATATTATATTATATTATATTATATTATATTATATTATATTATATTATATTATATTATATTATACCTGGTCTTATATTATAGTAAAATAAGGCCTGGGATTATATTATATATTATATTATATCACATCACATCACATCACATTATACCTGGTCTTATAGTAAAATAAGACTGGGTCTTATATTAATTTTTGCTCCAAAAGAGGCATTAGAGCTGATTGTCTGGTTAGGTCTTATTTTCGGGAAACATGGTAAAACATATATATATATACATATACATCTGTTTGCATCTGTCAGTATTGCCTTTTTCTATGGCACTACAATTGTGGCACGTAGAGCATTTTATTCACTTTCTTTTACTTCCTGAGAAAAAAATTAAATCATTCTAAAAGATAGCTGTAATATGACTTCCAGATTCTTAGATCTAAAACAAAAATAAAACAAAACAAAAAACTTGAGACATCTTTCAGTAACTATCCTCATTTTAACAATAAAGAGATAAGAGCCAAGGATGTCATAGTTTTCTTTTGGTACTTCCTTTATGAGTCTATTGAATAAAGACAAGTTGCCCTTTGTAAATCACACACACACACACACATACACACACACACACACACACACACACACACACACGGCATCTTGTTCAAAGGAGTATAGGTTTTAATAAATGCAGACCTTACCAATCACTCGCAGTTGTGGAATTAGGTAATCAAGTGTGTAGTTTTATAAATGACAAATAAAATAGAGCAGCAACCTGGGCTGGCAGAAATAACAATGCAAAGTAAAGCTGGAGTTATAAAAAATGATCACCACATGATTTCCCTCTGTTCTCCACTTTATTCTCTCTAACCACAGAAATGCAGAAGAAACTTTTATAGACCTTCAGTGATGAGTCATCATAATATTCATGTACAATTTCAAATGTTTAACTTTTAAATTTTATTATGTAGTGACAGAGTAATACTCAGTAAATTATACTTAAGTGTAAAATGAAATTCTAATTAGAGTTGGTATAGGTTTTTCCAACAAGGGGTCCATTTCTTTTCTCCTATTAGATTATAACTAATTGTATACCATAGTTATCTCAAATTGAAATACTGTTTCTGTGTTAACTACATTCTGTCTCGTGGATACACATACACCTAGATTTTTATGAAGATGATACGTAATAGTAAATCTGACCAGCAGAAAGCTGTGTCATTTGTAAAGTTAGTTTTCATTCCATCGTGACGACTCTGACATAGGAGTCCTGAAATGGCCTGAATAAGTGCCAGTCTGTCTAAGTCAACAGTACTTTCTGAGCAGGAACATTTTCTAGACACGTCTTGACCTGAACTTGTTCTCAGGTTACGGATGGGAGTAAATCTCTACATGTATCACCTTCTCTGAGGGTCTAGGAATTTCTGAGGTGTATGTATGTTAATTTGGGAATGGCAATTGTAGTTGTTCAATATCTTTTCCTCATTTTCTTCCAGAGAAAAGGATGCTGAATAAATTTAGTGGAGCTATTCACACAATTAACTATATTTTATCACAAGAAGTAAAATCACGGTTATTTTACTTGTTGCAAAATCTCCAGTGATTGCTCTTGTGTTTTTTATATGTTTTGTGATATGAAAAATAACTCCACATAATACAGAAACCCTCAGCAATTTTTACCATGAAATACTTATTTTAACATAGCAAAGAGGATATTCTCAAGGCTAAATATGCATACTCCAATTACTTTACAGACCCTTCTTTACAGACCTGCTGTCATAAACATCTAATATCTACAAAAAACGTGATTTTTTTTTTTTTTGGCCATGAGAAATTCAAATTGAATTTGCTTTGGGAAAACATGATACCATGTTTTCATTATGACTAAATTAATACTTTTAATCCTGACAATTTTGCTAATATTTGAGATACTTTGTACATTTCACGAAAATAAAGTTAGTACATCATCATATCTATTATGATCCCTGTTACTGTGCCTGGGCAATGATATTCATTGAAACCTGGTTCTACATATACTGAAAGCCTAGCATCCACCATTTTATCTATGTTCCAAGTCTAACTGCAATGCAACTTGTTATAATTTTCAATTCTCTGTGACACTAAAACATACAAAATGATTACAATGAAACCAATAGTAATCTAAAACACAAGTATTGATAAGGTGGAATAAACCTCTATCTCATCACCAGGAGCTTTCTAACTTTTCTTTTTCTTGTATGGTATTCTTCTATGTCTCCTAACTTTTAAAGAACATTGTCATTTCCTATGATACTCCCCTTGGTTGTGTCTAAGAATCATTATCAAGTCATACTGAATAGATAGTACATTTTTCAGGCTAATGGTCCCATGAAGAGTTCTTCTGTCCATTATACCATTTCTGTAAGAGTCAAACAAATATATCTCACTATTAATTTAAAAGGAGAGTAAAATTAATCCATTTAATTCCAATGTATTAACAAGATCTATTATCCAAATTAAAAGAAAACAGTTTCATTTCACATAAAGAGTATGCAAAACAAAAAACTAAAAACTTATAGTTCATTATACCCTGAATACCAGATTTCAGTTTGGAGTGAGAAAACCTCATGTAGTATTCTGCAGAGAAAGAGAACAGTGTTTAAATATCTGAGTTCTAATCCCCAGAATATTTACACAGTCATTAATTCATAAGAGAGAAAATATTGGGGTCTTAGCAGTTTCCTACCAGAACCACTGACATCGTAAGGGTTGAAAAAGTGTTTGAAAGGCCTTTGTGACAACAAACACAGAGAAAGGTTCAGAAGCAACTAACCCATCCCATGTTTTTAAGTGTGACAGTAATAGATTTAATAAATATTCTCCAATAGCATATTCACACAAAAGTTATAGCTTATTTCTGAGCAAATGATTGCAGCTGTGAAAACTGAGTAACAAAAGCAACACAACCTGTCCTAACTTAATAGCAGAACTTGGCTGAAATGCCATGCCATCTCACTCCTGGAAACTACGAATTGCTCTGCTAGCAGACTTTAATTAAAAGTGGATCTCTGATGAAGATATAGAATGCAGCTTTATTTATACCTTACCCTGTTCTAGAAAGGATTTTTTAAAAAGAGAGGACAAAGAGAAATCTTAAGAAAATAAATCATTAAAAAGTTAGCATGTGAAATGTATACCATAGTTTCTTCACATTTACTTAAAGTGGGATACAATTTTATTTTGAGGTTACTAGATGCCTAGAACAAAATGAAAACACAACCAGTGTCCACACAATGAAACCAAGCCAGCGGCTTAGGATAAGGTCTCCAGTTTCTAATATGTTCTGACTAGAGAGAAATCTAAAGATGCCCCTATAGGACTACCATAAAGGGAAATATATTAGTATTATCCTTATATAGTTTTCATGTACTTATGACTTCTTAAAAATATGGTTATGATAATTTCAAAGACATTTTCTAGACTCATACGCAGTCATGACAATGTATACCAGGAGTTGGCAAACTACAGTTCACGGGTGAAATGGGCCTGTCACCTGGTTTTGTAAATAAAGTTTTACTAGAACACTGGGATACCCATTTGTTTACACATTGTTACGGCTGCTTTGTTGCTACAAGAGCAGAGATGTATAATTGGGACAGAGACTGCCTGTAGCCCACAAACCCCCCCAATTTTTCTGTCTGGCCCTTACAGAATAGCTTGTCAACCCCTGCAATACAATATCAGTTATAAAGATATTAAACATGCTTAGAATGCAAATATTTAAAATCAGAAACAAATATCTAACAAAAATGCATTTGAAATATTTTGCAAGAAAATCTGTGTTTATTTCAATATACACTCATATATCATTGATTTTCAATAACTTTTTATGAAATTAATATGTGAAGCCATGTAGTTAATTCTAATATGGCCTAAAAATCAGAGAAGTTGTTGAAATTTGTCCTTATTTCTTTGCGTTGTCTTCCAAAGCCAATGTGCTGTTAAAAATACTTTGCATTGGGGCATCTCAATTTCAGGTACCCCTCTCACAAGAGAGCTGTATTTTCACTTTAATAAAAATCTTTGCTCCTCTAAAAAAAAAAAATTAAATATAAATTAAATAAATAAATAAATAAAATACTTTGTATCCTCAATAGGTGCTCATATTACTCATTGACTACAGTTCTACGTGGCTTCTAATCCCTTTGGCTGTCTCAAGTCTGTGTTTCTGAAGATGTCAAAGAGCTGGTATTCCTTACTCCATCTCTATCAATGTCTCCCACTTCCATTTTGTGGTATTGATATTTTCTCAATTGTTCGTGAAAATGTCTGCAACCACAGCCCCCAAACAAATCCCTTGGTCTCTTACACTAAATGTTTGGTGTCTCTCTGCCATGCCATAGGTAGAAGTTCTAGACCTGTCACGGTGCCCCTTCAAATTTGTCTTACAAATTTGTCATCACATTCCTCATGCCACTCCCCAGGTCAAAATCCTTCACTGACTCCAATGGACTTACGATGAAACCCAAACTCCTACTAAGCCCAGTATTTAAGGACCTCTCGAAATCCAAGACCACCCACCCATCCCACTCTTCTCCAAAAGAAACCCTCCATAGAAGGCAATCTGGTGTGCCTATTCACCGTCACCTCAGTGCTTTTGCTTTGTTATTGTCCTACCCGGGCGCTTTCCCAAACCCAGCAGCCCCACTTCATGTCCTTCTTCCCACAAGAAATCTTTAAATTGTGCCCATGGTGACACAACTCCCTCCGCTCACTTTGTATAGCATTTACAGCACATATTACGCTTTCAAGATCATCATGAAATTGGATCAGCTCACATACTGAATTCTCAGGAGATTTAGGCCATTGCCTCTAAGAAACAAATATGTGTTCTTCTGTTATTTAATTTATTTCTAAATTTCAGTACCAGGTTGGTTATTGCTTGGCACTTGGCCCTTGTTTACAACTAAAGCTGCTGTGGGGAACTAGCCAAAGAACACATTCATACTGAAAACGGAACGGTTTTTGTGAGTACTTTTCTCAAACATGGATTTGTACTTTTCTGTTCCGATTTGTATAAAAACAAAACAAAAACTTAGTTTTGGGTACAAAAAGACTGCAAAGGGTTAAAATTACTTACAAATTTAATTCTGCACGTCTAAAGAAAATGACATGCCTCGGGCCACCTATGTTTAGAGCATTCTATTAGATCAGGTTAACAAAAGTCTAATCTTCTCCACCATTGATTCTGATTTTCCTAATTATTTCTCTCTTGTGGTTTAACACACTAGTGAATAAGGTACAGACATAACTACAGGGAGTTAGAAGATATAATTAATCTTTGAAAGCTTTTATGAGATGTTCCAAAAAATGTCTTCTGCTACTACCTTAAAAATTAGAGTGTACTGCAAGTCAAATAGTAGTCAAACCTCTTATCATGGTCAAGAAGACCTACATGGCTTGGTACCTGCCTTCTGATCTGTCCCATACCCTCTGCCATGTTCACTGGACTCCAGTGCCACAAGCCTTGTATTTGTTTCTAAAATATGCTGGGCTTCTTCCTGCATCAAGGCCATTGTTTTTGCTGTTCCCTCTGGCTTGAAAACTCTTTCTCCAGATATTCCTATGCCTGACTACTTCCCATTACTCCTGTCTCCAAAGGTAGCCTATCCCATCTCAGACAAACTCTAGTGCATGTTTGTATTTCCTATTCCTTAGAGCATTTTTTTCCTGTCTGAAATGTTCACTCATTTACTGGTTTACTTGTTCATTTCTGTCTCCTCCTACTAGAATATAAGTTGCATGAGAGCAGAAATGTGTATGGTTTGTCCCAATATCCTACACATTCCAAAAAGATTATGCAGTGTATCAGGGATCCAATAACCATTTGTTAAATATATAAATGAATGATTGATGGACCACAATATTAGAAATACTTAGGACTCACTAGCTTGATATTTAAGTGGCAGAAAAACAGAGAGTGAATCCTTCCCAAGTAAGAATATCATTTTTACTAAAAGGCATTATTTTAATTCTTTATAGATCACTTATATTTTTAAACTATCAAATTCAATAAACCACATCTAAGAGCATAGAATATCTCCTTTCGAAAGATCTGCTTTCGTAAGTGTAGATTTCTGGAGATTAAAGTGGCTTTCTCCCCGTATTTATGGCTCAAAATAAAGATACTTCAGAGGCAGAAAATACACACAGCCCATTCTTTCCCAAGTGTGCATGGAGAATACTTTAAGGAATTCTGTTACAGCTACTCAGTGATAAAACAATCACTCCAATCCTGATGGGCAAATTAAACATGTTCATCATAAGTTCAGAACATAATATAGACATCAGAACATAATATATAACATCCTCTTACAGAAGAGTGACATTAGAATACCTTCATTCCCTAGATAGTGGTATAGTTTCAGTTTTCACTGACTAGAAACATGTTTCTCTTTAAATATTTAAGCATGGTTTCTGCTTAATTTCTGTCCTCCAAGATGCTCTTCATGGCTTTCAAATATTTGTCAATTTAAGTCTCTACAATGCCTAAGCAGCGTGGGTGCAGGTAAAGCTCTACTGAACACAGTAACCATGGAAACACCAAATTCTTATTCAAATTGCTGTCTCCTTAGAAGAAGCGAGAGAGAGAGAGAGAGAGAGAGAGAGAGAGAGAGAGAGAGAGAGAGAGAGAGAGAGAGAGAGCGCGCACCAGAGACAGAGAAACAGGAAGACATACAAGAATAGGAAAATAAGAGGAAGCAGGAACAGGCACAGAGTCCCACAGCTTTTCTAGCTCAGTTTCTTTTAGCTAAAAACGTTAAAGCTGGGGGACACACAAAAGGAAAGCTATTTCTGAGAATATTTCAGGGTTCTACAGGTCAGAAAAAAAAGTTTCAACCTGGCTATTTTTGTTGGAGTCCCTGGTCAATCTGGAGGCATCAGTATGAATAGTTCAAGTTCAAAGAAAAGCTCCTTGGTTTTCCAAGTACCTTGAGTCTAAGCACATATCCCCAAAGAGTTTCAACCTCTGTCCTAAGAGATCCAAACTGCAGGAACGGCCCTGGAGCAGGAGCCTTGTCAGTGTTTCAGGGATCAGGTTTAGTCTCACTACTTTCAGAAGTGACATGGTAGGAATGGCCTTAGAATTCTGAGTCCCTCCCTCTTTTACATTCATGTGAATGTCACAGTTGAGTCACAAAGTTAGGCAGGTATGACTGTCACTTCACCCCACCCTTAGCTCAGAGAACAGGAATATAACCAGTATTGGAACAGAGCCAAAGTGGGATGGTTCCTCAACTGCCATCAAGTACCAAGAGCTAAGTTTGACCCTGAATAACGGAGTCATAGGCAGGGTTAGGCTATTCATGACTTTCGAAAAGTCATTCAACCACTTCTTGTCCTGGGTTACTTACATGTACATCAGAGATTGACACCATTTGGGTTTTTTTGTTTGTTTGTTTTTGTTTTGTTTTGTTTTTTGAGTTATAAATACATCTTTACTTTTATGGTCATAGCACAACTGATGACATAACAAAAATTTGGCTTAGCATTGATAGTTTTATTTACATATAGTACACTGAATAAACTTCAATCATTATTCTTGAATTTTCTTAATGAGTAAATATCCATAGTACTTTCAATTGACTCATTTGCAGGGTGCACCCTGGGGTATGGCAGGATGCCCTTTTTTCTGATCTGATTCTTGGGGCAGGCTGCATATCTTCTTTTTCAATTTTTAAAAATTTACTTTTTAATTACTGTTGACATACAATATTATATTAGTTGCAGGTATACAAATAACATAGTGATTAGACATTTATATACCTCACAAAGTGACAACCCCAATAAGTCTATTATCCATCTGATCTTTTACATATTTATTAAAATATTGTTGACTATATTCCCTATGCTATACTGTATATCCCCAAGACTATTTTTTTTCCAATTATAGTTGACATTCAATATTATTTTATATTAGTTTCAGGTGTACAGCATAGTGGTTAGACATTTATATAATTTATGAAGTGATCCACCCAATAAACCTAGTATTCACCTGGAACTATACACAGTTTTACAATATTATTAACTATATGCCCCATACTGTACTTTACATCCCCATGACTGTTTTGTAACTACCAATTTGTACTTCTTATCCCTTCATCTTTTTTATCCCGCCCCCCATCCCTCTTCCCATCTAGAAACCATCAGTTTGTTCTCTGTATCTATGAGTCTGTTTTGTGTGTTCATTTATTTTGTTCTTTATATTCCACATATAAGTGAGATAATATGGTATTTATCTTTCTCATTCTGACTTACTTCACTTAGCATAATACCCTCTAGGTTCATCCACTGTCACAAATGGTTACACTTCATTCTTTCTTATGGCAGAGTAATATTACATGGTATATATGTATATACCACATCTTCTTTATCCAACCATCTATTGATGAGCATTTCGGTGGCTTCCACATCTTGGCTATTGTAAATAGTGCTGCAGTGAACATAGGGGTGCAAATGTCTTCTCAAGTTAGCATTTTGGATTTCTTTTGATAAATACCCAGAAGTGGAATTGCTGGGTCATAAGGTAGTTCTATGTTTAATTTTGGGGGAACCTCCATACTGTTTTCCATAGTGGCTGCACCAATTTGCAGTCCCACCAACAGTGCACAAGGATTCCCTATTCTTTACATCCTCATCAACACTTGTTTTTTTATTGATTGATTGATTGATTGATTGATGATAGCCATTCTGACAGGTGTGAAGTCACATCTCATTGTGGTTTTAATTTGCATTTCTCTGATGATTAGTGATGTTGAGCATCTTTTAATATGTCTATTGCCCATCTGTATGTCCTCTTTGGAGAAATGTCTACTCAGGTCCTCTCCCACTTTTTAATTGAATTGTTTAATTTTTGGTTTTGAATTGTATGAATTCTTTGTAAATTTTAAATATTAAGCCCTTATCAGATAGATTATTGGTGAATATCTTCTGGCATTCAGTAGGATGTCTTTTCATTTTGTTTATACAAAACATCAATGAAACCAAGAGCTGGTTCTTTGAAAAGAAAACTTTATAAAACTTAAAAATTGATAAAACTTTAACCAGACTCATAAAGAAAAACAGAGAGAGGACTCAAATAAATAAAATCAGAAATGAAAGGGGGGAAGTGACAACAGACACCACAGAAATACAAAAAATGTAAAGAAAATATTATGAGCAATTATACTCCAACAAATTGAACAATCTGAAAGAAATGGATAAATTCCTACAAGCATACCATCTTTCAAGGCTGAATCAAGAAGATACAGAAAATATGAACCGATGGATTACTACAAATGAAATCAAATTAGAATCAACAAACTCCCAACAAACTAAAGTCCTGGACCATATAGCTTCACAGGTGAATTTTACCAAACATTCAAAGAATTAACACCTATTCTTCTCAAACTATTCCAAAAAAGACTCAAGAGGAGAGAAGGCTCCCAAGAACATTCTATGAGGTCACCATTACCCTCATTCCAAAACCAGAAAAAGAGATTACTAAAAAAGAAAATTATAGACCGATATCCTTGGTGAACATAGATACAGAAATCCTCAACAAAATATTAGCAAAGTAATTCACTTTTTTTTTTTACCATTTAATTATTTATTTATTTTTTAATTAAAGTTTATTGGGGTGACAGTTGTTAGTAAAGTTACATAGATTTCAGGTGTACAATTCTGTATTACATCATCTATAAATCCCATTGTGTGTTCACCACCCAGAGTCAGTTCTCCTTCCATCACCATATGTTTGATCCTCTTTACCCTCGTCTACCATTCCCCTCCTCCCTTACCCTCTGGTAACCACTAAACTATTGTCTGTGTCTATGAGTTTTTGTTTCTCATTTGTTTGCCTTGTTCTTTTGTTGTTTTTGGTTTATATACCCCATATCAGTGAAATTATATGGTTCTCTGCTTTTTCTGTCTGGCTTATTTCACTTAGCATTATAATCTCAAGATCCATCCATGTTGTCTCAAATGGTCCTATTTCATCTTTTCTTACTACCGAATAGTATTCCATTGTGTATATATACCACAACTTCTTTATCCATTCATCTATCAAAGGACATTTTGGTTGTTTCCATGTCTTGGCCACCGTAAATAAAGCTTTTGATAGCCCCTCTACCCCTTCAAACATCATCTAATTCACATATAATTAGAAAGTCCTAAGAACTGCTGTCCCTTCTGTCATGGGGCTAGGATAAAAAAGTAAAGAATACATTTAATGACATTTTATGTTTCCAGATGTGTAAGCATATAATCATTCTAAGCCACTAATTAATAGGGTTTCAAAGAGCTACACTGTTACACAGACAGTTTTTTAATGGAAAACTTCGGATTCTCATCACAAACCTTCATGGTTGTCTTTGGAAAGGGGTTGATACAGGGCAGTGAGACTGTTCTGATTGTACAAAGTTTCATAACTTCCAATTTTAATATTGACCACCCTCATTTAATCTGGTCTTATTCTAAACAAAAGAAATAAAAATCATGGACTTAGTGACCAAATCTGAAGGTGATAAGAACTTAAAAAACAAACACAAAACCTCAATTTCACCAAAGTCTACTCAATTGTCTATAAAATTATTATGTAACCTATGAATAAGGCAAGCTTTAGTTTGAGGCACATAAGCCAAAGCACATTTAAGTAAACCTTGGACCATACTCACTTTGTTGTTTTATAAGAGATTTAGCTTTCAGTAGGCTGTTTAGTGCTTTCTTAATACTTTATTGGCAACATAATTTCTAAAGTTCCATCAACTCTGGCTTCCGCTGTTTAAATGAAGATAAACTGCATTTTCTGTGCAAAAGCAGTGCCACCTAAACTTGTTAGAAGATAAATTTAAATGGCCAGTATTTAAACTTACGACATTTGATCAACATGTAGATGCTTTGATTTTTGAGCACAATATTTAGCTTTACCTTTTGATTTCAACAATGGAAAATTGAATCTGGACCATATCTCTCCAAACAGAAAACTACAGTAATAGTTTGAAATTCATCCAATTTGATTTCAATGAAATCAACTATATCATTGAACTCATATATCAATCATATACCTATATCATTGTTTTTCATACAAAATTGTATTTACCAAATGTTCCCATGTGGAGGATGATAGTATAGTTTTTAATTTTCTTTTAATCAACTGATTGTATAAAAATTTATCTCAACTATGAAAAATGTAATATTTTTAAAAGGCTAACTCTGTCTTAGAAGATTACACACACACACACACCACCATGCCAGCCCTTTGTGAAACACAAGGTAGATAAATTTGATGCACTAATAAGTTGTTACAGCAGGTACTATGACTCCATTTTATTGTCCACTGAGCAAAGAAACTGTATACTACAGACTGCAAATTTTTGTTCAAACAAGTAATATGTGTAGTAAATTAAAGAATGAGATCTTTTCCTAGCTATACTAGAGAATATATAAATACAAAATTTTTTTTTTTGCTTGTTTGTTTTCAAAATGGGCCAAAGGAATGAGGTATGTCCTATAAACACCAACAAAAAAATGGCAGCATTATTTTTTAAATACTGTGCTGCCCAAAAAATGCATACTCTTAAGGAAAAACTAAATTACAAGTTTGGGAAGTACAATACCCAAATAAAACATTCAAAGTTGAGCATTATTTAATTGCCTTAATGCCAATGAAAATGATGCTGAATCATTCTTTCTAGCCAACAAAATCGAGAAACATTTTCTCATGCCAATTCATTATAGAATTTCACTGCTATCCAACACAGCACTGTTATAATTGTTTCAATACAATATAGCCAACTATAAATCCAATAACACTTAAATGAAGTAATGTAAAGGGTTCATTTTGGCATAATTATTCTAACTCAAACTAATAGGGTTTGCTTGTGAATTTACTTATGAGTTTGCTTTAAATGTAAAAGAGCTTGGCAGCAAAGTGATGAAATATACTCATGGATATTCAAGCTCTATGTCTTATGATCATTTTGAGAAGTATTCAAGATGGCTAATGATGCTGTTCAGAGCAATGTAATTAGGACTGTTTTATTTGAAACTAAATAAGTTTAATTCAACATTCACTAATTAGAGTAGTTGGGACTCTAAAACTTATTAAGTTAACTAGAATCAAATGAAGACAATGGACTGCCTGGCACATAACGAATTTACTAGTCGATTTAATTTCTAACAGTCAAACCATTTTATTTGATGTCAAGGGAGTAAAATAACGAAAAAGCAATTGGTTAACCAAACTTTTCATTTTGAAAACAATTAGTTGTATAGGTGCACCATTTTGACCTACAAGATTTTTTAAAAAACGAATTTAAAGAAGGCTGGTGAGGACATAGGTGGGATGAGCAATTATCTAGAAGAAAAGGAAGCTGGGTAAATTTGGGTACAAATAATGGAAGAAAACAAGGTAGTAATGTTTTTTCCTGATTTAGAAAGGCCTTCTAGAGAAAGGAAGCATGATCAAACACTAGTACCCAAGAGAGATCATTCAAGGCTCCAGGATGTAAAAGGCAAAATCAAAGAAAGGACCAAGATAGGAATGGAGACTTGAGAAGAAGGACAAGGCAGCATAAAACTGCCTGTTAAATTGGAAATATAGATGTACAATAGAAAATGAATTTCTATTTAAAAAGGCTATATTTGCCTATTTTCTAATGATTAGTGATTTTTTTTTCAATATAAATTAAAAGGAAGGAAGAATGAAAGGAAAGAGGAGGAAAGGGTGAGAAGGAGGAGGGAAGAAAGGAAAAAAGAAAGGAAGGGAAAAGTCAAGCTGTGTGATCTTATAATTATTTTTTCTAAAAGGCTTATTAACATAACAAAAAGCAAAAAAAAAAGACACAAACAAAAAATAACCCCAGAAATTTGCCTCCTCTTTTGTGTTTTAATGGAAAACAAATTATTTTAACTTTCTCCAAAATCCACAACATAAATTTAACACTGAAAGAGGAAATCCTGAGCTCTTTATTTTACCTAAATTTCCATATAATTTCACTAAAATGTATAAGTAAAAACTATCAGTTATAGCACTACCACTCAAAGGAAAGTTTATCTCTTTCGAACAGGAAAGATTAAGTTCAAAGATTAGATTCAAAGTGTTTTTTCATTAAAAGTCAACTAATTGTGTCCACATTGTTTTAAAATTTTCAATTCGCAACAGAATTGTTTCCAATTAGCATCCTTAATAAATTTTACAAGGAAACATCTACAACTTCAGTTCAAAGTAATAACAGGGAAAGGCTATGGACAAAATATGTTAAGGTAGAAAAACAAAACAGATTTCTTCTCTCTCCAACCATTTAGAAAAAAAAAATCATTTCCATCCTAAATGGACAACTATTAACAGCTGAGAATTTGCATTCATTCATCATCTCCCTCTACCCCCACCCACCCTCCAAACTTTCCCACAGACCTTCTCCCTTGCTTTGGGCCCTTTTTGTACCACTTCTTACTTTGTAGTGCTTTAACTGTTTTGATGCCTGGAATCAATCCCTGGGACTGATAATTCCTTGGTAATATCAAAAGTTGTTTCTCAGGATAATTTGCATTAGAATTGTCATGCGCTATTCAGTATTTGATGACATGTTCCACCCCTGCCTGAAGCATTTGAGAGATGGTTAGTGCTTGCATTACGTGAGTATGTACACACACACTCACAGTTATATTTTATCATTCATATATATATATATATATAACACATACATATTATATGTATGAAACATATATGTGTGTATGTATATTCATATATACACACACAAAATAAAGAAGGTAGGTATACATGAGAACATTTATATAACTGAGGAATAAAAGCTTGTCTTTGAAGCACTAAAACATTACCTCCCTGTGCAATCCCTTGCACTGTGTGTCGTATCTGCAATACCACAGCTACCCATTTGAATGCTACTTCTTATAAAAGAAACAAATCCCTCCAACTTTATTTGTAAATACCTTAAAGCCAGAGGCCATGTCTGCTATTTTTTCGGTGTCTCGTTTCACATCCTCCAGTATGACATCTAGCAGAAACTTAGTAGATGCAAAATAAATAAATAGGAATAAATGCTCTCCGAAATAATCAGTGAAATGATCAGTACACTGTCTATACATGAGAAGGTCTAGATTGAGTAGATCAAGTTAATGACAATAGTTAAGGCAGACAGAGAATTAAAGTAGCAAAACGAACTAACACATCTCAGAGAATCAGATATGAGTCCAAGAGCTTAATAGCATCTTTAACTCACGTATTGGAGACAAGAGCTTACCATTATTTCAGAATGTTATCATCAGATTCATACATTTACTAATGACTTACCCAAATTACTACTTTTAGTATTAAGGTGTATAGCATTGACCTGAGGGTAGTGTTATCATGTACTATACTGTTATTTAAGATCCTTTATATTAATCTGTCAAAAGGTAATTAAGCATTAAAAAGAAATCATTAATCAGAGTAATTAACATTAATACTAAACTCCCCACGCTGGTTTCATATGGTCTGTCTTATATGAGCATCAATGAATAATTTAGGGATGCACATACTGTCAGGTACATACGTCTAAGCAAATGTAATAACCATTTAATTTTCAAGTACAACAGTACCACTATAGTTCTCAAAAGCATAGATAGCAGTCCAGTCTGTTAGCTAGTTGCAAGTAAAATTCAACACAAAATGTGTCATAAGAAATCATGCAAAAATACACCAGCAAATATGTTTCTTCCTTCTCTCTTCTGATGTTTAGAATAATTGCAAATTGATTTACACCAAAAGTGGTACAGGAATGAAATTATTCCTTCAGGCTTAGAGAATTCTATGCCAAGTTTCATTTCTGGATGCATATTTTTGATCAAGTTCAAGAGCCCAGAAAAGAAATACATAAAAGAGAAAACGTCCCTTTAAAGTCAGGAAAGCAACATTCCTAGAGGCTGCTATGGGAAGAGAAGGCCTGCCCTGAGATGGGTGTGCTCCTGGCATTTGGTTTCCACCGAGAGGATGCTGGCTCTCAGAATATGAAGTAGTAGCTGCTATGATGAGGTAATGGCTCTGCCAGTTTCACTGGGTCATGTTCTCTCAGCACATTCCTTCTCCTTCTCCTCCCTGAGAAGGTGCTGTAAACAAGTCATCTTGAGAGAGAGTTGCTATAAAGAATTAACAAATCCTAAATTCCAAATTCCTGAGAACACTGGCCCTGCTTTTGGTGGTCTAGACATAAAGCAACACAGATAGCCAGAAAGAAACAGGTTATTCCACAAGAAGGGGGTGGAGGTGGGGGGGAATAAGAGAGGAGAGAAACAAAGGAAATAAAAAATTAATGTAATCAAAAAGCTATTTTTTTCTTTTTTAAGAAAAAGGAAGCTCAATTTTTAAATTGCTTAGATCTCCAGTATATATTAAGCTATTTTCTGCCTATGGGTCAAAGTTAAAAAAAAAAAACTTTCAGAAATTAAATAATATTATAGCAAACCGTAAAATACTATAAATTCAAATTAAATAAACCATGAACAGATAAACAGCATGTACCACTGATCCTAAAGGCACAAGAGGTCTGATAATATGTAAATCATGAATACAGATGTAAACCTATGATAATCAAATAAAATTACCAGGAAATCAATATTGAAATACACACACAAATATAATCTTCTTTATTGAAAGAAAAAAGAAAGCTTTTCACCATTTCTTGGTGGGAGGATGCTTCCATGCATAAAGGGGGAGGGGTCATTGATACTCATGATTTACAAATTCATAAAGATTTCTACAAAAATACATAGATAACTATTGCCCATTTAAAGAGGTGTTTTGTGTTACATGCAGATGAAAGAATGTAATCCTCCTCTTGGGAATCTACATAGCTTTTATTTAATCTACTTTTATTGCAAAAAAAATTATAATTGCCAACAGTGAAATGACAGGTGACAGAGCTATGCTTTATACTGGGCTGGTACCTGCAACTCAAGCATGGGACATTTTGCATAATATGGTTCACATAAAAGGCTTTGTTCTCCATCGCCTCACTGTGGCTGCAAACCTCAATTTCACTTTGTCATCACTGACTCTCCCAGACGGATCATTTAAAAATAAATAATACCTTTAACATTGAAGTGAATTCCTTACCAACATTCATCAATCCCTCTACCTCACATTCAAAATTATATACCACCAACAATTTTTTTGTTATGCACTACAGATTTCATTTACACCATAATTCCCAAACCTTCAAAGATAAATTTTAAAGATTTATCTTTTAAGTATCCACTCCCTTTTGTAATATTATGTATATAGGGTATTATGTGTGTATGAGTGTGTGGTGTGCACAAGCACATGAGTGTGCATGAGTGTGTATGTGTATGCATTTAAACAAAAACATTCACATTGAGTCAGTTTTAAAGGGTTTATGTCCTGGAAGCATTATGCTAAGGACTTACAGCAGATGGCACAAAACAATCGTTAGAAACGGGCATGTTGCTAATGAGAGCTTTTCATTTTCTGACAAAATCCCGAAGTCCCAACGACAGGCAATATAACATCAATTTCCAGTTTTCAAGGATGTTTTTCTCCAGACACCGTCCGCTTTACTAACCCCCGCCCCCGAACCAAACACACAGCCTCCCGCTCCTCTCACACTCTCTTTCTTTAAATTTCCATCCTTAAACAAAAGAGGAGGTTGGGGAAGGCAGACACCCAGAACTGTAGCCCACCCCAAAAAATATTTTTTTAAAAAGAAAAGCATAGATGGACAGTAGGTGCCGCTTTCCACTCCTGTGGTTTAAAAAGAAAGACTGTGGATGCTCAAGCTCATCCAGGCTCTTTTTTTTGCCCCTCGTGTCCCGCCCTCCACCACGACCAGACACTGATTTACCATTTTCCTAAAAACATTTATCTATTTTCCTCTTCCAGCTGTTTCTGGAAGAATAACAGGGAAAAAGATTTCAAATTGACAAGGCTCCCTAACTCATACCTTCGTGTGTGGTTCTCTGCAGCCAGATGGACAAAACAATCCTCTTCCTCGAAATCGTTTTTTCCCACCACCTTTTTGTAATTCACGCTTCGTCTTCCTACACCTCAGGTGTAGGACAACTATCCTAACCCGACGTAAATTTCCGGGAGTCTCAAAGTGGTACCTACCAAGGTCGCACACCCTTCTACAAATCTAGAGCTCAGGTAACAGCGCCCGGTCCCCAGCTCCATAGTGACACCTGGAGAGGCCGGTCAGGTAGGAGACTGGACAGCTCGGCCAACCTGTGCCTGCTCCTAAGGCACGACGGACGAGACAACGCCTGACCCAGGCCCATCCCATTCCTGGCTGAGGCTACCTTTACGCCATGAACAAGGTAGAAAGAAAGACGCCCTAGATAGAACCAGAGGTGGGGACGGCTCTCTTACCTGGGCGCAGAAACTGGATGCATCCGCGGTCGCCGCTGTCACTGCTCACCGGCCGGAGGACCTAATGCCCTCGGGAGAAGTAGAGCGTGAGACGGCGCAGGGGAAGAAGGAGAACAAAAGAAGACAGAGAAAGAAGCGGAAGGGAAGAAAAGAAAGAGAGAAGGAGGATGCTGCTGCCGCCGCCACGGCCGCCGAGAGCCCGCGCAGTCGGAGCGCTCGGCCCAGTCTGAGCACCGCCCCCGCCGCCCGTGCCCCGCGCGGCCGCCCCGCCCCGCCCCTCCTCCCCTCCCCGCCTCTCCTCCCCGCCCTCTTCAAATCCCGCCCGCCTCTGCTAGCCGCTCGGCGGCGGCGGCGGTACTGGCGCTGCCACCGCCGCAGTGTCCGGGAGGGGGAGCGCGGCTGCCACGCCTCCTGCCGCAGCCAGACCGCCGCCCGGCGGGAATGATGGGGGTGGCAGCCTCAGAGCGCCTGCCAAGACGTGGCCACTTGCAGGCCTGGGACGACGGACCCCTCAAGAGAACCCCACCCCCTCCACTACCAACAACAACAAAGTGAGACCAGCGCTCTCAGGACAGAAGTACCCGGCGGACCTTCTTCATCCACGTCCTTGAGGAAATCAGCTTTAGTCTCATTGGGAGGCGTCCCCCACTGACGCCCCTCGTTTCCTTCCTCTGTCACTGTGGGGCAGTGGTTCCTGTCATTCCTCTGTGGGGAAGACTCACTAGCCGTGCTTCCACAAACCTAACAGCAGTTGCAGAAATGATAGAGGAAAACTGGGGAAGCACAACAACAGAGAACACCTCTTGTCAGGACTTAAGGAGCAATGGCTGAAGGTTTAGAGAATTCTAGAACCAACTTTGTCAGTAATCAGATTTGTTCATTCATTTATTCATTCAACAAAGGTTAATCGAAACCTATTATGTGTTCTAGGCACTGTGGAAACATCTGTAAATAAAAATAGACTCTGTCCCTCCCAAAAAGCAACCCTGCCTCCATGGACATTGCTTTCTAGAAAGCCAGATGTATGATCCTGACACAGCTCACTTAATCTAAATCTCAGTGTATCATTGTGTCAAATGAAGATTTAAAATGTCAGCCCTGCCCCTCTGGCATGTTTAATATGAGGGTATAATTAGATAATAAATAAGAAGAGTCTGTGAAGACTATGAAGAGTGATACAAGTATAATGAATAGAAAGCACAGAAAATGTTGACTTTGAAACGTCACCACTTAAGGAAATCAGCTCTTAAATACTTCTGAAAGTGAAATGACCAACTGAGAAAACAGATGATTCCTTACCGTGGAATCTTCAAATCAGAGAACAGCAAGTTATTGTAAGAGAGGAAAGATGCAACTTAGAATTGCTTCAAACGTTTATATCAAGTACTGCTAACATGTTTTTACAGTCAGCCAAGATGGTGCGGAATGGCTTGTATAGTTTCAACAGTGCTGAGGAAACAGCAGCTGTAATTTGTTTTATTACTGAAATCTGCCAAGGAATCATAGAACCATAGAACATTGGAGTTGATTTCTTAGGCATTTGTTCCAATTCCCTCAATTTTCAGATGTAAAAAGAGGCCCAATTATGGGAGGCTGTAAAGATTAGAAGCTATAAGAGTAAGATCTGAAGCCCTGGCCTCCAACGTCACACTCCATGCTCTGTGTATATTTACTTCCCTCTTCCCAGCTTTATGCCATGTCCCTGTGACACTTGCAATGAGGTTGGAAGTATCAGGGCACACTTAAGTAGCAGGGAGGTTGGAGGAGTTAGGGCTCCTCCTCAGAGCATGGTCTGATAGGGAAGAAGGAGGTTTTAGGAGACTATGAAATGATGCATAGTATAGGAGGGAAGGAAGGAGTAAGAATTCTGCTAGAGTGTTCCGTTGATATTCAGGACCTGGCATGCTGCTGCAGAGACTCATTGAAAGTATCCCTTCAATCCAGCATAGTCCAATTGCTGAGTGTTTCTCAGTTCCTGTTAGTTCTGTGCTACTTGACACACAAACCGCATTCCAGAAGGAAAGTACTCCTACCTTCCTTCACTTCCGGCAGAATTTCCCTGAGTCTGTACCACCTCTGAGCTTACACAAATGCAGCTTCATGCATTGCACACAATCTTGCCTATCCTCACTGTTAGCAAATCAAAATATTGTTTAGATTCCTCAAGCTTTATAGGTAGTCTTGAAATTAGGTATTACAAGTCCTGCCTGCAGTCTTCTCCTTCTTTTTTCAAAATCCTTTTGAATTATCTAATGCTTTGCATTTCTATATAAATTTTGGTGCCAACTTGTTCATTTCTATAAAAATATTGCTGTTTTTAAATTAAAATTGTGTTTTTATAGATCAATTTTTGGCAGAATTCTCATCTTAACCTATTAAGACTTCCGATCTGTGAACATCGTATAGATTTCTATGGGTTTAGGTCTTTTTGAGATTTTTAAAAAAATATTATTAAGTTTTATTTCCCAGAGCAGTTTTACATTTACAGAAAAATTGAATAAAACTATGATTTCCCAATATGTTCCCTTTCCTTCTACCCACAGTTTCCCCTGTTATTAACATCTTTTGCATGGAAGTGGCACATTTGTTACCATCGATGAACCAATATCAAGATATTATTATTAATAATGTCTGTAGTTTACTTTACGGCTCATTCTTGGTGCTGTAGTTTTGCATGTTTTGCCAAATGCATATTGTCATGTATCTACCACTATAGTATTACACAGAATAGTTTCACTGCCCGAAAATTCCCCTGTGCTCTGCTTATTCCTCCCTCCTTTTTTTCTCCTCCCTGTTCTGACGTCATATAGTTGAAATCATACAGTCCATAACCTTTACAGACTGGCTGCCTTTACTTAGCAGTAAGCATTTAAGATTTCTTCTTTTCATGGCTTGATAGCTCATTTTTTTAAATCACTGAATAATATTCCATTGTATAAACGTACCAGTTATTTTATCCTATTTCACCTATTGAAGGATAGTTTGGTTTACTTTTAAATTTGGCGATTATGAATAAAACTACTACAAACATTCAAGTTCAGGTTTTTGTGTCGACATATGTTTTCAACTCATTTAGGGAAATTCCTAGGTACGCTATTACTGGGTTGCATGGTAGACTGTGTTTAGCTTTGTAAGATACTGTCCAACAGTCTTCCAAAGTGGTTGTACCTTTCCACTAGAAATGAATTAAAATTCCTGTTGCTCCACATCATCAACAACATTTGGTGTTGTCAGTGTTTCAGATTTTAGCCTTCCTAATAGGTATATAATTGTACTTCATTGCTGTTTTAATTTGCTATTCCTTAAGGACATATGATTTTGAACTTTTTTAAAAATCTTTATTTGCTACCTGCATATCTTCTTGGTGAAGTGTCTATTCGGATCTTTGGACCATTTGTAAAAATTGACTCATTTTCTTATTGTCAAGTTTTTAAGTGTTCTTTGTATATTTTGGATATAAGCCCTTTATCAGATATGTGTTTTGCAAATATTTTCTCTAAACTGTGGCTCGTCTTTTTACTCTTTTCATAGTGTCTTTCATGGAGCACAACTTTTTAATTTTAATGAAGACCAACTTACTAATTTTTCATTCATGGATTATGCTTTTGGTGTTATACTTAAACATTCATTGTCAAACCCAAGATTACTAGGATATTCCCTTACGTTACCTTTTAAAGTATAATAGTCTTACGTTTTACATTTAGTTTTGTCATAGTTCATTCAGGCTGTTATGACCAACTGGATAGCTTATAAACAACAAACATTTATTTCTCAGTTTTAGAGGTGGGGAAGTCTAAGAGCATGGCACAAGCAGATTCAGAATCTGGCAAGATCCTGATTCTTTATAGATGGCAGCTTCGTATTATGCCCTCGCATGGTAGAAGGGACAAGGGAGCTTTCACTGGCCTCTTTTATAAGCGCACAATCCCACTCGTGAAGGCTCCACCCTCTTGGTTTAAGCACCTCTCACAACCTCACCTCTTGATACCATCACATTGACAATTAGGTTTCAACATATGAATTTTGGAGGAACACAAATATTCAGTCTATAGCAAGGTCTATGATTCATTTTGAGTTAATTTTTGTGAATGATAGTCAGTGTCTAGATTCAATTTTTTTTTTTGTATGTGGGTGTCAAGTTCTTCCAGCACATTTGTTAAAAAGACTATCTTTTTTCCACTGAATTGCCTTTGCTTCTTCATCAAAGATCAATTCACTATAAATGTATGTCTATTTTTGGGTTCCCTATTCTGTTTCATTGGCCTATTTGTTCTTTTGTCAGTGCTACATTGTCTTGATTATTGTAGCTTTATAGTAAGTCTTGATGCCAAGTAGGGTCAATCTCTCAACTTTGTTCTTCTCCTTTAATACTGTGTTGACTATTTTGAGTCTGTTTCCTTTCCATAGAAACTTTAGGATGTTTGTCCATATCCACAAAGTAACTTGCTGGAATTTTGATTGAGACTGCCTTGAATTTATAGATAAAGTTGGAAAGAACTGACATCTTAACAATATTGAATTTTTCTATCCATTTATTTTAAACTTTTTATTATTTTATTCATGAAAACTTTTAGTTTTTCTCATATAGATCTTACACATAATTTGTTAGATTTGTACCTTAGTATTTCATTTTTTTTATGCTAATGTAAATGTTATGTTTTTTTGTTTCAAATTCCAACTGCTCATTGCTTTGTATAGGAAAGAAATTGACTTTAGTATGTTAACGTTGTATTTTGCAACATAGCTATAATCTTTTATTAGTTCCAGGCAATTTAAAAAAAAAATCTATCCCTTGGTATTTTCTATATACACAATCATGTCACCTGCAGACAAAGAATTTTATTTCTACTCTCCCAATCTGTATATCTTTTATTTTATTTTCTCGTCTTATTGCATTAGCTAGGACTTTGAACAGGATTGATTAGAGGGGACATCCTTGCCTTGTTCTCAACCTTATGGGAAAGCATCTATTTTCTCACCATTAAATATGGTATTAGATGTGGGTTATATGTAGATGTTCATTCTCAAGTCGAGGAAGTTCCCCTCTATTCTTAGTTTGTTGAGAGTTTGAATGATGAATGGAGGGTTGATTTTATCAAGTAATTTTTCTGCATCTATTGATATGATAATATGATTTTTCTTCATTCTCTTGATGAACATTAAAACTGATTGATTTTTTTGATGTTGAAACAGTGTTGAATACTTGGAATAAATTTCACTTGGTCATGATATATAATTATTTTTATACATTGTGGATTCAATTAGCTAATATTTTGTTGAATAGTTTTGCAGCTATGTGCATTAGTGATATCACCTGTAGTTTTTCATTTCTCACAATTTTGTTCTCTGGTTTTGGTATTAAAGTTGTGCTGGCCTCAAATAATGACTTCAGTTAGGTAGTGTTCCCTCTGCTTCTGTCTTTTGGAACAGAGTGTATAAAATGTCATCTGTTTTCTAAATATTTGGTAGAATTCATCCGTGAAGCCATCTGATCCTGCTGCTTTTTGTTTTGGGAGATTTAGTTATTTGTTCAATTAAGTTAATAAATATAAGCCTATTCAGTTTGTTTCTCCCATGTGAGTTTTGGTAGATTGTGTCTTTCAAGAAATTGGTCCATTTTGTCTATATTATCAAATATGTGGGCATAGAGTTGTTTATAATATTCTTTTATTTCCTTTTAATATCCATGGGCTTGGTAGTGATAGTATCACTTTCATTTCTAATATTAATAATTTGTATCTTCTCTCTTTCTCTTGGTTAATATGGCTAGGGGTTAAAAATTTTATTGATCTTCTCAAAGAACCAACTATGGATTTTGCTGGTTCTCTTAATTATTTTCCTGTTTACAATTCCATTGCTTTCTGCATTGTTTTTTATTATTAATATATGCTTTCAGCACTATAAATTTTCCTTTAAGACTTGCTTTTGCTGCAACCCACAAATTTTTATAGGTTATATTTTCATTTTTATTTATTTCAAAATATATTTAAATTTCTCCTGAGACATTTCTTTGACCCCTGAGTTCTTTTAATTTACTATTTAATCTACAAATATTTGGGGGTTTTCCTGTGGTCTTTCTGTTAAAACTTCTAGTTTAATTAATTGGTGGTATCGTAGCATATATATACATGTGTGTGTATATATATATATATATATATATATATATATATATATATGATCAATTTTTAGTTTGTGTTTTAAATTTCTTTCCTACTAGTTTTTGTTAGCGTGTTCTATTAGTTTCTGAGTGTTGGAACCTCCCAATGTGATCATCTAATTGTTTTAATTCTACCAATTTTTGCTTTATGTATTTGAGGCTATCCTAAACACATTATGAATGATCATATATTTTTGGATGATAGGCTATTTTATAATTATGAAGTATTCCTCTTTTTTATAATAATGTTCTAGAACCTATTTTGTCTCATATTAGTATACCTCCATCCACTTTCTTTTGCTTAGTGTTCACATGGCATGACCTTTTCCATTCTCTTTCTTTTTAGTCTTTTTATGTTCTTTTAAGTCATGAGTAATTTGAATGCAACATTGAGTGAGTTTTTGTTCTTTTCTTAGTCTGACAATTTTAATCTCTTTTGTCTATTTCCATTTATTACAATTCATTTATTTTGATGTTTAAATCTACCATCTTATTATTTGTTTTATATTTTTCCAAATTGCTTTATGTTTCTTCTTTCTTTATTCCCTTTACATGGATTAATCAACTATTTTTATTTCATGTTACCTCTATTAGATTGTTAGCTGTATATTTTTTTGTTGGCCTGTTTGTGGTTACACTAGTGATTACAAGCTGTGTGTATCCTTTTACCACTTCCTGAAACGCAAGAAACTTAGAACACTTTAGTTCCACTTATATCCCATTCTGACTCATGTGTAATTTTCATATATTTTATTTTTCTGAATATTTTAAACTCCAAAATACCTTATTATTATTGTTGTTGTTTTATATCATCAATATTCATTTAGAGCTGTTTTCAGACAGATTTATGTTTATGTTTGTCCAGATCTTTTCATTCTTCTTGGAGGGACAGTCAGTCTACAATAAACTATTCTACAATTACTAGAAGCTGAAATACCTAACATTCTCTTTTCATTATCCAATCTTGAGTTTTCTTATGGAAAACAAGTGTTCTTCTGTCTGGATTATCATGCAGTAAACAAAAACCAAATCAAAATACTTCAGGCAGAAAAGTATTTAATACAATAAACAAAATACTAACACATTTTAAAACCGGTGGAATATGAGGCTCAGGTTTGGACTTCAAATGAGAACTAGAAAATTACTTCTGGATTGGTCAGTCAGGAGAGCTCTTACCTCTATCACAACTAGAAAGCTGAAAAGCATAAAGCTGCTATTGTAACTAATAATTTTAGGAACGGGCCTCTATATGAAATCCAGTTATTAGGAAACCATTTCTGTTCACAGCACAACTGCCTCTTGCAAGCATGCAACTAGTGACAGATACAGAAAAACCCAACATTTCCTCAATAACACTTGTCAGCAACAAGAACCAAAACACCAACTTTCCTTCATCTTTCTGAATGGTAGCAAGTAGTGAACATAATTTCCAGAACCTTATCTACAAGGGCATAGGGCATGTGTATGTTTTGGTTGTCTAGCCTCTGTGGTATATAATGGTAGGATGAGGTTGGAATAAGTGCTGTGTGTCAATTTATCATATCCAAATTGATTAAACTGTAATATGTAAGTGGGTTGCTCTCCAAATATGAGTCATTATGATTTAGTTCTTCCCAATGCTCTGTACAACTCAGCACTCCAAAAACAAAGTCATTTAATAATGACATTGTTATAGGGAATTAACCAACTTTCCCTTATGCAAAGTAGCACTTTTTTGCTCTATCCGAATGATACTCTCTTAGTGACTAAGGATATTTTGGCTGTACCTCCAACTTTGCAGGACAATGTGCTAGTCAACAGAAATTATTCTGGTGAAGTGACAGTGCTTTGAAGATGTGTAGGATGAGTACTATAGCACAGAATATCATAAACTGTAGCTGCCAAGAGAAGCAGGGGTTCCCGTCCATGTCAGGTGCTGAGAACCCAACTGGAACGACACTGTCAGCAGCAGTGTAGAACTGCTCATACCATTGGAAAGGGAGTTAGATATGTGAGTACTATTGTGCTGGAAAAGTCACAGGGTCGAACTACTCCTAACACAAGAAGTCAGTTTGCCCCAAGGCCAAAAAAGGATAATTCAGAGGATTTGTATTTTTCCATGAACTAACAACAGTACTTTCTTTTGTGCTGCGTTTGACCAGCCCTGATTTATGGTGATTGCTACCGAGCATGCTCAGACTTTGGACAATGTTTGTGAAGTTTCAACCCACCTCCAATTCTGCAGAAAAAGATTCAAGCTCAGCAACAGCTGCTTATTCATTTTCCTTATACAAAAGTAACATTGGAAATACTTGAAAGTAAAAGAGATGATAAATACAAACATAGTTTTCTAACACATTATAGATCACTTAAATTCTCTTCTTAACTTCTCAGACTCTCATTCTTGCAAGCCCACCTGATCATATGCACACACTCCCCACTCAAAACTCTAATACACATTTAAATGATGACCTCATACTCAAAGTAGCCAACATAATTAAGAAAAGCATTTCCGGTTTGAGTGTCTCTTTTCAAAAATCATAATACTTGACAAGGTCATACGACAAGGTCTTCAAGTATCTAGAGGCCAAATAATTTTGCAGTGATTGTTGTGGTACTCTGAATAAGTCTTTGTGTTTTAATTACTAGGATTGAGAAATGCAGAGATAGATGTAGTTTGACATAAATTGAACAGTACCAGAAGCCTCCTAGTCACATATGCTGTCTCCTCCAGTCTATTCCCATTTTACTGTGAAATTACTAGGGAAAAAGAGAAAAAACCAATTGGGTAACTGTTATGTTCTGAAATGTGTTATACATTTAAAGATATATTATTTCTCAAAGGAAAACAATAAAATATAACACAATACTTGTCCCTTGTATAGGGAATAAAAATATTTATATATTATATCGTTTGTTTTAATTTAGCTCTTTTCACATAAGAATTCAGTACTCCTGCCAGCTTAAAAACTCAAGGAATTAATTTTTATTTTAAATATAATAGAATATACTCATATTTACCATGGAGTAATTTTTATTATTTAGAGCAAATTAAAATCCAAGCCAATGTTTGAAATCTTGAGCAAGCTCCATTAAGAAAATTTATATTATATGCTTTGTCATTATTTATTACACAGTTCTTCAAACTTTATCCATAAAAAAAAGTATTCACAGGAAGTCAAAATAACATTCCTGATACTGCTCTGAATTGAGCTAATGAAATGGGTGTGTGATGCCTTGTAATGACAGTTTCACTGAAATATGCTTTTTAAAAGTGAGGCTGGTTGATTCCATGAGTAAGGAGGAATTTGAAAATTAATCTTCAAACAAGGCTACAAAAGAGAGAAATGCATTACGTACAACAGCAGCTTCTACTGTTAATAGGTTAATCTGATAAAAATCGGTTACTGAAGTTTATCTTGATTGACATGTGATTTAACCCAAATTTGTCATACAAGAAACAAAGTGAACATTGTACCCGCTATTTAAGAATTAAGTTTGGAGGGCAAAATGGAATATTATCATTATTATAATGAATTAAATATGGCTATTTTTGTAAAGAATGCTTTTGCTTGTGAAGATCTTAAGGACTGAAGTATGTGAACATTTCATGAGGCATTTTGAGTACCTACTAAAAATGGAAATAAACCATCTATAATATTACTTTCAGTGTGAGAGTATAATTAACAGTGGTATTTGGGGGAAAAAATGTGAAGTTTGCAATTGTCAAAGTGTGAATTTGATATCATTCTCAATAAGTTTCTTTTCCTTTAAACATACTGATATCTTTACTTAATAGAATTCTTTTTTGATCAACTGAATTTTCATTTGTTCCCTTAAAAATTGGTTTCTTTCCTATGATTCTTACAGGGTGCTTGATTAGAAGGCTCACTTCCTTCTGTGTAATCATGTAAAAGTTCTACATTTGCCAAATAATAGAGTCAAACTATACAAAAAGCAATTGTTTCTTATGTTGACACAAGTTGGTGAGATGGTATAGAAGGAGATATAATAAAAAAATATTCTCAGTTAAATTGTACCAAGTTTCATCATTTTTTCCAAGGAATTATTAAGCTGTGTAGAGGCCTAAAGCTTCTCATCATTTTAAAAAATAAGAGAGAGGAATGGTTAAAATTTGCTCCATTTAAAATTGAGTTTTATCAACAATTTATATAAAAAATTAAGAAAATATTAAAAATGTCCAATAAGTCATATACAAAAAGAAAAATCTCTCTGTTCCTCAGTTTTTATTTCTTTAAATCTGGCTATAAAATGCCTTCACTTTACCATTCATAATGATTAATGAGTAGTTAGTATTAAGGATTTATTCCATGGAATTCAAAAAACAATTCGTATATACAAGGCATTGTGTGCTGGATGTCATGTAATATGCAAAGATCAACCAAATGAACAGTCAGGATTTTATAGAAAAAAAATGCACTTCTTTGTATGGTATGCTTTGCTCCTACGTTTTCTTAACTATAATATCAGTAATCCTAGTGTTGGGTCTTGTTTTATATGTACAACTTCAGCAGTCACCTGATGGCTGACAAAGCAGAGTGTTTTAAATGATGAGTAGAACTAAATTGATTCTGCAAATCTGTTCTTGCAAATCAGAAAACAAATTTCTCAGGACTCAAAATAATTTTGTTATGAGCAAGTTAGCACACAATTTATTTTTCTGATTGATGATGCTCAGTGACACTAGCAAATTCACTCTGTATTCTCTATTAGATAATTATCTTCCAGTGCCCTTTAGTGAAAATGCCTTTATTGTTCTCTGGTATTTCTCCCTTTATGCACAGTTCTTCAACCTTGGCATTCTTTTTCCCCTAAACATTTCTTCGTTACAAGGCATTCAGAAACAAAATGTTCTGGATGTCTTATTTCCCATATGCTGCTTTATAATGTAATTGTCCTCATATCTCTCTCAAAACCATTTTCTCCTGTTATGAATATTTCTCCAAGCTAGGTCAACCACAGGATGGTTTGGTGTCTCCTTGACAACCACATGGTCTTACATTTATCACTATTCTTTTTTACTCCCACTCATCGGATTTCACTTTTTATTTCTGATCATTAATCCTTGAAATGTCTTCACCTAGTCCTTATCTTTGTTTTTATATCGTCCAGTGTTAATTGTCCACATTCTCATACATATTCTACACCCCAGTCATTAATTATTATTATATTTTAAAATTGCGGAGCAAGGATGAGATCCATTTAAGCTAAAGATAGATAAATCTCTCCTACAACTCCTTTTGCTGGGTGATTAGGCTTTACAATTTCCAGTTGAGGATGACACCTGATGTTCCTATCTCAAGGTTATATAATTTATTCTGATTCCAGATACAAATCAGAAATTTAGACAGGCAACCAGGTTTTATATACCTGCCCTATTCTAGAATTGAGCCACTGCCTCTAATCAAAAGTTAGTAGAGTGTTTCAAATAACAGGCTTTGTAATTACACAGCATTGCTAAGTTTGAATCCCAGCTCTGCCTCTTCCCAGTTGTGTGATGTTAGAAAAGATACACCAACGTTCTTACCTAAGGTAGAAAAATAATGTTCTCCTCATTGAGTGATTGGAAGGGTTAATTGAAATAAAGTAATACACAGTGAATAGTTAAGAGCTTACTAGAGAGGTTCCTAGCCACATAGGATAATTTGAGGCCTCTATTTTGAGTAGATTTAGCCCATATCCCTTTACAATTGATTTCCTGACTCCATTTTAGAGCACCTCATAGAAAAACCAAAGGGGTAAGTACTTTGACTTCTTTTCTTCCCCTTCACTAGTTCATCAAACTCTAAAATGTGTATGTTTTTTATTACCCTTTTTGTAAAGCCTCTCTCTACGAACAGACTTTACTAAATACTTAGCATTTCAGTATCTTTTGCCCAAAGAGAGAGAACAAAACAGCATATACTGTGTATGAGAGTAAGGATGTAGAAATGCATCTTTCATTATAGTGGGGTGTGGGGACAGAGCCAGGAGTGCAGTTTCCAGGCTCTCAGCCTCACATGGAAAGGTGTTGGCTCAGGTAGTAAATGGCCATCAACTGTGATTGGATGGCCATCAGCTGTGGCTAATTGGCCGTCAGCTGTAACCAGTGAGCCATTGGCCACTAATATAACTGCTGTGGCTACACTAGCAGAAAATGGGGGGCTAGCAAGAAGATGGTTGCTGAGCTAGCAAGCGGTGGAGTGTGGATTGCGGATTGCAGAGAGACGGATTGCAGCTAGCAAATGGGGAGTTGGTCAGTTGGCAGAAAAGCGGACAGCAGGTCGCACGTCGTGTGAATCCAGCCACCAGTGAGACTATAGTGGTGTGATTCCCCTACCTATGGCTCCGTGGGTGTTCCTTTTTGGCCTCACCATGTCCTGTGTTCTTATGTGGGGAGCGGGACCAGAGACCCTGCAGGCCGCCCTACAAGACAAACGGCGCAGCAAGCAGGGTCCCCTGCATGATATGGGTGTTTTTTTTTATTAATTTATTTTTGTTTTTAGTTTCTTTTGTATTGAAAAATGTGTAATTTTCACACAAACGTAGAACAAAGAGAATTATACATTATGCTGCAAGCTTTGCATACGGTAGGTAATTTCATGCACTGTTATGCTTTCTATAGTGATGAGTTTTCTATAGTTGTAATTCTTTCCTCTCTGGGCCTTGAAACTTTCTTTCCATGGCAACATTATAGTTATGGGGTAAGCACATCATAGCATGGAGTATGTTTGATTAAAGAGGACATATCCCTATTCCCCTAACTTTTGTCTGGCTACTAACTACCCACACTTCTTCACTAAACCACCAACTCATCCCTTCTCTTGTTGGGTCAAACATAGCTGACATACTATTAGATTAATTTTTTATTGGATATGTGTACAGTTTTCTTAAGAAACTAATTGACCCATTATTTTGAAGTATCAGTCCTCCAAAAGCATGTCATCATCTGTTATGTTTTCTTCTGGTTACACATGAATGTATAATCTTGTACTGTACGTATAAATTTAACAGGATTTCAACACACCCATCTCCTTTGTACTGACATCATCTTTTTTATTTCTATTTTCTTCTCTCTTTATTGGATAATACCTGTCAGTGTTCTCTTGAAAGAACTAGTGCCAGGGTTAATTATTTCAGGCTGCTAACCCAAGGCTGGAATGTTCTGAAATGTTTAGCCTTCGACCTATTATGCATAGGTTTTGTATGTTTTATTCCAATCAACTACATGTAATCTACATTGTTTCTTTTAACTGAAGTTACAAGAAAGATATATATCTATATATCTATATCTATCTACCTAGCTATCTATATCTATATGTATATAGATATGTAGATATCTATAGATAGATAGATAGATAGATAGATAGATAGATAGATAGATAGATAGATAGATAGATAGATAGATGATAGATTGATAATCTTTCTGTAACTGAGGCACCTTTATATTTTTAATCTTTTTTCTTTTCTGAACCAATGTAAATGATTAAAACGCTCTACAAATGGACATGCCTTTTGACCAAGATTTTGTGTTAGAAATGTTCATTGCAGCTTTGGTAATAATGAAAAAATTTGAGAGCAACTTAAGGGACCAAACATGTGTATTGGTTAACTAAATTTTAGTATAACTTTATGATGAAATATTATGCCGCCATTAAAGTGATAAAAATAATTTAATGGACACTTAGTATATGCTAGGCACTGCGCTAAATACTTTATGCACAATCCCATTTAGTTTGTACATCAAAGCTAGGAGGTAGGTATTTTTATTATCCCCACTATATTTATAAGGCAATGAAATCTTAGAGAAATCGTATATATAAAAGCACACAGATAGTAAGTAACAGAATTTAATTCCAGAATTTCTGACTTCAGAGCCCAGGGTCCTGATCCATAGTCTGTTTTGAATTTTCAATAGAGTAAAAAATATTTATATTTACTTATAAGATTTATTATATGCAATAAACCTTGGTCTTTTATTGATTTTATTTTAATTTTAATCATTTATATTTTCTAAGGTCTACATGTTATATAAATTACTACATAATAAAATAGTACATGCTGAAATAAAAGTATGAAAAGTTCACAAAAGAAAGTTTAATATAAATTTATATATAAATATAAAATATGCTATTTCTTCACAGTCATAGTGTTTTAAAATTATTTTCAAAACAGATATCTTTGTGATTGTGGTGAGAGGGCTCAGTGCCATGAATGTAGTTTTCCATTCCATTTCTGCTCAATACTATAAATATTTATCATTCTTATTGACTATGTCCCCCATTTTATAATAACCAATTAGACACCTCTTTGGATGTACATCAAGTACACTTTCTAGTTTAAAGCCAACAATGTAAAGTTCCTCTTCCAGTGTTTTTCTCTATCAAATATAAGTAGACTCAATAACTACTTTTTCTTTTAAAAATCCACTGTAATTATCTTTCAGGTACATTTTATAGGTTCACTCTAACCAATTTTTAAGGGTTGGTGATATTTTTACTAAACATTCCTACATATATTTGTTTAAATAAAATTTTTCTTACAAAAGTGAATAGAAATAACCTAGGACTATATTACCTTTCTTCCTTCAACATAGTTAAATGCTTTATTCATTCAAATAACTTTAGTGATCCTCTCTTCCTTTAATTTTTGCCACTTAACACCTTTCTCTCTCTCTCTCTCTCTCTCTCTCTCTCTCTCTCTCTCTCTCTCTCTCTCTCTCTCTCGCTCTCTCATATATATGATGTATACACATTTTAAGAAAGGAAAATGCTATTAAAATTCTAATACTCAATATATACCGATAAAAGATGAATACAAGTCACGTTTGACTTCTGCAATTACAAGAGGTGCTCAAAGTGGTTACCATCAGCGTCCAGACACTTCTAATTACAGCAAACTACTGCTTGAGCAATGTTGACCAAAGTGTCCACTTGTGTAAATTTTTTTGGCATCCCTCAGTGTATGTGTGTATATGTGTGTCTGTGTGTGTGTGTTTATAATTTATGCTCCAATGAAATTAACAAACTTATTTCTAACAAGGGAGAAGGGTGAGGAAATTAATGAATCAACATCCTATTAACATTATCTCCTGCTAAAGATAGCCATAAACTAACCCAAAGCTTTCTTGCCGTAGGAAGAACAGATAGGAGGCTGTTGTGAGAGTCCATGGAAGATGTTGATGAATAAGACCCGTGTGGTAGTGGTAAAAATGGAGATAAATGCATGGATTCCAGTGTGGTTGGGAGCTAGTACATGATAAGTTTTAATTAATAGTACTTTTTGAATAAATGAATAAATGAATAAATAGATAAATATAAAAATTATCAAAATCAAATATTTGCCGTCAAGCAGCATATAATCTAATTATAAAGATATATATACAAAACAATTATAATCAGAATTTTTTTGAATATAATTTTCATTGTGTGAATCTTGGACTAAATAAGCAAAGGGTTTCACTCAATCCATTAATCCCCATATTTTGGGGTAAGACTAAAAAATCTTTTTATTTAAATGTTTAAAAAAATAAAGATTAATATGAAGATTCTACAAAGGAATTGCAATGGATATTCATAAGATGTGAGAATGAAATAGATAGTAAGCATGTCTTAACAATACTTCAATATAACTTGATATATATTTTAACTTCAGTGGTTTTACACAAAGTATCTTTTTTAAAATAGTAATGGATCAAATATGAGAAGAAAAATATAGAAATTACAAAATAAAAGAGAACATAGAATCATGCTCTTTAGAGTCACAAAAATAACTTCTATTTCATAATTACTATGTGTCCAATCCTTTGCAAAGCACTTAATATACATCATATCATTTAATAATGATATTTACTATATAAATAACATATTTAATAAACATTGACTAGTAATTTAAACTATTTTAAATATGTAATCTAAAGTCGAAGCAAAAATGCTTTCCTTTAATAAATGCTAATTTTTTGCCAGTGAATTCGTCCAAGTGTATATTGATATATATATATATATATATATATATATATATATATATATATATATATATATATATATATATACTGATAAAGAGTTTCATTCCAAAATAATAATGTTTTTGAATCATCAGAAAAAGATACAAGTATGACTAAACAGTTGATGAAACTTTACTCCATTCACTTTTTATAACATTAATTTAAAATATCCACTTTTATTTACAAATGCTAACAAAGATGCTGAACAGAATATTTCAAAGAAATTATTAAATCTAAGTAAAATAGTATCACTCTTTCCTGATGTTTTTTAATATTTGTGCAGTAAATGAATGGTAAGATTTAAGAGATGATTTATTTTGGTCATGAGCAAAATGCCCGGGGGAGTAAGAATAGTTGCTGTTTTTCTACAAGCTTCAAACTGCCATGAGGCTGAACTGCCTAAACAAATGCCATTATTTCAGGGAAATCTAAAATCCTGGACTCAGACATGATCAGACTTTGAACCTGTCTATTTACCACAGTTTAGGGAGTGCTGGGAAAAGTCCCTTCCATACCTCAGCGCTAAAAACATTTCCCCACTGCTTTGCAATGGTCTCTGAAAAATCCCAGTTAGGCATCCTCTGTGGTTAATTTATAGGAGTTATTGGACAATATAGAAAAACGTACTTTGTAGGAAAGAACAGTAGATCTGGAGTCAGGTGGTTTTGACTCTCCTGTTGCAAAATGGAAAGAAGAATATCCTCCTTAAAGCGTTGTTCTGTGGGAATCCAATGTAATTACCTAAGTGTTTATGTACTGGAGCTTTATATGGTGATACTAATTTACTTAATTTTTTCCACAGTGAAAGGTTCACAGGCTTTGGAAGATGAGAGTATCAGTTGTCTGTGAGGATTCAGGTAATATTATGTATAACATACACAGTACAGAAAGGCAAACAAGGCACATTTCGATTACTTCAGTGCTTTGTAGGAGGCTGGCCATCAATGAACCAGTTGAAAGTTTGATAATCATGTGATAAGATGGAACTATATTAAAAGATCTGGAAATTCCAGTCTGTCCTTCAGATTTCAGGATGGCATTGGTCCCAGACAAATTACTCATCCTGTTCCTAAAAACTTCAGAGAAAGAGCTTTCTGCCTTAGTAAAGCAACCCAAGGTTTGCCAACCACAACAATGTAGAAATCCCTCCAAGTATCTCACTGCATTTCTGCTGCAGTTGGCCTGATTGTGCCCTTAGTGGAGATGGAAAAATACAGATGGGAGTTCCTTAAATGAAATCCATTATATATGTTCAAAAAATAAAAATGATCATGGTGATGATTCACTTTGAAAAGACTTAAAAAAATTTACATGGAAATTTATTGTTAAATAAAATACCACTTTTGGCCTATTGATAAAATAATCAAGCATCAAAATTAAACAGAAAATATAAATGATTAAATAAAACTATCACTATTATTGTGGTCATTGGTTTTATGGAAGACAGTTCTTTGGTTCCTAATACTTGTAGTTACCAAATGTCTAGATTGCTGAAGTTACATTTGAACACATTTAAATAGCTTTAGTGATTGGAGAATTTAGAAAGATGGAACTGCCAGAATGGAATGAGGGAGAGGAAGAAGGGAGAAAAGGAGGGGACCAAAAGGTCTTGTAAAATTGAGATCTACTTGCAAACTGAAAAATGGAAAAATCTTGTGTCTGAATTGTATTGTGATATGCAGAGAAACTGACTCTGGATAGACGAAAAAAGGAGGTTGATTTAAAGAAAACACAGGAAATTTTACTTTATTTTACTGCTTTTTAAATATTAAGGAACATAAATGTTAAAATTAGTCTGCCAATATTTTCAAAGAATTGAAATTAATAACTTCTTACATTCATTATATGCATTAATTTTTTCTAATAATTTTTAAAATGATAAGAATAATGTTTCATAATAAAGTTTTGTTGTTATTCAAGCAGATTAAAGTATGCTAGAGTGCGTCAGGCAATTAAGTAAGCAATGAACTGTTAACTTTGGAGGCCAATGAACATTTGGGTGATTACATTATTATCAAGTAAATGACCACTTTAGTGCACTATATGGAATGCTTCTGAAATGACAAAGTAATAATAGCTAATAATTATTGAGTGCTTATGATATGCTAGGCACTAAGTGCTTTACAAGTCTTTGCTTATTTATTTCTCACAGCTCTGATGGAAGTACCATTTTTATTCCTATTTTACATCTGTGGAAACTGAGGTCAGATTGCAAATGGAAGTTTCCCAAAGTCATGGAGTCCGGAAGAGACAGGTGCAGAAATGGAAACGAGGTTGTCCATTCCCAGGGGCTCATCCACTGGGCGACACATTCTCAGTCAGTGACGTGATGGAGAGCAAATGAGCAACCAGAGAAGTTCCGATTTCATGTCATTCCTGCTATGGAAATTTGAAGGATGCACTCTAATTCACATTGGTCAAAAGAGATTGTTGACTACACAGTGATTAGCACTAAAAAGAGTTACATTTTGTAACATGATAAATTTCAAAAGTTGCTCCTCCTACATCCCAACAAGGTGGTCTGTGAAGGAAAAAACAAAAACAAAACATATCCTTTAGCTTGTTTCAAAATGAAATTATACAAAGTAAACAAACAAACAAACAAACAAACAAAAACAGGGCATAGTGCTGACCAGGTTCTTAGGACTTCAACTTTTCTGTTACTATTGATCATTTTCTGAGGGAGGAAGTCAGTTTCCATGGAAGTTTAAAATGGCAGATAACACACAGCATCCTCTATTTTTCAGTTCATAACTTGCAGATCTTTGGAGGTAATCCAGTTTAATCTCATCGTTTTAAAGAGGAAGAACCTAAGACTCAAGTATTAATACCAAGCAGTAAGCTGGAGTGAGTGAAACCTAGGCCCTCTGAATGGTTGTGTTGAACATTTCCAGACCTTCGAATAAATAGAACCAGTGGAGGCAGAACAGATCCATCTCCCAACCCGCACTTTCTTCTGCTTTGTATTCTGAAGACTCGATTTGCTCCAAGAAAGCAATATGAAAAAAAAAGCTTTGAGATGGAATTTTGTTCCTCTCAAGAGATGTCAGGAAGTCAAAAAATCTGAGGTAGGATTATCTCCTTCTGAGGGAAAAAGGATAATCTCTGCTGTTGTGAGCATGGTAGTCTGATGTAACTTGTGACTCCCTGGGGCTATTTGATATTTTTTAAAGGAAGAGCCTTTAGAATACCTCACCCTGGATGGGTTGCCATGGAAACAGCGGAGTCAGTAGTTGCAGTGGGTTAGTAAAAGATTTCATCTATTTGTGTATCTTTTGAAACAAGCTTGGTGCACATTCTCAAAACAGCAACTTTGTCTCTAAAGCATTTGACATTGACCACTCAGTTTGACTCAGGAGGTCACCTTTTAAATGTCATTCTGCCATCTACGACACTAAAGCAGTCAGGAAATGAAATGCTATAAGGATTGCCAAATTGACGATAGTCTCCCCGTTGAGCTTGAAGTAACGATGCCAGTGTTAAAAAGCTTGCAAAGCATCTGTAGCTCCCTCTCCACTCCCCCCACTCTCTACCTTAGAAAATTTAGCCATGGGTATCTCTGTTTCCGTGTCAGCAATGGAATGTAAAGAAGAAAGCACACAAGGGAAAAAGGGAAAGAAGGAGGAATAGGAGGAAGGAGAGACAGAAAGAAGGGAGTGGTCCAAGATGACTTGCAAAATTGAAATACGCAGCATCAAATGTGAGCAAGGAAGGAACCGGTGTGAATTCTTAGGCACTGCTGGTGGTAATCTTTTAGGAAAAAAAAACTGTTAATATTCTTGATGGATTTGAAAATGCTCATAATCTATGACCCAACAATTGCACTCCTTGGAACAGAGTTTAAAGACATCCTTGCACATGTGCAGCAGAACACATGGTCTGGAATGTTCCTGGCCTCCCTGAGTGACATAGCAAAAATGCTAGAGATTTCATCGAACGCTCTCCCCACATCAGTATGGATGATTTTTCCAACCTCATGTTGAGTGAAGAAGCAAGTCATAAAAGGATAAATGCATTAAGAAAATATTCAGAACTAAATAGTACATCATTTAAGGACACATACAAGAGTCATACATTTATAAAGAATAAGAAAATTATTAACACAAAATCCAGCATCATGTTTATGTTGGAGAAGAGAGAGAAATGTTTTGGTCGTGAGAATAGCATGGGTACCGGTAATGTTTTGTTGCTTAAAAAAACTATGCATATCTTTATAGATACTTAAAAATACTATTAAAATAATAAAAATTGAAAAATAGAAATTCACATGCAATCGTCTACCATTTTAGTCATCTTTCTCAACAAAGAACACTATAGATGGACATTGTTAATATCAAACACGTGTAGAATAACGTGTAGAATTCTGTAATTTATGAAGAATGTTCACAACACTTTAAGGTAGATTTGATTATTTCTTAATTGCCTCCAAATAATAGATCCTCAGGTATGACATATACAAGGAAACAGAGCTAGCAAATGAATAAAACTGAAATTCGGGTCTTCTGACCACTAGCCTGATAATCTTTCTACTGTACCATACCAAAACCTAACACCCATCTTTGCTGTCCCTGTTATGAGGTACACTCTGATTAGAATCATTTGGCTGTTAGTCTTTCACATCTCATCACTCAACATTCCCCACCTCATAGTCTATGTTCCTTCATACTGCTCACAATGCCTTTAAAAAATCTCATGATCTCTCACATGCCCAAGTCTTTCCACATCTTTGCCCCTTTCTTCGGTCTGTGGTGCTCTAACAAATCACAACTCCCCTCCAGCCCTTTTAGTTTGCTCATTCTTCTTCATACTTCTGGTCTGAGCTCATGTGTCATTTGATCCAAGGCACCTAAGTCCCCAAGATCAGGTTAGATGTCTCATAGGATTCTTGACAGTAGTTTACTTTCTGGTTACTAATTTGTATCATCTACAAAATTGTAAGTCTCTTAAAAGCAAGTGCAGTCGTCTGTTCTGTTGTTTGAAGCATGTGTTTGCGATGAACAAGTTTGCTTTGCAGAAATCCATGAGCCGACCTCTTGCTTCTTTTCTGACCCCTACGCTGGATTTTCTGATATTTGATTCTGTCTTATTTCTTACTTGTACATTCCAGTCACCTATAACTATTATCGTGTCTTGTTTGTGTGTGTGATCAATTTCTTCTTGCATATTTGTGTAAAAGCTTTCAATTTCATCTTCTTCAGCTTCTGTAGTTGGAGTATAGACTTGAATGACAGTTATGTTAATAGGTTTTCCTAGAAGTCTGATTGATGTTATTTGGTCAGAACTTACATTGTAGCCCTTAACTGCCTGCGCTACATCTTGCTTCAATATTAAAGCCACTCCATTTCTTCTGATTTTGTCATGTCCGGAGTAGAATACTTTGTAGTTGCCTGACTGGAAATATCCCATTCCAGTCCTTTTTAGTTCGCCGACACCAAGCACTTCAGTTTACCTTGTGTCATACATCCACCTATACCTTTATTTACTTCTCCTCAAAATTATTTCCTATCAGCGTATGTCCTCTTGTTCAGCTTTGTGCATTTTAGTGGATGACTTTAAGTCAGCAAAATGTCTCAAGATCGAGGACAATGGATTTTAACAGACTTAGGTAAGTGATGAGGAAGATTTGGGGGACCCTGAAACTCCTTAAATTCCTCACCAGGCCCTAGAGATATGCTTTCTGGGTAGTAGGGCTGAGTCACCAACATTCCCCTACCTCTGCTTTAGGGCAACTGTTGTTATCACTGATTTTGAATGTCACTCATTTACTGCTTAATAGTAAAAAAATTTTCACCTTTCTATACATAGCTTTTTATTCCAATGGATAAAAAGGAACAGGGCGGAAAAGGAGTAACACGTTTTTAAAAAAATATAATCTGTATTTAGTCTCCGCCATAGTATATTTTATTTGGGCAAAGAAAATGTTTTACAGGTCCTTTAGGAGCCAACATAAATATATACAAATCATTTTATAACATTCATTAAACATTTTCATATTTTCTATGTGAATAGCACAGTGTTTATAGAATTGAAAAGGAGTTTAATTATGGAATTTTGGTGAAAAAGTGGAAGGTAAAAATAGTGGAAATAATTTGCGCCACATTTATCCTCATTCAGTAATGCTTTTGTTAGCAAAACTTTTTACATTATTGGGAAAGAAATGACAAATCTGTATACTGTCTTCTTAGAGTAATGTCACATTAGGATGTAAAGCAAGTTTTGCTTCTGTTTAACAATTAATAGAAAAGCAAACAAATGATGGTTTCATTGAAATCAAATCATTATTTTGGCATCACATACTGAGAAATGTGCGACTATAATGTGAACATGGACCTAGTTATTCTGATTATTTGATATGTGTCCATGGTGATTTTAGTTATGCCTGCAAATTCTTTGGTCCTTTTCCCATTGAGTTTATGGAGACCACAGAATTCTTATAGGAGGTCCCTGAGTGTCTTAAGTGTGATCAGAATTAGTATAATGATTTTAACTTGGGCTGCTTGCCACTTAAGAAAGGGTAACTAATTTTTCTATTTAATATGTATTTTTATTGAGAATCCTAACTACAGGGAAGTATTATACCTGACTCTTTATAGATGGCCTCTTCTAAAAATGGAAGACAGCTCACCTTGTTTTGTGCGTTCCACCTAATCTGGAACCTATGGGTTTTAATTTGTCATATCTAGGCCACCATTTTTAACAAGTCAGTAGACTCTTGTTCATTTGTGAACATTTTAGGATTAAAGTCTAAGAAGGATATGGTTCTACTGCTGATGTTTTACTTTTGTAATATTGACGTCTCCCACATTAGTCTCATGGCACTCAGCTATGTATTGATTTTGAGTCCATAGAAGCTTAATTAAACTATTCATGTCACATCTTTTATTTTCCTCCACAATTAAGTTTATTAGAAAAAAATAATCTGAGCTATAAGCTTCTGGTTCTCAGGTAGTTGAGCTCAGAGTTATGTTTGTCCCTTGAGAAAATGACAAGACCTTGAAGAAAGAACAAATAATACAACCCTTAAAAAAGAGAAGCTTTCCTACCTCTTTGGGATCACTTGCTAGGGAATTCTGCTGTTTTCTTCATCCCAAAGCAAAGAGGCCGGCTAATCTTAGAAAAATTCCCTTATAGCATGGCACTCCTTGACTCAATGGATATGAGTCAGCATGCTTGACAGCCAGGTCTAGCCTTGAAACATCACATGCAATTTCCTGGAAGCTGTTGTCAACTCTATTTACAAAACCAAGCAGAAAAACTTTCACCAGGAACTGAATTGCTACCTGTCTTTAGTAGCTACAGTGAAGCTCCTTTATCTGCAGTGAGGCTGTAGAAATTACATGGAAGAGGGTGAACTGTGGAGTGTTTCCCTGTGGCAATGAACTGACAAAGGTAATAATGACTTTTGTTTTTTCCCCTCACTCCCCCACTTCGAACCCATGCACACGCAAAAGCTCAACAATACACATAAATGTGTGGGCATGCGCACACACGGGAGGAGTGTGGGAGGGGAGGAAAAACAAAAGATTGCCATTTCAATGGAGACCTTCCTACCATGTTTCTCTGAAAATATGACTGGGTCTGATATTAATTTTTGCTCCAAAAGACTCAGTGCTTATGTTCAGGGGATGTCATCCTGAAAAATCATGCTAGGGCTCATTTTCCGCTTAGGTTTTATTTTTGGGGAAACATGGTAGGTGTCAAAATAGAACCTTTAGGGAAGAGGTCATAAGAACTAGAAGAACTGGTTTGTCTCTCCATTGCTGAGGTGGAGCAAAAGGGTGTGAGAGAGAAGCATCAGAGAGAAAAGATTTGGGAAAAGGTGTCAGGTGTGTTGTATCTCTCCAGTTCACCATCCCCATTAAGAGGGTTGGAGGTACTTGATTCAGTTCCCAGTTGGATACTCCTAAGAGACCTACCCGTGAAACTTTGGGGTGAGTCTTTCATTAAAGGACTGATGACTACTTTTTTTTTGACTGGCATTGGTGGAGCAGCAGAATTTGGGGGTACAGAAGGAAGACAATTGGAATGTCTTTTCTAAGGAAGAGTCATTTCTTTTTTTTTTTTCTTTTTTTTTTTGGAAGAGTCATTTCTAATGGCAGAGTTCATCCCCTCTATCCCATTTGGGAGTGGCAGCCATTTCTGTTTTTCATATAGACTGAGGAGAGCTCAGAGACATTAGTTTGAATCATGAGCCAGATTGCTGGTTCCCCAAGAAATTGCTCAGTAATGTAAAAATACGCTTTCCACAGTTTATGAGGTGGATGGTTGTAATTAGGTATCCAAAGATCATCGAGTGGTCCACAAGCTGGAACTCCAGACTCCCATGGATCTTTACAGCTGTCAGAGGCTGGTCATCCGGGACACCAGGCTGAGAAGCCGGCAGGGCTGAGAGAATATGGTGGTGCACCCAACCCAATCCTCACAACCCCAACCTCTCCCAGCTCTCTGTCTCAGACTCCTTCACTCCTCCACTGGGAATAGGGGATTTGTGACTTCAGAAAAATTAATGGTAAGACCAGAGGAAGGAAAAAAAAATGAGAAAGAAGAAATCTTGGAAAGACGTATTAAATAACTTTAGTTATTTATCTGTATCAAATTTCTCCAAGCGTAAGAGAAAGAAGGAAAGTCTGTTAGTTGGCCCTGAATTTACAACAGTTTTTATAATAGTCAGAGTAGCCATATATTATGCTGTAGCAAAAAAATAAGCCCTAAACAAAAGATTATTTCTTGCTCAAATAGTTTAACGTAGATGAGGCAGTCTTTTTTTCATCCAGAAGAAAATCCTTTTAGAAATCTGCTATTTGATCGTGTGGCTGCGAGCTACATAAGCTATCAAACACTTGCAAAGTGTCCTGTCTGAATTGAAATGTCCTGTAAGTTAGGACATTTCACCCTGGCTTTAAACTTAGTTAACAAAAAAGAATGTAAAATAGCTCAATAATTATTTGTATATGTATTACACGTTGAAAGGATAGTATCTTGGATGTGTTGGATTAAATACAATGTATTATTTACTTTTATCTCTTTGAATCGGGCTATTAGAAAACGTATAGGTACATATGTGACTTGAATTCATATTCATTGCACAGTACTTATCTAGGAATATGTGATCAAGAAGAACTGGAAGGAGTACAACTGCCTAGTCTTCTTTTTTTAATTTTTTATTTATATTTCATTGCCAACTAATCATGGGGCCCAAACCTAACTGCAAGGGTTTCTCGGAAATGGATATTTTGTGATTCTCCAAAGTCTCTGCCACTCAGTCTTGTTTCTTTACTTGACAATTGCATATTACGTTATGCATCTATCTTTTCCCATTCTCATGTGCTTGTGGTGTTTGTGTGTGCGCGCGTTTGTGTGTGTGTGTGTGTGTGTATCTTTTAGAGCAGTTTATTCATAGCAAAATTCGGGGGAAGGTACAGAGATTCTCATATACACCCAGATCCCACACATGCACAGCCTCCCCCATTATCAACATTCCCTATAAGAATGGTACAGTTGTTACAACTGATGAATCCATACTAACACATCATAATCATGCAAAGTCCGTAGTTCACATTATGGTTCACTTTTGGGGGCTTATATGGGTTTGGGAAGATGTATAATGACAAGTACCCATCATTATGGTATCATACAGAGTAATTTCACTGCCCTAAAACTTCTCTGTGTTCTGCCTATTCATTTCCCTCCACCAACTCCCAACCCCTGGCAGCCACCGATCTTTTTAGTGTCTTCATAGATTCGCCTTCTTCAGAATGTCGTAGAGTTGGAATCAAAATATACATACTAGCCTTTACAGATTGGCTTCTTTCACTTAGCAATGTGCATTTAAGATTTCTCCATAGCTTATCATAGCTTGATAGCTCATTTGTTTTTAGTGCTGAGTAATACTCCAATGTCTGAATGTACCACAGTTTATTCATCCAATCCACCCACTGAAAGACTTCTCGATTGCTTCCAAGTTTTGATAGATAATTATGAATAAAATTGCTATAAACATTTGTATTAGGGTTTTGTGAGGGGAGAAGTTTTCAACTCCTTTGGGTAAATACCAAGGAGTAGGATTGCTGGATCATGTGGTAAAATAATGCTGAGTTTTCTAAGAAACTTCCTTACTGTCTTCCAAAGTAGCTGTTCCAGTTTGCATTCTGAATAGCAATCTTTGAGAGTTTCTGTTGCTGCACATCCTTGCAACATTTGGTATTGTCAGTGTTCTGGATTTAGCCATTCTAATAAATGTGTAGTGGTATCTCATTGTTTTTTTTTTTTGCTTTTCATTTTCTTGAGGACACATGATTTGGAGCATCTTTTCATATGCTTATTTGTCATCTGTATATCTTCTGTGGTGAAGTGTTTATTAAGGTCTTTGGCCCATTTTTTAATCAGGTTGTTTGTTTCCTTTATTTTTTTCATGTTTCATTTTCTAGCCTTTCTCCTTTTTATCTTTATCTGCCCTTTAACTATACTTTGCCTTACTTTGTTTCCTTTTTACTAAATTTGTAAGTTTGTTATTTAAAACAATACAGTAATAAATTCAATCTTCAGACAAAGTGTTTGGGAGCAAATTAAGTGAAACTAATTATCCACATAATACTGAAGAATATAAAAGTGTACATTTGTCATTTTTTGAGGGGAAAAATCTAATTAAGTCGGGTTTTAAGCAAAGGTCAATAAAGTGAGAAGAGATATTCTTGGTCTCTATTCTCTACTTCCTTTACAGTTTAAGGTTCTTTCTGTTCCCCTCATTCAATCCCTAGGAAAGTGCATTTTCTCTTATACAGGCCACTGACGGGGTGGGGGGGTGGGGGTTTAGGAAATGCCCAGTTTCTACTAGTATAGTCTAACTCTGACATAAACTTGTATTCTGTATTTTTCCTGTTGCTCTAGTTTTAAGTGAGGCTCCTTGACCTCTGAAGAGCTGTTTGAACTTGGCCTAACCCCACTACCATGGCCTGAGGCCATTTAAAGTCCTCCCCACACTATTTGAAAATTCCTTTTTATATCATCATGGTTCTTCTGCTGCTGCAGTTTCCTCTCTGCTATCTCAGCTCCACTCTAAGTCAGGTTTCAGAACAAAAATAAATCACAAATTTAGAAACTTGACTGAATATCTGAGAGTCATAGAAGGAAGGATTAACCTATATCTTGCTAGCTCCTGTGTGAGTAGATTTCTTTGAAGCACAGTTGAGGCACAGGGGCTTTCTCTCCCCAGTAAACATATTGTCAATATCTGTGAGTCTTCTCTCCATGCCCAGCTTCCTGGGAAGAGTAATTCAATTCATCCTTCTCTTCTGCTAGAATACCGGGTAGAATCATTGTAGAAAACAATATTCAGTACATCATGGAATATACTTGTATTAGTCAGTTTGGGCTGCCATAACAAAATATCATCAACTGGGTGGGTTAAACCACATAAATTTATTTTTTTCACAGTTCTGGAGTCTAGAAGTCCTAGATCAGGGTGCCAGCATGGCATGGTCAAGTTCTGCTGAGGGCCCCTTTTAGGCGTGAAGATGTCCACCTTCTTGCTGTGTGCTCACATGGCCTTTCCTTGGTTTGTATGAGTGGAAAGAGATCTCTCTCTCTCTCTCTCTCTCTCTCTCTCTCTCTCTCTCTCTTCCTCCTCCTCCTCCTCCTCCTCCTCCTCCTCCTCCTCCTCCTCCTCCTCCTCCTCCTCATTTTACCAATCCTATTGGATTAGGACTCTATCCTTATGACCTCATTTAACCTTAACTACCTTCTAAAAGCCTTATCTCCAGATACACTCACATTGGGGGTTAGGGCTTCAATATATGAATTGGGAGGGCTACATAAGTTAGTCTGCAGCAATATTATTATTCTCCATCCAATTACAACACATTTAGGTCTTAAGAAGTACATCTTAGACTTTTCATAGTTAATCAACTTGTGATCGTGGGGCAGAGATGTTCAAAGCATCCAACTTTAAGATTTCTCATACGGTTTGTGTGGTTTTTAGGGTTAAAAGAGGTGAATACCATCAGAAATGATTGTAGAATTTAAGTAATCAAAAGTGTTGCTAGAACAAAAGGGGGAAGGCAATAATCCTAATATCCCCCTACCAGGTACGTATCCTAGAAATCCAAGTTTAGAATGAGAGGTCAGAAGCAGAGGAGACAAAATTTTGCATGATGAGCTTTTTTTTCATTTATTCTACTTCCACTTTTTATAAACTCAAAGTTGTAAATCTTCTATGTCTCCTTTAAGCAAGAAGGCCTCAATTATTTTGGTATGAGGGACTTGAAAAGGAGAAGTGATTCAGAAAAGGAAACAAGGAAGGCTCTGGGTACCACATAAAGATCAGAAGATGGATTGAATTGGCCTATTACAAATATTAGGAACCATGTTAACTGCTTTAGTAGAGCTCCTAGGTTTTCTTTTGCAACACCCTTTTTAAATGTTCCGCTGTGTGGGCTCCCATTATGGAGTTCCAGGCCTCATTGACTCATTACTGGGGTTAGTTGGATGTAGAATGGGTTAGAAATCGCTATAATATCACATTCTGTTCTGTCTGAGCTGGCCTAGGGCTGCGTGCTGGATGTAGTGCTGTTCTGCAGTGCAGGGAGAGACAGCTTACTTCAGCAATCTTTAAGAGCACACAGGAAGAACATTCTAGAAGTCAAGGCACACAAACAAATGAAGAAATCTCAGCTGCTGCATGCTTACTATCTTCAAATGCTAAGGCACAGTTCCAGTATTCAAGTTCAAATGCTGAGAGAGGGGTAAGGAGACATTTGTAGTTACAGTGAGCATTTTGAGGAATAGTTGTCATTGAACATAACCTGTGGAGTTCATTTAACCTATAGACTCCATAGAAGTCCCTTTGTTCTTCGGGTTGTCGGGACCTGGCGCCAGACCTCTTAATTCTCTGGGATATTGAACCAGGCCTCATGGTGGGGTCCATAGTCTTCATATTTCTGACTCCACCTTTTAGGCTGCTTTCCTGGCGTCTGGTTCACTATTCCCGCATGATAACTATATCCCCAACTCTACCTTCCTTCAATGCAGTGTCTTAAAATTAATTGGAAGCCCTGGGAACTGTGAAATCTAGGGGAAAGGCAGCTGGCAATCCTATTTGGGTATAGGGGTATGGAACATTAATTGAAGTTAGATTTTTTTTTTTACCTTAAAAATAATACAACATCTCTGAAAAAATTTAGCAGATTGTTTTACACATACTGAATATGATGGTAATTAAATAGTAAGTTAATTTTAGCACTATTCACACTTGTAATTAAATGCTTTTTTGGATTTATTGTTTCATGACTGTGCCCCCTATAAGACGGTTAAGTTATTGAGGGAAAAGACGGTCATGTCATCCCTAGTCTTCGTAGGAATGTTACATAATACATTCTCGACAAACTGTGGTTGTGAAAATGGATGAGCCCATGGTTTTCCTAACCATGGTGATTTGGTGAAAGTGAATATTTTAGTCTCTGTACTCATTTTCCTGTTACTGCTCCTTAGTGCATTCAAGTCAGCAACTATTTTTACTTCTGTACAACTGGGGCTTGAATGAATCTGGGTATATTCTCGTGATCTGGGGTGGGGTCTCTCAGGAAGTGGCACATGCTTGTTTCATAAAGCTTCTATAGGCACTTAAATAATTATGACGTGAGAGGAAGCCACGGGGTATAGATCGAAGATCACTAGATTGGAAGCCAAAGGCATCTTATTTTGCTAAACTATCTTAAGCTGTTATTTAATTTCTCTGAACCTGTTTCCCCTTTGAAAACAAATGGAATAAAAATGCCTGTTACACTTGTGTTTTTTCACAATCTGAAGTGGGAAAAGAGCCATGGCTATGCCTGGCATGTAGTACAAATTCAATTTATGTTGAATCTGATCCCCACAAAAACAAGTAGTTGTCACATACAGTTTAGATGCATAAGATAACAAGTGGTGTTCTCCAAACCTGACTCCAAGAGAAAGTTCTCCAGCCTCCCAGCTGGACCACTTATGGCTTAGCTCACCCACACAAGCTCTGTCATAACATTTCTGCCCTTTGACTATTGCAGCAGGTTGTAACACTTCATCTTGCAGAAGTCTTAGGAGAAAGGGCCAAACAGGAAGTAAATAATCTGTATTATGTGGGTGCTAGAATTTCTGCAATCTTAGGTTGAAAACAACTTTAGAATCCCCTTTCTGCTCAGACTATCTTGATCCCAAAGACCTACTGAAATCACCCCACAAGATTTACCTGGTCATATGTTTGTCAAGGAGAACTGAGTACCCGTCTTCCTCATGCTTCCCCAGATGTAGCCAGAGAGTGAACCATGAGCAGAAGCTAGAAGGTTACAGCTGTAGGAATCATAGGAAAATAACCATGATATTTTTAAAGTTATCAGCCTTTCAAACATCATTAAGGTACAATAACTTATTTTCCTCAATTATAAAATAACAGATAAGGGAAATTCTGGAATTCTCTAATTTGATCATTGTCTCTTCTGCAATCCCTAAGGATTTATTACTTTTCACATATTGAACTAGTATACATAATAAAAAGTACAGTGTCAGGTAGACTCAAATGATGTCTGGTAAGTGAGTTGGTCTTATTTTGATTATAGAGTGTAACAATATTCCTCAAACGTTGTTCATACCCCTAAGATTCAAGTATTGTTAAAAAGTGTTGTCTCTTTCATGAAATATTGTCATAAACCATTAAATTTTTCAGTGATTATCCGTGATGGAATCTGCACCCACACTCATTTTCAGTAGATGCCTGGCTGCTTAAGCTCTGCTAATATGGTGACTGCATTTTAGGTCCTTTGTTAATTATTTTATTTTTCTCTACTAGTCTTCCTACTAACAGTTATTTAGCCTCCATTAAAAAGATTGAATACCTGCCCACCACCTTCTTCTGGCATTTGTCCTAACAGCTGTTCCTTGAACAACACTAATTAACATCTGTACAGAATGATTTTTATTCATAGAGTTCTGAATCTTTAATTAGTGTCATAGCATCCCTAAGAGGTAAGTAATTTTATTTCTCACATTTTTAAAACAGGAGAAAATGAAACACCGCTGGGTTAAGCCATTTGACTAAACTGATGCATCAGAAAATAAAGAATAGACCGGAACCTGAGGTTCACAATAACTCCTCTGTGCCTGACACCAGTGAGCAGTCTGCCTGCCACTGTGCAGGTAGCATCACATTCCAGAGTTTCCTGTATGGCTGAAAAGAACACATTTTGACACTTATACTAGGGACCTTGAATAGAATATCCTAAGGAGGGGAACTTTTTGAGAAGTCAAACTAGAAGATGAACATGAGTTTTCCTCATGGAGAACTCCAGGGGAAGTTTGAAGTCCCCCTACGAAGACATGTGAAATGCATTGAAGGCACATATGATGCTAGTCAACCATCTCGCTTCCTGTTATCATCGTTTCACCTAATGGCTTGGTGAACATTACTCTTCCCCAGACTTCACCTTAGAATCTAATGTAGGACCAAGGAAAAGAAAGTCACTGTCAATTTCTATATTAAACCTCAAACCATAATGGATTTTAATACAAAGAGTATTAAAAATGGAATATTTCAAAAATCATTTGCTTTTATGAGTTAATAGCTTCCCATATGATGCATAATATTTGGTCACGAACTCATTAATAACAATGAATATCACTTTGACCAAGCCTAATTTTTAAGCTAACATTTATTGATAAGACTTAGGGGTTGCCATTTTGTGTGTGCACATGTTTGAGTATTTGCTCAATTATCAGAGACATAATTTTTTAAAAGCATTGAAATGGTAAAATGAAAATTATGTATTAGTCTTCTCTAAATTTTTGCCTCTCAAACAAGAATTGTTCATTTCAAACAAAAATAGAAAGTTTTTTAAAAAGTTATGGAATAATTAACTGGCCTATCTAGTTACTTTCATAAAGCCACAAATTCAGGAGCAATCAAATATCCTTCCTGATTCTTTACATCCTTCTCTCTGAAGTAAGGCAGAAGTGAGAACCCTCATGCTGCACTGGGTTAGTTTCCTCTGCAGATCCATTGGTCAGTCTTGGTCTGGGTTTAATTTAGGAAAGTAGATATTGATTGCATAAATTTGACGTAGCCCTAGGCTCCAAGTTAAGAGGTAGGCACTATTATCACTTTAGATAAGAATATTTTCAGATAAAATATTGAGTTGTGTGGTTTCTAAATCTATACTTGGACCCTTTGGTCATGTAGCAATCTAGTGAGCTGGTTTACATACTACTCTACACTATCTTATCCACAAAATCAATCTATGGATGGCCTGGGGGAAAAATTATGGAAACCTTTGGGAAGCAATTAATGAAGGAAAGTCATCAATTATATTTGTTGTTCATTCTTTTTCTAAAATAAGAACTGAAACTACTACCACCTCTTCATGATGATTGTAACAGCTTAATCCTGGTCTTTCTTCTCTTCAATTTCTTTTCCTTCTTTAAATTAATGTATCGAACCAGTACTTATTTACAGAGACAACTTTTTAAAATGCAATAGATCATGTTGTTCACTCCCCTATATAAACTTCAGTTGGTCCTAGGGGCCCAAAGTAGATTTAAAATTCCATAGACAGAATACAGAATGTTCACCATGTGGTTTTTATGTGGCCTGCAATTTCTTACTGAAACTGTGCGGTTCATTCAGATCTACCATACTACTGATTTTATTTGGCTGTAAAAGGTGTTCTGTACCTTGATATGTCAAGATGCTCTCGTAAGAATGGCCTTCTCCTCTTTGTCTGCTAAATGAAACCTAACTCTTCAAAATGCTCCACCAAAGTTATTTTAGGAACACATTTTCTACCATTTCCCCACAACAAACAGTTAGCTTTTCCAACCCCTGTGCTTCAACTGTGCTTTACACAAATCTCTCTTCACACATATCACATTGGACTGTACTCACATTAAAGGCAAAAATGACTTCTTTTATTTTATTTGAAAAGCAAATAATAAGAGCTCAATAATTTTCATTGAACTACCATTTTATCCTTCCTATATCATTCTGCCTCTGTAAATAATAGTGTTGAATTAAGTTTCATTAATGTCCTGTGTTATTAGTACTTTGTTTAACTAAGTTTCAGTTGTATCATTGGTAAAAAAAGAAAACCTATGAAAATTATAATTATTCACTTCACAAGGATATTATGTAGATTAATTAGTAGACTCAAAGCGCTTGGGAAATGTAGGACATATTGTTTAAGTTCTATTACCTAAGATCAGCAGCAAGGCTTTCTAAATGTCAGGAGTAAAGTTTGAGAACCACTGCCACAGAAAATCTGTAAAAAGGTGCAAAGTAGCTATGAAGTTTCCTTTTAAGTAATTTTGTTTTTGAAACTTCACATTGTTAGCTGGAAATTGAATTCAGAAGAATAGGACTAAGGGGGAAGTGAAGTATTCAGTGTTCTGTAGACTGATGTGTGACTGTATCTATAGATATGTATATGTTATATATATGTACCATGTGTGTGCAAGTATGTATGCTATAGATGTAGAAAATCATGATGTGAATAAATCTAAGTATTTTATACACACACAAATATAGAGATAGTGGTAATGAAAGAGAGAGAGAGAAAAAAAGGGAAAAGAGTTAGTTAGTTAGTTAGTTAGTTAGTTAGTTAGTAGTTATTCCTGAGTAAGCCACTGACATTAAAGAAAGCTATTTGCGTCATACTTCCAATTTAGAAGCACTGAAGTTTTGTGTCCTCTCCATTCAAACCCCTATGTCTTTATGGATTCAGAGCCAACTGCACATCAGAAAATTCATTGGTTCTCAGTTACTTCTTCATTTATTGACTTTGTGAATTATTAGTGAGACAGACATGAATGTACATAACTAAAATTTCTATAGGGCTTGAAGCCTTGTAAAACTCTTTCATATATATCTGAGATAAGGCCCTGTTTTTTGACGTTATGAACTCATAATAATATTATGAGTTCATTATGGTTAGTTGAAACAAAAAGGTGGTTTCGTTAAGGAACCTTAAAAATAACACATGCTTAACTTACTCTTTATTTGAGTAGCTTATAAAATTCACCTTAATTTGTCAATATTTTTATATTGTGCTAACATTTTTATAGTGTGTCTTTTCCTTTATTCTGGATTTTCTGCTTTGAACTCCATTCTTGTGTAATCCACATCTCAAATTCATAATATACAATTTCCAGATTTAGTTTCCTTAAAGAGGTACAAGAATTTAAAGATAATTGTGAAGCCAGTAGAGTATTAATTTCTTTGATATATTTTATGATTTTCCCCTCAAATTTTTACTTTTCTTGAAATACTTGAATTGATAAAGAATTTTGATAGATTTACATTTATGGAGTCTTTCCAAAGCATTCAACTTAGTTTTCATAAAAATCACTCTTTTTACATGCATATTTCCATTAATTTATATAATGAACAATTTAAATTATGGCACCTAAGCCATATGCACCTAAGTCCAAATTCCATGAATTCTTGTGCAGAACTTTTTATTTACTGAACGAATCCATTTTTCTGAAATGCTTACTAGTGCCAGACACTGTGCACTATTTATGTTTCCATAACGATATGTATTTCTCTTTTTGTATGTGACATTTGCTATAAAAATTAATTTAATATTAGTGTTAGTCTCACAGCTGTCAAGGCGTATGCCATGGAGAACCCCAAGACTCTCTGCTACTTTGTGGTTTACGGACTTATGAGTCTGAAAACATATGCAATGGAGCAGAAAAAAAACCCACAATATCAAGTAAGTAGAATTGAATATGTAGCTGCTAAGTGTAAGGATGCTAACTGATATGCATGCAATCATGGGTGAGAGAGATCCAAATCAATGATCACCTGGGAAAATACTTTGACCTCGGAGCCATCTGCCTGGACTCATTTGGCTCTCACTTCTTCTAAATAAAGGGCATTTCCATCTATTCCATTATTGGGCACCCTCCAGCTTGACAAATGCTACTCTAAAAAATTTTAGAAAAAACATAAATGCTCCCATAGTAATGCAATCTTCCAGATGACTGCTGTTTGTCCATAATTCATATTGCACTTGTAATTATTATTAGCATTTTATTACCAGTCAGATCAATAAAAATTAATTAATTTAAAATAATAATACATTTTTTATCATCCTCATGATGTAGTAAAGGCAAAAGGAATACAAAATAGTGATGTGTCTTGCCCAGACTTTCAAACAAACAAACAAAAATGAGATTACATTACATGGTATTTTGTGTTATATGGTGTTAGATTGTTCACGGCTACACTTGTTAAATGACTATGCCTTGAGATGGAAGAAGAATCTGAAGTCTTCTCTGCCAATGCTTGAGTTTCTTTGCAGTTTGACTAATTTCCTTCATAAGTGCAAACAATTGGGCAGGTCCGTAGATTGTATTTCACTCTCTAGTTGCTTAGTCTTCACAATAGACTAAGATAATTGATGTTTTACATTAAACAAAGCACACTCTATAGTGATTGCAACAACGTGCCTGAAATGCCCAGCTATAATGTTTTCAATATAAGGTTATACTCATACATGAGGCTATAAATGTTGCAGAAATACATGCTTTACATATAGGTCATTGCTCTGAATCAAGAAAGTAATGTCTCAGCAATTTAAATACGAGGAAAATATTCTAGCCATGACTTGTGATCAACATGAAACCATAGCTCTGGATTGCAAATCTATGATGCCACTGTTGTCAACAAGACTTCTAGTTTCAGTCCCAATTGTTGATTTCATTCCAAAGCCATGAATCAGTGAGCTGGGGTGGCATTGCCTTAACAGGCAGATAGGTGTAAAAGGTGAGAGTTCCTGACAAAGATCCAATCAGATAAGGAGCAATCTAACCAACTAGTGATGCCAGGGCACCCTGAGAAGAAACAGAAAATGTTGCCATTGTCTAGAATTAAGACTACTATGATTGACATGTAAAGCCATTTGAAGCTTTGAAATTTACTCTAGGCATCAAGAAGAACAAAAATATTATTACTAAATTGTTTCGATGTGGTTTCAAAAACATAGCTGGTCTAATTTTGACAAATGATGGTTTTCATGAAAGATTGAGGTATTCCTTTCTTGTAGGTATGCAAGATCCAGTGACTGCAGGAAGCTTTATTAAATATTTAAAGACACAGACCACCAAGGCATGGAAAGCTATAGCCCTAAACAAAATTGCAAAGGAGTGAATGAAGCTCATGTTCCGGCTTCCCTTCCTCTCTTTTTCTGCAATCCTTTCCTTACTTACACTCCTCTCTTGGTGCCCAATAAATCACTGGTGGGTGGTAAAATCACTGAGCTTGAAGTTAGAGTCTAGTTTGCATTTTGCCTCTAAATAAAAATTAGACCTACCCTCAGGGAATACAGGTAATAAAAATAGTAAACGGTTATTTAGTCAAAAGACGTTTTAAGTGACTTCATGCATTAACTTATTTAATCCTTAAAACCACCCATGGTAAAGGTAATTTTATTATTTCCATTTTATAGATAAGAAAACTGAGACATAGAGTGGATAAATAACTTTCCTGAGTTCACACAGCTAAATACAGCTGGAGATAGGATATGGATTTCTGCAGTCTTGCTCTAGAGCCACGACTCTCAACACAGTGCTCTTTGTGTTAAATGAAAAAAAAAACATATTAAAATACTGAATGTACAATAACCACATGTTATTGCAGAGACAATGAAATGCCTACCTAATAGTCAGTCAACTTTTCTTCCCTAGTATGACTTGTATTTTTTTATAGGGATTTACAATGTCCAGTTAAAAGACTACATTTCCTAGCCACCGAGAATAAAGAAATGGTAGCAGAAATTATTAAGTGGAAAGTTCCAGAAAGTCCCCTGTGAGGAGAGGGTAATCACTTGGCATGTGTTGTTTCTGCACATCACTCCTTCTTTTCCACTTCCTCCCTGGATATGATCACTGGAACATAAGCTTCCACCTTGCCCCACAAAGAAGTATTGAGGACATACAGCTGCTGAGGCTGGGGAACCAGAAAGATAGGACACTGGGTTCTTGATAACAAATGGAGCGACCACCCCCCCATCACAATTGCTTTACCTTGACAATTTTTTTTATATACAAATGAATCTCTACCTTATTAAAACTACTTATTCCTAGTCCCTTACCAGCAGCTGACATTAGAAAATGATTCAGAATTCAATCCATTTTTTAAAAATTTTAAATCAATAGAAACAGATTTTTTTCAATGTACTCTCTTAGTGCTAACCACTGTGATGAGGGTGTGGGAAGAACTCATAAGGAATATTCTACATGATTCTGCTGCTCAAGGAGCTAATGCTCTTGCTATAGAGATAAACACATGAAGCAACATTGAAATCCTTGTAAACTAGATATAATCTCAAAATTTAGAGAAGAGAGTGACTCAGAATGGCTGGAGCACCCAGGGAAGAGCTCCTGTAGATGATGGGATGTAAGCTCAGTATTGGAGAATGGGAGTTTGACCGAGAAGGTCAGAAAGACAGGTCAACGATTCCAGAAAAAGTGACAGTATTAGCACAAGTGTAGGAATGTTTTCATGGGTGTGATTAGAACAGAGTGTTACACAAAACAGTGTCTCACTGGTTGTACAGCATAGTGGTTACACATTTATATAATTTAAGAAGTTGATCCCCCTGACTAGGCTAGTACCTACTTGGCACTATACACAGTTATCATATCATTGACTATATCCCCTGTGCTTTACTTTACATCCCCATGAGTATTTTGTAACCATTTTGTACTTCTTAATCCCTTCATGTTTTTCACCCTAACCCCAACCCCTTCCTATCTATCACGTCAGCAAATCTAGTACCCATCAGATACTATATATAGTTTTTACATTTTTATTGAACATATTCCTTATGCTATACCCTACATCCCCATAACGACTTTGTAATAACCAATTTGTACTTCTTAATCCCTTTCCATTCTTTCACCCACCTCCCTAACCTCCCCTCCAATCTGGCAACCATCAAAAAGTTTTCTGTATCTATGAGTTTGTTTCTGTTTTGTTTGTTAATTTTCTTATTAGATTATACATGTAAGTGAAATCACATTGCATCTTTCTTTCTCTGTCTGATATACTCCACTCAGCACAATACCCTCCAGATCCATCCATGCTGCCGCAGATGGCAAGAACCCATTCTCTTCCATGTCCAAACAATATTCCATTGTATATATGTGCCACCTACTCTTTATTCATTCATCCATCGACAGACACCCAGGCTTCCTCCACATCATGGCCACTGTAAACAATGATGCAATGAATGTATGGATGCACGTGTCCCCTTCTTGCTTTTTGGGTTTCATGGGATAAATACCCTGAAGTGGGATTCCTGGGTCCTTCATTGTCCTTGGTACAACCTTTGTTTTAAAGCCTATTTTGGCTGGTATAAGTATTGCTACCCCAGATTTTTTTTTTAATTTTATTTCTATTTTCATGAAATATCTTTTCCCACCCCTTTACTTTCTGTCTGTGTGTGTGTGTCTTTTAATCTGAAAAGTGAGAGTATTACACTCATAATCTGAAGTGAGTATCTTGTAGGCACCATATGTAATAGTTTTATTTCCTTATCCATTCATCCTTCCTATGTCTTTTGATTGGAGCATTTAATCCGTTTACATTGAAAGTAATTGTTGGTAGATACGTAGCTATTGCCATTTTATTATTCATAATTTTGATTTTTTTTTTCCTCATCTTAAAGAAGTCCCTCTAACATTCCTTGTAATACTGGTTTGGTGGTGGTGAACTCGTTTAGCTTTTTCTTGTCTGGGAAACTCTTTATCTGTCCTTCAATTTTAAATGATAGCTTTTTTGGGTACAGTAATCTTGATTGTAGGGCCTTGCTTTTCATCATGTTGAATATTTTGTGCCAATCCCTTCTGGCCTGAAAAGTTTCTGTTGAGGCAACCGCTGACAGTCTTATGGGAGCTCCCTTATAAATTACTAACGTAGTTGCCTTTCTCTTCTTGCTTTTAGGGTTCTCTCTTTGTCTTTAACTTTTGCTATTTTAATTATGTGTCTTGGCGTAGGCCTGTTTGGGTTCATATTGTCTTGGGATTCTGCACTTCCTGGACTTGTATGTCTATTTTCTTTGTCATGTTAGGAAAGTTTTTAGTCATTATTTCTTCAAATAGGTTCTCAATCCCTTGCTCTCTCTCTTTACCCCTATGATTTGAATGTTACACTTGATGTCAACCCAGAGATATCTTAAACTATCCTCATTTTAATTTTTGGATTCTGTTTTTCTTTTTGCTGTTCCAGTTGGGTGTTTTATGCTATTTGTCTTCCAAATCACTGATTCAATCCTCTGCTTCATCTATCTGCTGGTGATTTCTTCTAGTGTATTCTTTATTTCAGTTATTGTATTCTTCACATATGACTGGTTCTTTTTTATGGCTTCTATGTCTTTTTTTTTAATGCTTGCTATCTCTCTGTTGAAGTTCTCACTAACTTCCTTGAGCAACCTTATGACCATTTTTTGAACTCCGTATCTGGCAGGTTGCTTGCCTGTTTTTCATTTAGTTCTGTTTCTGGAGTTTTCTCCTGTTCTTTCATTTGGGACACTTTTCTTTGTTTCCTCAGTTTGGCTGCCTCTCTGTGTTTGTTTCTATGTTATTACATAGAGCTACTACATCTCCCAGTCTTGGCCAGGTGGCCTATGGAGTAGGTGCCCTTTGGGGCCCTGACACAGTCTTCCTAGTCACCTACTCCGGGTGCTCCAGGAATGTCCCTTGTTTGGGTTGTGTGCGCCCTCCTGTTATACTTGAGCTTTCATTGCTATTGGCATGTCAGTGGGTGGAACTCATCCTCACTCTGACAGGCTATGGGATTTGGCCACATCTGCAGCTCATGGGCTATTGTCCAGGGGGCTTAACCCACTAAGTTGGGTTTGCCCCCGCAGTGTCTGGTGCCTGTTGAGATAGCTCTTTGTGTGTACCACTTGTGGGCTAATTGGGCAGTGCTCTGAATCCAACCACCAAGTGTGTTGGTTCTGGGGCTCTTTGGTAGGGGCTCTGGTGCAGGCCCAGGTCAGCCACTGTTTGTGATCAGCCAGGAACTACATGGTAGGAGGCACAAAGCTATCTGCAGTTGTTTGCGGCTTGTGCTACACCTGGAGGCACGTGGGAGAGGTCACACTGAGAACCAAGGACATCTATCACCAGTACCAGTCCTGAGGTAATGCCTCAAAAAGCCAGGACACTCAGAGGCCTGCTTTCATTTGCCAGCTCCCTTAAGATTCAGATACTGATAAAGCCTCATGTTGTACACAAGTTCGGTGCGGCAGTTTCTCAGGGAATCACTAGAGTGGGAAGCATTGTGGTTACCAGATTAATGTAAATTCTGGTTTGGTGCCAGTGCTGAGCCTGGGGCAACTCAACAAAAGCCTCAGAGCACACTGAGGACAGTCTCTGCCTCCCTGGGGCCCATGGACTCTGATAGTTTTCCAAGAAAGAGTGCAATGCTGGCAGGGCTGGCTGCTTGTGGAGAAAGTGCCTCTGGCAGTTGGGGGAGCTCAGTCAGGAAGGAGGAGCAGTGGAGCTCATCAGGCCAATCAGATTCAGATTTGGCCTGTGGAGTGTGGGCTCAACATAGGCAAGGTGGCACCTGCCTGCCCACTGCTCAGGAGCAAAGACCCTCACAGGGAAAATGCTGACCATCCTCCAGTTCTTCTCCTGAAGCTATACACCTCAGTCTGCCCACCTCATGTGTCTCCAAGACCCCCAAGTCACCATCCCTTCGCTGGAGCTCAAGGTGAGTGAGCGAGTGAGTCTGTGTGCAGGTCGTTTAAGAGTACACCTGTGTTTTCTGCAGCCTTCCTTCCCACCCAAACAGTTGGAATCCCAGTTTTTCACAACTAAATGTTGTGGGAGCTCCTCTTCTCAGCACCAATATTACGGGCTGGGGAGCCTGGTGTGGGTGACTGGGATCCCTCGGTCCCCTGCAGGGAACCAACATGGCTTAGATATCCTTCCTGATTCTCAACTGCCACATGCAGGTGTGGGTCCCATTCTGTGTCTCTGCCCCTACTACCGGTCTCTATGTGGCTTCTTCTTTATATTTTTGGATATAGGACTTCTGTTTGGCTAGACTTCAGATGGTTCTCCTGGTTGATTGTTCTATAATTTAGTTGTAATTTTAATGGGTTCATGGAAAGAGGCAGGCACAGTGTTTATCTACTTCACCATCTTGGGTCTCTCCTCAGTATACATTATTTTTGTTTTTTTATTTTAACTTAAAAATAATTTTAGATTTACAGAAGCATTACAATAGTACAGAGTTCTCATTCACTCTTCGCCGTAGTTCATTCAATATTAACATCTTACATGGTAAAACTTTCAAAACTAAAAGTTTAATAGCTGTGTAACGCTACTAATTAAACTACAGATTTTATGTTCCAGGACTCAATCCAAGACACCACATTGCATTTAGTTGTCAGATCTCCTTAGGTCCTCTAATGACAATTTCTCAATCTTTTCTTGTCTTTTATGACCTTGACCTTTTGAAGAGTAGTGGTCAGGTATTTTGTAGAATGTTGCTCAATGGGATTCATTTGATGTTTTCTAGCGATTAGACTGAGAATACGAATTTTGAGGAAAAAAAATCATGGGAGGAAATGTGCCTTTTTAAGTACTGTATCATAGTGAAGTGACATCAGTGTGTCTTATGACAAGTGATGTCAATCTTGATCACTTGATTAAGGAGGTGCCTGCTGATTTGTCCACAATAAAGTCACCATTTTTTCCTTTCTGTATTTTGTGTTATTGATGTATCTATTTATCTTTCTGTAGCTATTAAATACATAGGCATTAAATATATATAAAATAAGTTTACATAGATATTCCCAATTCCAATCCATTACCACAGAATTTATTTTAACATGCCCCTTTTGCATATCTGTAACTGTACATTGCTGAGTAGTGTTCTCTAACTATGAGAAACCTGGCTGTCATCGTTTATAATATATTTACTGATTTGTTCAATGTGAATACGCATATAAAATAGTTTCAGAATTGCTAGCATGTACCACTGTGAGAAATAGACTTACTAATTAGAGTACAGTGTTTTCTACATTTCTTCTTTCTTTCTTTATTCTTAGAATATCAAGTCAAAACACTATTACCAAGTGACTTTAGTCAGCTTCTTTCTTCTCCCAATGTGACCACTAACCACAGCTCTACAAATTGACTAGCTCTGTGACATTGGAAAAATTGCCTGCCTGACATCTTTACCTCAGTTTTATCATGTAAAAGACTGAAAATACAGTAGTAAGAAACTTTTTGATTGTGAATAGTGCCTGGCACATAACAAACACTAAATTAGTATTTGCTACTATTATCACCCTTTAGTCATTATTGAGGCAATAAACTGACTTGCAATTATTACACACATTATTTTGCATTATAATTTATTTTTGTCTTTGTCCTCTTTGGGTTGTAAACTTTTTGAGAATAGAAATTATGTCTTTATCTTGTTTCTTCACACAAGTACCTTGCGTGATAATTCCTCAAAAGATTTTGCAGATGTTATTTAGTAGAAGGTACACACTAAATATTAATAAAACTGAACAGTACAGCATAATAAATCATATTAGTGTACTAATAAGTGATTATGAATCAATATTATCTTTTCCCAATCACAAATTGTTTCCCAATCACAAATTGACGTAATTCTTGAGAAAATACCTATTTACCTATGCATATATCTCTCTTCTAGAAACTTACAGAATAACTTCTAAAATTCTATTTGACCTTTCCCTTTGGCTTAACAGTTTTTTTAAAACTACTTTGGAGGCAAAAGACAACATAATGTGTCATAAGAGCTAACCAGATTTCTTTTATCTTTCTATCTCAAAACAAAAACCTTGACCAAGATGGCACAAAAGAAAGAGAAGTCAGGAGTTGGGATGGTAAGAACAAGAAGATAGCAATTACTCAGAAATAAGTATGGTAATTTGTCAAGGATTAAAATGTCAACATTAGATCATGACTTCTTTTTAGGGGAAAGATATAACATCCTCATTCATAATGACAAATTTTATTCTTCTGGTAGTAATCTGTCTTGTTGTTGTGTTCCCTTTAATTCCTACAAGTACTTTTGCATGGGAAAGCATTAGAGAGATATGATATATTTTTATCTGTCTTTGTTTTGAGTCTATAATGAGGAACTACTTTATGCTAAATAAATATAGATATAAATGAAATAACAAGTACATAAGTTTCATATTCTTTTATTAAACATACACGGAATGTGGAGAAATCATGTTTTAGGGAATCAGGAAAAAAATATCCATTATCCTGAATATAATAATTTGAAAGTATAGGACAAAATTAATATAAAGGAAATAAATAACTTTGAATTCATTAACATTTGTGCTTTAGTAATAACATTTGACAATGTTTAAATAGCTAACAAAGAAGGGATTTAACTTGCATAAAAATACTATTTAACCAAAATTATTAATGTAATTTCTGGTTTCTGACATTTTCATAATGTCAGCAAAGAAGATAAGATTATTAGATAATAAGAAACTAATTTCCACGAATTTCCATAAAATTTTATAAGGTCAGATTCATATGTATTAGTACAACTTTGTATACTCTCAAATTGTACCAATATATCTCAGATATAGGATATTACATCTCTGAATTGAGGTAAAATTTACTGCCTTCCTAGAGACTATACAATATTTGTATTTTCACTAACATGTCACAGTAATCAAAAGCTTAGGTTTTCAATGGAAGTGAAATTGCTTTCAATTGCTAGATAATGAAAAATAAAAACCACATTACTGTGTTATAGCCAAGATGACAAAATATCTGCAGTGAAGTTACCCACTAGTTGTTAGTCCTTTATTCATAAAACATTTATTGCGCATTTTAGTCAATGTACTGTGCTATACATTTAGGGAATATAAAGATCAAGAAGATACTCTATTTGCGTACACAGAATTATAATACAAGGTTAAAATTGGAAGAGAACTGATTAACATTTTTGGAAATATGTAAATGGGAGGAAATATTAAAATTATGTTAAGTTTCAGTGAAATCAGCAACAAAGAGAAGTTTAGTGACCTGTTCAGAAAAGCATTTGCCCTTGTTCTAAGATGCATCAATTCATGATCATTTTAATATCAGCACATTTGGGGAGGAGGCACAGCTAGAAAACATTTTGGTAAACACACACAAACATTTGATTTTCTACTAATGTCAATATGATTTTTTTATATTATCCTCTACCATTTTCCTGTTTAGTATCACAAAGTTTTTTTTATCATATTTAAAGTATAATATTCTTTAAACTTACTTTCAGCCATTGGCAAATACACATATTTAATATAACCAGTACATATTACTTTTATAATATGATTTTAACCACTTCAGAACCTTTAAGATAATTAATATAATTTTAAAGCACAGCAAAGAATACCATGGTATTTTATTTTGCATTTCTTATTTAGCTGAATACATAGATTTGTTTTTATTTTAATTAACTTTAGCATTGCTGGAAGTTAAACAGCTTTTCTTGAGTCAGCCAGAGTTTTTGACAGATAGATTTTAATGACTTAAAATGAATCAGTCAACTCAATCTCCTTTTTTCAAAAATTCTCCAATCTGAGATAACTGTCAGTTATTACTGCCTCATACCTCTCAATGTCAAAGCAAAATTCAACTTTGTCTGCTTGCTGGTTTGTTCTTCATCTTGGGTTGGTTCTGTAATGTAATTGACTATTGCTTTATAAGAACATATTTAAATATGGTAATTTCTCCAGCGATAAATATTTGCTTCATTTTTAGTCAATATCTATCTCATAGATCTAGGTCCATTTATTGTGCTTATACAAAAAGCTTTTTGTTTTAAAGAAGCCATATGTGTGTTAATGGATATCAGAAAAATAAAGCCAGAAAAGAAAACATCACTTTGCACTGTTTATACAAAATCCATTAGACACACGTGTATTTTTAAGGAATGATGTGGCTCAGCATACACACAGGTAAATTTGTACACTCTAGTCAAATGGATGAGTCCAGATGGGGACCCTAAAGTATTTGAGCAGACTTGACAACAGCACTCTGAACAACAACTTCCTAACTAGACTGGTGTGTTTATTCTCCCAGATAAAAAGTCCTATAAAATCTAAATCACTTCCGGTGAAGCTATAGCTAAGAGCCTTAAGAAAAAGAATTGTTCTGCTTCAGAAGCAGAAAAAATATTCATATTGCCTTGCAGGAGGCTGTTACTATTTTTTAAACTTTATTACTTTTTAAATTATGAAAGCAATACTGCTCATTGTAATAAATCCCAACAATACAGAATAAAATGTTAAAAAGCTTCATCCCCTTCCTACCAGTCTCCCGAATACCTCCAGGGATTATATTGAGATGAGGGAAAGATGGAGAGGGTTTGGTGGGTGACTTTCACTTTTCATTTATTTAGTTTCTGTTTGGATCTTTTTTTTTTAACAATGAAAAAGTTTTCATAGGATAGCTATGTAGCTAAAATATGAATTCACATTTCTGTAAGGATCTAGATTAATATTATGAAGATGTCAACTGGGTCCTACCTGCCCAGTGAAATCTAAAACTCCCAATTCCATGGCTATGGAATTGCTGATCTCCAGATTTCAGGAATTTACTCTTCCATGGTCCTTTGTGCTCCTTCCTCTATCAATATGTGTTATCTGTGTTACCGTGTTTCCCTGAAAATAAGACCTAGCTGGATCATCAGCTCTAATGTGTCTGTTGGAGCAAAAATTAGTGTAAGACCCGATCTCATTTTACTATAATATAAGACTGGGTCTTACATAATATAATATAATACCAGGTATACAATATAATATAATGTAATGTAATATAATACCAAGTCTAATATTACTTAATATTATATCATATAATATAATACAGGTCTTATAATACATATAAGACCAGGTCTTATATTAATTTTTGCTCCAAAAGACGCATTAGAGCTGATGGTCTGGCTAGGTCTCATTTTCAGGGAAACATGGTATAACAGGTGGGCTGAGACACATAGCTGGACAACCAGTAGGTTCCCTCTAAAGATCCAGTCATATGAAAGCTATGAGGCCAATGCAGACCTTTATGAAGACTTTATATGTGAAGTAAGGGAGGATTTGCATTCACACTATCTAATATGCTTATTTACAATCCTGTTTTCCAAAGATGCTTTTTATTGCTCCCCCACTCCAACATTCCCTCTCCCCTTTCTCCTTTCACATAGCCTAAGACTCCTTAGATTTTCTCTCTCTCCCTTTCAAATTTTCAATTTCTATGTTTCTGGTTGCCTTAGTTATATAGCTGTTACTACCAATTTTCATAGAAAAATATTTCAAGGTGCTCTGCAATATAAAGCAATGATTTTAGAGATAAGATATTGTTATAAGTGCCAATTATTATTATCTGTCATGTTATACTCTTTCACTTGAAAAAATATTTGTAATTCCTCTACCTTATCTGACTCAGGGCTTATTGCCTTTCCATATACTTGGAATTCTCTTGTCTGATGTTTCCTACCTAACACATGGAGTATCTCTCACCTTCTTTTCCAGGCTTCTCATTAACCACACTGGCCTCTACTCCATCCAGTTCAGGAAGGAGCTTTCCTTCTCATTATTTCTGCCTCTAGGCTGAGTCATACTTGCATGAACTCTAGTGCCCCAATTGCTTTCAGTCCTGAAAAGACGATTTAGTTTTGTCCTGTGGGGAATGCTGACGTTATTTTTCTCTCTTCCTCATCCTAAGTTATCTCCATTTAGCATGATAATTTATGGAGACATCCAGGGCTCTTAAATATCTTGTGCTTCCCTAAAATATTCTGCACTGAATTGCTACTGCCATGACTTACCACAACCAAACCAATTTTTTCAAAATAAGTTCAATGGTACCTGCTTGTATGGCTCATTGCAGTCTTCTCTCACTTGAAGGTATATGCAGGACTATTTAGATAATCATCACTTTTAATTTTTAAAAAAACTGATCCTGTACTAATGTCAATCAATAATAGATCGTGTGTGTGTGTGTGTGTGTGTGTGTGTGTGTGATATACAGTGGGATACTATATAGCAATGAAAAATCAATGATTCAGAACTTTATGAAGCAAATTGAATAAATATCTTGATCATATGGGGTGGAAAACAAGTTATATATGAATACTCATAGATAATTCCATTATATAAAATTCAAAAACATACAGTGGAAACAAAACAGAAACATAACATTACAAATTATATTATTTATTGCATACATTTACAATTATATATTACAAATATTATATATCGTGTCATTATTATGTCAGGATGCTGTTTATCACTGAAAGGTGGTAAGAAGTAGGTCATACAAGAAGGGGAGTCATACTCAGGAGACTTCAAAGACATGCATAATAATATACTTAAACTTGGTGGTAGTCAGGCAGAGGTTTTTGTATCATTATTCTTTATGCCTTACATAAAATTATAAGTATTTGGTGTATATTTATATATCTCAATATATACTGAAATAATAACTAAAAACTCTTGTGCTATGTTCATCTAATCCTAAGATTGGTTTTAATTTTTGAAACACATTGTTTGGAGTATGTTTGAGGACTAAGGTTCACTGGGTCTCGGAGGTAACTAATGCAACCGTTTTGAGAGAAGTACACTACTGGGGTAGAAACCATTTCTACTGTGACTTCCAATAAAATAATCTGTTTTGCTGTAATTATAGAAAGAGAAACCACTTTGTGAGCTAAATATGCTACTTGTAGGCTAGTACAATAGACCCATAAGGTATCTTGACCGGGAAGAAATCACAAGAGATTAGGCACATGTAGATGAGAACATTGAATGAAAAGGACCACTGAAATAACTCCCTGGAGACAACTCCAAGAATAGGATGAATGGCATGAGATAAAGTCAGGTAAAGTTTCATCCTGGAGATTTCTGTGAAGTAGGACGAAGATGTTTACAATATCTTCCTCAGTTTTCTAAGGGAATCAAGCCTGATAATTAAGAACAAGTGTTTGAGGAGAAACTGGCAGCTAATGAAAGGGGCTGAAAACAAAGCTATGTAACCTTAAAACAAGTTCTCAGATTGTACCTCTCAGGAGAGCCCCTTTATACCGACATGTGCTTCTGATTGCCCCAGAAGCATCAACACTAGCAACTAAATGCTGTTACCCAGAAAAGACACATCCTTTTTACACACACTCCATTTGCCAAAGCAAGTCAAAGGCAGTACCTAACATTGAGAAGGTAGGAAAGCACAATTCTCCAGAAGTAGAGAAGTATTTGCACGTGCACATACAGCAGTCATGTCTACTACCCAGACCAGGCACCAAAAGGTATTTATTTCCTTTCTAAATTTTAATTTATCAATGTGTGAATATTTCTGTAAGAAATACAAATAACAAAAACCGCATTGTATCCAAACTAATTCCAAGTAAAAATATCAACTGCATAACCAGAAACTATGAAGAAATCAATTGTCCGATATATCTGCTTTCATCCACTTACTAGAAGAGATCAAACTAATGTAAAACTGACTGGAGAAAGGAAACTACTCATTATATGAGCATTCATTACCCAGCTTCCAGGGAGCTTTTGACTCCGGACAGCATATAGCAAAACAGCTTTTGAGAGAGCTTTAAAGAGCTTCCCCTTAGAGAAAAATATAAACTTCCCATATATCATTTCAACAGACTCTTCATAGGTCACAGACTGCTTGGGTTTAAAAAACAATAAGGAAACTGTGTTAGGAAAGTGAAAACTATGTGGGAAATGGCAGAATATTACTTAAACCAGAACAGCAAGAGATTAAGTTTGAACAATTTTGCCTAAACCACTTCATCTTTTCTGTAGTTAGACATATTAATCATTTTTTAATTAAACAGTTGTCAATCTTGTAAATGAAAATTGTGACCAAAAAAAAAAAATAGGGGACCATTTAGCTGGAAGGGGTGTTAGATTTCATTTTTACACTTTTCTCTGCCTTTGAGAAGCTCCACCTTAGGGCATCGCTAAGTCAGATATGTTTAAAAGTTGCATTTTTGTGTAATTTTTCTCTATCTTTACTAGCCATTTTTTTTCCAGCCCTCAAATGCCTTTGGCTATAAAGAAGGTGACATTTCCTTGCTCTAAATCAGCAATTTCCAAAGATTTGTATGCTTCAGATGCTCAGAGGGTGGTTGTTAAAAAGAAAAATGCTTATTTCTAGATTGTCTCTGAGGACAAGACTCCGAAGAGCTCAGGAAGGGGTCCAGCAATCTCCTATTTAAACGAGAGCCCCCGTTGGTTCCGATGTTAGAAATCTGAATACCTCCTTTTGAGAAACACTGTTGTAAAAGGATCAATTACATAGATCAATTCATTCAAGTGTTTTCTTCAAACCTGCAATAAAGTGGATGACCAAGGGATGGGCTGCTGACCACCCAGGATAACACACGAAGGAAGGAGTGTTTCTATAGCATTGATTCTCTATGCAATCATTGGGAGTTGCTATGTTGTGACCTCCATGAGAGTAGCAGTGAGTTCCACCACTAAGAAGAAAGACTCCATGCAGAGGCAAGATACACAAGACACTGGCACTGACCTCAAGGAGCTGATCATCTTTTAGGGGAGTAAAGCCAGGCAGATTAGTTACAAAGGAGAAGTATATGCAAGGAGGTGGCATTTGTCTGGGCCTTTAGGGAGCAGCAGCATTTTAACAGACATCTAAATGGATCAAACATATTCTCATTGGTGGGGACAGCATGAAGCTAGGCTTAGATAGAGAGACATGCAATTGTATGTTAGGAAACGGCTAGTGATCCAGGTTGACTAGAATGTGATGATGTGACAATTTTCTAAATAATTTGTTTGCAATCTAAAAATTTTAATGTAAAGAATTTGGGGGAGAGGGAGAAGGGAAGGTAAAGGAGAAAGGGAAAAACAGCTGACACGAATTTCCCCTAATGGTAACCATAATCAATTCTATAGATTTTAATCTTGCTTTATTCTCAAGTTAATTCTTTAGTGAAAGGACAAGAAAGTAAAACCACGCACAGCAGAAAGGAGGGAGAAGGGAGACAAGCAGAATTGAATGAGAGAACTAGATGACTGCAAAGTGCTTGAAAAGAACATTATCCAACGCTGGGCTTAGTGTGATCCTATTTGATTAAGCTTGGCATAAAAAAGCTACTTCGTTACTTGGCAGGCACACAAAGAAAGGCAAAAGAAGAGATAGACCTGATTTTAAAACACAGTGGGCTCAAAAATCTCCCAAGAAAGTACTTAATGTACTCAAGCAAGTATGATATGTGATTTGCCTAAGAATAGTATAAATACCATTTCCATTTGTGATAATTTGTAAGGTTATGTTCGAGAGAATGCTTTGCTCCTAATTATAATGACTCTTAGAAAAATGAAAATCAGTTTGCCTGAGGAATTTATTCCATCCATTTCTGTTTATTCCAAGAGATGCCCCATGTCTGAGAAGAGCTTCAGTTATGACAGATCACTCCTGTTTTTAATTTGTTTTTGACAGTATTTTCTAAAGGATTTCTGAAGTCAGAAAATGAATTGCCTTTCCTTTTGCCAAGAACAAACTGCATTGCAGTAGGTTCTAGAGACATCCCACTTTAAATGCTTTGGTTGAGAAAATGTTTCTCCAAATTAAGGTAATGAGCCCGAGAAATATATAATAAATTTGAATTGCTGTCCTTGTGTAAGACAATGTGTCTTATGGAGACAACGTAATCTTACATATTAATAGGTAGGGATCTGTGCCATGTCATAACTTTGGAGTCTGAGATAAGTTAATTTTGTTTATAAGCTCCATTTGATTATCTAGTGTTTCTCCAATTTAAGAGATCATGGCAAACAAAACCCCAACTTTAGAGATTTTTCAAACAGTTCCGCATACTCATTACCTTCTAAAAAAAAAGCAAGATTTTTCAGAGCATTTAAATCATGATTTAACTAAAAAAAAACAAACAACTTCAAATAATATTTTAGTGATCTATTGCATAAAGCCAAGTAATCTTTAACGTGGAAGCAGATATTAAGGGAGAAAATGGGACTGTCTAATATATGTAGTATTAAAAATACGAGAGTGCAGGGATCCAGGAGCAAAATTTCTCCTGAACAGATATGTGGGGAGACTGAAATGCTCTAGCAATAGTGATGTACCCATTTTGAACAACTTGTATAGTTAACTGAAAAAAGCATCAAAGCAATCTGTCCACATCAAACACACTGCTTAGCCAGTCACCTGACTTCTCTGGACCTCACTTTACTCATCTGCAAATAATGGGGTTAGACCACATGCTTATTCATGAAAGTTTTAAAAACACAGAATATTGAGTCCCACCTAGATCTACTGAAACAGAATGAGCATTTAACAAGAGCTATGGGTGACTACTGTTTACCTCACGTGCGAAAAGCACTGACCTAGGTGGTATTTTCCCAAAGTGGTACTTCGCTTTGAAGCCCTCCCTCATTTCTGCAAGCTTTCCCTTTGGCAAATGAGGCAGCAGTCTTAGGTCAATGTTTTCCTGAGTTTGGGAGTGAGACACATTGGGTTGCAATCTTGTATGTTAATGTTTTCCTTGACTGTTTTCTGTGTAAATTAATGTGTGTCAAGTCTCTGATACATTGAGTTGAGACTTAATGACTGGTATCTGTATGCTACTATTTCTTTCATTTTTACAACCTTGTATTTGCCCCCTTAACTCATGTTAGCTAAAGGATAAGCCTAGCTCATAATGGCTTAAGGACCAATTTCTCTGTCTAGCTGTGCTTTCCTTTCAAAAGGAGATTCTAAGAGGCTATTGCTCTTGAAAGGGCATAGTCAACATGGCCTTCTGTTGACCTCTCTTCTCAAGTTATCTCTAAACTGTGACTGGACTCTGGATAAGTATCTGCACTAGAATTATAGGGAAGAGCCATGATTTGCTTCTATGCCAAATGCTTGATTCTGCGGCAGACCCTAGGCCCACTTTCTCCAATGCTCATAAGGAAGCAAAAAGTTTCCCAGAAAGTTAGCTGATCTCCAGTTTAAGCTTTGAAAAAAATCAACCATTAGATATTGTTATGTTGTAGATGAGCTGAAAGAGGAGTCCAAATATCCTCAGTGCATGCCATGTACACAGCCATTTTGGGCCCAGTAGTGTCTCCCCCATCTTAGCAGCCATTGTTAGTGTGTTTTACTTTGTTAGGGGCAGGTACCCGGCCACTGCCTTGGCCATAGCAAATTGTATCTGGACTGTTGCCTCACCCCAAAGTGATTTGTTTCCTAACATTTGGCCTCTCACATCAAGAAAACAAATGGAGGCCTACATACCATATCTCTAAATTGTTTGAAATTATACATTGAAACTTAAAGTCATTATTATTTAGGTGTCTGAAAACTTTAAGTTAAATTTAAGATTTAATTAATTATTAAATTATTTTTATGAAGAATACAATTATCTGTATTTCTGGTAGTCAATATCTTCTTAGTTGCCAATGAAAAAAATTAGTATTACACTTAATGTCTATGTCTCTTTCTCTCTCAAGTTATTCAACATATAGTAATTTACCCTGTATTCAATATCACAGTAGCCGCTTGCAACAGTTGCAAATACCCCACTAGTTCAGCACTTTCTACAAATGGAGATGTAAAGGAAGCAATAAAATGGACCATCATTATTTCTGGGAAATAATAATTATACAAAAATCAGAAGCATAGCATCTGAGAAGAATGTTGTGGAAACTTACTGAATTTGTCTTTTCAGTTAGTTAGGGGCTTTCACTGCTCAAATTTCCCTCCTACTCTGAAGCAATGTATTTTTCCATAGTGTAACCCATAAACTTTCATGACATTTGTCTCTTCTTTTGAGAAAGGAGAAAGTAAAGCAAAAGATGTTGAGAAGTTGTTTTTCTGGAGCTTGAAGGGTGTTCATCAAAAGGGAGCACAGACAGGTTACAGGTCATCTATGCCAAATGACAAAAGAGTCCCTATGTTCTTCAATACACTTATTTTGCATATTATTTTGCAGAGCCCTCTACATGGAAGGACTCGATGTAGAAGCCCTTCTTGCTTGGGTTTAAGGGCAATGGGTATTTTTTGGCTGATCACACAGAAATAGTTGGCTAAAACTGCCCAATAAAACTATAGCACACCAATATGGAAAATGAGTGGTTCACGTGGTCAGAATTGCTGTCTTGAGAATTGTCAAGCCAATGTTCTATATATTTATGAAGACTCTCTACATCAAGGCATTTGTATAATTGAACCAAGTTGATAGGTTGCTACTAAATGTATTTCTACTCCTACCTCATGTATCATCATTCTTGTAATAAATATATATTATTATGAATAACCTGGGATTTTTATTTCTTGAGACCCTGAGTGGCCTAAACAGCAGGTCTAATACATATTCTTTATAAATAACTTCACTTTAAAGCTATGTTATCTAGTACCAGCCACGGATATCCCAGAACTTCAATTACTATTAATATCAAGTTAGGAAAATTATATCTGTCACGGTTGCTTTAAGGATTCAATATGTTGTATGCTTAGAAGGTGCTTAGTTACTTAAATATGAATGCAAAGCGAAAAAGACAAGCTACAAACCCAGAAATATTTCCATCAGTAATACATTTACATTTCATAGGACGGCAGATGAGATACTACTATTTTCTCTTGGCCACAGTGTTATTTTTCTTTGTCAGATGTCTCTGAGAGTCACTATGATGAAGCTAGTTAGAACACTCTAATATGGTGAGTGCCTGGCTCCCTACCACCGTAAAAGTTTCAGAAAGAGGCCGCTCCAAGCTGCAGCTTGTCCTTGAGTCAGGCTTATACCTGTGGACTGCCAAGTTGAGTTAAGCCTGCAAGTCTTCCAACACTCAGAGGAAATGATCTTTTTGTCAGAAGGAGCCCAAGGGCATGAGCAAAATGTCATTTGTTACATTGCTGAGATGTATTGCATAAAAAACAACTGAAACATTTATTCTCTCCAGCTGCTGCTTACTCCAGCTGTGTTTTTACTTTACTGCATCCAATCATTGGTGGATTCTATTATTCCTATCAAAACTCTTATGCTTAGATTTTATTAAAATTATTCTTGTATTGTGACTTTGTTATGTTTCCTAGACATATAATATATATATGGTTCAGAGTTTCTTTGCAGAGTTGATATCCAATATCTAATACTGGATAATAATGCAAAGTGAAGGATAAAAAGCGTTCAAATGCATTCATGTAAGATGGGTTTCTAATTGTTTAAATAATTTGTGTTTTGTAGTTCAACTGTTTTCGAAAAGGATTTGGGATAACTGATGGTATTGATACACATCCAAAATAAACACTTGAAATAACAATTTTAAATTTAGACCAAGATCCATGGGAAAAGAGAGTGAATGCTAAATCAGAAATTTAGGATTAGTTAGCTACACATACGGAATTCAAAATTTAAATTTGACTCTGAGAATCCCAGAGTGCAAAGTGTTTACCTTGAATGATATATCTATCACACTCATCATGTGAGAAAATAAAGTGTCCAGATTCAACCAGTGACATAAAACTATACTAAGTATGTATCCTGTTCTTCTAGTATCTGTGAAGAGGTTCAGAACGGGCCTTCCCATGATGTGCCAATTTGGCATGTAGACTGTTTTGAGACCCCGTGGCTCAAGAGAAATTTTTACCTCTCCCTTAAAGAATGTAAACTGCATGCATTGCCCATAATAAGGGTTATTACAAGAAATAGCTTTTTTGTGACTTATCTATATGGCAGGGAAAACTAATTACTGAACATCTGCTCTTCTTATTGTCCTCTGAATTACCCTCCTCCCCACTGAAACCTCGGACCCCTTATTCTATTCCTTAGCTCAGGATATCATGTATACCTCGTTTTACCCTCCTGACAGAACCTCTCTAATGGGGGCTCTCTGACTCTCGTGTATATGGGATTCCCGTACACACAAAATTAAATTTGAATTTCTCCTGCTAATCTGTCTAATGTCAATTTAATTATTAGATCAGCTGAAAGAAACTAGAAGGGTAGAGGAAAGTTTTTCCTCCCCAACAACTGCATGCTCCTTGTGTCATTTAGCTTTCTAAGCCTAACACTCAGCACAAAGCCTGGTTCATAGCAGACCCTCACTAATTTGTAAAATGAATTAATTTATTATATGAATGCTATAACATGATAAATATGAAACAAAAATGTAGTCAAAGTTTTGCAAGCGATCCTAAATATAAAATTAAAACACAGGTTTTGTAAAAGGTTTTGTGCAAGGTTATCCTTTATTTAATTTTGTTTTCACCTGTGTTCCTTCCCCTAGTCCTGCCATAGTATTTGTTGACTTATCTTGGTAATATACATATCCTTATGCAATATGCGGTATTATTTTAAGTTTGTGTATTTTCTATATATATATAAATGGTATGTTGCTCTAGAGTTTATTATCCTCATTTTTTTTTCACTTTACACTAGGTACATTGCTGTATGTGTTTTGTTTTAATTTCAGAATATTACATAGTGCTTAATCATGACTTTTTATTTATACATTTCCTTAATGGACACCAAGATTGCCTCTGATGTCCAATAGCCTCAGAAATAAACCTGTCAAGCTTGAACAATTTTTTCTCTGAGGTATAATCCCAAAGCCAGACCACTGAGTCTTATTCTATATGGGTTTGGTATCATCAATAGGCCAGATCATTCTTTACAAGCAGTTATACTTCTACCTGCTCGGTGGGATAGTTGCCATCTCTCTGCATACTTTCCAACATTTGATATGTACTGATTTTAAAGTCACACTCATTTGATGTGTTTAGAGCACTGTCTTGTTTTAATATGCATTCCTTTGATTACGAATGAGTCTGAGTTTTACTTCGCATATTTGTTTATAATCAAATTTCTCATTTCGTCTATTTTTTATGTCCTTTGATCATTTTTTCTATCGATTTGTTCCTTGTTGATATTAGGAATTTCTTATATATTCTATGTATTAGTCCTCAATCTATTTTAGATATTACAAATATATTTTCCCAGTCAGTTTTTAGTTGATTAACTTTGTCTATACTTCAATTTACTGATCAGACTTTCTTGATATTGATGTGTTAAAACCCAATTATTTTTGCCTTATGGTTTATGATTTTTGGTCATAAAAAGTCCTTTTTCACTTCAAAGTTCCAAAGATAACAGTTTATATTTTTTTCTGTTATAATTTTAGTTTTATTTTCACGTTTTTAAACTCCTTTGAACTCCTTTTAAACTCACCATTGTATTTTATGTTGTTTTATTTTATTTTATATTATATTATTTATAGGACATGTTAACATCAGAAATAATGTCACATATCCTTTTCCTTATTTTTGGTCTATCTCCTCATTCTGGAAAGTAATTTCCATGAGAAAAGACTCTGTCAGTTTTTGTCTCCATTTTATTTTCAATACCCAGAATGTGAAATAGTCTACTTCCACATGGAACAATAACCCCCAGATATAGAAATTTTAACTCTACATTACTTCATCCAAATCTGACATTTTAGCATCGTTTAATCAACAGGTTAAGTTTCTTAATGATTCTCAATTTGTGGCTACTAAATGAAGACATCACCATAGAAAAGAATGTTTATCTTTATATTACATGGAACTCATTACTTTAATGAATTTATCAGGTTGTTTAAATATGTTAAAAATAGAGATGTTAAGACAGCTTCTTTTATGGGACAGGAATTTGATCTGTCAAATGAATTCTGGCTGTAATGTTAGGTATGGCAATAACTAGAAAAGCTTAATAGCCTTGGATTAAATTGTATATAAAGTCATTCTGAGTCTGTGAGCATCAGTTGATGAATAATTACATCAGGTAACATTGGCGATTCAGCCCGAGCGATAACCCCTTTGTATACTTCTATACCTTCCTTCCCTGTCTCTTTCTTAAACACCTTCCACTCCTTGGATTTCAGTGTGTTTTTAATGGCCAGACGTCTTCATCAGCCCTAGGCCTGGTTTATATGTGGCTCACAACTCCCATCTGAAAATATTAAATTTCAGTTCCTCATCTCTTCTGAGGACAACTTTGAGGTGTGCTTCATCTGTTGGAGGTCCCCTCTGTAGGATCAGGTTGGAAATACCCTCCAAGGGACTTTTGCCAGAGACCCCACCTTTGTCTCTAGCACAACTCACACTCCTGGGAAACACTTCGTTAAAAAAATTACTTGCACACAGATTCAATGTGTAAGCTAAGCTTCTAGAAAACTCAACCTAACAAAATAATTGATGAACTTTAATGAGACTCCTAAGCCTTCTCTCGTAGTGGACACAGGACAATAAAGTTCAGTTACACCTCAATGCTACTTGTTTTTCAGAGTTAAGGAACCCAATCCTCCAATGTTAAAAAGAAAGCATGCTTGGAAATTATAAAGAATTTTAAGGAATATAGCACACTTGTTTGTAATTATTTTTTTAAAATGCTGAAGAAGGGATAAGTTCCTCTCTAAATCCACCCCAGGAAAAACATGACCAAGGAACAAAGAACCAATTAGGAGAAATGGATACGATATCAGCAATTCTACAGTGAGAGAGACTTTCTCATGGAATATTTTAAAGTAGATGCTGATCCTGGATTCCACTTAGGAAAACAGTTAAATCCATGAACTGCAGGCAAATCGTCATGAAGATGTGAACTCTTCTGAACTGACCCAGCACACGTATGGCTTCCCTTACCCAAACTTTGCCAGAGGCAAAAGGATTTCCAAATCTGCCTTTTTATTGGCCTCAAACTCTGTCATCAAACATCTCTGTATCCAATTTACTTTTCCTAGTACACTGTTTATTATTAAATATGTATTTGAACATGTATATTTATGTGGTTCAAGAAAGGTCTCACATTTCTGAAATAATTGGCCTGGTCCCCCACTCCATTCCAACAGATAACCACTATTATTGGTATTCAATGTATTCTTCTAGAATTTCTAGCCAACGTACGCAGATAGAAATATAATTTCTTATCCCTTCCAGTGCCCTGATTCCCAGGTCTAGGGCAGCTCAACTGGGTTGCAAATTGTGAATAGTTGTTACTAGGAGGTTATAGAGATGGCTCTGCCAATAGTGCTGAGCAGGATGATGAGAATTCTTTAGACCTCAACTTCATCTTCCTGATCAAATTTCTCTTACAATAGTATCAATAGGGATTTAGTTGTGCAAATATCTTTTGAATTTCCTAAGGGACACATACTGAATATTGGCTTCTTATTTAACTTTGATGGCAATTAATTAAGATGGTTCCTGGGAAGGAGCATGTCCGACTTTCATTTTCTGATATATGACACTGACTTGTTCAATTCCACATGTCAGTTTTCACTTTGTATTTTGTAGTGTCACTTATTAAGACCCGGATGTACTCCTCTACTCTATACATCAGCCAAACTTTTTTTTTTCCTAAACAAAAGGGAGAGAGGCAAATGGATATGACTTGGAAACAGAAAGTTTCTCACACACAGTCCCTTAAGCTTTGCCTTTGAAGCATACATAGAATGGAGAATTAAACATTAATTTTTAAAGAAGGCAAATATCCTTTATAATTTTCCTCAAAAGTAATTTTTATTTTTTAACTAAAAATTGTTAGCTTATAAAATTAATGCATAAGTACATTCTCATTGTTAAAAAAGAAATCAATGATACATAAAAAGCTAAGTTGCAACTTGGTGACTTATCCAGCCCCACAGATTTCATGCCCAGGGAGATCCCACTGCAGGTAGTTTTGTCTTTACCCTTCCAGACACTTTCTATATACATTTATATATATTTGTGCATCTAGTTTTTTTGTTTGAATATATGTGTTCATTTTCATAGTCATACTCTGCAAAATGCTTTCCCTGCTTTTTCCCACATAAAGGTAAAATTTGAATTTTTTTTTAATGTCAAAACACATACATCCTACCTAGTTTTCTGACCTTAGGTAAGTTGCTTATCTTCTCTTTGTCTTAAGATTTATTTTTTTATCTATAAAATGACAAAAGTAATGAGACCTACCACATTGAGTTATCGTGAAGATTGCATGAGGTAATGCTTATGAAATGCAAGTAGTCCTTCCATCTTTTAATTTATTTTATTTTAAAGGCAGCAAATGCAAAGGTCCCAAATCAGACAAGTTTCATATGTTCTGGAACCAGAAAAATGCCAATGTTGTTTAAATTGAATGAGTAAGGGAGAAGTTGAAGCAAGTGAAGTTGGATAGGTAGCTACTGACCAGATCATGTGTGGTCTCAAAGGCTCAAGAACGATTTGTGTTTTGTTTTCTATATGTGAAGGGAAGTTATTGAAAGATTGTTAGCAGGGAATGGCATGGTCTGACTTTAAGAGTAGTGGTGGAGAGACCAGATAGGAGGCTATTTCAATTCTCTGAGTGTGAGATATAGTGACCTGTGCTAGGATCATAGGTAGAAAATTGATAAGGGGTAGTTGTATTTGGTTTGTTTGAAAGTAGAAATTCGTTCGAATTTACTAAGAAAATGATGGAGTAGAGAGAAGACTCACAGATTTGATGCCAAGGTTTTGGCTGGAGCAACAGGGTGAACGGCAGTATTATTTACTAAGATGCAGAAGAAAAAGAGAAGGATAGGTTTATAGGAGGGGATCGCGTTGTGCTTGACATGACTGCAAGATAGCCAAGTAGAGATGTCAAGTAGTCAATCTGGATATACTTCTGGGCTGAGTTCACAGAGATGAGGTGGCCACCAACTATTGTGTTGCTATCTATTCCCACATATATTTCTCAGTTTTCTTTCATTATAAATGATTTGTAATTTGATGTATATATTTTGTTGACAGGTAGTTAATGTGATTTGCTCTCATTTATGATTATTAAATATATTTTTCTCATATCATGATTATTGCTTTGAACTCAAGCTTTTATGCCTCTACTCCCACAGTCGTATTTTAACAGATTTCTCCAAACTTGGAGGAAGTCTGATAATTCACACTTTCCTAAATCAGACAAAAATTAAGCTTAACTTATATTGAATGAATTATTGATTCATAGACTATTTAAATTATCAAATCATAAGGATTGATCTTAAATTTCAAGAGGATAAATTTCTTTTTAGCATCGTGAAAGTTATATTTGTAAATGAATGTTTAAACAGCTACTCTCTTCTCTTGCCCTAAGAATATTTACTTCTTTGACTGAAAATGAATCTTAGAGACAGAAATAAATGTGGCCAAAGATTTTTCTAGGAATCATATAAAATAATTAAAATACTAGAGTAGTGACACATGTCAGAGATTTTGTCCTCCCCGCAACAAGCACTACACAAAAAACTCTTAATATACTAGTAACAAATCAATAATATTTATTCAGTAATATAACCATTATTTGCTGAGCCCTTATTTTGTGCACTTATATTGTGCTAAGCATTTCTGCACATTATCTAATCAATTCTCACAATGATATGTGAAGCAAGTATTTTTATTTACAGATGAGAGAATTGAGGCTCAGAGAATTTAAGTAACTTCTCAAGGTCACCCAGCAAACAAATGGCAATAGTGGGATTTGGACTCAGGTCAGTTTGATGCCAAAGTCCATGCACTTTATCAGTTTTCCTCCTGTGTTTAATGTATCCTTTCTAGGAAACAACTTGAGTGAATAAAGGAATGTTAGCTTAATAAGGAAAACATATACTTACAGTAAACGATATAGCTATATTTAAGTGGTATATGATTTGGGTTTTTGGTAGGTCAGATAAACAGGTCTTTTAGCTAAGGTGACTTAATGAGGTTTCACTATTAATAGTTTTGTATTACGACATTATCAAGGATTGAATGATTTTAGAACTTGAATCTTCATCTTGTAAAATATTTTATCGTCTTTAAGGATAAAAAATAACAATCTGAACAATTTGCAAAGTTTTCAATGTAACTACATTATGCAGATATATAATTTGAGGCCCAATCTGAAACTCAGCCTTAAAAAATGAAAGTCTTAGATGGCAAACTCGAATCTCTAAGGGAGGAAGTGGTAGCGCTGGCGTTCAGCGGCCCCTGCAATCCAAGGCGAGCCCACAGGGCAAGAAAGCTTTTCATCCAAGGCTGAGCACAATAAGAGGCACTATATTCTGCTGCCTGGGTCATTGGCGCCCTCTGCAGGTCATATGAATGCTCTACAGCCTTGAGTTTCTGTTAAAAGTTCTCTGAACAAGGGAAACAGTGAGTTCAACTGCTCTGGTGGTATCATTCCTATGTCTGGAGTTTACTAGGTATTAGCTGGGGAGATGGTGATGCCATGTTTCTCATCCTTCAGCAGGCTAGCCTGGGCTGTTCACGTGGGACTGGCCACAAGGAGAATTGAAAATTTCAAAAAATAAATTTTCCTTACGTTTATCAATTGCTTTTTTAAAAGTTTCTGTAAATACTTGTTATATTCCTATAATGCAACTCTTATATTTCAACTTTTTAAGTTGTTCAATGAAATCAGGATGATGATGATTTTTTTTTTTCTTGAAAGGGAGGGGGAGTGGAGACAGAACTGAGATGGTGGAAGTAGACTTGCCTTTAAAATGTAAATTAAAGTCTTTGTGAGGCTGTGTGAGGCTGCATACTACTAGGAACACATTCTGAAGTGAGATCATAGTGTTCAAGTCTTGGCTTTCTCATTCACCACTTTAAATGTGGTGAAGTCTCTGAGCCTTAGTGTTTTTATCTGTGAGGTGGAGTTAATATCTTTCTTCTTGGTTTATTATAAGAATCAGATAAAATAAACTATGTAAAGCACGTGGCATACAGGCCCTCTGAAAGCAATTATTATTACTTGATAAATTAAATGCTAAAATGTTATGTGAGAACAAAGCAAGCTAGGGTGAAGTTAAAAGGGTTGGGTGCTGCAGAAGAAAAGCAATATGGAGGAAGTCTATATGCAGTCTTCATTTAAACTATATCTCAGTAAATATATCATGCATAAAAAGTGGGGGGAAAAACAAACCACAAAATATAACCACAGGTATCAAGTGTCATAGGAAGAGCCATGTAAGGTCCATGTGATGCATAATTTTTTCTAAGCTTGCAAATTTGGTTCAGGGTCATACTTTATTGGTTAGGTTTATGTATAACATTTGTCTTGATTTTACAACAAAGTCTAGTTTGGAATTCCTAACTTCGGTAAAGAGGCAATCTCTAGTTTTGTGTTCTCATCTGTTGTATGCAGAATTATAGTGCCCTATCTTCACTAAAGTTTTTGTTTCACTTTAGACATTAGACACTATCCTGGGCATCGTTTTAAGTTCTTCACAACAGTTGTGTATTAACTTACACAACTCTCACAAGAATCCTTCCACATAGGGCTTATTATTTTCTCCATTTTTTAACATAGGAAACCAAGGTAGAGAGAATTTTAGTAATTTGTCAAAGATGACACGGTTTATAAGTGTTGGACCCAAATCCATCTCGGACAATTTGGTTCCATTATCTATATGCTCTACTATATATTTAACCTTGAAAAAATTTTATAAAGTGCTATTTAAATCAAGGCATTACTATTAGAATGAATATTAACCAGGTCACTCTTTCTCACACTTGGCTGAACTGATTTATATATTAAAGTTAATGTGAACAGCGTAGGACCATTTAGGATACTCAGAATCAAGCATTACTCTTAGAGTTCTGAGTACTGTAATTTTAGTACCATTAAAACTGGAGCAGGACATGATGTTTCCCTTCACTTAAATAGATTTGATTATCTTTGATTACTTAAATTTTTCTGTAACTTTATGCCACAAATCCCTCTCTGATGGCAGAGGGTGCATTGAGTCACGATTTTTAGGCCAGGAGGAAAGATTCAACTAAAATGATTTTTTTTAATTTGAACTCCAGTTAAACTTCTATCTAAGATATAGTACATGATCCTTGCAGGTATTTGAAAGAACTATAATAAACAATTTAACCCTCTTAATCCGTTTAGGCTGCTATGACAAAATACTATAGACTGGGGGGCTTATAAACAAGAGAAATTTATTTCTCACAGTTCTGGAGGCGGGGAAGCCCAAGATCATCAAGGTGCCATCAGATTTGGTATCTGGTGAGGGTTACTTCCTGGTTCACAGGGCCTCTTTTATAAGGGCACCAATCCCATTCATGAGGTCTCCATTCTCATGATCTAATCACCTCCCCACGGCCCCACCCCCAAATACCATTACATTAGATTTCAGCATATGAATTTTAGGGGGATATAAGCATTCAGTCTATAGTATTAACTGTACATATAAAAGCAACTGTATCTATTATAATCTTTTCTCACGCTAGACTTAATATTAAAAAAAATCAAACAAACAATAACATTACTTTGAGGTTTTTTGTTATTATTCTTCTGATAGCTTTAAAGAATATGCCTATAACAATACATCAGCCTTAAATTTATCTTCATTCCAGCCTTTCCATCTTTGCAGTTCAGTTTATCAGCATTGTTTATTTTCTGCAATGGGTTCTCATTACATTTTCGCTTTGCACGTTGAGGAACGCTAAACCCATTTCCAGTTTCTATATGTTCTCTAATGCCATTTAATGTAAAATTAAGAAAATGATGAAAAAAACAGAGGAAGAAATGCATTTTCCAAGAAGGCTAGATTGCACTTCTGATATATATTTATAAATTATACTATTGTGTACTTCAATAATTAGAGGAGTGTGATGATCATGGAATGTGCTCTTTCTTTTTTTTCCCTTGCAATTTGTCATTGCTAACTTCAAAACCTGAGCTTTCATGTTTTTAAATAAGAGAAGCAGAATAAAATTAGCGGCAGATGTATAAGGTTATGCAATACATTTTTTAAATATCTTAAGAATAACAGATATTTTTAACATTTTAACATTAACATTTGTCAATGAGAAAGCAAGGGATGCTTGTTTTCAGAAACAATAACCAAACCTTTTCCAACTTTGTGCTTCCTAGTTCTGTTTCTTTCACTTCCCTTTCCTTTCATTCCTAAGTATCCTTCCAGAACAGTGCAATCCTAAAGCCTTAGGTAGAGCAGAGAAATGTAGGGAAGGTGGAGAGAGAGAGAGAGAGAGAGAGAGAGAGAGAGAGAGAGAGAGAGAGAGAGGTGGAGGATTAGAGACCTAGGAAGGAGGAGGATGTCTGCTTTGAAGGGCTGCTTGGTACAAAGCCTGGTCAAGGACAGAAGGAAGCTCATGTACAGGGGTTCCAGTGAGTGATGTCAAAAGCATGTGAGGAGGGCACCCTTGCAGGGAGCAAGTCTGATGTGGGAAGTCAGAGCCCACTCCAGCAGGGTAAGGAGAGAACCCATGTGGTGGGAGGAGGCACAGGTATGGAAGTCTGAGTGTGGAGTGTCTGAGCCTGAGCAGTGTGGTAAGTGGCACCCCACAGTGGGGTAAGGGTAGCATGACCTTGAGCGTCAGAGCCCACGCAGGGTAAGGAAAGCATGCACCTGACAGTGGGAGATGGCCTGGTGTGCGGAGTCATAGCCTGTGAAGCACATTCCTGAGCATCTGAGGCAGCCTTGTGAAGGATGGTGGACATCAAATTGAGTCTCAGCACATTTGATTTAAAACCATAGACTAAATGTACCAAGAAATGAATTTGCATCTTAGGAGGAAATGCTCTTTCTTTATGGCTATGATACAAAGTCATGCTAGTGAAGTTAGTGACTGTTTTCAGTCATGGGATTTTACAAAGCTCCACATTCTACAGTTCTCTTAAATCAGGATGTGTCAATGAGAAAGCAAGAGGCATTCTTAGACTAGCTATCCATGTCTCCTTGATTTCTTAGAGAAACTCTGGCCAGCATTTTCCACCAGTGGACTGTGGGCCATCCTCATCAGGTGTTAGCATGTCTAGAACTTCTGGAATGTCTCACAGACTTCCTCTTGTTTGCCCTTTCTGGTAAGTGAGACATAGTTGGCATTCATCTACCCGACAGGATATGGTGGAATGCATTTAACCTAATCTTTGAATGAGCACCATTAGCTGTCTATGATTTGGGAGTCAGCTCCATCCCATCTGCATCTCCACACCTCAAATATATTAGGTTAGTGCAAAAGTAATTGCAGTTTAAAAGGTTAAAAATAATTGCAAAAACTGCAATTATTTTTGCACCAAGCTAATAAAATTCCAACCTATGATAGTGGTGTCAGGACCAACTTTCCTCTCTCATCCAACTATTGAACAGCATTCCCTGCCTTACCAAGCTCCCAAGGAGAGTTTAAGCTTCTGAATGGATGTCGCTGATGAGAGAAAACTCATTACTCACCAGATTTCCCATTCTACTTTTGGGGAAAAAAAAAAGTGTTTTTTTTTTCCTTGGAACTAAATTGCCTCCTGATATCTTTGGCTCGTTATATGTTAGAACTCATGTTATACCTTAGGACCATAGGAAATGAAGTGTAAACTATCTTTCCCGTGATAGCCATTCAGATACTTAAAGCAGCACTCCCTGCCCTGCTCAGCTGCATCTTCTCCACAATAACAACCCCAGTTCCTTCCACAGCTCATTAGACAAAATGGTTTTCTGAATTACCTCATCTCATCTACTTGATTATAATCTATTTACTTAATATGTTCCCACTTTTCAATGTTCATCTTGACCTGTGTATACAGAACTGAACATGATACCCTAAATAATTTCATCTCCGCAATTTTGGTATTGATGTAAGCAATTTAGTAATTCTGTGTATGAAAATGAGTTCTGCCTGCTATCTTTGTAATTTTTCTGTAAATCTAAAACTCTTCTAAGGAAAAAGTTTCATTAAAATTGCTGAAGTTTTATACAATATTTAATTTAACATATTAAGCATGACAAACTCATATACATAAACACTTTCATTTTTATAGAAAAAATTTAAAACCCCACTATTAAACTTACTGTGTAAGTTTAACAAATCATTTAATTTCAGAAGACCAGTTTCCTTAGCCAGAAAATAATAGATTTGGATTAAGTGTTCTCTAACTTTCATAAATTGCTTAAATTTAAAAAGCAGCATGTCTTTTTTACACATTATTGTCAGTAGAATTTAAAAGCCACACCAGAGCATTCCAGCGGCTCAGTAACTTAGTATTTCAACCTACTTTTCTGACAGTTTCTACAATATGCCACGAGATGGTGCTATATTACTCCAAGAAAAATCCAAATGTCCAGTTTCACAAAGTTTGGCATTAATCATCCCTGTGTCATCTGTTAGATTGCATCTATTTGTTCAAAAACTTTTAAAGAAAAAATATAGTTAATCAATCTAACAAAAGAAGTAACTTATACGAAAAAGCCATTATTTAAATCATAAGTTGGCAAACTTTCTTAAAGGGCCAGATGGTAAATACATTAGGCTCTGTGGGCCATATTGTCATCTCTATTGAGATTACAGATATGCCAGTGTAGCACCAAAGCAGCCATAGACAATTCATGAATAAATGAATGTGGCTGTGGGCCAACAAAACTTTATTTTTATTTTATTTATTTGTTTATTTATTTATTTATTTATTTAAATATGTGGTGTTGGTTTTTTAAACTTTTTTTTGGGGGGGGGAAGGGAAATAGGACTTTATTGGGAAACAGTGTGTATTTCCAGGACTTTTTTCCAAATCAAGTTGTTGTCCTTTCAATCTTAATTGCGGAGGGTGCTGTTCAGCTTCAAGTTGTTGTCCTTTTAGTCTTAGTTGTGCAGGGCACAGCTCAGCTCCAGGTCCAGTTACCATTGATAGTTCATCATCCCTTGCAGGAGTGGAACTGGCAACCTTGTGGTTGAAAGGACATGCTCCAACCTACTGAGCCATCCGGGAGCTCAGCGGCAGCTCAGCTCAAGGTGCTGTGTTCAATCTTAGTTGCAGGGGACGCTGCCCACCATCCCTTGTGGGACTCAAGGAATTGAACTGGCAACCTTGTGGTTGAGAGCCACTGGCCCATGTGGGAATCGAACCGGCAGCCTTCAGAGTTAGGAGCATGGAGCTCCAACTGCCTGAGCTACCGGGCCAGACTGGAAACTTTATTTACCAAAACAAGAGACTGATTCATGGGCTGAAGTTTGATGACCACTGACACTAAATAAGAGATGAAATTGAACCACGATCTACGCATGTTGGTTCACAAACTGACCTCCATACACAGAGGACAAGGAGAGACTGAAGAAAGAAGCAGACCACTCCAGATTGGCATGTGGCAGTTTTAATAAGCAAGGGAACTTATATGCAAGGCTTGTTTTGAGCAGCCACACAATGAGTAGATCTCTGTACCCATCCTCCAGAATCATAAAAGTTAATATAAAGTCCTTAATGGGGTTCAGAAACATATACTGGACAGATGGTCTCAATAACACTGTACTCTCTCAAGACCACACCCTGGAATAGTTTCCGCTGTAGGAATAGTGGGCAGAATGGACATTACGAGGACAGGAGAGGGGTGATTATTGCTCAGATCCAATTCTTGGGTCAACCGGTGGTCACATCCTCCTGATGGCTTTCCCCAACAATTGATTACTGACCATATTTACTGAGCCAAAATTGGTACTTCTATGAGATGGACAGTTTCCAGGGTGGCTCCTCCAAGATATTTGGCTCTTGCAGGTCATGGTTTTCTGTGATTCCCTCTCCTTGAGTGTGGGCAGGACCTGAGACTTCCTTTTAACCAATGAAGTATCGCAGAAGTGATAGGATGTCACTCCAGTGTTACGTTTTATTATCTAAGACTCCATCTTGCTAGCAGACTTGCTCTGGAGACTTTCCTTGCTGGTGTAATAAATAAGTGGCCATGTTGGGAAAATATGCATAGAAAGAAGCTGAGGGTCACTTCCAGCACACACTCATTAAAATACTGGAGCCCTCAGTCAGAGAGCCACAAGGAAACAAATTCTGCCGACAATCTTGGTGAGCTCGAAATTGGACCCTTCTCCAGTCAAACCTCTGGATGAGATCCCAGTCCTTGCTGACAGTGAAATTGCAGACTTACTGAAGACTCATTTGGTCTATGCCTGGACTTCTGACTGACAAAACTGTGAGATAAGTAACATGTGTTATTTTAAACTGCTATTTGTTATGCAGCAATAGCAAACAAGTATATCATAATTTCATATATATCTGTATCTATAGCTATAGTTCTATACATATATATTTATTTAGACATATTATATTTATACTTAAATATTTCTTTACATAACTGTTCCACCTGTGAAAATCATTTGTTTTTACTGTGGCTTTGGCATTGCTTTTTTTTTTTTTTTAAGAAGTTATAAGACAAAAGAACAAAATAAGAGAAGACAAGATATTTTTTAACTGGATTATAGTTTTAGAACTCTATACTCTTAGGAGAACAGGAAGGACTCATGGAAAAAATAGAGGTCAAAAATTGGTAGCTCCTAGGCCAAATCTGGCTCTTGTTTTTTCGCTTTGGTGAAATGTTCTCAAAGAATTCGAATGCTGTCTCCCTGGCATCTTTGTATTGATGTTACAGGCCTGAAAACTTTTGAATTTGCATCCCACAACATAGACAGAAAAGGAAAACAGAAACCAAGACAAAATAAAGGAGGAAGGAAGGAAAGAAGAAAGAACAGCAATGTCAGAAAAATATCACATATATCTCAAAATGAATTGCTTTTTGGAGAGGTCTCAGTGAAAGCGATGTGAGTATAAATGTCCATGCATCCTAAAGTGAAGGGCTCTGTTCTCTAATCCTCATGCTGAGTTTAGGGGAAGTAAAAACCAAAACAAGGTGTAAACAATGAGGAATGCCGCAGCAGCTTTGCTCCCTTGAGACATAAATGCCCATTGCACCTCACCTATTATTACCACACAAGTAGAGGGTCATTTTCTGGGACTCTAAAAGCTGCACCTTGGAGTCACAAGATCTCTGTCATGTTGTTGCCTTGCAGGTTGTTTTTGATGTCTGTTCTATAACCATTTTTAAAGGTAAATGAAATTGATACTAAGTGGAGACTATTGTGTCCCACGAGTTAGATTTTTAATAAGATTCCAAGAGTACTGCTGCTGGTTGAGCAAACTGGGAATTATAGTGACTGGAAATGGTAAAATTAGAGAACAGAGGGATAAAAGAAATTCCAAAAGGAAATAAGCAAAGGGGAGACTAGCCAAGTGTAAAGTTTACCATTGAATGAGTTAGGGGAGGGAAGAACCTATCAGCATCCACTCCTCTCCCTGTTTATTGACTGGTTCTCTCTTCCTTTGCACGTATGCCCACACTATTCTGTGTCTACCCTAATGTTTCCTTTAAGATATGAGAGCATGCCATGGTGCTCTGAGGCCACAGCTGCTGCTTAATTTAATGGTGACTAACCTCTCCCCACCCTCATAGAGCAAAATGGAAATTGTCTCACCTTCACTGTATTTAAGTTATTCACAAACCAGTTTCTTCTTTCTGCCTTTGTTCTTTCCGCATCTCTCTCCTTCCATCTCTCTGTGTCTCTGGCCTGTCTCTCTCTCTCTCTCTCTCTCTCTCTCTCTCTCTCTCTCTCTCTCTCTCTCTCTCTCTCTCTCACTCACTCTCATTGACACACACACACACACAGATTTGTTGAAAGGACTATTTCCTAAGTGGCTTCCATGGACCTGCCACTCCGTAGGTATGGAGAAGTGGCAATACAGATCTTCTCTACCTAAAGTTGGATTTCTTATTGAATAAATTGGAGTGAAGATGACATGAAGGACTGCATGTAGGACATAAATGCTTACTGGCTGAGGGGTTCCCATTTTTAGGGGTCATCTTTGGGGAAAAGGCAATGTCAAATTAAAGGAAATAAAATATTGAACTATTGCAAAAAATTTTCTCATGTTGGACATGATATTCTGAGTATATATTTTTTTAATTTATACAGTAATAGTCTATCCAGCAAAACAATATGGATGCCTTTTGGGGAAGAATTTCAAACAAAATTATCTGTCTAAAAATAATCCACACATATTATAGTTCTTTATGCTTTTGTGAACCCCATCATATATCTTTATCAATAATTGAGCAACCATAATTATTTTTTAGATTAGAAGTAAAAATGTTGCATAATTCCTGATTTATTTCAAACATTACTCTAATATATTGTGATAAAAGTCTCATTCACACTTTTGGGTATTATTCGTATGCTGATGATTTCATCTGTAAGCTGATATTACTCACAGAATCAGTGACAAATGTGTTTTGTTTGGATTTTGCAGAGCTTATGAACAATTCATACTAAGCATTCACAGTTTTTGACCAATATTATTCATTTAAAGACAGTTCTTATTTGTGCTGTGCAATCAAGGCATTATCAATATTGTGCAAGTCCTCTGTGCATATATTTTAGTTTATTTGTTCTCTTTGGAAGTTTTACATTTTGCTTTTAGTTTTCATTTTCTTCCTTGGTACAGTTGGAGTGGATACTATAGGGTAAAAGACAGGTGTTTTAGAAAAAGCCAAGTTCAAGACAAGGACATTTATGGCCCACCCTGTAGAGCTGGTAGGCTCTTTATAGTTCTCTGTAACAGAATAGATAGCAGTCAATGGGTCATTGTAGAGGAATGGCTGTTGTCACATTGTAGTACCTTGGCCCAAGCTATCTATATATACAAATTTCCTTTCCTTAGAAAGCAACATTATAGTAACATCCTATCTAAAGGAAATGATGGCAGATGATGAAACACTACTTCTCCATTAAATTGTAGGTAATAATAGCATCTGACACTTTGACTCTCATTGACTAGATAAACTAACTAGCAAAAATGAGGTATGTGTGTATGTGTATATGCACACAAGTGTATGCACATAGATATATGTCTATATGTACTTTTCTTATTCTGGATCTTTTATTATTTTCTGTTCATAGACCAAAAAAAAATGAAACTTCAAAGTTACTGGAATTGTCAACATTAGGTAATTTGATTTGATATGACACTCTTTATGAAAGATGTCTGCATATGATTGGATAAGTGAAAATAGAAATTATTTTCAAAAGTAGTAACATCTATTCAAATTGAATCACTAGCTGGATTGCTTCAAAGATTTTAGCAGAGCAAAGAACAATCAGTTTCAGAATTTGTGTTAAATATGAGTCAAGTGATTCAGTTTACCTCCCAAGTGATGGTATTTATACAAAACAACAAATGGTTCAATAAGTCAGTCAGATTTACCCTCAAAACAACCTTCCATCAGCTCTAAAACTATTAAAACTATCCAGAATGTATTTCCTGTGCAATTGTGGCTTATAACATCCTAAAGTAACACAAAGTAACACTACAGAAACTGTCAGGGCATAGAATCTCATGAGATGCATCATCCTTCATGTTGTAAGTGTGTATTTTCAGGTCAATACTTAGAGATGGAGGCTTTTACAGAGATCTCATCGACTTCAAAACTGCAACAATTTTAGTATCTCCTTCTAGCTGCTCCTTATTCCTCCTAACACCATCTGTCAACTGTTTCTTTCCCTGTGACTACAGGGAGGGGAGGAAAGAAATCATTACAATCTGTGGGATGTAGGGGATAAGGTGTGATGTTCTGTAGACTCCTACAAAATCTACTCCAAGGATATAGTAATAATTGCAAATTGTTCTAAGTATATACATAGTTATTTAAAGCATGGGAGGAATGTACCTGCATTTTATGTAACCCTCTTTTGAAAAGTTTCTTACCAAGACCATAGAAGAAGTTGGAAATTGGGATTTGAACCTAGCCAGGGACAGACTATGTGCTTTTAACCATCAGGGTGTAGTGTGTCTTCTGGCACATAGTAAAACAATGTTAAACCCATCACCCAATAGCCCACAACAGCCTTGCAAGATACATTGTGGGTGGGACACTCCAGAATCTATTTCCAAACCTGGAGGTGTATAATGCAAAACATCTAGATTTTTGCTCAATTCTCCAAGTCTTATAAACCAATCATAACAAACAGCTGTTCCAGAGAATAACACACTCCTCACTGAATAGAACTAAACATCGGTTGATGATGTTCTCTGAATGCAACTTAGTTCAAATAATTGGAAGGTAAGAATAGAAATAGTAATGAAGGCATTCTGTCCTAGAAGTCAGTGGAAAGTTGAAAGATTTAATTAACTTCAACTTCAATCCTCTTTTTTCCTCTTAGATATAGTGAGAGAATCATCAGGATATATCTGAGGAAGGAACATACTATGTCATGCATATTTTAATTGGAAATACAATGTTCCATGTATGCACATTATATATGCTATGCATAGAAAAGATAGAAATGTAAATTTCTCCCATAGGTGGTGAAATCGCAGGCCTCACATGCTGTGTGCTGTATAAACACCAATAACAATTCCTTGTCTTCTATCCCCATATCTGAAACCATCAAATATGTATTATCTTGTTTTTTTGAAAATGTCTTTATTTTGCTTTCACATTGATGGATATTTTTACTCTGTATCAAATTCTAGATAGACTATTATTGTTATTTATTTGTTTATTTATTTATCTATCTATCTGCATTTTAAATATGTCATTTTATTGTTTTCTGGCTTCCATTTATTCCAGTGAGAAATTAACTTTTGGTCTCATTGTTGCTTCGCTGAAAGTAATGTGAAAGATTTTCTTTTATATTTGGTTTGGTTTACAGTAATTTTACCACGATGTTCTCAGATGAGATTTGCTTTGCAGTTCTCTTACTTGGAGTTCAGAGTGCCTCTTGTGGCTTTCAACCGTGGAAATATGAAATATTGCTTCTGCTTCATTTTTCCTCTCTTCCCTTTCAGTGATTCTAATCACATATATGTTGGTTCTATTCACCATGCCCCTCAATATGCTTATAATCTTTGTTGGTTTTCAATGCCTTTTACGTTCCATGCCTGACTCTATATTTTGTCTATCTTCCGGTTCAGTAATTTACTGTTAAATACATCTATTAAGTTCCTAATTTTAATGAGTTGTAGCTTCTAGCTCTAGACAGTCCATTTAATTTGGTTTTATAGTTTCTGGCTTTGTGCTCAAATTCACTATCTTGTCATTAAAATTCCTGAAATACTAATCAAAGTTCATATCTTGAAAATACTAATTAAGTTAGGGACCATGTGTAATATCTCCAATATCTAGCTCTCCCTGTGTCTGTTTTGATTGTCTTTTTATCTAAGGTTTTGTTAAATTCTGATTATTTTGCCTGCTTGGTAATTTTTTACTGAATGATTGGCATTTTGTATGAAAATTTTAGAGGTAACTTGAGGCTTTTGATGATTTCAGCTTTCTATTGAGAAGGTTTATATTTATTTCTGGCAATTAACTAGGTTGGGCCATCAGGGATGCCGCCAGAGCTGGAGGTGTTTCCAGAGCTCTTCCTTGATGGAGAATTCCACTGTTTTCAATAATCCAAATTATTAGCAAAATGTACATAACTTTTATATCCTATTAGGGTGTTGAAGTCTTAGCTCGCCACATCAGCTGATGCTTTTGAAACTGCAAATGCTTTGAGGATAAAAGCAGTGTCTTCACATAAGGTTATATAGAATGGTTTGCCCAAATTTTCAAAAAAAATTTTTTCTGGAATGGCATATCTGCAATAAGCTATTCTACCACTGTCTGAAATAAATACATATTTTTAAAATGTTGAAACATGCTTCAGTTTCCTGGTGGTCAATATTATCCCATTTTTTCTTTGCTCTATTAAATTTATATATGTGAGTTTGGCTTTAATTTTGATATTGGAGCCATTTTTGTCAGTTTTTTCCCCAGTAATAATGCATCAGTCTACTTATAATGATTTTAAAATGAATTAGATAGATTCCATCTTGTAACTAGAACAGTTTAAAATATGCAATAATTAGTTATAAAATGTTGCCATAATGTTATGAGACATACCTTTTTCATGCTTCAACCCATGAAAATATTTCAACTAGCTTTAATTTTTCCTTCTTTTTATTTTTTTCTGATCTTTCCAACATTTCAGTCATCTGCAATTGCATTTTATTATCTAAACTTCATTTCTAGCATATTGTTTCAAAATGTTTGCCCTTTTTTTTGGCATTTGTTTTTAGTCTTGGCTCTTTTATTGCTATTCACATGTATTAATGCTTACGAATTAAGAATTCCACTGTTTTCAAAATCCAAATTCTTAGTAAAATGTATAAAACATTTTCTTTTTAGAAATAAGAGAATGTTAAGGTTGTGACAGATTTATTTATCTGTTTTCGGTCTTTATTTCTCAGTCACCGTATTTTGCATCCTCCTTCTTTCCACAGTCTCAGGGCAAACAGGATACCCTTTCCCATCACCCTAACGTAGAACTCAACCTCATGACATGTTTTGGCCAATGGGATGTTAATGGGTATGACAAGCAGAACATTGAAAATTGCTTGTGTGGCTTGGTTTGGTTTCTTGGATTTCTGATACTGCCAAGAAAAGAACATATTCTGTGTAGCCAATAGCCCTGAGAAGAATGAGAGTCATGTGGAGCAAGTGCAAACTGATGCAGAGTCCTGAATCCCAGCCCTCTTGATCTTACCTGAAATCAGCTGAGCCCCACCTAGCAGATCAGGTGAATGAGAAATATATCCCTTCTGTCACACACCACTGAGTTTTGGGGTTTAATAGCATGTTATTGTAGAAACAGCTCACTGATACACAAGTCTATAAATAGTATTTACTGGTTTCAGAATAACCAATAACAAAATAACTCTGCCTTTATTCTTTCTTCACTCTTTATTACTATTCATAGCTCCTGAACTAAAACTAATTTGAATTCTAAATAAATTTCAAACCTGTTCTGATTAGTTCTAAATTGGTTCACTCTTCTCTGTTTCTTAGGTGTTGTTTTCTTTTCTGTTGGTTTGGCCTTATCTATATCATGTTATTCTTAGAAAAATTCTGCCAAGCAATCAGTGTACTTTTCTTGAATCTGACAAATAATATGTTTAGCAGAATTCAAGGGAAAGATATTTTATCTTCTTGAATGACTCACATGGCAATTCCGTATTCTACCATCATTTTTTAAAATTAGTCCTTATGTTTTTTTAAAATAATTATTTCCAGGTCCAAAGTAATCACACTAGTTAGAATTTCCCAAGCAAGTATATTCTTAGAATTTATTTTAATGGCAATATAACAATCTAAAACTCCTGGTATACACTATTGTACCTTCAATATTTCTGATCCTGAAAATGAATACTTCAGTGCATTATCTGCTGAGAAATACTATCCTAAGAACTTCAGGAATTATTTTCACATATCTAACTAGCTACCCTAGGGTGGTTTCAGAACACACAAAAAATTGAATTCTAAATAGTAAGAGCAGGACTACATTGTTGAAGTTGTATTAGCAAGATAATTTGGGGATTAAAAAATAGAGATCTAACAGTTTTTCAAGATGAAAACACATTTCCCTTTATAAGCTTCTCATCAAATTAAAATTTTATTATTTTCTCAGATCTTTAGGATCCCTCAATGTCCCTCAGTCTCTACAAACCAGTCTGACTTTTATAATTCCTTGGTTATCCAATGTTTATTTATAGGGGTAATGAAGCAACTCATACTAAGTGGGATTGAATGAGAGAGAGAGAAATAAACCTCTCTAAAATGGGTTGTTCTCAACTGAAAACATTGAAACGACTAGTGACTGCTTCATTCTCCTGTATTTAACACACAGACATAGGTTGTTCTCTTTGCAGGAGCACACTCTGAGCCTCAATACCTTGATCATGTAAGTTTTCTTTTCTCATAGGGCGTAACATAACTATTTTTGTGAAACTTTCTCTAACAGCCTCACACAGACATAAATTCTGCCATTCTATTGTTGGTTAACTGCCTCCATTTTTGCCTTTCTATTAGATGGTGAATTCTTTGAGAGCAGAGAGCACGACTCATGTTAATATAATGCTGGGAACTTTGCGGATACCCAAAATATATCTGTAGAGATAAAGAACAACCTCTGGCAGAGAACTAAGAACAAGAATCTAGTTTTTCCCTTTTTGACTTTTAACATTGGAAAAGTCACATATCTTCATTGAAAATCTTTTATCAACCATGGATATTAGTGCTGTAACAGTTAAAAATGTTTTACTTCTTAAATATGTTTACTACTTAAATGTGTTTTAAATATGTTGTGGTTTATTTGATATTAAGTGGACATAAAAAACAAAAATCTGGCTTTGTTTTTTGGGCACATGAATGACTCCTATATATTTACCAATTTTCAGAATTAGCTGGAGGACCTACAGGATCAGGTTTTTTTCCATTTACTGGGCTATATACTTTGAATCCAAATACTATCTTTAAATGCACTAAAATGATGCTGTCTTAGTTTCCAAAACCACAGTAAGCAGTATCATTTTCCCATTTACCCGTATTTTTATAAACTTTTGTAAACACTGCTTCTTTGAAATTTCCTTTCCCCACTTGGTTCCACAGGGTTTCATGCTTTATTAAAATTATCCCCATTTCTGCTCCTCTCAGCAATTTAAGTTATTCTTGGTTGACATAAATTATTACCTTCTCCTTTCTAAGGAAAAGTTAAGTATTATATGATATGAATAGTAGTAAACTGAAGGTGGCAAAAGACAGCAGCATTTCTGTAACAATTATTTTTAATGACAGACATCATTCAACTAATCCCACCTCAACTAATTTCAACATATAACAATAACGGTTGAAAAAGAGTCAAAAATATTGTCCTGAACCTGTGTCCCTGCATATATAACTGGACATGGACTGTTGAGGCTTCATCTGACAGAAGATAGAGTGATAAGATAGGCCTAATGCAAATACTTTAGGAAGCTACAGAATTAAGCTAATAAACACACTTTAAAATACATTATTAGCAATTGTGAAAGCTGGGGAAGTCTCGTAGTTCTGTTTAGACTTTTCTTAAGGAAAACTAGTATCTGTGAACTTGTTCATGAGAAAGAATTGTCACTTTTCTTGTAGTCAGGAAGCTGCTAACAACACATTCTTAGAAGGGATAGACTTATGATGAGAGCCAATGTTTCTGGGTGTCCTGCTTACCATTATGTCTCCTATTCAGATTGTATTTATATGGCATAATGATCCTTTACAAAGAGAAGTGTGAGTTTGGAGGATATTAGGAGACAGACAGATGGTTAATAAGACAAAGAATGAAAAGAAGTTTCATTGAAGAAATGTGCTTACATTTTTTTAGATATTGATATATGTTCTAGGAACAAATAAATTCATCACTGGGGTAAGTATGGAGCACAAATGGCATTGACAGCCTAATGCTCATCTGGTGTTATGTCTAGACATGTTTGCTTTAAGTTTACATGAGTTATCATAGACTTCTGAATTGCTTCAAGTCACAAGCAGACAGCGCGTGCTAATCACACTGTGCTACTCACCCTTTCAAATATTTTAATGATTAGTGATATGGATTTCTAATGTGTAATGATAAAATCCAGGTGATTCATCTTGTTGGAAAAAAGAAGAAATTGATCATTCTTCCCTCAGAAATCTATTTAAGCAAAAACGAGCCTAGCGTAAAGGAAAGAATTTGACAGACTTTTTTTTTTTTTTTTTTTTTTTTATAATTGTTTGTTTCTTTATCTTTGTTTTTAGGTAATGATGGGAATCCTTTAAAAGTCAAAAATACAAAGAAAAGGTGTTGATTTTTGAACTTTGGAGTTTATTCCTTTTCTCAATTAAGTAATTTTATTGCATGAGAAGACGAGGGATATAGATTCTAAAAATACAAATTGTGGATTTAATAGCAGAGAAAAATGCAAAGTTAACTTACCTGACTTTCAAAAAAAATTAAAATCTAATCTTAGCAAATTGAGTAGCATTGTATCACAATAATTTATCTTACTTTAAGTATTAAATTTGCTTACCTCAGATATTGGGACTTTAAAAAAAAATGTCCCTATTTGTAAGTAACCATTTGATTATTTTCATCATTATTTAACTATAATTTAGGAGAAATCATAAGATGTTATTTTGGGTCTTCAGTTTACCAAAAGGATCTATGAAATACGTACATAAGCTTATTTTTACAATGTTATGTTGAATTTGTATCTGCTAAGGCTTACAGAATGCTAGCCTATTAGAAATAAAATCACGTCTTAAAACAAATTGGTTTACTTTATTCTTGTTTAAAACTTGGTTCCATCTTCATAAATCATTGAAAGAGTTGGCTATCTGTCATTATCACTCTTATGAAACTGATTTGAAAGAGACTCAGCAATAATGAGACATTTCTCTAAGAGAATTGTACATTCTGTTACCCATTACAATTACTCTGACCTTTTGCATATTTGCCTTAAAAACTGCAGATAGAAGTTGGAAATTTACAGGGCATTTGTATTTCTAATTATGATCTTAAATTCTTCTGTCATTCATGAAGTGCATTTATGAAGTGCATGGAAGTCGGCTTCTGAAGGATTGTAATTTTGGACAAAGATACTACTTTTTGTTCACCTGTCTAATTAGCTCAAGCTTCCCAATCCTCTCTAATCATCACAGGGAGCTTTAAAAGCCTGCTGTAATCATGGAGGCATCACCACTAGCCAGCTGTTATTTACCCTTTCAAGAAAGAGGCTAAATCTCAAGAAGAGACTAGCTTGTTGGAATTGAAACTCATGGGCCAGTTGCACCTATGCTGAATTTTGAGATACCTGTTCCAAGTCTTAAGGAATGAGCCTAGTTTGTGGTTCTTAACTACATTCGTATTTTTTACACATATTTTTAGTTTAAATTATGCAGTTGGCTGTCATCTTCCTTGGCCCCTTCTGATTAGCCTGGGAAATTGAATGTATAAACTATTATGCATGTGCTTCTTTTGCTTCCCTGGCTTAGGCTGGAATTCCCTATATCCTTACATTTATCTGACATCCTGGATCTTAGTTTTGATATCATGTGACAGTGACATATTCTATTTCTAAAAAAATTATCCCTTGCTCATGTTCATAGCTTTTACATTGGGCAGGATGTTTTATTCGCCTCTTGCCCTCATCTATTTGTAGATCTTCATGACCTTCTCTAAGTGTGACCGCAATAACTACATAACACAAACTTTCCAGAATTATCCTGATTTCCACTTTATGTACTGTTATCAGTCCAGGTGACAGAAAATGTATACCTACTTTTGATTTAGAGAACAGAGTGTCTTAGTTTGGTCATAACTTACTGCTAGATTCCTCATAGAATGTAAAAAGAACTTCGTATAAGCCCCAATCTGAATGATCATTTATTCCAAATTAGAATGTCTTAAGGAAACGTTAACTAATTGCATACTAAAGATTCTCATATTCAAATATCCATAGATATAAAACATCTTCCCTCCAAAAATAGTTTTATCTTTTGTTGCAATTTGTAGATGATAGCATATTTAATATTCTATTTTTAAAAAGGATTCTTGAATGTTTAAGAAATGATTCAAAAAATATACTATTTTATTTGGGTTCTTTATATGATAAATCTGACTTGAAAAATCTAGGTACTCACTTTTCTTATTATTTTCCTTCCTATTAGATTTACTCTCAGTCAAATTTGTTTTCCGTATCTATCACTTTGCCAAAGCTACTTTTGTTAAAATTACAAGTGTATTAACTTGCTAGATTTGAAGATGGCCGTTTTCTTCCAGTGTATTCACACAGTCTTCTTTCAGTGTACACGTGTCCAAATGTATTCTTCTTGTAAGGACACGAGTTAGATTAGATTAGATTAGTGCTCACCTGATGATTTAATTTTAGCTAAATTATCTCTTTAGGAACTCTATCTCCAAATGTAGTCCATGGCCAAATATATGTCCATATGTATACCAAGGAGAGAGACTTCAGAAGTAAACAACCGTACCAACACATTGATCTGGACTTTTAGCCTCCAGGGATATGAGAAAATAAATTCCTGTTGTTTAATCTACCTGGACTGTGATACCTTATTATGGAAGCCCTAGCAAATTAAATGAAATTAAATCACTCAGAGTTTCAGGTAAAAGGAAAAAATGCTCAGTGATATTCACAAGCCCAAGTACAGGCAAGGTATCTCACTAAATGTGGTATGTATGAGAGAGATAGTAAAAATGAAAAGACTTGAGATGCAAGAGAAAGGGTGATTATTGGAGAGAAAAAAATGCTGGAAAAGTGTTTTAATATAGTTTTCCAGCCTTGGGACCTGTAATTTAAATAAACACGTGCCAGGTCTGGCAACTAAGTTTGCAAACTAGTTGCAATGATGTTGCTAACCTTTTTTAATATCAGAGGGATTATTCATTATGAATTTGTACCAACTGGACAAACAGTTAACCAAATTTACTATTTGGAAGTGCTAAAAAGCCTGTGTGAAAAAGTTAGATTATCTGAAATGTTCGCCAATAATTTATGGCTTTTGCATCATGACAGTGCACCAGCGCACATGACACTGTCTTTGAGGGAGTTTGTATCCAGCAAACAAATAACTGTATTGGAACACCCTCCCTATGGACCTGATCTGGCCCCCCAATGACTTCTTTCTTTACCCCAAAATAAAGAAAATATTGAAAGAAAGACACTTTAATGACATTCAGGACATTAAGGGTAATATGACGACAGCTTTGATGATCATTCCAGGAAAAGAATTCCAAAATTGCTTTAAGGGGTGGACTACCTGCTGGCATCAGTGATAGCTCTCCAAGGGGAGTACTTTGAAGGTGACCGTATGCTGATATTCAGCAATAAGCTATGTACTAGCACTTTCTCTAAGTTGAATTCGTGAACTTCATTGTCAGACCTCATATGAAAGGCAGGTGAAGACCAAGTTTCTCTGGGTGGAGAAAGGTTTACAAGCAAGAACCAGCTGTGAGGACTAGAAGCACTATTCAATATCCACTGCCCTAGAAGAAGCAGAAAAGGATGGCAATAGTCCTAGGCAAAAAGAAAGAATATTTATTTTCTTGAGAGAAGAGAAAGGAAGAGAGGTGTGTGAGAATGTAGAGCAAATTGGCAGGTAAGATTTAATACATTTCCATTAAGGGGTATATAAATAAGGATCAATACTTTAAATCAAATACCTGTTAGAAGGGATTTTATTAAATATGTTTTATAAGCATTTATTGTGGAGTCAGAAAAATTGTATTTGAATCCTGGCTCATAGTAATTTAAAGAATTACCATGTGGCTTTGTTCTCCTCTATGGAATGAGACTGTACAACGATGTCTGTCTGTCTTAAGGAGATGCTGTAAGAATTAAGTGAGCCCATGAATGTAAAGAAAGCTTAGAAGAGAAAAAAAATGAGATATCATGTAGCTACCTCAAATGAATGCAAATCTTCAGGAAGAGGTAGATTTAATTCCTAGGTGTTAAAATATATTTTTCTCTAAAGTCCATTAGTTCTTCTTGCAAATTTACCAACTCTACCCAAAAATGACGTGGAAATTTTAAAAATATATAGCTATTTCTGTACTTCTCAAATTTTGAATTTAGTGTGGGATGGAGGTCCAGAAATCATTATTTTTCTAAAAACTCCCCAGTCAGATTTGAGAATCATGGCATAGAATACACAGTAGAGGGATCAAGATTATTTCGCCCATATGGAAATCATATTAACCCCACATGATGTAAACAAATGTTGAAGAATTCTCACTGCTTCACATTTGTCACAAAGTGACTGACTGGATGTCATTCTGTCTTCCGTTGCAATTACTCCAGTGTTTTAAACAAAAAAATCCAAGGATTCCACATTCTGACAATAATTTCTATTTTTAGTAAAAGGAAAGGATTCTCAAGTTAAAGCTAATTTTGAGCATCAGATTGCCATCTCCATAATAACTAATGTCTGTGCTTAATCGTCTCCTTTTCCAAAGTCCTCGGCATTGCCAGGATTCCTCTATAAGGAGCTGTTTGATGAATAGCATGGTGAGGAACTGTATGAGATATTATTACCTTGATATACAAATGGAAAGGAATGTGCAATTTTAGAGGTTTATCTTGTAAAATCTTTCTACAGCAGCTGAGGAATAGACATTTAGAGACTGTTCTTACGACTTTTAGTAATAAAAATTGTGAGAGTTCAAGCTTCATAGGACTAACTTGTCATGGATAATAGCACTTACCATCCATTCACCTCATACTCAACTTTACTTTACTTTACTTTACTTTACTTCTTTTAAGATGTGTCATATATATTAATTTCTTCATATAGGGCTTTTATAAGGAAGTATTATGTCTTATTTCTCTATAAAAATAAGTCATTGTTATATGAAAAAGGAAAGTGTAAGTAGATTGTAGCATAAACCTAATGCAATGTTGATCGTAAGTCAGGAAATGTTCTGGTGATTGTCATTATAGCATAGGAGTATTCATTTTTTTTGGAGGGTGGGAGGGGAATTACAAAACAATGTAATGTTTTGATAAAAGAAAGTAAATGTATTGTGGCTTTTAATCTCATACATATCATACATTGTTGGTTGATCATTTTGCATAAATATGAAGGTCTGACAAGTAAGTTCACGAACTCATCCTAGAAAAAGTGTTACAAACCTCACTGCTGAATATCGCTAAGGTCACCTTTGAAGTACTCCCCTTGGGAAGCTATGCATTGAGGGCAGTGCCCAGTCCACCCTTCAAAGCAATTTTGGAATTCTTTCTGGAATAGTCATCAGAGCTGTCGTCGCATTATGCTTGATGTCCTGAATGTCATTAAAATGTCTTCCTTTCAACATAAAATAGTTCCTTTATCTTTGGGTAAAGAAAGAAGTCATTGGGGGCCAGATCAAGTGAGTAGGGAGGGTGTTCCAATACAGCTATTAGTTTACTGACTAAAAACTCCCTCACAGACAGTGCAGTGTGAGCTGGTGCATTGTCGTGATGCAAGAGCCATGAATTGTTGGTATAAAGTTCAGGTTATCTAACTTTTTCACGCAGACTTTTCAGCACTTCCAAATAGTAAACTTGGTTAACCATGTGTCCAGTTGGTACAAATCCATAGTGAATAATCCCTCTGGTATCAAAAAAGGTTAGCAATATCGTTGCAACAAGTTGGCAAACTGAATTGCGAACTTAATTGTGATATCACTAGAAACATTTTCATTTTTTGTAATTAGGTATGGAAGCCATTTTGTAACATAATGTTTGGTTGCACCATAGGCTTTTTGTATTTCTGAGTGTGTAAGTGGGATGGAGTCTGGAGAAGGGGGAGCAAAAGGAGGAGATGGCTTCTGAGGGGACAATGAGATGTGCATGTCTCCAGGACTTCTTTTGTTTTCTCCAAGTTGCATTTGTGTCTTGAATTGTTACAACTAGTCTTCCAGTTCTCCACATGCTCAGAAAGATTCCTGGGTCTCCCCACTTTCTGGCATTTAAGTAATAAATCTGTATCACTTGACACTAGTACACCTGTTCCTTGTAAGGCAAAAAATCTTAACACAATGTTTATGCAATGATAAAACTGAAAAAAATAAATTAATCCTACTGCAACAGCACAAACTCTAACAGCAGACCAATATCATACAATACTATTACCATTTAGTTTTATCCTGTTTCTAATTTATTCTGAAATGCTATCACCAATGATGGCATGTTTTACTAAAATTATATGAGTAGTGTTGAATGCTATTGGTTGAAATATCAAGCTTCTTTATGAAAGTAGATATTTTTAAAATTATTGCAAAAATACCTACAAAATCTTGAGAAGAGATTTTATTATCTGCATTGTATCAGAATAGTTATTATTGGAATTAAATATATATTCTTTAAAATTCTTTATTAAAATTTTATATAAATTCAAGATGTGGACAAATATGCCATTTTCTCCATGGGCTCTGGCTAACTGAAGATTAAATACTTTAACAAACCTTCAGCATAGATGCAGTTAAAATTTCATGTTATCACAAGAATTGATGAACAGATACACATATAGAATATGTAAAGTGGTTTTAAAAATACCTATGAGTTTGAGTTATTGTTTTAGGACTGACATTTCAACCCACACAGGCAATTAAGTAATACGAGTAATAAAAGAAAATCTTCATCTGAATCATCTATATATATATATATATAGTTGCCATTCTCAGTGATCCAGTGTGCAATTTCTGTGGTTCATATTAGTTAAAAGAATGCCTTAGCTGAATTCAAATTTAATAAATGTGGGTTTCCTTGTGTGTATTTCAGTCCTTTTCCCACTTTTCTTATACCATATGCTCCCATCCCCATCTCCTTTCCTGGAAAATTCCTTTTATGGATTGAAAGTAGAATGTGTTTACCTGCTGTTTTTAGTGCCCTGATGGCACCCCAGGTACTTGAGAAAATCACTGTCTCAGTGCATGTGAAAGCAAAAATTCAGAATAAAATACCATGTTTCCCTGAAAATCAGATCGCGTCTTACACCGTATTTCCCTCAAAATAAGACCAGGTCTCACATTAATTTTTGCTCCAAAAGATGTATTTGGGCATATTTTCAGAGGATGGCTTATTTTTCCATGTACAACAATCTACATTTATTCAAATACAGTCATTCCATCTTCTTCTGGAACATGGTCATAATGTACTAAATGAGTCCATTTTGCTGACGATTTTAACTGAGGCTTATTTTCAGGGTAGGTCTTATTCTCAGGGAAACATGGTAGATAAAGAACCCAGTTGATTATGCAAATGTATTTTGTCTCCTGAAAAAAACTGCAACAGCAGTTTCGTTGGTACTTAAGAATGACTTTAGCTCCAGTAAAATCTAGATCTGTTTTTTAATAAAAGATGACAGTTGGGTGTTTAAATTTTATTCAGTTTGTTTATAAATTCAACTTAGGGGATATAGAACTCTACTGTTTTCCAATAAAACTGGTTAATGCAGGTCATATGAAAATATGTATATGTATTTCTCAACTTTCTACCACTCTGTGGATTTGAAAGCATTTTGCAAATGTGACTTTAATTCACAAATCCAGATCTGTTACACACATGTTATATTGGACAACAACAAAACAAACAATAAAAACTTTACAAATACATAAAGGTTAGAAATATGCTGGCATTTTCCCTATAATTCAAGAATTTCATAAAGCCCTTGAGAAAAGTCAAAAATGCAGGAAACTGAGAAAACAGCTAATAAAACATGACTGCCAGATTTTTGTTTTGTTCATTCATCCTTCTTTCTTTAAGTCCTGAACATACGGACTATTATATTTGGCTGGGTTAAAATCATGGAAATATTATGCATAACTGGAAGCCAGACTATTTCACTATTCACAGATTTCTTTTTATTGACCCAAGTAGTTTTCAAATATTTACTGAGTAAAAAATAATATCTCACATATAAAAAAAAAACATTTACCAGGGGAAATTTGTATTAGCTTCAATAATATTAAAAAATGTTGCTACTTCCTTTCAAATATTTGTGAAACCTGCAGTACATTTTTGAGATGTATGTTCTCAGCTATTTTTACTTAGATTCTGTCCAACAGTTATTAAAAATTGAAACTTGATTTCAAGCAGAAAGCATTGTTTTATTGTACTACCAGATTGCTATGTTGTCTATTGAAATTCCACTCATAAAGGAATTGGAAAAATTCCTTTAGAACATTCAAGATATTTATTCTAAAATGCTGTCAACTGTCAAGGTATGAAAAGCATTCCATCTTTAATCGGAGGTAAAATATTGTCCTGTGTGTCAGAATTAATCAAATTGTCTAGTTTTTCTGGATATCTATGAGTAGAGAGAAATTAAAGATCTTCATAAACTGGACGTATACTAAGAGTATATTCTCTAGAGCATCCAGTTATGTTATGCTAGCTAATGAAATGGAAAATTAACTTCCATAAATATTTTCCATGATGGACATCATGTTTAAACTATTACATGTCCAATAATGGTTATGCGTCAATGTTCTTATCATTCCCTCCTAGGACGACCTTGAAAATGAGCATTTGGGTCTCCATAGATTTCTTCAGCAAAACATTTTCAATTAATAATCATTTCCCATTTTCATGCCACCAACTCAATAAAAATAGATTGAGCATATTAAATACTAAACTATTTCAGTGGCATAAGGAAAAGAAATTGTGGTAAAAATCACTGCAGAAACATATTTAGAAAAAAGTAGTCTGATTAATACTAAGATGTTAATTTATCACATAATTTTCACATTATTCAAACGTTCTCTTAAGTAACATTTTGTTTGAAATTTTGCTTTTAAAGGAGGCGCTATGATGTAATGTTGTGGCAGGTGTTGGGGTCAGGGCAAAGCACCTGAGGCCTGACGTCAGCTCCATTGCTCACTAGCCCGAGCCTTAGGCCACTCACTAAATATCTTGAAGGTTCAGTTTACTTGTTCATAAAATGGGTATAATGGTAGGGTGGTTGTTAGGATTAAAAATGATAACTGACCAGTACCTGGTACCAGTATTTGGTACATCTGTTCAAGTGGTGTAACTGAAGAAGATACAGTTGAAAACAGAAGATAATAAGGAAAATCCATCGTTTCTCTCTCCACATCATACAATTCCTCAGATAGTTTCCCAGGAGCAATCCTGCAGTTTATAACAACACCTTTATTCAAATTCTAATAAATAACTCTGATGCCAGGATTCTAAATGACCTTTATTTAAAATAGTTGATGCTGTACATGGGCTCCCATGGAAAGCATTTTATATTAAAGCAAGTACAGTATCAATGTTTTTCACACTTTTTTTTGGTCATAATATGGAGACGAAGAGGAATAACACTGGGAAAGGCACAATTATTCAATTGAATGATGATATGTCATTGTGACTTTTCTAGTTAGTAGAGGAATTTTTTCAATAATTATCTAAGCCTGTGTTGTTTAGTTAATCACCTTTGGGACTGAACAAGTGTGAAATTATGACCTGCCTTTTAGGAATATATTTATTTCCTTCAAAGTCATTGAAGAGGCAAACTAATAATATAATAATAGTAAATATTTGGTTTAATATTTTAAAATGGACTTTAAACTTTAAAATGTATTGGTATTTAAAATAGATTCAAGATGCATAGGTTAGGCATAATTGGTATAAAATGTCCCTTTTATTTAAAAAATATCTAATCTATTCTCTCCAACAGAGTGAAAAGTATCAGAATTATTCTAAACCAATTTCAGAGTTCCATTGGCTTTTGTCCAGTCTTTATACACACTCTCAATATGAACTTAGGCACTTATGTAAGAGTACGGCCACAGATTATTTGAGCCACAGATTTCTCTAATAGCTAACCTATAGCTTAGTCATGAGTATTAAATAAACAACACATGTTAAGTCTCCTGGAACAATGTAAGTTATCCCTAAAATGTTAATTTTCTAGTGATGTCAGAAACATGGCATCATGAGGGGTTCCCCCTTGATCTTTCCCCTTGAATTTACAACAAGTTTAACAGCTGTGCTTCAACAAAGGATTCCCTGTGCAACACACAAACATGTCTGAGAGATCTACACATCAAAACATCTGAAGGTGGGTGAACAGGGGAGGAGGGAATGGAGAAGAACAGAGACAGGTGCACAGATGCAGCCCAGAATCCACTGCCATCCTGGGAGAGGGGAGGATCCAGGCTGCAGGTGAATTCCTTGTGGCCCCAAGCATTCCTGCCTGAGAGATCAGCATATAATACAGCAGAACCAAGCAATCAGGGCAGACTCGAATATAGAAGTGTGACAGCTGTAGTCCAGCAGCCCTCACTGCCAGGCAGAAAACAAAGCTACAGAACCTGGCCACCTCTCTGACCCTCCCAGAGCTCTTCTCCCCCACATCCTCCCAGTGTTAGCAGCAGGCCCCAGGAAAAAACTGTAGCAGTATTGGGTTAAAGAGCAGAATATCTGAGCCCTGAGAACTGGAGAGACAGTTCCTGAACAGCAAATGTACACTGCAGCTAATCCCAGTGATAAGGGTGGAGAAATAGGGGCCAGACGCTGTGGTCCAGCAGTTGAAATTACTCAAAGGAGAACAAAGCCATAAACATACCTCTCTTAGCCCACCCTGCCCCATCCTTGTGCAACTGATCCCAACAGGTCACCTAGAGCTGCTCAAGCAGTGCAACACAACATCTGACTGCAGGGATAACACTGAATTTTCAGGGTCTGAGATCCCCATTGCCTATCACACTCTCCTATGGGGGTGGTGCCCTGAGACCAAGGCTACCATGTCACAGAGGAGACACCCACCTCCCCAGGGAATTTTCTACTGTGACAAGCTGGAACAGGGCAAGAAAAAATAAAATACTCCAGTGTCACCTACTGGAAAACAAAAGAAACACCTTTGTATCAATGAGCTGCAGAATTCATTCCATAGATCCCTAGGAAGAGAAATAATCCATCAATTACTATGAACAACCAAGGTAACAATGCAGCTCAGAAAGGAAATGAAAAATCTCCAGAAAATAAACTTAAAGACATGGAAATATGTGACTTAAATGACAGAGAATTGAAGATTGTCTTTCTGAAAAAAAGTGAGATGCAAGAAAACTCAGATAGGCCGTTTAATTAATTTAGAGATAAAATCAATGAATACTTTACTGAAGATATTGAAATTTTAAAAACAAACAGAATAGAAATTCTGGAACCCAAGAACTCAATAAAAGAGATGAAGAATGAAATAGTGAGCTTAAGAAATAGAGCTGACCAGATAGAGGAAAGAATTGTTGATATCGAAGATAGAACTCTGGAAATGACACAGATGGAAGAGAAAGACTTGAGAGTTAAAAGAAATGAAAGGACTCTATAAGAACTATCTGACTCCATCAGAAAGAGAAATATAAGAATAATGGGTATACCAGAAGGAGATGAGAGGGAGAAAGGCACAGAGAACCTGTTCAAACAAATAATTGATGAGAACTTCCCAACCCTACAGAAAAGCTGGATGCTTGAATCCAAGAAGCAAAAAGAATATCTAATTATCTCAATTATAAAAAGCCTTCTCCAAGGAACATTATATTGAAATTGTCAAAAATTAATGACAAAAATAAACAAACAAACAAAAAATTCTCAAGCCAGCTAGGGAAAAGAATATTGTAACCTACAAAGGAAAGTTCATCATATTATCAACAGATTTTTCAGCAAAACTCTACAAGCTAAGAGGAATAGTATTCAAACTATTAAAAGAGAGAAATTACCAGCCAAGAATAAGATAGCCAGCAAAGTTATCCTTTAGATATGAAGGAGTAATAAAGACCTTTTCAGATATACAAATGCTGAGGAAATTTTCCACCACAAGGCCTGTATTACAGGAAAGACTGAAGGGTGCTATTCCACCTGAAATAAAAATACAAAAATATACAAAACTATGAGTATGATTACTAACAGACAGATGAAAGCAAGAAGTGCAACCCCTACTCAGAATCGGACACTATACACTTAAATATAACATAAAAATTAAAGGAGATAAAAACATAAAAAAGAAAAAGATAAGAAGACAATTTGATACTGTAACTTGAAAACAAACTCACAAGACAAATAGGGATAATTTGTAACAACAAAAACATAAAAGGGGAGGGGGGTAAGTATCTGAATTTATAAAGGAGAATGGAGATAAGATGCATGATAAAGAAAAAAGTCTATTTTCTTTTACATAAATTTAATGGTAACTATTCAATAAAAATCCAGACCTGAGACATATGAAAAAGAGGAAACAGAGGAGAAACAATGGAGATACCAAGCTACCAGAAAAGAAAAGATAAAATGGCTATAGGAAATCCTCATACATCAATAATCACCCTAGATGTAAATGGACTGAACTTACCAATAAAAAGTCACAGAGTAGTAGATTGGATTAAAAAACAAAATGCAACCATATTCTATTTTCAAGAGACACATCTCAGTTGCAAGGATAAATAAAGACTCAAAGCAAAAAGGTGAAAAAAGTAATCCAAACAAATGGCATCCACAGAGAAGAGGATGTAGCCATATTTATATCTGATGAAAAAGACTTCAAGATAAGAAAGGTAACGAGAAAAAGATGGACATTTTGTAAGATAAAGGGGATAATACAACAAGAAGACATAACACTTATCAGTACATATGCTCCTAATCAGAAAGCATTTTTAAAATTTTTTATAATTTTTTAATTTATATATTTTTAAATTTTTTTATTAGTTTCAGGTGTACAAAACAATTCAACAGTTAGACATTTCACCCCTCACAAAGTGATAACTCCCCTCCCTCAATCTAGTAGCCCTCCTTCCCACCCAGACATCACATACATCCATTACAATTCCATTGACTCTGTTCCCTATGCTGTACTCCATATCCCATGACTATATATATTAAATTATAATTGACATACAATATATTTGAACCAGCTTCAGGTGTACAGTGCCTTGGTCAAGCACCTGGATTAAGAAACTGTGGTACATTTATGCAATGGAGTATTACCCGGCTATAAAGAATGGAATCTTGCCTTTTGCAACGATATGGATGAACCTAGAGAACATTATGCTAAGGAAAATAAGTCAGGCAGAGAAAGACAAATACCATATGGTCTCATTTATATGTGGAATCTAAAGATCTGAATAAAGGAGCAAAGTAAACAGAAACAGTCTGAGAGATATAGAGGAAAAAGTGATGGTTGCTAGAAGGGAGGGGAGTAGGGATGAGGAAGAAGGTGAAGGGATTAGACAGTACATATTAGTAACTACATATTGCCACAGGGATGTATGAAAGACAGTTTGGGGAATATAATCAAACATTGTTAATTGTCAAATGTGCTGCAGCACTGGGCCAGAAGGCATGGCACCATCATTTTAACTCTGAGCACTTCAAACCTTAGTTTTTCCTAGCTATTCATTTGCAGAATTTGTTTCTGTTTAGTCATGATTGCCATCTATTTTCTGGGCATGTTGCCTACTTGGTTTCATGTTTATAGACTCATTTTAACTGAGGGTCTGGTTTGGTTTTGAAGGTTGGAACTCATGATTTTTATATCTATCATCACTGTATAGTGGTGTAATGTTAAAAGTCTGAAAAACCTACACAAGTAAAATATCTATAAAAGTTGAATGGTTTGTTGTTAACCAGAGCATTATTTTCTCATGTCAAGCCACTGAAAACAAAACTTAAATACAGAGAAAAAAAATTGCAATACGTCAGTGTTGAATTTAAACTAGAATGATTAAGAATTTAGAGAATTAAATAGTGTGACAATGTTAATATAATAAGTATCATACAATTATAAGAATACTTTATTTTACACAATTCTAAATGTCACATAATTCAGACTGCCTTGCAGTTATGAACATAAACTTCACATCATCCAACTGTACTTAATAACGATGACTTTTAAAAGTCATCTTAATTTATGTAAATTGTGTTCTTTTCAGTAGCTTTTCTTTTGGGAGGGATGTTCCACGATGCCTGCCACGGCACATTCTCTACAGTTTATAATGAGCATGTGCTTCATAACTGAAACTTTAGATTCATTTGATTTTGAGCAAAGTGACTTTTCTTGGTCTGTAAGTCAGAGTCCAATTCTTACTTATTACCATCAAATAAGCTACTGCGGGTCCTTATAAAATGAGTGAAGTATAAAGAACTATGTCATTGCCTTACATGATTGTAGAGATGTCCACACGGGGGTAGAATAAAGGAAAACCTAAGAAACTTCAACATCTTGAAACAACAAAGTTGCAGAATGACACAAATTTATACTCTCTAGAGTGAGTTCCTGAGAATTCAGAAGCACTATACGCATGATATAAATAGATTTCAAAGTATCTCAAGTATTTTTATATATGATGGCTGAAATATTGAACGGTTATAAAGAAAAAATGACCTATCATTCTTGCAAAGATTACATTCCTCCTGTAACTTTTTTTTTAACTTCAAAGAAAAATCACTAGTTAAACGAAAACAGTAAGTATTTAAGTTTTGTTGAAATAGTATCATCATGTCTCAGGATCAATGTCTAGAATTCCCTTTTCTCTGTATTTATTGCTTCCTTCTTAAGATAAGAACTTTTATATATAGGGATGTTAGGATTCATAACAGTACTCAATAAGAAAATCCATCATAGGAAATTGGCCAGAGAATTACACAGAATGAATTTTACCTTTTGAAGTAGTTTAGCTGATGTATTAACTGTTTAAATCTTTTTTTGGCCTCATGCTCTTTTCTGTGATATATATACTTCCAATGAAATAATTGCCTTGAATATTTAATGAGCTATGATTATGGGCCTAATAACTCTGCTGCTGGAATAAAAATAGTGTCTCGGTGACAAGAATGATAACATTATTTTCAGTAGTAAATCAATGTATTTTCACTTCACAAGATACATAGCAGACTGCAGTTATGAAGTGTCACGTTGTAAACAAAGTGAAATTTATCTGAAAAGAGTTCATATGATATTATCTGTATTACTTGTAAAAATCTAAAATGGTGTTCACTTTATTTATCAGAAAAAATTTCACGTCAAATAAATGCTGAGAATATTTGATTGGTAATCTGCTAGGCAAATGAATCTTGGGAATTCCTATAATGACATAGTGAAAACTTTTTATTCTTTTTCTGGGATGGGAGAGCAGTGTTCTTTATATTCAAATAATATTTTAAGAGTTTAAATGGGAAATTTAACTTTTTGAAGATCAAAGCACATAGATGCATGGAAAATTGATTCTATGTTATAACATCTGACTCTTCCATGTAGACATGCCATGTGTCTCTCAGAGTCTTTACACTCTAGTTCATTTTTCTTAAACCACAAGCAACACTGTCCTAACATGCTACCCTGGCTTTATCTGTGAACCTGCGCAAATTAACTAGGACTCCAAATAAAGAGTTGTGAGAAATCTGCATTATCTCTCAATTGTGATGTGTAAATAAATGAATATTATATATTGGAACTATAGTAATAGAAAATTCAGTTCACCCAATATTTTTAGTGACATTTTGGAAGCAGTCATCCTTCCACATAGCAATATTTTTTAAAAAAATATTTTCTCAACAGAAAATAAATATGTTTCTAAAACAAAAATAAATCACAGAGTATACCACTTCTGGGGCCTTTGATATGTGTTACTCTTCATGTAATATTTTTTTAAAATACACTATTTTTTAGAGCAGTTTTAGATTCACAGTAAAACTGAGCAGAGAGTATAGAGATTTCCTTTATGAGTATGCCCCCTTTCCCCTCACATGTACAGCCTCCCCTTTATCAGCATCCCCATCAAAATGCTACATTTGTTAAAATTGATGAACCTACACTGACATCATTATCACCCAAAGTCCACAGCTCATGTTAGGGTTCACTCTTGGTGTTATACATGATATGGTTGGGACAAATTTGTAATGACATATATTCACCATTATAGTATCATATTGAGTAGATTCACTGCCCTAAAAATCCTCTGTGCTCCATCATATTTATCCCTCTCTCCCCTCTAACTCCTGGTAACCACTGATATCTTTACTAGCTCTTCAGTTTTGCCTTTTCTAGCATGTGATATGTTAGAATCATACAGTATGTGACCTTTTCAGATTGGCTTCTTTCACTTAGTGAAAGAAGCATGTAAGTTTCCTCTTTGTATTTTCATGACTTGATAATTCATTTCTTTTTGGCACTGAAAAATATTCCATTGTCTGGATGCACCAGAGTTTATATATTCACCTACTGGAGGACATCTTAGTTGCTTCCAATTTTGACATTATGAATAAAGCTACTATTAACATTTGCCTGCAAGTTTTTGTGTGCACATAAGTTTTCAATTCCTTTGGGTAAATGCTAAGGAGTGTGAATGCTGGATATTACGGTAAAAATATGTTTACATCTAAAAAGTCATTGGCAAAGCAACTATCATGTAGTTTTTCTCCTATGTTATCTTCCAGGAGTTTTATGGTTTTCATGTTTTGTATTTAAGTTGGTGATCCATTTTGAGTGAATTGTGAGAGGTGTAAGGTCTGTGTCTTTCTTTTTCTTTCTTTATTTGCATGTGGATGTCTGAATTTTTCAGCACCATTTGTTGAAAAGGCTAGCTTTGCCTTTGCTACTTTGTCAAACATCAGTTGCCTGCATATATATATGGAGAGAGAGAGAGAGAGAGAGAGAGAGCGAGAGAGAGAGAGAGAGAGAGAGAGAGAATAGAAAAGCTGAGTGCAAACCTCATGTTTTATTTGGCTCAGTGGCTCTGCGGGTGAAGAGCTATTTTTAAATTGGAGAGGCTCCATTGTGAAATAATCCCACATTGTTTGAACTGATATTTATGTTAGTATGAAACCAACAATCTCCACTACCATCACTAATAATTCTCTGTCCCCCTCTGTGTGTGTGTGTGTGTGTGTGTGTGTGTGCGCGTGGATGTGTCAGCGAGAGCACCTTACACCTTGGTCTCCCTTTTTCTGGGGTCTCTATTCTATTCCACTTATCTGTCTATTATTTATCCAATACCACACTACACATTGTTTTGATTAATATAGCTTTATAGCATGACTTGAAGCTGGGAAGTTTCGGTTCTTCAACTTTGTTTTTTTCTGTCAGTATTGTGTTGGTTTGGGGGATCTTTTGCCTCTCCTTATAAAGTTTAGCATTAGTTTGTCAATATCCACAAAATAACTTGCCAGGATTTTGATTGGGATTGCCTTGAATCTATAGATTCAGCAGACATCTTGACTATATTGAGTCTTCCTATCCATGGAACATCTCTCTATTTATTTAGTTTTTTTAATACTTTCATTAGTGTTTTTTGGTTATCCTCCTATTGATCTCGTAAATATTTTGTCAGATTTATACCTAAGTATTTCATGTTGGGGATACTAATATCTATGGTGTGTTTTTAATTTCAAATTCCACATGTTCATTGCTGGTATTGAGCAGCATGATTGAATTCACTAATGATTGAATTTTATGTGTTAACTTTACATCCTGCAACCCTGCTATAATGCTTATTAGTTCCAAGAGGTTTATTTTTTACTATTCTTTTGGATTTTCTACAATCATGTCATCTGCAAACACAGATAGTTTTATTTTTTCTTCCCAATCTGCTCACCTTTTATTTTCTCATTTTATTGCATTAGCTAGGACTTCCAGTAAAATGTTGAAAAGAAGTGGTGAGATGGGACATGTTTGGGAATAGCATGGAGTAACTTAAGTTTTACTAAAACTGTTATGTCCAAAAGAAATATAATATGATCCTTGTATGTAATTTGAAAAGTAAAAATAACAGGTAAAGTTAAGTGTAAGAACATATGTAATGTAATCCAATGTATCCAAATAATAATGATATAAAATAGAGAGATATTGTATATTATTTTAATTTTCATACTTTCTTTGAAAGTCGGTGTGTAAAAAAAAGAATGTCAGTGTGTAATTTATTTTTACAGCACCTCTTAATTTAGATATTACATTTGCATCATAAATACATCTTCATCTGTGCAAATTAAGTAAATTCCTTAACTCTTGGGTCAATGTGGTATTATTACTGAATTTAAAGCAGTATTGCATAAATTGAAAATCCACTTTATATATATATATATATATATATGTATATATATACACACATATATAACAAAACATTCTTCAAATTTATCTTGTAGATTTTGCAGCAAATTTAACTATTGTTGATTAAAATGAAAATCTTCTACATATTGACGTTAGAAAATGGTTTAAAATTCTTTTTACTAATTTGTATTATGCCAAGTTTTGATTTCAACTTAAATTCCTGGACCCGTCTATCAAGTCAGCAATAAGCTTTTCATTTCCTTAGAGCTCCAAATTTAGCTTGTTTACATGCAGTGTGGTAGCAGTGAGAGAACATAATTTACATCACCATGTTTTTTGACCTTTGAATATTGCATATTTGTCAAGCATTTCTTGTGTTTTAAACACTTTTGTAAAACTCTTCTGATTCTTAACCAATGGAAATTGGCAAAGAATATAAGTTCACTAAATAAAACAGCTGTTTCCTTCATTAGCTTTCTAAACGGATGACTCATACCATTTGTATGTAATACAGTCTTTTAGTGAGTGTATGTAAGACATTTTGCATACCTTGCTTCAGAAACAAGCTATGAGTATTTTGAGTATGGATCACACAATGAAAAGTTGCAATAAGGAAAACATCCGCATCTTGTTCTTTAATTTCATTAAGTACCTGGAGCATCATCCACCATGATAAAAACTGAACAATTCCTATCTAGCTAAAATTTTTCTTTAATAGATATGAGATTCAACAATATCTACACCATGATTTCCATATTTGAGGCCGCAAATAGACATTTCTCTATAAATATTGAAGCCCGAATCTACTTTGAGACTGAGGCGATCAGAGAACTTTACAGAGGTCTGTAGAGACTGTTCAGAGCACAGCCGCAGGTGCAGAACGCACCTCGCGGGGAAGCCTTTAAACACACTGTCCAGGTCTGGGTGGTTGACAGTCATCTCGCTTCTGGCCTGCAGGGAACTTGCGGACCACGGCCCGAGGACCCAGGGCGCCCCTAGAGACTGGGCGTTGTAACCCAGAGTGGAGGGAAACAGAGATGGTATGAGTTGGGGGTGGGGGGACAGAGAACTAGATCCGTTGCCATCAGGTCCCCAGAAATGCGGGACTCCGTGACTCGGAGCGCGAGCGCCTCCCCGCTGCTTCCGCAGGGAACGAGGGAGCCTCCCCACTTCTCCCCAAGACACGAGCAGCTCTGCGGGGAAGACCGGCCTAAACCGCGAGCCGCCACGGCAGGACTGGAATCCGAGACGCGCGGGCGCCGACAGCCCAGCCCCGGGCATCCCCTGGCCCCAGCTCGCCGCGCTCCCGGTCACAAGTGTGCTCCGCGCCCGCAAAGTCAAGTACCGAGCTTCTCCCCGGCTCCGGGAAGAGCGTCCCCGCTTCTCGCTGGGGTTCGTCCGGACGTGGGCTGGCCGGGGGCGTCGCCCCACGTCTGGGGGTGGCTGCTGCTCAGCGGCTGCCTCCCTGAGGGAGCCCAGGTAAGGGCTGGAGTCCCTGGACACCTGCTTTCCGGAGCCTCCAGTCGGACACCGGACACGGCCTAAGGGAGACCAAGACGAGCCCGAGGCATAGAGTGCTCTCTCTGACACACCCACTCACTAGCGCGCGCACTCACACATTCGCACACACGCGCGCGCGCGGAGAGAGAGGGACAGAGAATTATTGGTGATGGTAGTGGAGATTGTTGGTTTCATACTAACATAAATATCAGTTCAAACAATGTGGGATTATTTCACAAGGGAGCCTCTCCAATTTAAAAATAGCTCTTCACCCGCAGAGCCACTGAGCCAAATTAAACGTGAGGTTTGTACTCAGCTTTTATGGTAAGTGAAAGGACGTGTGCCTAGTAAGGTCGGTGCATTTCATTTTGGTTCCTTTTTTATTTTAACCTCAGTACCATAGGGGGCGCCCTGAGACTGTTCAGTGAAAGTCTCTCATTTATATCCTGGTATGATCTACAATAATACTCTATATTTATGTTTCAGATCACCAGATAAAAGTTCAATTACTAGAAAATATGACTCCCCGTTAAACTACCTGTCGGGCATAACTTATTTCTACCAAAGTAAAGAATCTTAAATTCTTTGGCTTTATCCAATATTGTCGAGGTTGCAAATAGACTGATTCTTAGGCCAAGCCACCTGTTTCATGTGTTGTCTAACTATATAAACAACAGACTTGTGATTGTAAATTAATCTCATAATTAATTTAGCTTGAATTTTGACACCGAGTTAGTAGGAGGAATATGAGTGCAGGGAAATGAATCAATCGATCTATCTACCTACCTATCTATAAAGAGTTTTGTACTAAATTTCTGACACTGGTAAAATACAGATGGTCCTTAAATCCTTTCTATCTCATAGGATTCTTAGATAAAATGCTTAAAGACATGTATTGCTTATATGTGGAACAAATGAACTATAACCATGGATGTTCTCTATCAAAAGTGTTCCAACTTACTTTTTCTAAGGGAATGGAAGAGTTGCTCCATTTTGTTGAGCAAAGAAAGAAATCATTTCAGGATTATGTGCACAATATTTTGTATTCGTAACCACAAATTGCTTCTAGCTTTGAATAAAACTATAGTGGGAAATTATTTTTCCAAAAATAACTTCAAATGGATATGTATTTATGGTTGTAGCTTGTGAATCATATAATGATAATTTATGATGACATACAAAATGTGACCAAGTTTTTGGTGCTTCAAAAAATATAAATGCAAAATTAAATTGATGTTAAGTGTAACACTTGTTCTCACCTTCAGTTTCTTCATTTTAAAACACTGTGATTGGGGAAGCACCTTGTCCAGGGGGCGGTGGCGGTGGTTGCTGTGATGCCTGCTAGGATAGGTGGCTGACCGCTGGGGTAGCAGCGGCCCTGGACACAGAATCTCCGTGGCCCCTGCTCTAGCGCGGCTTGTGCCTTGGCTGCTTCGGCCTCCTCCTCCGAGCATTTCCAGAAACTACATGAGACCTTCCACAGCCTCCATGAAGACCTATGAGGGGTGCCGCCATGGCTCCTGGGGACTGCAGGGACAGCTGTTGCGTTTTTTACAAATTGAAGGCAAGACCCTCCATCTGCAAAAAGATTAAGACTCAATTTATTGTGATACTTTGTTGCGATGGTCTGGAGCCCAATCTGCAGTATCTCCAAAAAGAGAAGTTGATCAAAGATTTTGATAAAAAGCAACAGGAAGCAAATGAAACACTGGCAGAGAAGGAAGAGGAACTAGGTTATGCATCCTTATCTTTCTGTAACCCTATGATGCCTAAGCTTCGAACCTACTGGAAGGACCTTGCCAAGCTCCACTGGAAGTGAGAAGCACACCTTTGACAGCCACACCTGGGGGCCGAAGAGACGTGAAATACGGTGCATACACTGTAGAGAATGAGCATATGAATAGGCTAGTGTCCAAGGGTGTTGCTTCTGCAAGGCACTGACAGCCTGAACCAGGCCACCCAGAGTTCTGAGTGTTCTCATCCTGTTGCCACAGAGACCGACCAGATTGGCTCAGAAATCATAGAAAAGCTGGGGTAGCAAGGTGAGCAGTTGGACGTACCAAGAATAGACTGGTAAACACAAGTGAAAACTTACACAAAAGTCTAAAGATTCTCAGGTCAATGTCCAGAAAAGTGACAACCAACAAGCTGCTACTTTCCATCGTCACCTTACTGGATGGAGCGAGCCATCCTGGGAGGCCTGGTTTACCACAGATTCTTCCACAAGCATTGAGCTTCCAACAGGGAATGGTTTGTGGACCAGAGCTTTGACCCTGTGAATGAATGGTGTTAGAGATGTGAAATAAGTCTATTGCTGCTGTGAGCTAACTGTTCAAGGATGCACTGTGTGGCCAGACTGGGAGGAGGGGGGAAGACAGAAAGCCAGTGAAGGAACAGCAATAAGACTGTGATATACCAGTGAAGGAACAGTAATAAAACTGTGTGATATACCAAGGTAATAAATGCTATTTATGACTTCTTTAAGAAAACAAACAAACAAACAATAACATTGTTATTGAACTAATCTTTCTCCAACTCCATAACAATCGGGCTACAATTTTAAGTTATGGTTGTGACAAATTTCATTTATTTATCTGGAGAAATTACACCATTTTAGTAATGCAAGGGTGTGCTTTACATTCAAGATTTAGTTTCTAATTTTATTAGCACAAGTACAGTAGTATTTTTGAAAAATAATCTGTTTTTACAATACATAGTACTGCTAATTAAACAGCCTTGAGGTTGACTGAACACACACTATTTTAAGTTTCAAAAGGAACTCATCAATTTTTTTTGTCCTTTATTTCCTGCATTACTGTCTTCTTTTGTGTTCAGTTGATCTTTTGTAGTGAATTGTTTTAATTCCCTTTGCATTGTCTTTTGTATGCTATAAATATTTTTTTTGTTACCATGGGGATTACATCGTATAATTATACCACTCTAATTTGTATTTATAACAGCTTAAGTTCAATAACATACAAAACTATTGCCTTTACAGCTCTGTCCCCATTGCTTTCAGTTCTTGATGTCACAAAATTGTACCATTGTGCATCGAAAATCATACATTAATAATTGGTTTTAATGCATTAGTCTCAAATTATGTAGAAAACAATGAGATGTTAAAAACAAAAGTTACAATAATACTAACTATTTGGATAATACATTTTAAAAATATGTAATAATGTCTCAAATCATGTAGAAAACAAATGTCCAGTTGCAAACTGTTGTTACAGAAACACTATCTTTTATAATTTCTCATGTGTTACCTCTACTGAAATCTTGATTTCTTCAAACAGCTTCTAATTACTGTTTAGTGTCATTTTATTTTAACCTGCAGGACTCCCTTTAGCAGTTCTTACAGGGCAGGTCAAATGTTAATAAACTCCCTCAGCTTTTGTTTATCTGGGAATGTTTTAATTTCTCCCTCACTTTCAAAGGACAGTTTGCCCGGTATAGGATCCTTGGTTGACACTTTTTTTCTTTCAGCACTTTGAATACATCAACCCACTACCTCTGGCCTCTAAGGTTTATGATGAGAAATCTGCTGATAATATTGAGAATCTCTTATCGGTGATGACTTGCTTCTCTCTTGCTACCTTCAAAGTTCTCTCTGACTTTGGCTTTTGACAGTTTGAAGACAGTTATTTTAAAGTCTTTATCTAGTAGATCTGTTATCTGATCTTTCTCAGGGATAGTTTCTGTTGGTTCATTTATTTATTTTTTTCTTTAAATGGGCCATACTTCTCTGTATCTATATGCTTTGTGGTTTTGTTTGTTTGTTTTGGTTGAAAACTGAACATTTAAATCTTATAATGTGTTAACTCTGATAATCTGATTCTCTTCCTTCCTCAGGAATTGCTGGGGTTTTTATTCATTTCTTTTTAAATTTAGTTTAGTTTTTAATTGTTGTATGTGGTCTTCATACCAAGATTTAAACTTAAGGTCTTAGATCTTTCCTGAATCTGTCCCTTTCCTTGGGCAATCAGAGTGACTGTAATTTTCCATATGTATGTGTGTGTGTGTGTGTGTATGTATGTATGTATGTATGTATTTCCTGAGTTTCCCACTCTTTAATGTCTAGCTCCCAAAAGGGGAAAAGTGAAGGAGGAATAAAAAGATACTGGCTTTGTAAAACCCTTGGTAGTTGCTTCACCCTAAGGGGCAGGAGTTTATAACAGTGGAGGGAGGGTGCAAAAGTCCTGCCCACCTCTATCTGCATCTCTGTTATCAGAAGTAGTAATCAATAATTAGTCACAGATCTTTGGAGGACAGGTCCTTATTGTCTACCCTGGCTCCTACAAGCTGTATACAAGCTCTATAGGAGCACATGCATGACTTCCTGCCATGGGGTCGGGGATGGGTATCTACTGATACTCTAAGAGCTGAGGCTGTCTTAGATTAACCACCATTTACCATGTAAGCCTTCTCTTAGAAGTTGCAACCCTTCAATTGACTGCACAGTTCCAAAAGAGTTACATCAGACAGATTCTGCCAATGCAATTGTCTAGGTGAGGAATTTATAATATCACTGACTTTGAAATATCACTGCCAGACTCTCATCTTTCAACTTTTTAACACATTCAGGGATCAGGAATACACATCTCTGTCATGCCCATTGTACAATGAAGAGTTTTTCTTATGTTATTTGGAAATCTTCTCATTACTAATTTCTGACCTCTCACTGTTTGTTCTCATTTATTTTCTAAAGTAAAAAAAAAAAAAAAAACAGAAAATACTTTATTGCCTATCATGCCTTCTTTAACAATTCATATTTTGTTAAGATGTGAGTTCATGGTTGTACATTTATCATGTATATGGAATTATCTGCTAGCAAAATTTTTCCTTGCTCACAAGATAGAATTAGTCATGAAATATCTGCATTTTATGGTGTTCAAAAAGGAAAAGTATGACTTTTAAGTGCTCCAGCATCTAAAATATGTTATAAATCTGGTATTCTAGTACGTATCTTTGTTTCTTATGTCAAATCCCTATAATATTAAATGTCTATATTGTATCATTCAATTTTTATAAAATGTGTCCCTCCTGAATCATTGAGTGTGAAAATACTTTACCTTGTCAACAAAACCAGAAGTTCCATATGGGCAGCAATAAAATCACGTGTGTTTCAATACAAAACTCTTTTTTTAATATCTAAATCTTCGTGTTCAGTAGTAGTAGGTCTGAAATGTTTATTGATTGATTCATAATCTGTTTGGCCATAGCTTTGGATTGATACTATTATTGAGCAGTTTTAAACTCTGAGTTAATATAAGCTGGGAATGTTTAGGAAACCTGGTTTTTCTTCTGTTTTTTAGCTGTGGTACTTTCTCAGGCTCAGCCAGAGTCTACCGAGAATAATATTCTTATTTGTAACTAAGGTTGTGAGTTTGCAAGGAACCAGGTAAAATTACATCTCTGAAAGCATTTTGTAAGCTCCAAGTTCTAGATACATATTTAGGAATTGGTCAGGGAATCAATAATTGGCAAGATCTAATTGTTCTATATAAATGGAAAAGGAAACCTTGATAAGAGTCTCCCACTCTTTATTGTAAAAGTCTAGCAGGTTGTACTTATGGCTACTCCACACTCCTCTTTGACTGTCTGCAGGATACCTAGAGAAAGTTTTAATTGGCTTTCCATGGACTTTGGGCAGAGTCCCCCAATTGCCTGTGTTATTCTTTAGGGACTAAATGATAAATGAACACTGAAATGTTCATTTTTCATATCTTTCTTGTTGTTAGTAACAACGAATCAAAGAAAAAAATGAAGTGGAAAGCAGTCAGATTGGAATGCTTTGCTGTTATAGTCAACTTTGTGTAATGAAAAGGCAATTTAACTTGGCAATATAGTCACATTGAGTATTACCTTAAAGTAACAGAATGCAATTAAATAGCTACACATTCCACAATAGCATTTATTTTTCTGTGAGCTTCTAGAGCCTTTATTTAATTTGGGGTTTATTTTTGAGTTGTCAGTTTCCCCCCAAAGTTTTCAAGTCATGTACAAATATTTTTTAATTAATTCATTCAAGAAATATGTATAGTGTGTTACGTGTCATGAACTCTAAGTTTAGGAAATTTAATGTTAACAAACACAGACACAGATACTGTTGCAATGACAGAGATTCTGGGTTAGCAGAGAAGACAAACATTAAATGTAAACTTTTTTTTTTCAGTGTGGCAGAGAAGATAATAGGAAAATGATTAATTTATGTTGACCTGGCTTCAAATTCTGAGTTTGGTAACTCCTAGTTGTGCAAACATATACAAATGACTTAACCTATGTAAACCCCTTTTTCCTAAAGTAAAAGGGATAATATAGCATCTATTTCATATAGGGGTTACATAATGCTTTTATTAACAACTTATGTAAAAGGTTTAACACTTGGCACAAGGAACATCCTCAATGAATGTAACTAATAATAACATAGGAACAGAAGCACTAGTAGCAGTTAAAATAGTAGCCGTTCTCTGATAGGGAAAGTCTGCAGCAAGTACACTGAGGCCCTTTTGGAACTGCTGAGAAAGATTTCCCAAAGTGACTTTCAGATAGAGACCTCAGCAATGGCAACAATAATAAAACAGCAATAACAACAATAATAAAACAAACAAACAATCCCTAATTTAAAAAAAAAAAAACAAACAAAACAGTACTACCTCAGAAGGAACACATTGTGCAAAACCTGATATAGAAAGAACTGCCAGAATCAGGGCTGGAGTTTGAGGAAGAGAAATAAAGAATGGTGAGGGTGAGATACATTTTAACCACTATTAATATGCTTAGTGGTACCTCCCTGTGTGTAACCTCTCATTGACTCATAGCTTGTTACACAGACTCATCTCACACATTTTGATGTTCTAAATTTGACTATTTGACTACTAGCTGGCCTTTTTTTCAGGTGTTCTTTCTAGCATAACTTCAAATATCCTTGATTGCATCTTTGCTTCCTGATAATTACAAGATTTTCCAACGTTATTTAGATTTTTTTCCATCCTGACCTAGGACATAAAATTAGTCCTGATTTCTTTTAGAACATTAAGGACCAAAACCTAGGTAACAGTGGTACACAGGAAATTGGCTCATATAACTGGAGGTAGGCACAATACCTCCAGCAATTGTTTAGTACATCAGAGAAAAAGCAACAGTTTCTTTATAGTAACAAAAGAGTCAAGGTTATACTACTTTTTTCAATTTGTCTCTTCTTTCACTAAGTTATTTTTGTGATATTTTAATGTTATCTTTTAAACCCAAATGTTCACCTTTTTACCCAACACTTTCATTCTTTCTTCCCTCCCTTCTTTCCTCCTTTCTTTCTCTCTTCCTCTCTGTTCCTTTCCTTCCTTCCTTCCTCTTCCTCTCTCTCTCTCTCTGCTATATACTATATACTATACTATATAGTGTATACTATATACTCTCTCTCTCTATATATACTATATACCATATACTCTCTATATAACTATGTTATAATGAAATTATAATATAGTGGTTAATAACACAGGATTTCAAACTAGTCCTCCTAGGTTCAAAATCAAATTCATTATCACCTTAAGCAAGTTCCTTAAATTCTCTACACCTAAATTTTATCCTATTTCATAGAACAGTGTAAAGACTACTAAAGTAATACATTTAAAGCCAATTAGATCTTTAAATTTACTTCGTTGTATTTTTGTTCTTTAACACCCTAAACAATATCTGAAGTATCAGTTACTCCTCTTATTTAAATCTTTTCCATATAAAATCAAATAATCAGTTACATACATTTTAAGATAAAACTAATGTTTTTTTTAATCTATTTGCAAACACAACTGTTTTAGAGTTAGAATTACATAAGTAATCTCACTATTTTCAAAGATACCATCAGAATGATGAACGATCATTAAGGCAATTTAGGAATACAGTGTATTTTTTTTTTTTTTTTTTTTTTTTTTATTAATTTTATTGGGGTGACAATTGTTAGTAAATTTACATAGATTTCAGGTGTACAATTCTGTATTACATCGTCTATAAATCCCATTGTGTGTTCACCACCCAGAGTCAGTTCTCCTTCCATCACCATATATTTGATAACCTTTACCCTCATAACCCACCCCCCACCCCCTTACCCTCTGGTAACCACTAAATTATTGTCTGTGTCTATGAGTTTTTGTTTCTCATTTGTTTGTCTTCTTCTTTTTGGTTTATATACCACATATCAGTGAAATCATAGGGTTCTCTGCTTTTTCTGTCTGACTTGTTTCACTTAGCATTATTCTCTCGAGATCCATCCATGTTGTCACAAATGTTCCTATATCATCTTTCCTTAACGCCGAATAGTATTCCATTGTGTATATGTACCACAACTTCTTTATCCATTCATCTATCGAAGGACATTTTGGTTGTTTCCATGTCTTGGCCACCGTAAACAAAGCTGCAATGAACATTGGCGTACACGTGTCTCTATAGAGAAATGCTTTTATATTTTTGGGGTAGATACCCAGGAGAGCAATTGCTGGGTCATATGGTAATTCTATTCGTAATTTCTTGAGGAACCTCCACACTGCCTTCCATAGTGGCTGCACCAGTCTGCATTCCCACCAACAGTGTATGAGAGTTCCTTTTTCTCCACAGCCTCTCCAACACTTGTTACTATTTGTTTTGTTGATGAAAGCCATTCTGACTGGGGTGAGGTGATATCTCATTGTGGTTTTCATTTGCATTTCTCTGATGATTAGCGATGTTGAGCATTTTTTCATATGTCTATTTGCCATTTGTATATCCTCTTTGGAGAAATGTCTCTTCAGGTCCTCTGTCCATTTTTCAATTGGGTTGTTTGTTTTTTTGTTGTTGAGTTTCATGAGTTCCTTGTATATTTTGGATATTAGCCCCTTATCAGAGGAACTGTTTGCGAAAATCTTCTCCCATTCAGTTGGTTGCCTCATTATTTTGTCAATAGTTTCTTTTGCTGTGCAGAAGCTTTTCAGTTTCATATAATCCCATTTGTTTATTTTAGTTTTTACTTCCATTGCCTTTGGAGTCAAATTCATAAAATGCTCTTTGAACCCAAGGTCCATAAGTTTAGTACCTATGTTTTCTTCAATGCAGTTTATTGTGTCAGGTCTTATGCTTAAGTCTTTGATCCATTTTGAATTAATTTTGGTACATGGTGACAGATAGCAGTCCAGTTTCATTCTTTTGCACGTAGCTATCCAATTCTGCCAGCACCATTTATTGAAGAGGCTGTCTTTCGTCCATTGTATGTTTTTAGCTTCTTTGTCAAAAATTATCTGTCCATATTTATGTGGTTTTATTTCTGGGTTCTCAATTCTATTCCATTGGTCTATGTGTCTGTTTTTCCGCCAATACCAAGCTGTTTTGATTATTGTAGCCCTGTAGTACAAGGAAAAATCAGGGAGTGTGATACCTCCAGTATTGTTCTTTTTTTTTAATATTGCTTTGGCTATTCGGGGTCTTTTGTGGTTCCAAACAAATCTGATGATTTTTTGTTCTATTTCTTTAAAAAATGCCATTGGGATTTTAATGGGGATTGCATTAAATCTGTATATGGCTTTGGGTAATATGGCCATTTTAACTATGTTGATTCTTCCAATCCATGAGCACGGAATGTCTTTCCATTTCTTTGTGTCTTCTTCAATTTCTTTCAAAAATGTCTTATAGTTTTCAGCATATAAATCCTTCACATCCTTGGTTAAGTTTATTCCTAGGTATTTTATTCTTTTTGCTGCAATTGCAAAAGGAATTGTTTTTTCTATCTCTTTTTCTGAGATTTCATTGTTGGTATATAGGAAAGCAATGGACTTTTGTACGTTGATTTTGTAGCCAGCAACTTTACTATATTCATTGATTGTTTCTAATAGCTTTTTGGTGGAGTCTTTAGGGTTTTCTATGTATAGCATCATATCATCTGCAAAGAGTGACAATTTAACTTCTTCATTCCCAATTTGGATGCCTTTTATTTCTTTCTCTTGCCTGATAGCTCTGGCGAGGACTTCCAACACTATGTTGAAAAGCAGAGGTGATAGGGGACAACCTTGTCGTGTTCCTGAATGTAGAGCAAAGGGCTTCAGCTTTTCACCATTAATTATGAGGTTAGCTGAGGGCTTGTCGTATATGGCCTTTATTATGTTGAGGTATTTTCCTTCTATACCAATTTTAGTAAGTGTTTTAATCATAAATGGATGTTGTATCTTATCAAATGCTTTTTCTGCATCAATTGATAGAATCATATGATTTTTGTCCTTTATTTTGTTTATGTGATGTATCACATTGATGGATTTGCGAATGTTGAACCATCCTTGTGCCCCGGGGATGAACCCCACTTGGTCGTGATGAATAATCTTTTTAATGCATTGTTGTATTCGATTTGCTAGAATTTTGTTTAGGATTTTAGCATCTGTATTCATCAGAGATATAGGTCTGTAGTTTTCTTTTTTTGTGTTGTCCTTACCAGGTTTTGGTATCAGGGTAATGTTGGCCTCATAAAATGAGTTAGGGAGTACTGACTCTTCTTCAATTTTTTGGAAGAGTTTGAGCAGGATTGGTATTAGATCCTCTTTGAAGGTTTGGTAGAATTCACTGGTGAAGCCATCTGGTCCAGGACTTTTGATTTTGGGAAGGTTTTTGATGACTGATTCAATTTCCTTACTGGTGATCGGCCTGTTAAGATTTTCCAGTTCTTCATGATTCAGCCTTGGAAGGCTATATGTTTCTAAGAACCTGTCCATTTCTTCTAAGTTATTAAATTTGGTGGCATATAGTCCTTCATAGTATTCTTGGATAATCCTTTGTATTTCTGTGGTGTCCGTGATAACTTCCCCTTTTTCATTTCTGATTTTGTTAATTAGTGTCTTCTCTCTTTTTATCTTAGTGAGTCTAGCCAAGGGTTTGTCGATTTTGTTAATCTTTTCAAAGAACCAGCTTTTTGTCACATTAATTTTTTCTATTGTCTTTTTGTTCTCTATTTCATTTAGTTCTGCTCTGATTTTTGTTATTTCCTTTCTTCTGCTGACCTTGGGTTTCGCTTGTTCTTCTTTTTCTAGTTTTTTAACGTGTAACATGAGGTTATTTATTTGGGATTTTTCTCGTTTCTTGAGATAGGCCTGTAATGATATAAATTTCCCTCTTAAAACTGCTTTCGCGGCATCCCAAAAATTTTGGTAGGATGTATTTTCATTGTCATTTGTTTCTATGTATCTTTTGAGCTCTCCTCTAATTTCTTCTTTGACCCAGTCGTTCTTTAAAAGTATGTTGTTTAATCTCCATGTATTTGTGTTTTTTCCTGCTTTCTTTTTGCAGTTGATATCCAATTTCAAAGCTTTGTGATCAGAGAATATGCTTGGTATGATTTCAATCTTCTTAAATTTGCTGAGGCTGATTTTGTGTCCCAATATATGGTCTATCCTTGAGAATGTTCCATGTACACTAGAAAAGAATGTATAGTCTGATGTTTTAGGATGAAGTGCTCTATATATGTCAATTATGTCCAATTCATCTAATGTGTCATTTAGGGCTGCGATTTCGTTATTTATCTTCTGTTTGGATGATCTATCCATAGCTGTCAATGATGTATTTAAGTCCCCTAGTATAATTGTGTTTTGGTCAATTTCTCCCTTTAGTTCTGTTAGTAGTTGCTTGGTATATTTCGGTGCTCCCTGATTGGGGGCATAAATATTGATGACTGTTATGTCTTCTTGTTGTATAGTCCCCTTTACCATTATGAAATGTCCATCTTTGTCTCTTGTTATCTTTTTCACCCTGAAGTCTGTTTCATCGGAAATCATTATGGCTACACCTGATTTTTTCTGGGTACCATTTGCTTGAAGTGTCAATTTCCACCCTTTCACTTTGAGTCTATGCTTGTCCTTGTAGCTGAGATGTGTCTCTTGTAGGCAGCATATGGTTGGGTTTAGTTTTTTGATCCAATCTGCTACTCTGTGTCTCTTTATTGGTGAGTTCAGTCCATTTACATTCAGGGTGATTATTGATATGTGAGGATTTCCTGTCATTCTGTCTTTAGTTTTCTGGTAAGGCTGTGTCTCCATTGTTTCTTTGCCTTTTTGTTGTTGTCTGTTATTTCTGTGTGGTAGTATTCTATGATGTTTCCCTCTGTTTCTTCTTTTATTACAGTATATATTTCAGATTTGGATGTTTTTTGAGTGGTTACCCTTGAGTTTATGTAAAAGAAAGTTTGATATTTAGAGTATTCCAGTTTCTTCAGTTCGCTTACTTTCTCTATTCCCATATTCCAGTTCAGGCCTTTACGCTCCCCCTTTTTATGTTTCGGTTGCCACAAGTTGTCCCTTTTGATGGTGGTCTAATAGCCTCCTTTAGTATTTCTTGTAGTGCAGGTCGTGTATTAGAAAATTCCCTCAGCTTCTGGATGTCTGGAAAGGTCTTTATTCCTCCTTCATATCTAAAGGAGATCTTTGCTGGATATATTATTCTTGGCTCATGATTTCTCTCTTTCAATAGTTTGAATATTTGGTTCCATTCCCTCCTAGCTTGTAGAGTTTCTGCTGAAAAATCTGATGATAATCTAATGGGCTTTCCTTTGTAAGTTACCGTCTTCTTTTCCCTGGCTGCCTTGAGGATTCTTTCTTTATCATTGATTTTAGACAGCTTCAATACAATGTGCCTTGGTGAAGGCCTGTTGGGATTGAGGTAATTAGGTGTTCTATTTGCTTCTTGGATTCGAGGATCCAGTTCTGTCCACAAGTTTGGGAAGTTCTCATCGACAATTTGTTTGAATATATTCTCTGTTCCCTTCCCTCTTTCTTCTCCTTCTGGTATACCCATTATTCTTATATTGCTCTTTCTGATGGAGTCAGAAAGTTCTTGTAGAGTTTTTTCATTTCTTTTAAGTCTCAAGTCTCTTTCTTCTTCCCTCTGTGTAAATTCCAGGTTCCTATCTTCGATGTCACTGATTCTTTCCTCCATATGGTCAACTCTACTACCTAAGCTGGATATTTTATTGTTAATTTCTTCTATTGAGTTCTTAATCTCCAGAAATTCTATTTGGTTCTTTTTCAAGATTTCAATCTCTTTTGTAAAATGCTCATGGTGTTCTTTGATTGTGTTTCTGAGTTCATTAAACTGCCTTTCTGTGTTTTCTTGCATCTCGTTCAGTTTTTTCAGAATTGCGATCTTGAATTCTCTGTCATTTAAATCACAAAGGTCCATATCTCTAAGTTCCTTTTCTGGAGACTTTTCACTTTCTTTCTGAGCTATCTTGTTGCCTTGGTTATTCATGGCAATCACTGATTTACTATTTCTCTTCCTAGACATCTACAGGAGTGTCTTCTGCAACAGGTTGATAGGTATGCGAAGAGCTTTTGGAGTTCCAAAGCTCTTTCTGCACCAGATTCAGAGCCCGTTTGTTTCAGCAGTTCTGTTTACTCCTGCAGGGATCCGCCCAGATAGGTGGGGCCAGGGGCGGGGTGAGTTGTGAGAGGTGGCCCAGAGCAATGGCGGCGACCACCACCACAGCCAGTCCTGCTTCCACAGCTCCCTCCCCTTTGCCGGAACTAGTTGAGCTGCGAATCTGTGTCTGCTGTCCACAGTTCTCAGAGCAGCAAATATTCTGTCCTTTGATCCGACACTGCTACTTTATCGCTTCTAGCACCGGGCAGGTGGGGGCGGGGCGAGCTCTGGGAGGGTAGGGAGGGGGCGGCTAGTCTCCGTGCCTAAGGCTTCCGCTCTCTGCTCGGCAGTGAGGGCTTAAACCACCGATTTCAGCCCTCTTCCCTCAGTCATTGCTCCGAGGTCTGCCGTGAGCGAGCGTTGGGTTCAGCGGTTTTGTTTGCTTCCCCCTCAGCCCTGTGGGCCGTAAGCGGAGCCCTAGCAGTCCGAGTCCTTCCCTCTCCCGCAGTTGCAGAAGATCCGGGCGCAGCGGGCTCCGAGCACTGAGCTAGGTCTGTGTCCTGCGCCCGCGATGCTCCGTCTCCGCACTTCTCCTCTCCCTCCTCCCCCGCTCGCGCGATTCACCCACCTGGAGGTGAATTCAGTAGTGGGCCTCTTCGTCTTGCCTGTCTGCTGTGCAAGGAGTCCTTTGTGGAGTTATTGTTGTCCGATTCGTTGTAAATTCCAGGGGAGCGTTACAGAGGCTCACCTCACGCCGCCATTTTTTTTCCCAGACCATCAGTGTATTTTCTTTAAGGAAGAATAATTCTGAGTGAATGCCAAAATGTCAAAACTGAGAAGAAAAGAAGGAATCCAATAACTTTGTAGCCTGTGAATCCTTGTTCAATTTATATTCACCCAATATATATCATGTTCCTTATGGCAGAGAGCTATTCCAGGAGAGAATAATACATTTTCTACAAGGACAGTATTATTTTTATTAATTATATTTATTGGGGGATGACAATGGTTAGTAAAAGTATATAGTTTTCAAGTGTACAATTCTGTAATACATTATCTATATATCACATTGTGTGCTCACCACCCCGTCAGTTCTTCTTCCATCATCATATATTTGACCCCCTTTACCCTCTTCTACCACCCCCCTCCCTCCTTACCCCCTGGTAACCACTAAACAATTGCCTGTGTCTATGAGTTTTGTTTCTTTGTCTTGTTCTTTTGTTGCTTTCAGTTTTATATCCCATATATGAGTGAAGTCATATAGTTTTTGACTTTTTCTCTCTGACTTATTTTGCTTAGCATAATAATCTTAAGATCCATCCACGTTGCAAATGGTAGTATTTCATCTTTTCTCATGGCTTAGTATTCCATTGTGTATATAGACCACATTTTCTTTATCCAATCATCTACTGAAGGACACTTTGGTTGTTTCCATGTCTTGGACACTGTAAATTATGCTGCAATGAACATAGGAGTACATATATCTCTACAGATAAATGTTTTCAGAATTTTTTTGGTAGATCCCCAGAAAGGGATTGCTGGGTCCTATGGTAATTCTATTCTTAATTTTTTGAGAAACCTCCATACTGTTTTCCATAGCAGCTGTACCAATTTACATTCCCACCAACAGTGTAAGAGGGCTCCTTTTAGTCCACAACCTCTCCAACACTTGTTATTTGTCTTGTTGATGATAGCCATTCTGACTTGGGTGAGGTGATTTCTCATTGTGGTTTTGATTTGCATTTCCCTAATAGCTAGTGAACTTGAGCAGTTTTTTCACATATCTATTGGCCATTTTTATGTCTTCTTGGTAGAAGTGTCTGCTCAGATCTTCTGCCCATTTTTATTTTTATTAGTTTCAAGTGTACAAAACAATGTAATAGTTATACATTTATCATTTATATCCCTCACACAGTGATAATCCCCCTCCCCCATCTATTACCTCTCTGACATTGCATACAGCCATTACATTTCCACTGTCTCTATTCCTAATGCTGTACTCAACTTTTTGTAACTATGTATATATATGTGTGTGTATATATATATATATATATATATATATATATATATATATATATATATAAAATTGTAGTTGACATTCATTATTGTTCAGCTTCAGCTTCAGGTGTACAGTGCAGTGATTTTTAAATTAGATTTCTTTGTTGTTGTTGTTGAGTTGTACAAGTTCTTTATATATTTTGGATATTAGCCCCTTACTAGAAGCATTATTTGCAAATATCTTCTCCCATTCGGTTTGTTACCTCTTTGTTTGTTCATGGTTTCTTTTGCTGTGCAGAAGCTTTTTAGTTGCATATAGTCCCATTCCCTTCTTTCAGCTTTTACTTCCCTTGCCTTTAAGGTCAAATTCATAAAATCCTCTATGAACCCAAGGTCCACAAGTTTAGTCCTATGCCTTCTTGTATGCAGTTTATTGTTTCAGGTCTGATATTTAGATTTTTGATCCATTTTGAGTCCGTTTTGGTATATGGTGGAAAATGGTATTTTTTTTTAAGTTTTCTTTTTTTTCTGTGTAATGTGAAAAATACATATCTATATGTGACTTTAAGTAATAAATAGTTAAATAATAAGATGTTCAATCAGTTAAAAATGCATGTTTTAGTTTGGCTTGACAAGGCACTATTAATTAAAGTATGGTCCATCCACCCATTAAGATCTGTGACAAGGTCTCTATGCATGGATAAGGATGAAAAAAATCAAGACAAATTATCATATTGGTATCTGTGGGAAGAATATCTCAGGCAGATTGTATCAGTAATCTATTGCTGCAAGTCAATCCACCCCATAAAGCTATAAATTGGGAACATACCTAACATTTTTGAGGAAGAGAAAGGAGGTCATGTGGCTGGTGTATAATGAGTGAGCGGGTGAGTAGTAGAATTGTGGTCAATGGAATAAACTATAACAGTTCCTTCCTTCCTTCTTTCCTTCCTTCCTTTCCTTCTTTCATCTTTTCTTTATTATCCTCCATTCTCAAAGTCTCCTTTTGTTCACGAATTCATATATCAACCCACTCATTTATTGAGCATATATTTATTGTTGAATAAACATCTATGTGCTAGGCCCTATTTTAGGCTCAGGAATATTCAGCAGTGAGTAAAGCAAAGTTCTTCCTTTCATGGATCTCACTTTCTACCGTGTTTCCCCACAAATAAGACCTAGCCGGACCTGGAACAAAAATTGATATAAGACCTGGTTTTATATTAAAATAAGACCAGGTCTTATATTAATTTTTGCTCCAAAAGACGCATTGGAGCTGATGGTCTGGCTAGGTCTTATTTTTGGGGAAACACGATAGTGAGGTGGGACAAACAAATTACAGATATAAATATTTAATATGTCAAGTGTCATAAAGAAAAATAAATTAGTACAAGGGGATAGAGAGAATGGGTGAGGGTAATTATACAGAGAGAATTTGTAGAAGGCGTCTTTGTTAATATAACATTTAAACTTGAAAGAAGAAAAGGAGATGGCCATGCATGTTTATAAATAAGCCTCTTATAATTACTTACATTGAATAGTGCTCATGGGCCCTTTGAACGAAAAGGAACTCAAGATACTTCCTATTACAAATTTTTCATTTTTCAGATAAGGCAGCAGATATTCAGAAAAAAATATGCAACTTTTTGGAGTCAAGAAAGACCTAGGGATATTCAGGCCTCTTGACACTTAAAAGTGTCCTCCCATTAGAAATATTCTTTGATTTATGCTCTCATAATATTCTTCTGAATTAAGAAGTGAAGAGTTGCAAAACATATCTGTATTTTTAAGCATATTTGTATTTTCCAAACTGAGTTAGGAGAATAGTACCCAGAAATAATTGGTAGTCTCTTCTAAAGGAGGGATATACAATCAGAAGCTTGAATAAATATTTTTTCTTTACCCATTAAGAATAGTTTCTCTCATAACTTCCAGGCAGTAGGCTCTCATTAGAGTTACTATAAGAGTAGATAAATTACCCAGCTCCCTTGTACAATTTTGTGACCAGTCATATGACCACCTCTGTCCCTTTATTTAATTCTCCAAGAATGGGAGACAATGGTTTCTGCTTCCATTAAACTTGATATATGAGGATCTAGACATAGATGTCTTCCAACCCAAAGTCTGGGCTCCATTGTACTCCAACAACAATGACAGCAAGTATTTGAATCAATGAATTATAACTATACTTGTCTATAATTCTACACTGTAGAAATAGCCCTCTGCTGTCTGGACAAATGAAGGGTAATCAATGGCATAGAAGTCATTTACATAGACTTAGTAGCTCCTTATATATTACTTTTTAAAGTATATTTACTTCCTAATTGTAATTTGAATAAATTTTGAAAGTTGTTTCATATAGACAAATTCGCAAGGCTTAGAATGGATGATGATTCAAATAGTGCTGAGTGGCAGAGAAACAAAATCAGGCCTTGTAATTGATTGCTACCTTCGTACATATAAGAGTTAGGCATGAAAATTTAAATTCCAAAATATCCAAGTATATGTGACTAATAGAAAATGCCTAGTTTCACAAATACACTACTTATTCTATCTGTACTTATTTTTTTTATAGATATGCTCATTAGTTTAAGCTCAGTGATCTCTATGTGAGAAAGATGGTATAATTTTAAATTAGGTATCTCAGTATAAGAAAGAGATATTGAAAAATATATTTAGAATTGTTTCAGAGAAGGCAGTTGATTGATTTGTCTCATAAATTATTGTTCCAGTTGGATACCACTGGCTCTACCTCTTTTCTTCACTGGGTTTCAGGATTTATTCCATTATGTTATATAGCATAGGTTGAAGGAACAAGTTTATTGGGCAAAGAGTAAGGTTGGCAAAAGGGGTCAACTTCAGGTCCTTCTGATTTTTCCCTTCATCCTTCAAATACCCCAAATCACAGCCAGAGTGCTCTTGTTTTGCCTGCCAGAGGAAGGATCCCACCACTGGATGATTCTGTTGATTGTTGTATACATTCTTTTTAGGGTGTTGTGTTGCAGGTTAACTTCCCTGAGAACAGACACAGGAAAGGAAATTTGCCTGCAGGAAGTTTACTAGGGAGTGGATATGCTTGAGATCAACACTCCCATGAGGAGTAAAGGAAGCAGAATTGGGTACAGATTGTGAATTACGAGGTAACAGGCTCCAGCCATCCCACCAGGAGCTCTGGAGTTGAATGGTCTTGCAAAATTGCATTAGGTTTGGTAAAGAACTTGGCCTTTGTATCCTCACATCAATTCATTATTGAATACTAGCTTCCTCTTGGAAGGGGCCATGGACTCAATCTAGGTGACCGAGATATTTTGATTTATAGTCAGAAATATATATTTGGTCTTTGTCCTATTTCTGGCACAGAGCTCCTAAAAACCTTTGGAATTTCCTGTGATGAGAACACTAAAGGTGTCTTTTGTTATTTTACTGAGGTGACTTTTGGAATGCCCCTAAGAATGACAGCTGGATGCAGTGGAGCCAACCAGGTGTTTACTGGGGTTGGAACTTTCGGTTCCTTACCCCTACCCCTACCTCTGGGGAGGGGAGACAGGCTAGAAATCCAGTTTAATCACCACTGGCCAATGATTTAATCAATCATGCCTATGCAATGAAGCCCCCATGAAATCCCACAAGGATGGAGGTTGGGAGAGCTTCTGGGTTGGTAAACACTTGGAGAAGTATGGAGAGTGGTGCACGGGCAGAGAGCCTGGAAGCTCTGCACCCTCCCCCCAAACCTTGCCCTCTGCATCTCTTCTACCTGGCTATTCCTGATTTATATCCTTTAATAATAAACTGGTAATCTAATAAGTAAAATGCTTCCCTGAGTCCTGTGAGCCATGTTAGCAAATTAATTGAGCTCAAGGAGCCAGTCATTGGAACCTTTGATACATAGCCAGTCAGATAGAAGCACACCCCGGATTTTTGACTGGCATCTGAAGTGGAGTGAGCAGTCTTATAGGACTGAGCCCTTACACTGTGGGAGCTGACACTATCTCTAGGTAGAGAGTGTCAGAATTGAATTGAATTGTAAGACACCCAGCTGGTGTCAGGGAATTTCGTGGTGGTGTGGGAAAATCTCCTGCCACACACTACAACTGGTGACCAGAATCATAATTAGGTACAGAACTTTTAGTGACTCTCTTCAGCAGAGAGAAGGTAATTGCCAGGAGCAGAGACTCAGCTCTGAGCTGTTGGCCATCAACTCTCCCAAAAGCTGGGGAGATGAGTGGTCTGTCCTGAAAAGGATATTTCTATAAATTCTTGAGACAATAATTATAGTGGGTTTAGGCTGAAAGTGTTGCAATTATTTGTTACAAATTCCACCTTGTATTTATTCACAATTGAGTCTGTGAAATTTCCTATAAACTCAAAATTAATCTAAGTGTGAGAGAGCTTTCTCTAGCAACAAAATTTGGTTGCTATACTTCAGGTTAATGACAATAAAGGAAACTTTATTTGTACTATGCTTAGAAAAAAGTTTTATAATTTGCCTGTTTGCTCTGGGATTCTAAGTCTGACTATTTTAAAAATAAAATTATTTCAGAAATAATTGCAACAGTTCCCTTATCTCTATAGGTCAGCTAATAATATGGTACGCAGAACCCATGGACCTCTCATTATTTTGTTTGTTTTATGTTATTCCCCACCTCCTTTTTTCTTCAATCAGCAGCCTAGAACCAATTGCATAGAATACTTTTGAAAGACTTAACACATTACTTAAATCCTCATTATCTCAGTGCTGCTGATTTATTCATTAAAGTTCATGTTACACAAATGAGAAACAAAAACTCATAGACACAGACAATAATTTAATGGTTACCAGAGGGTAAGGGGGTTGCGGGGTAGTAGATGAGGGTAAAGGGGAACAAATATATGGTAATGGAAGAACTGACTCTGGTTGGTGAACACACAATGGGATTTATAGATGACGTAATACAGAATTTTACTGTATTTACCTGAAATCTATGTAACTTTACTAACAATTGTCACCCCAATAAACTTTAATTAAAAAAAAAGTTCATGTTACACATGCTGGGATCAGTGTTGGAGACATCAGGGGAATTAATCAAGCCCCAATCTTAGTAGCTACCAAGGTAAATTTAATAGCTTGAATGCATATCTAAAGAAGAATATTTGAAAGGCCTATGGAAACCTAGAAAAAAGAGTACATCTAACATTTTATTCCATACAAGTTTGAAGAACACTCATGTACAAAAATATCTATAAGAGAGTAGTCCTGTTTAGTTATCGGACCCTTTAGTATATGACTCTTACTAAAAAACAAGTGCAGAAGGGGCATTCTCTTTGTTTTCATATTCCAGCCCAAGAGAACCAGTTCTAAGTCTTTAAAATATCAATTAACATGTTTTGTTTGAGTGTTTTCACTGCATTGTCATGTGCATAAAGATGGGAGTTTCTAAAACTCTTCTTCTTTCCATTCCTTTTGTCATGTTTCTCTTGCTCATTCTTTTCCTTCTCCTTCTTATATCGTATGTCTGTTATCTACTTCCATGCTGAGCACCCTGGAGGAGGGAATGGGAAAGATATCTATAGGGGAACGGAAGAACAGATGAGAATAAAGACTGATAGTAAGACTCAATGTCAAGCATTGCTCAGAGCTTTCATTTAGTATATTTTTATTAAAGAGTTAACTGGATTTGTCACCAAAAATCATTCTGCAGAATTGCTCTAACCTCCATATGACTATAAGAAAAAAGTTAAGTGACTGATATTTGCTGTATTTTACCTTACTTCTTTGTATTTTTAAAGTCACATATTGTATCTGCAATTCAAAGGAAAATAAAAAATAATGCACTTTCTTTTTGGTCCCCTGACTTCCAAAATATTTTCATTTGACTATTTTTTATTGTATGAATAGGAAATTATGCCAGTTTGGGGGTATGTAAATCTCTTTAAAGATTCTAAACGCCTTGAGAATAAGACTGATTTCATACTGTTAAACAATGTATCTCTGAATATACTTGTGCATCTTTATTTTATATTAGTTTATTTGGTAATTCTTTGATCTCCAGTTTTGTTTTTCTCATATTTTCCTTAGAATACAGTATCATTTTTTTAGTATTAGGATTTGGGATTGCAGGATCCAGAAGGAAGGGGTGACTATTATAGTGCCTGTAGGATTAATCCGAAGAAGATAAAAATCCATTTTATGTCATTTCTGCAGAAATCCAGGGGGGAAAAGTACACTGAAATATAAATCCTCACTTTAGAAGCTCATTGGCTTCCTCTGTTACTGTATACTGTATTTTGCCATGTATAATGCACACGTTTTTGCCCAAATTTGTGAGGGAAAATAAGGATGCACATTATACACAGATAGTACTAATTCCGTTTTCCTGAGAATTGGGGCCAAAAACGTGGGTGTGCATTATACACAGGAGCACATTATACATGGAAAAATACAGTAAATATGGGAAATAAAATGTGGGGCAATTTTAGAGAAATAAGCTTGCATATTTGTTGAAGTACCTTCTTATCAAACTAGATCAGACACCTAGGAAAACTCAGAAACAGATTCTGGATAAAGATATAAATGAGATCACATTTTACTTTTTAATTTGAATGATTTGCTGGGATCACTCTAGTGATGAACTTCATATCTCCTGACGTTCAACTATATATCTGAAAAAACATCATTACCATTAAAGCATATATTTGGATTATCTTCAAAAGCTGTTTAATGGAATTCATTTTATGTTTAACTGAATTTAATGTTGATGGCCATCTTATAGCACACCTGTTGTTTTCGAGGTTTTAATTTTTTTCTTTACTTGGAGTTTATGACACATATCATTAAACGACTTTTTTCCAAAAAAATATGAATCAGATATGTGTAGCACTATAAATGTTTTGCTCTTGCCTTTGCACATGAAAGACAACTTGACTAGCATAGAATTGTTGAATCATAATGCCTTTTCATCAAATTCTGCTCAGATGAATCTGTTGTCTTCTAGAATTTGACATTGAGAGTCTAAAGCAGGTCTGGTTTTGGTTCCTTTGTGGCTAATTTTTTTTGCCCCTTGCTTTTATTCCTTTAGAATTCTTTCTTCAATTGTGATATTAGAAAATAAAATCACCACAAACAATATATCCCGTTCTCTTTCATTTATTTTTCTAGTATATTGTGGGGACAAAACCCCAAAAAGCAGTTTCCAGGCTCTCGGCCTCACATAGAAAGGTGCTGGCTCGGGTAGTAAATGGCCATCAACTGTGATCAGATGCCAGCAGCTGTGGCTAGTTGGCCGTCAGCTGTAACCCGTAGGCCATTGGCCACTAATATAACTGCTGTGGCTACGCTAGCAGGAAGGAATGGGGCTAGCAAGAAGGTGGTGGTTGGCAAGCACGGACTGCTGTTAGGCAGATTGTGTAGATCCTGCTTCCTGTGTCTCCAGCCCAGCCGCCAGCGAGAATATATTGGTTTGATTCCCCTATCTATGGCTCCGTGGGTGTTCCTTTTTGGCCTTACCGTGTCCTGCGTTCTTGGGCGGGGAGTGGGAGCTGAGACCCTGCACACAAATGGCGCAGCGAGCAGGGTTTCCTGCGTGACATATATAAATTTAATCTTTCCATTTGCAGAGTTGGGTTTCCATGGTCAGGAAATAGTTCTGCATTTTTGCCTTTATTTATTCATTTACTCTATGTTGTAGGCAGAATGATGCCCCCTCCAATCTGAAAGATGTCCATACCCTAATCCCCGGAATCTGTGACTATGTTATATTACACGACAAAAGAGACTTCACAGATATAATTAAGATTATAGACCTTTAAATAGAGGGAAAATCCAAGTGGCCCAAACTCCTTATATTAGCTTTAAGAGCAGATGAAGTTTTCTGGTTGGAGGCAGAAGACATGTGGCAAAAGGGAACGTCAGAGAGATTCAAAGTGAGAGGCAGCCTCTAGGAGCAAAGATAACGAGCAAGAAAATGTGGACCTCAATCTTATAATCGCAAGGGACTGTATTTGGCCAAAACCTGAATGAACTTGGAAATGGATCATTCCCTGAATGAACTTGGAAATGATCAGATAGGAAGCCAGGCTGACTACCACTTTAGTTTGACCTTGTGAGACCAAGAGCAGAGGAACCAGCTGAGCCTACCTGTTCTTCTGACCTACAGAACTGTTAATCAATTTGTGTTGTTTTAAGCCACTAAATTAGTGATGATTTGTTACAGCATCAACAGAAAACTAATGCATTCTATTTGTTACATTATTTTTTTTCTTTCAAGGATGATACCTTACCCATTCAAGTGGGAGTAACACGAATAATTTAAGTTTCTCTGCTTTGCTTCGATTTAGAAATCCAAATAGTCAATCAGAAGACATAGGTATGGCGGAGCTAGATTTCACTTCATAAACAGAGATGTAGAAGGAAGAAGTCTATGGATATATTTTTAAATTTTGACTCTAAATTTAACATATAGATTCATGTCTTGTGTTATAACTCATGTCTCAAAACATATATCCAAAAAATCTTGCTCAAATAAAATAATGAGTATGATGACATGTATAGCAGTTAAATCCATTTGTATGGATGTTATCTTCTTCTGAAAGACTGATGAAATTCTTTCAGACTGAGTTAGATTCATGAGTGAAGTTGAAATTGAAAAAGGCATGTGGTCGAGCTGTATTTGAACATATACTCATGCAGATACATGGACAGGACTTCTTTATAATATATATCAGGACTTCTTTAGAACAAGTGTAACTCTCAATTAGTACAATGTTGTAAAACTGAGCCTGGTAGAATGAATTAATCCAAGTGGTTATTTTTAAACAAGATTGATGTGAAGAAAATTAATGAATCAAACGAAACATCATAACTAACATTTTTTTTCTTAAATCTCACGACTCAGTGTCTTTGCAAGACAAAGTACACTTGCTGATTTTTTTTTCATATATTCAGATGTATAATAGGCATTAAATGAAAAAATATGAACAACCGAGTCAAAGACGAACTAAGAGGAGAGATCAAAAGATACATAGAAACAAATGACAATGAAAATACATCCTACCAAAATTTTTGGGATGCAGCGAAAACAGTTTTAAGGGGAAATTTATATCATTACAGGCCTATCTCAAGAAACAAGAAAAATCCCAGATAAATGACCTCACGTTACACCTTAAAGAACTAGAAAAAGAAGAACAAATGAAACCCAAGGTCAGCAGAAGAAAGGAAATAATCAAAATCAGAGCACAACTAAATGAAATAGAGAAAAAAAAGACAATGGAAAAAATTAATGTGACACAGAGCTGGTTCTTTGAAAAGATTAATAAAATTGACAAACCCTTGGCTAGACTCACTAAGACAAAAAGAGAAAAGACACTAATAAACAAAATCAGAAATGAAAAAGGGGAAGTTATCACGGATGCCACAGAAATACAAAGGATCATCCAAGAATACTATGAAGGACTATACGCCACCAAATTCAATAACCTAGAAGAAATGGACAAGTTCTTAGAAACATATAGCCTTCCTAGGCTGAATCACTAAGAATTGGAAAACCTAAATAGACCGATCACCAGTAACGAAATTGAATCAGTCATCCGAACTTTCCCAAAAGAAAAAGTCCAGGACCAGATGGCTCCACTACTGAATTCTACCAAACCTTCAAAGAGGATCTAATACCTGTCCTACTCCAACTCTTCCAAAAAAATTGAAGAAGAGACAATACTCCCTAACTCATTTTATGTAGCCAACATTACCCTGATACCACAACCTGGTAAGGATACACAAAAAAAGAAAACTATAGACCAATATCTCTGATGAATACAGATGCAAAAATCCTAAACAAAATTCTAGCAAATCGAATGCAACAATGCATTAAAAAGATTATTCATCACGCCCACGTGGGGTTCATCTCAGGGGCACGAGGATGGTTCAACATACACAAATGATCAATGTGATACATCACGTAAACAAAATAAAGGACAAAAATCATATGATCCTATCAATTGATGCAGAAAAAGCGTTTGACAAGATACAACATCCACTTATGATTAAAACACTTACTAAAATTGGTATAGAAAGAAAATACCTTAACATTTTAAAGGCCATATATGACAAACTCTCAGCTAATATGGTAATTAACGGTGAAAGACTGAAGCCCTTTGCTCTACATTCAGGAACACGACAGGGCTGTCCCCTATCACCTCTGCTTTTCAACATAGTGTTGGAAGTCCTCGCCAGAGCTATCAGGCAAGAGAAAGAAATAAAAGGCATCCAAATTGGGAATGAAGAAGTTAAATTGTCACTCTTTGCAGATGACATGATGCTATATATAGAAAACCCTAAAGACTCCACCAAAAAGCTATTAGAAACAATCAATGAATACAGTAAAGTTGCTGGCTACAAAATCAACGTACAAAAGTCCATTGCATTCCTATATACTAAGAATGAAATCTCAGAAAAAGAAATAAAAAAAAAATTCCTTTTGCAATTGCAACAAAAAGAATAAAATAACTAGGAATCAACTTAACCAAGAACGTAAAAGACCTATATGCTGAAAACTATGACATTTTTAAAAGAAATTGAAGAAGACACAAAGAAATGGAAAGACATTCTATGCTCATGGATTGGAAGAATCAACATAGTTAAAATGGCCATATTACCCAAAGCAACATACAGATTTAATGCAATCCTCATCAAAATCCCAATGGCATTTTTTAAAGAAATAGAATAAAAAATCATCAGATTTGTATGGAACCACAAAAGACCCCGAATAGCCAAAGCAATCCTAAAAAAAAAGAACAGTGCTGGAGGTATCACACTCCCTGTCTTTAGCTTGTATTACAGGGCAACAATAATCAAAACAGCATGATATTGGCAGAAAAACAGACACATAGACCATGGAATACAATTGAGAACCCAGAAATAAACTCACATAAATATGGACAGATAATTTTTGACAAAGAAGCAAAAGCCATACAATGGAGAAAAGACAGCTTCTTCAATAAATGGTGGTGGGAGAATTGGAAAGCCATGTGCAAAAGAATGAAACTGGACTGCTATTTGTCACCATGTACCAAAATTAATTCAAAATGGATCAAAGATCTAAGCATCAGACCTGACACAATAAACTGCATAGAAGAAAACATAGGTACTAAACTTATGGACCTTGGGTTCAAAGACCATTTTATGAATTTGACTCCAAAGGCAAAGAGAAGTAAAAGCTAAAATAAATGAATAAAACTATATCAAATTTAAAAGTGTCTGCACAACAACAAAAAAAAAACCATCGACAAAATAAAGAGGCAACTAACTGAATGGGAGAAGATTTTTGCAAACAATGCCTCCGAAAAGGGGCTAATATCCAAAATATGCAAGGAACTCATACAACTCAACAACAAAAAAACAAACAACCCAATTGAAAAATGGGCAGAGGACCTGAAGAGACATTTCTCCAAAGAGGACATACAAATAGCAAATAAACAAATGAAAAAATGCTCGACATCACTAATCATCAGAGAAATGCAAATAAAAACCACAATGAGATATCACCTCACCCCAGTCAGAATGGCTATCATCAACAAGGCAAATAGTAACAAGTGTTGGAGAAGCTGTGGAGAAAAAGAAACCCTCATATATAGTTGGCGGGAATGCAGATTGGTGCAGCCACTATGGAAGGCAGTGTGGAGATTCCTCAAAAAACTAAGAATAGAATTACCATATGACCCAGCAATCCCTCTCCTGGGTATATACCCAAAAAATCTGAAAACATTTATCCATAGAGACGTGTGCTGCAATGTTCATTGCAGCTTTATTTACGGTGGCAAGACACAGAAACAACCAAAATGTCCTTCAATAGATGAATGGATAAAGAAGTTTTGGTATATATACACAACGGAATACTATTCGGCGGTAAGAAAAGATGAAATAGTGCCATTTGTGACAACGTAGATGGATCTTGACATTATAATGCTAAGCAAAATAAGTCAGACAGAAAAAGTAGAGAACCATATGATTTCACTGATATGTGGTATATAAAACTGAAAACAACAAAAGAACAAGACAAACAAGTGAACGAACAAAAACTCATAGACATAGACAATAGTTTATGTTGCTGGGGGAAGGGGAGCTCCAGATGAGGGTAAATGGTGTCTAATATATGGTGATGGAAAGAGAACTGACTCTGGGTGGTGAACACACAATGGGATTTATAGATGATGTAATACAGAATTGTACACCTGAAATCTATGTAACTTTATTAACAATTGTCACCCCAATAAATTTTAATTAAAAATATTATTTATCTTGTTTATGTACTTTAATATAAATTCATCCTTTATTTATTGTATAGTATAATAATGATCATGCATTTTAAGGCTGAATCCACCACTTCCTTCTTGACTTTGAGCAAGTATTTACCATCCCTGCGCCTCTTACCTCATCTGAAATGGGAACTTCTCATAGACAGTGTTTGGGAGAAATGAGGAAATAACTGTAAAAGCTATAAAGCACAATGGTGTTCAAATGGGCCTCAGCTTCATTTAGTGAGAACCTTCCTTTTCACACATACTCTTCTAGACGCTCAGGAGAAAACGGTAAAAGATGAGGAAGACATGTCTCCCACTTTGAAAGAACCCACAACCTAGCAGAAGAGACAGAAAACTGATCAGAGCGTTCGAGCAAATGAGGTTAATTGCCAGGATTGATGCATGTACACAGTACCATGGGAATATGGGAGCAAAGATTGATTCAGCCTCACGAGAAGTCAAAGGAGGTTTTATAGGAGTGATGACTCCTGAGCAAAATTGACTGTTGAAAATTGCCAAGTGGAAAAATTTCACTCAACAGCACAAGAGAGACACAGTACAACTGTCAAACAGGTATGCATGTGGGAAGACATTAAATCAGGAGCCTACGTCATCTGCTCAAGGAATAGTAAGTATTGAACCACTTCTCTGGACCAGACCTGGGGATAAAACTGTTTGAGCATTTTGCTTTCATGGCTTTGTCCTTCGACACAGAGCCACCTGCCAGCTAAAGCCAGAAGGCTATTTTCAGTCGATGTACTCCTGAGTCATTTATTAGGCAGCTGAGCTCTTCTTCAAGCTAGGCTGCCAAGATGTGGGTGGTTGTGCAAACAGTGTGGACAGGTGATGTATGCCAACGAAAGCAGTGCCCCAGAGAGCCAGCTGATGATGTCAGCAGAAAGGTCTGTCTTAAGGAATGCAGAGACAGACAATGAACAGAGCATATATTTAAAGCCTGACACAAGTTACTGTATTCACTATTTCACTACATTGAACCAAAGTGGCTCTACACTTGTCCATTTCAGAGCCTTTCACACTGTATGTCCCTACGCTCTATTTTAACCTCATTTTCAGGTACTGGTATCATACAGTAAGAACGATCAAAGTCAAGTTTTATTTGGAGAAAAGCCTCCAGGGGTATTTAGAAATTCATAAAAGAAGAGAGTAGAAAATTTTCTGTTTAGGATAATACTGAATAAAACACGAAGTTTTTTCCTCAGTGCAATTAATATTGTTTTCCCTTGACTGGATTGGATTGAATTATACTGCAGTGCCCAGACCAGCCCAGGAAGTAATAAAGGATAAACATATTCTTTACATAAACAAGTGGCTTGTTTAAGGAGGAGAATGAGCTCATTCCAGGGAATACATGACAGTTGAATTGGGAGAATATCCCAATTAAAGCTAAAGCCATGTCAACCAGGAACATGTGACGCCTTTAACTTCATGGATATTTATTCATGGATGTTGCCTTAAATAAAATGAACTGACTGCCAACACTGCCTTAAAATTCCCCTCAGCTTGCCCAAACTTTAGGCAGGCTTCTTTCAGCCTCTAAGCCCAACCTACCTTTCCTTAGAGAACTTACTTTAGATATCATATACAGACATGCAATTATTTCTTTGCTCCTTTGAGATGTAAATTTTTTTAAAAAAACAACTTCTTGCCAGGGGCTGGACCGGTGGCTCAGGCTGTTAGAGCTCCATGCTCCTAACTCCAAAGGCTGCCGGTTCGATTCCCACATGGGCCAGTGGGCTCTCAACCACAAGGTTGCCAGTTCAATTCCTCGAGTCCCACAAGGAATGGTGGGCTGCGCCCCCTGCGACTAGCAACAGCAACTGGACCTGGAGCTGAGCTGCGCCCTCCACAACTAAGAATGAAAGGACAACTTGAAGCTGAACGGCCCCCTCCACAACTAAGATTGAAAGGACAACAACTTGACTTGGAAAAAAGGCGGAGAGTACACACTGTTTCCCAATAAAGTCCTATACCTCTTCCCCAATAAAAAAAAAAAAAAATCTTTGAAAAAAGAAAAGAAGGTGTTTAAAAAAAAATGAAAATCTTCTTGCCAGTTTTACAAACCAGAACAGTCTTCCTCAAAGATCTGGAAGTCATCTCTTTGAAACGTAATTATCAGGGAGGGTAGTGGCCCAGTGTCCCAGTCTCTGTAGGGAGAGTAGGTGTGTCTTGCTCTTAACTTGTAAAACTTTCTGCTGCCATGAAGATATGAGAAAGTTCTTTTCTCCCTTTTTGGTAAAGCCAGTTAGCAAACGCACATGGCCTATGAGCTCTCCCTCATGTCAGCATGTCAGTGAGGCTTAAATGAGCATAGCAGTTTTTTAAAGGAGCAATTTGTCTATATGACTTCTCACACAATACCTGTTTTTAACTTTATTTATACTGTACTTCCAAAAATTAGAGTGAAACTGAAAATACCAAAACAAAACAAAACAAAACAAAAACACAGCCGCTATGAAAACAAGACAGAAAAGAATCAAGTTTTAAAAAGGAGAATCAATAATGGAGGAACATGACAAAATTTTCTAACAAAAAATACTTATTTTGTTCATATATTGCTGCTGTGAGAAACTTGACTATGTGCCATAACATTCTTTCTATCCTTGTCCAGCTCAATTATTGCCCCTTCCTTTTTTTTTTTTTGGTCTGCTTGTTAATAAACACTTACATTTAGCCAAATTTTACCTCCTTACCACATGGTGGATATTTAGGGTTGGGAAGAGGATATATTGGCTCCATGTAATTCCAGTCACCAGAGGCCAGCAATATTTCCCTGGACGTTGTTAATCAGTCAAACAGTGAAGGATGGATACAACAAAGACACAGCCAATTGAAGCAACATACAAATGAATATCATTGGAAGTTCAGCATTTTCTTCTGAAACCTTAGTGACAGCCCTTTCTATTGGTTACCTCTCTTTCTCTGTTCCCTCCCTCCTGTCATCAGTCACAGCATGTGAGGTTGACAATTGTTAGGCAGCCTTTTTTCTTCTCTTACATTGATTTTAATAAAAACCAAAGCATAGTTCAAAACCAGACATGGTTCCTAGACACGGTTCCTCAACTCTAGAAATGTAATTCATCTCGTGAAGAGACATGAGGAAAGCAAAGATGTGTGTGGGTCTGGGAAAGTGAAATTTCTAGGTGCTGACAAGATAAAAGCAGAGGAATAAAAACTCACTGTCCACAAAAACAAAAGACTAGCACCTTCAACAACGACATTTTTGCCTCCTTCTTCTGTAGAAGGAACTTGTCTAGATACCAGCGACCAAAAGTCGAAAACAAAAGACTAAAACACATCTCAGAGCCTTGAAAGAAAGATAACAAAAATGTTAATAGGAACAAGAACTAGAAGAACAAGAAAAAATAAAAAATAGAAATTAAAAAAAGAAGACCAAGTAGAGAAAGATTTTAGGGAAGTATTTGCCTTTCTTGATCCCTTTCAACCAGAGAGCATTCCATTTCTTCTGCAGAACAGAGATGATATTAAAGAATTCATTTGATTTGAGCTATTAAAAATGACAGAGCTCATTGAAATGAGAGTTTAAATAAGTAACCAAAAAGACCCCTTCAACCTTCAGCTCCTCCTACTCTGTTTTAGAGCACTTTGTTCTTTCTGTCCTCTTATTATACCACAAGTATTTTTTCATACCAATTACATACTGAGCACCAAATATAACTTTAAAATCAATGAGTGAGAGATCAGGGAAAAAAATTGATTGTCAACCAACAGATTCTGTCTTCTCCCTAAGAAATCACTCTTGCAGGGAAGAACAAAAAAGAGGCCCTTTTTAAAAAATTGCAATTTGAGGTGGGAAATGATTCCATTTAACTTTGGCTTGAATGAGCTCTGTTGTCTTTGTACTGCATTTTCTAAAGTTCAGGAGTCAAAAATCCATGCGTTTTTATTTTAATAACACATCCTCATGACTACATTTCCTTGCTTTTAAATAGCATTTCAGATTCTGGCTTTAAATATTTGGAGCCGGCAACTTGAAGGGTTGTGTTGCTAAGAGACTAACTCCTAGGTTGAAAATCAGAAATCCAGGCTTCTGTTTGCACATCTGTTACTGATTGTGTAGGACTTAGTGGAAACCACTTCTATGTTCTGCACATCCGTTTGTTCAGAAAAATTATCTTTTTATTAACTTCACTGCTAAAGGATCAAATGTAAATTCTTTTGTAGAGCAGGAAATTAAAGAAAGTTATTAGTAAGAAAAGACAAAATTGGTTTTAAAAATTCCAAGATTATTTTGTCTGTGGCATTGTGAGCCGTATACCCTGAAGCCTTCCTCAGTGTTTTTGTTTAACAGCTTTATTAAGATATAATTCACATACCACCACTCACTCATTCGCCCTATCCCTGGGCAACCGCCAATTTACTTTTTGTCTTTATAAATTTGTCTGTCCTGAAAATTTTCTATTAATGGTATCGTGCAATGTATGACCCTTTGTGACTGGCTTCTTTTGCTTAACAAAACATTTTCAAGATTCATCATGTGTAGCTTTTTATTGTCAAATAATACTCCATTGTATGAAAATATATTTTGTCTACCCATCATCGATTGATGGACATAGAGTTGTTTCCATCTTAGGCTATTATCAATAATGCTGCTATGAACGTTTGTTTGCATTTTTTTTATTGTGGACATTGGTTTTCATTTTTCTTGGGAAAATACCTAGCATTGAAATTTCTGGGTAAGTGGTAAATCTATGTTTAACTATTTGAGGAAGTGCCAGACTGTTTTCCAAAGCAGCTATACCATTTACCTTCCTAGCAGAGTATGAGTGTTCCAATTTATCCACAATCTCTCCAACCTCTCCTTGTTATTTTCTGCCTTTTTAAATTATAGCCACCCTAGTGAGTGTGAAACGGTGTCTAATGGGGGATTTGGTTTGCATTTCCCTGATGGCTAATAATGTTGACTATCTCTTCATGTCCTCATTGGCCATTTGTACATAATCTATTCAGGTCTTTTTGCCCATTTTTAATTCAAGTGTCTTTTTATGACTGAGTTGTAATAGTCACTCTGTGTTATTTCCAAGTTTCCAAGTCCTGTAACTCTCAGCACAGTTGATTTGACTTGACGGAGGACAGCAGCCACTTGTCCCCTGCGTGCCACCTTCTCCCGGATATGCATTTTCCAGCACAAAGTCCCTCCATTTATAAACAAGGATCCTTATGGGAAATTTAAGCTGGGGTTTCAATCTAAGCAAAAATTTACTTCTAATGATGACTGAGCTCACTTTAATTGTCAGAAAATAAAAGCTGTGCAGCCCACTATGTTTCCTTTATTTGCAGTAGATGCCAGAGAGCTTGGAGACAATGGTTTACTGCCCCTAGATCTGCTCGACGAAAGTGCATTTTGTTTACTTCAAATGAAATCTGGTTTTTCTTATAATTAAATGCCTCTTCCCCCATGTACTTGAATCTCTAAATCATCTCAATTCCTTTCAGAAATAGATATTACAAATCTTTGAAAAAAAATGCTAGAAGATGTGAAAAAGGTACTTATACATCTTTATCTATTAAAGAAAAAAAAGTCACTTTTTGTTCCCATTATTCCATAGAAAATGATCAGTGCCCCTGAGAATGAAGTCTAAAACTACCTGTAGCATATTAAATCATAGAGGTCCAATTGTCTTCACCACTAACAGTAAAAAAAGCCATAAAGTCTTTCTGAGTGTGAGATGGTAAAGAGTAAAAGGAACTTTTGAATTAGTACAAGTGAGATACAGTAAATTGTATTATTAACAGTGGCCTGGGGCTGCATCTCGCCCCATTACCTGCCAGAGCCTTTGGTCATATGGAGGTATCACACAGTATCTATTCTCTTCCTCCCCACAGGTAAGACCTAGGCAAGATGTCAGGTTAGATACAGATTTATTTTTTTCAGATCGACACATCCCTCCCCTTTCAACAATCATGTATTTGACACAATCTCTTTCAGTTTTCACTTTCCACACTTTTTTTGATAAAGCACTACTTTAGCAGATGATTCAACAACACTCCCAAGCAGAAATATTTGCATTTTCACAGAATATTCTTAAATAGGTGAAATAATTTATTTCTCGTAGTAGACTTATATTCTTCTAGGAAATAATAATATGCATAAAAACTTGTCTAAATAATGACAATGTGCAAAACACTGCCTGAATAAAATTTGGTATCTCAGGCGGACCACTCTAGAAATAATCAGATTTCAATTTTAAAAGAAATTCATATTTACCTGGTTTCAATTTTGGACTTGGGTCTTGCAGGGACAAGATAGTGATTCATCATCCATTAAGGAAGAAAAAAGTGAAAATGCAAACAGGAGTTAAATAAATTAAATCAAACATATGTGCATCATGGTCCTTAAAGTTAGTAACAATATTATCAATTGAATTATTATTGTTGTTTTACTATACTCATCATTAGTATTGTTATCTGATCCTTTGATATCAAAACCATATTCTCACAGTTGACCATCTTTTTTCCTTTTTGAACATTACAATAAAATGAAGATACATAGATGAATCAGATGAAAGAAGTGACAGACCCTCACTTGCACCTCTCTCCTATCTTGATGATGTTCAGTGAATTTTTAGAGTGCCAAAAAACCTAACCCCCATTTTCTCTGCATTCAGTCAACACTTTCTTTCAATCAACATTTTGTTCCACTAGATGAGCATTCTTTTATCCAGTTTATTTCCTTGTCCCTAGAAGAGACCTTTCCATTTCACACTTGTTTTCATATCACAGTGCATTTATGGGCAATACTAGCATCTGCTGCAAAGGAGACAAAAGAACCCAAAAGTTTATTTCTCAGACTGAAGCAGATTTCAGTTCCAATGTTCAATCTTCTCTTCCTGGGTCCTTCCCTTCCTCCATTGATCTGCTTCCTTTCTGACAAAGGAAGAACGGAACCAGAATAAGTGAAACTTTATAAATGGATAATAAATCCTGATTGTACTAAGAAAATACTTTATAGGCTGGAATAATTTACTAATGGAGTTAAAATAAGAAGACATTGAGTGTAATCTTATCAATATGTAATGGAGACATAGTGGAATTCAGAGAACCAAGACTTGCTGTTCTAAGTTATTTTTCTATTATTTTGTTATTTAGTGATGGCAACTCATCTGATAAAACAAATCCAACAATGGAATGGTTAGGTTGGTATGTTTTGTAAGTCGAATACAGGCAACTCTTAATCTCAAATGCAGTCCTTTTAAATTAAGGAAAGAAAGAAAATCAAACTAGCGTTTATTATATTTCAGACACTGTGCTAGGTGGGTTCCTTTTTTTCAATATCCTCATTTTACTGATGAGGAAATGGGAAGTTTAAAATCCATGATTTTCCTAATGCCTTCCACATAGCAAAATGTTCTACCATGAATCACCAAGTAAATAGAGCAATCAATTTCAGTGAGGAAAGGAAGTAACGGGCAGTTATTAAACACCCAGTCTGCACCAGGCACTGTGCAAGGCAAATATATACGATGTCTCACTGTCCCTGTTTTACAAAGAAATGAAGACTTTGAAAGGTTTTTTGGTGTGCTCAAAGCTGCAAGTCAATGCCTGGAAGAGCAAGGAGCCAAAACCAGGTGTTCCCGACTCCCAAGACCATTCTCACTTCACTATGCCATGCAGCAACTTGGGCTAGAACTATTAGCCCAACAACACGCAGGTGTTTTACTGGAGCTAAGCTATTAGTGTAATGGGGACTACTATTCAAAACTACAAAGCTCATAGGCACAATTAAGACAAGGACATGGGAAAGGCATTTTTTTAATGCCCCTTTATAAGTGGAGGAATGTATGATATCTCCTCTTCACTAATCAGTGATCAAAGGCAGGCTTCACGTAGCTTGAGAGTTTCTGAGAAAGTAATTTGGAAAATGTTTCACTGCCTTCATTTTACACATATAAAATACAAAGTTGTAAATAAACTCTTGAATCCTGTGGACAGATCTACTCTCCTTTCTGCATTTCATTCTCCTTTTTCCCCTCTCCAATTTGATACTGTAGTTGATTTGGCTAACATCTGACATAAACTTGGGAGTGAAAATAAGCAGTATCAATGTATCACAAACAGTCCCTTGTGTGAAAGAATACTACTTGTAAAGTTAAGCTATTATCAGTGTGTATTTGTTATGAATCAGATATTTCCATTTTCTCCTTCTATTTAATAAGTATAGCATTCAGCTTCTTTAGTGGCTAGAGCAAAGGGTTTTTCATGAAACTAATCAGTACACATAGTTCTTACTAAAGTAACCCTTTATCTCTCAAGTGCTGTAAGGAAGTGATCACCTCAACATTCAGAATCTTTCATCAGAATTCTAGTTTCCATAACTGTGGAGAATTTAGTCAGTCAGCCTGACGGCATCTTTATAGCTATAAATATGCCAGGGTAAAAATAATTGCACGTCAGAACAGACATCCTGGAATCTTTCCATTGGTCCCATCTTGTAAAAAAAAAAAAAAAAAAAAAAAAAACAAAAAAAAAACAAAAAAAAAAAACACAAACAAACGAAAAAAACCTGCCTGAACTGAGTTTTGAAAACCAACAGCTGATTAAAAAAAAGCTTTCCTCTCTGATAAGTCTTTTTCTTTGCTTTTGGTCTATTAGCATAGCATTTTGTACACAAAGGGCAGCATGTATTTAGGTTTTTGCATATTAATAAGTAGTTCATAGATTTCTCAAATTCTCCAGGTTTTATTTTTCAAATTTCATAAAAAGCTACCCTCCATTTGACAGCTATGTGACAAACATTTTCAAATGTTTCTGCAAAATCTCAGGGCTTGCATCTTGAAGGGAACAGCTCTCTCTTTTTGAATTCCTCTATAACTGAAATGCAGGGTTTTACTGTTTTCCCATATTTGGGATAAGAATTTATTCCTTGGACCTAGCAAAAAAGCCTATGGATGCGTCAGTACCATTGATAGAGCAGGAAACATCTGGGGTCCCTATAGTTTAATTATCTTTCCTCCCAGGCCATATACATCCTTTATATTTCAGGCACCCCAGTTAGACCCCATCTTCTCTGAATTTTTTGTTCCATAGTTGAAAAGGTGGAATGAATAAAAAGAGGGAAAAAAGCTCTTGTGTATTAATGAGACCTGGTGTCCTCTTGTTAAACATTTGCACTCTGAATCTTATGCACAATACCCTCCGTAACCTTTTTTAAAAAACGATTGTATAGTTTGTATTCAGCTCTCATTCCTCTTGACATTTCATCATTGGTGCTCAAGTTCAGGATCCCCAACTGTTCTTTCTCATTTTCTACCATGCTTATCATTTTTATCTTTTTATCAGTTTCCTACACTTTTTCCTCATCATTACAATTCTGATAATATGTGGTTATCCTACTAAATACTAGCATGTGATCCTGCTCAAAAATGATTAAGGCACTGATTTGGCCAGATTTGCCCAGAGTAGTTAAAGAATCAAAGGTGAAATTTTTTAGCCAATTATTTTTCATGCTCTTTATAAAATCTGTAATAATGTGAATAGTGTTTGAAAAGTTAAGGGAGAAATTAAAAATCTTGTTTTTCTTTTAGAGTTTTATTGTTTCTCTTCTTTAGTTTATTTGCTTTGCTTTTTTTTTTTTTTGCAAAAACAATAAATGATTTAAGAGAAGAATCAGAAAATATAGACAGGTAAACTAAGAAAATAAGGAACACATAATCTCATCTATATAGAGGTAACCACTGTTAATATCATATAGCATATTTTTGTCAGATTTCTTTCTATACACACATGCGTACATATATAATTTCATATCAATTTCTATACACATTTGTGTGCACACATATAATTTTAGTATATCAAATCTCATTTTAAGAATTTATCTTTGACTATAAGGTCCATCTCACTAAATATTTTTAAATGACTCCGTGGTTTTTAATTTATGGATGAATAGTCATTCGTAAAAAAATACTTTGTTGGTCTTCACGTTACTTAAAAAGCTTCTTTATTACAAATAATACAGAGCTGCCAAGATTGAATAAAGATAGGTTTGAAAGTTAAAAAATCTTGAAGAACTGACAAAATTGTTTAAAAGCATAAAAGTTTGAAATATAATCCTTGGTTTAACAAATTTTCAAGCTGGTGAACAAAATGGTAACTGGCAATAATGATTTCCAACTGGCTTTAAATTTTTAAAAGAAAAAAAAACAATTTGGTTTTATCAGCTTACTAGGAATTTCCCTGGTCTGTGGTCCCTCATCTCTCCCACACTCTCCTTGGATATGCCAGACAATTATATGGGTTTAACCATTACATCCATGAAGAAGTTTCCCAAGTCTAACGCACTGAATATATTCATCAAGGGTCTTTCAAGATCACTCTGCTCAGATAATCAACAACTCACCTTGATCTTGAGATGCACCCATTTTGTGTTCACTACAAAACAAAAGTTTGGTGTGAATATGTGGCAGAAAACAATTTTGATTTTTGCCTTATGTGTTTTTTACAAAAGCAAAAAAAGTGGATGAAAAACATGTAAACTCTGTTTTCAGCAATACTAGGAGAGGGATAAAATATCAGAACATAAAACTATACCTCAGGAGTGCTAGAAGTAGTAGACTCTGCAGAAGCTGTGCAGGGAGAAGAAATGCAGCAGACGTGGAGAGTGCAAGAGGGTAGAGAATAGCACAAGGGGGCAGATCTTTGCAAATTCCAGCACAAATCTACTGCCTGTTACTCATGGACTCAAGGAAGTGACAATGCTAGATCCTTGCATAAAACAAAAGTTCCAAGACCAGGAGAAGGACAGGGTAGAGGTTAAACAGAAGGCACACAGAAAAGAGACCTGAGTGTCTTCTACCACCTTCTTGTGACGATGTACATGGCTGCTGAACAAGGCCAGGCAAGGAATTATGTTGAGATAGTAGCCCAGCTTCTGGTTGGTGAGTAGTCACTTCCTTCCATCCTGCCTATAGTTCTTAATAAATTTCAAGTTTTACTTTCAACTTGGAGAATATCGTTATATTTGGTCCCCCATCACTGTACACCAGCAACTTCTCACATTCCCATTACCTCCTTGGCCACCCAAAGCGTTTAGGTTTACTCCTTTACTTAGGTCAAGGTACTGTCTCCAGAAAGGATTTTTTTTTTTTGTATGTAACTCTTTTATCCCAAATCTTCAGAAACCATTGATTCACATGCATGTTTTCCTTTTATGACTATATTGATTAAACATCATTGGGCCTGCTTTGTACTAGGCACATTCAGCTAGATCATTTGGAAAATACAAATATGTTTGAGACACTATCCATAGCTCTAGAAGTTCAGAATCTAGAGGCCAACTTTCAGCTTCCAGAATGAAAATGCTATAACTGAAGGGCCATCACTGAGCAGAGAGAGAGAGAGTGGGGAAAATTATCTGAGGAAAGAAGAGACTTGTGCCTATAGAATGGAGGGTCATTCACATTTGTTGTCAAAACTTCAATTCAGTGTGGTTAATGGAACAAACAAGGCTAGGACCCACTTCCCCACTGCCTCAGTCAGTAATGGGTGAAAATTATAATTTGAGTATCTCCTCATAAAGGAATGCCTGTTTGATGACTATGTAAAACTTAAACATGTCTTCTGCCTTCTCTTAATTTTCAGGATTTTATCTAACTCAATTTTCGGGCTGAACTGTATCTAAATACCAATTACAACTCATCTTTTTAGCCTGGTGTCTGCTCCATAGAAATAGAATAAGAGACATAAATGTAATATTAAACTTTCTAGTAGCCACATTAAAAGAAAGGTAAAAATGAAAATTAGTAGATTTTATTTATCTGAATGTATCAAAAATATTATCATTTCAACATTAGATTAATATGAAAGTATTGAGATTTTTGCATTCTACTTCTCATATTTGAAATCTGGTGTGTATTTTCCACTTATGACACGTCTTCATTTGAACTAGCCTCATTTCAAGTTCTCAACAGTGACATGTGGTAGTGACTATTGTATTGGATGACACAGATCTACATGTTTTTAGAGCATCTTTCCATCTCTCGGAGCACGCATGTGTGTTAGGAAGTGGAATGCTAGGCATAAATATTCTACTTTTTCCTTTAATGTTTAGGGTTGGGGAACAATGTATTACCTACCTGATAGATATTTCGAATAGAAAATCATTTGCAATAGTTCTTTCTCATAACCGTGGCCATTCACGTCACCAAGAATTTATTTCAAGAGGTTACCGTTTTCATAATTAAGGTAAACCCCTAAGCTGGCAACAATTTGTTATTTTCTCAATTGTACGTAAACATCTGAAATAGAGAATTTTACTATTTTTACTTCAAGGAATTCCTATAGTGTAATAGAATACCTACTTAGATTTGATTCGATGAACTTCATCTCCCTGAAAAGAAATTTCAAACTCAATTAAATGATTACTTCCCATAAGTTTCTTTTTTTTTCTTTTCTAGTGATATGATTATCAGCAAATGCTGATTCATGAACTAGATATAATAAAGATTGATCCAAATTCAGGGACTATATCAGCCGAGCCAATAATAGGTTTTCAAACTTTGTATGATTGTATTTTATTTTCCTGATCATATACATTATGCGTTCCTTCTGTCATTTTGTGCTCCTTTTCATCAGTGCATACTATTAATACCTGAGTACTCTGGACTTCTCCTAAGTAGAAAATGGAGGAATCCTTTGGGCTGTTTATTAAAGTGACACTCAGTTCTTACATTTGTGCTCTAGATACACAAATATTAATAAATCTATTCAGCCCATCACCTATGTTTAGACCTTAGATGTGTCCAACACATTTATCTTAATAAATCTCTCTCTATCTGATTCTACCTCCCTATGATGCAATTTCCCTTAGCTATCCCACTTAATGCAATCTCCAAAAGGGAATTCTACTGAAAAAGAGTACTGAGCAGGTGACCAGATGGTTATCCAGCAAGTTTATAGAACAGTTGCCTGGAAACTATTGTATACAAAATTAAAATGTGTGATTTTAAAATAACTCATTCAATCCACATCACAGCCTTATGAGATGAAGAGTACTGTCACCCCAATTTTTACAAATCAGGAAACTGAGGCACAGAAATGCTAAGTAACGTACTCCATCATCCATAGCTGTTAAGTGGATTTGGACCCATGCATTCTGGTTCCACAGGCTGTGCCCCTAACCGCTACCCCAGACCACCCTTTCCACTCATACATGTAAGAAAGCCCTCATTAGTCCCACCTTTATTTTTGCTGAGCCCTTCCGAGGAGCCTGAAAGGAAAACAGGACTACATGACTACATGAAACACACAGGAAATATTTTGTTAGCTTCCAGATGGAGAAAAGGGTCCAGTAAAAATATTTCAGTAGAAATCCATGGCTCTCCTCAAAGATCCCACTCTGGCACTCGTGGCCCCCAGTCGTGGTAGGGCCTGTAGTCCCCCGGCCTCAGCAAGTACTGCCGTCCCTGGTAGTTGAGTGTCTCCTGGAGGACCCAATAGCCCTCCAGCACGTTGAAGGAGTCAATCTCATTGAAGTGGAAGCCGTCATGAAGCAAGGAGCAGCCCTCAGTGAACTCTACCATCTGGCCTCTGCAATCTTCCCTCTCGTAGAGTCTGATCCTGTGGGGGCTGCTCTGTGGATTCGGCAATCAGCAAAGGAGGAAAAGTCAGAAAACCTAGCGTTTAGCAACCAATCACACACAGACCTGGAGGGATGGCCATGTCTTTATCTTTTCTATTTCAAAGGTGACAAATGAAAAAGACAGCCAGCACCAGGGCCACTGCGTGCATTTGGGTAGGTTGTACAACGCAAAACTGAAGGAGGCATCATTCCCATAGATCAAGATATAAATAGTGCTCCCTAGAGTTTTCTAGGGCCAAAAGGTACATGAACTATGCATGGGCTCTATTTAGTACCATTTTTAAGTAACATTTTTATATATTTTTTGCTCTCTTCTTCATAGGCTTATGGTGGACTGAGATGCTTCTGGTATGACATAAAAATAATTAAATATTTAACTAAAAAAAAGAAAAGAAAAGATCCCTGGGGAAAGGGTATCAGTCTGAATCTCAACAACATTAGAAGAAGGTAAGGGAAAAGGAAGTTGAATTTCTTTTCCCCCATATGAGGTCAGAGTTCAGACCAGGCAATCCGTAATCCCTTCCTTTCTGCTTTAAGCCGACCTACTCTAAAATCCTGAGAAGCAAGAAACATCATAAAGATTAGGTTCACTTCTCCGTTGTAATATGTGCTCCTGCAAATCTGCTTTGGATAATAAACAAAAATGGAAGTTCCAGATGGTGAGGAAGGCCTGTACAGGGTCAAGGGAGTATAAAACCTTTAGAAAAACAGAAAGTTGGGCTGTTTGTCCTAAACAGATCCTGTCAGTCTCTTTTTGAGTACTTGTTCTTTTATCTTCCTTCTCAGCAGGTACCCATTCAATGTCTTTCTTCTTCCACCATTAAATCCTCTTTAGGAAAGGTTCTCATAAGCAATTCAGTCTGCAGTATAAGGTGTTGTCCATGGTTTGTAAAGGACTCACGTGTACGGTTTCTGACTTGATCTTCACGACGGCCTGACACCTGTGGAGCACCATTATAAGCCCTTTCTTCTTTTATGAGAAACTACCAACAGGGCTTGAGGTCAGTAATTAGAAGAGTCAGGACTGGAGAGGGGGAAGCCCAGATTTTCAGGCTCCTAATGCCACTTTGGGTCCTATCCAAGCATTAACCCTCCGAGTGGGTTTCAACCTTCATGAAAGTGGTATATTTCCCCCAGGACTTTGTCACAGTCAAGTTAGAGAATCACTAACTGGAATTCCGGGCTGCTGGGGCGTTAGTTGGATAAGAGTGGGCTCTGCAGGAGCTGTTGGTGTCACATTGTTGGTTACTTGTTTTGCCTAATCAAAAGGCAGGACTTGAGAGACTTTTGATGTTAATAATCATAATTTATATTTTGGGGAGGGAGTGGCTTGCCATGTGCCAGGGACCGTCCTTTCATCCTCATCACAGTTCTATGAATTAGCTACTCTTATTAGCCCCATTTTACAGATGAGGAAAGAGAAATAGTCTAAGTTACTCGCTTAAGGCCGTCGACAATAAGTTGATCTGTTACTTGTTCATCACCTGTTGCATAGACACTCTGAACTAACACCATGCACTAACTACCTGTCCCTGTAGAGGTGAGCTTAATTTTAACAAAGTAAAATAAACTTTCCAGTTAGAAGCATTGCATTACTTCTAGGAAAAGAGAATACAGTTAGAACCAGGAAAGAAGGCCACCATTGCATACTATGAATACTGCATCTGGATCTCGGTGTGACCGGAGGGCACAGAAGGACGCAGGGAACTGGCCTCACGTGAGGATGAGCGGCAGGAGCGGACCGAGTCACAGTGGCCCATCCACTGCTGGTAGTGGGGTAGTCGCCGCGCCGCAGGAAGGACTGGTGGCCCTGGTAGTCGGGGCGCTCATACAGCATCCAGCAGCCGCTGTCCACCCGGATGGAGTTGCAGCGGCTGAAGTAGGGCTGCAGGTTGGGACAGTCGCTGCTGCACTCGTAGCGGCCCTGGAAGCCTCGGTCCTGGTAGAAGGTGATCTGCAAGGAAGGGAAGGGGAGAGAGGCTCAGAGGCGAGGCCTCGTCCCGTCCCCGTTTGCAGGGGCCCCTCCCGGCCTGGGCGCTGGTTGGCACGGAAGGAGCGGGTTCAGGATGGGCCCGCGGCGCCGAGGGTCTATACAGCAGGGTGGCTGCTGCGTTGGCAAGAACAACACAAAACGGGACCCGTGGGGCTAGAGGACTTTGTCTCTCTCTTTTCTATGTAATGACTGTGGGGCTGAGATGGGGGACTTATCGTATGTTTCCTCTTAAAATCTCTAGAGCTTTCGAATTGATAACCAGGGTTAAAACTGTCACTTGGTGTCCCTTGAGCTTTTAAATGAAACCTATTCAGAAAATTGGAACTGGGCAAAGGCACTTTACTGAATTAATAATCTTAATCAAATATTTTGTCTTTTTAAATTTCAGAATGATCTGCTTTTGAGTAACAACGCAGGGTAGTGACCAGGTGTGAGGTCAGAAAAGGCTACAGACAGTGCAAGGCATTTAGATTAAAGAACATTTTCTTGGAGTGAGAATGTGGAACTTTGGGCGGGGGAGATGGGGGGGGTGAGTGAACTTGTCTTTCCCATAGGCCATTGAAAGTAGGATGGGAATTTCCTCCAGGAGAACCTCTCTAGGATCCTACCTGCTGCTAAGTGGCTGTGGCAGATATCACTAACACCTGAGGAAGGATGGGGGGCTGCGGGTGGACCGTGAGGAAGCCCTGTTTAGGCGCCTGGCCTTAGCTCTGCTCCCGGGGACTGGGTGGGACCAGGGACACCTGCAGAGACATCCCCAGGGCTCCAGCTCTTGCCTCCAATCCCACAGGCAAGGAAACCCTTGACTTTGGAATTCATGAGGTGACTCACTGGTGATTATTTATCACACTGTAACTATTTAACTAATGTTTGTTTGCTTGTTTTGTTTTGTTTTGCGTCTAGCTGCTGACAAATGCAAGTTGACTTGCATATACAGCAGCATTTAAATCCCACAATTTTACAAAGCTTCTGCCTCCTCTGCCTTTCCCAGCCCTAGTCAGTCTCTAGTTAAAGCTCTGGCTCCAGGCACCGCAGTCGTTCTTCTTTCCCACTCCACCAAGACCCACGGGAGCTCTGGGAGCCCCATTCTCTTTAAAGCAGGCTTTCTGGATCTCAGCACTATTGTGACATTTTAGGCTGAAAACTCTCTGTTGAGAGGGGCTGTCCTGGACATTGCAGGATTTTCAGGGACATCCCTCTTCTCTACCCACTAGATGCCAGTAGCACCCGTTTCTCCCTCCCCAAGTTATGACAACCAAAAATGTATTCAGGTATTGCCAAATGTCCCCATGGGGGACAAACTCATCTCTTGTTGAAAACTACTGGTCTGAAAGTGCTATACATCGGCCTAACAGTTTCACCATTGTCCACGCCACTACAGTAATGAGGTGGTTTGTAGACAGTGTTTCTGGAACTGCAGAAATTCTTCAGCAGTGTTCTGGGGCCAGCCACTCAAAGAGCAAGTTGGAAGAATAGGAGTATAGTATAAGCCCTGACCGTTGTTTTTTTTTTTTCTTTTTTTTTAGTGCAAGTGTCTGACTTAAGCTTCGATTGATGCAGCTACTCCAAAGAAGTGCACATTTCAAAATCTTGAATAAACACATTGCCAGCCATATAACTAGATGAAGAGCCAGACCCCTACCCTCTTTGTTTTAGAGATCTTGGTTGTTTTCCATAAGTGACCATTTAGGCCTCCAGGTTTTTCTCTTCCCAAGCTTGAAATTCCTGTCCTTTTGTTTTGAATTCACCAATAAAGAATGAGCCTAAGATACCACTTTTGACCCCAAGAAAAACAGAACCCCAGACTTGCACCCTATCCACCTCTCCACTTCCCCCTGACCTTACTGTGTGACCTCAGGTGTGCCATGTAATTTCTAGGACCTGTAAGTAATACACTTTTTGTTCAAAGTTTCCTGATGGTTATTATTGAGGGCATCTTGCAATCAAAATAAGAAGCGCAAGGGCTGGTCCAGCCACAATATCGGTTATCTATAGGCTGCGACCAGCACACAACAGGGGGAGGGCCCCTGATCTTATTCTCTCACTTCAACCAGAGCATTTTCAAGTATCTGTTTTATACAAAACCTGATTTGAAAATAGGTTTTATTGCTGGATAATAATAATTTTTAAAAAGTAAATATTTAAAACCATTGGTTTTAGGTATTGTGACTCTCATAATGCCCTTTAAAATACATTACCTACTAACCACTGTAATGGTCATCCTTTACAGATCAGTGTAAATAAGTTTAGAGGACAGCTAGCTAATTCCTGGTGAAAAGATCTTGAAATAAATTTTAATGTGATCAAGTCTGGAAACATTGGATCATGGCACCATGCTAAAGAGAACAAGAAAGAGGTGAATACCACATGAAAGTTCTGGATAATCAGAGTTAGCCTATGAAGAGTGGGCTCACAAAAAGGGACTCTGGTTAGCTGACAAGGAGAAAGTGGTAAAACTGGGCTTTGACAAATTCACAATCTGCTCTAGAAGCTGATTTCAGTTGGGGGCTCTATTTTGATGGTTTCTAAGTGATTCTTTAAGGATGAAATGGTTTCATTTCATGACGAATTTAAGGATTTATTTATTTATAATCATTGAGAATTAGTTTCATTAAGGTTTTTTTTTAATTTCATCTTTACCTTCCATCTTCTAACATGCAAAGCTTAGTGCTGAGTAGATTTCTTCTTAAGTGAAACTTTCCAGGATACTGGAAATGAATAACAGCAATTTACATTATCTCAGAAATATGGAGAAAGTCTTTATTACTGAATGAACAGAAAAAGACAAATAGTATGGAGACATTGAGCATAGAGCTTAGCAGGAACGTAATCTGTTTTTATCCTCCCTCCCCCAAATGCTCTACTAAGGCACTTAAGCTTTTCCTGCAAGCTTTTGAGGAAACAACAACAACAACAAAACCAATCCTTTAGAAAATAATTCAGGATAAAATGGGGAATTGGAGCACCATAAAATAAAGTGTATAATACTATGTATGTTGGCAAGAGAACACAAAAGACTTGAATCACCAGAATCTTTCTTCTAAAGGCTTATATAGCATGTTGTCCCAAAAGGACGTAGCAAGTTTTTTTCTAGCTGACTGTTTTATTATTTGAAACTTTTGATCAATGTTTGTTTTCCCAAGATAAACATCAAATAATGAATTCCCTACTAACTGTGTTCTTTCCTGAAGTACTTTTAAGGCATCCTGAGGATAAAATATTTAAAGCCAACAAATTATATTTTGACTCTAAATCGTATGCCATACAATGAAATTCTATAATTGAGTTTGTTTCAGAAAGAGACAGCTGCAATTTGCCTTATCACAGAATAGTACCAAAGTTCTCAAAAGAGCTAGGTGTGTAAATATAAAGTGCTATTAGCATGACTACTAATCATTTGAGGCAGGAATAACTCTGGCCAGCACATGTCTTCTATCAAGGCCTTACAAACCATCTGCATATTTAATACGAGGACTATTTGCTTTTAATACATTTGTAACATTCACGCTAACAGCAGAAAATAATTTAAAGGCAATTCATGCTTGATTAGTTTGTGATAACAGTTGTGAAATGAAGTCTATACAAAATGCATAAAAACAAACCTGCCCTTCATGTCAGCATGCTAAAATAGATGCTAAAAATAAAGTTAAATCTCCAATTTTGAGGCAATAAGAAAAAGAGGAAAGAAGAGGTATATTCCATCATGTGGATTTTAGGATATTTAAATTATAAATACATCTGTGATTAAAATATATTTAATAAAAAAAGAATTCTGACCCCAAAATGGCAGAGGAGAAAGTAAAGTTATAATTAAAGTTTAAGATTTTTTTCATTTTAAGATTGACAACTGTTTCATTTTACTGAAAGGATTAAAATATAGTACATTTTAAACATCTGATTTCAAATAATTCAATAAAACTAAGAGAAAAGAAATTTTAAAAAATACTCAGGGAGCAGAATTGGTGAACTTTTTTAATGGAAAAATGTTAGTCACTACCTCTTTTTACCAAGTAGTTAGTGACAGACTAGGAATTATAGCAACTGTCTTCTGTGATTTTAGTGAACTGTCCAAATATCCTATCATTGCCTAAAGAGCATCAGGCAGAGGAGAGAGAGGCTCCCATTGTCAGGGGTGTGTACTACACTAAGCATCTTTAATCCACCCAGCGTATCTGGTGTTCTAGAATATGATTTCCATTGGTTAGCACGGACAGTTGCAAATGGAATCAAGAACCTTCTGGTCAAGGACCTTAAGAGTTCCTCCAGCACTTCACCCTTACACTCTTTTGGAAGTCTGCACATACCATAGTCTGGGGAGCTCATTTTCCCTTCTTAAACTCTCCTGAGAAGAATTCTCAACTTCCGTTGGTGAAACATTTAGTTAGGGAACATGTCCTTGAGATTCAAATTTATCTTTTCTATGTTCAGTTGGAAAAGAGCATGTTAATATATACAAAGCCATTTTAGAACTCAAAAGGACTTTGGAAGTCATTTGGGGGACCATCCTCATTTTGCAGATGAGGTCTCGATAATTTGTATCAGAATCCAGAACAGAACTTGGTTTTCTTTAGTTTTACATCAATGTTCTTGCCATTGTGTTATTCTGTCTCCCTATAGCTAAACAAAGCTCCGAATCTCCTAGTTTGTTTCCATTCATAGTAGGAAAGTGGCACATTTGTAGATCTACCATCAAACTTTCAAAGTTTCCAGAATGTTCAATGTTACCATTCAACAATATTAGTATTTAAAAAAAAATTCTGGAGAAATGAACTCCCTAACACCTGTCTATAAGCATTTAAGAAAATAAAATGTTTTCTTTAGGGAAGAGAGCAACTTGTCAGGGTTTCCATTAAGTCAGTCTATTAATGCCATCGCTAGTCTCTTCCACACAAGAGACCAAATAAAAGGAGCTTTATGATTATCAAAGGAATCTGAAGACCTGTGATCTCAGGTGAGAAAGTTTCACTGATTTTTATCTTTTTCAGTCCTTAGGGCATCCCAAAATGGGTTTTTGTTGTTGTTGTTGTTGTTGTTTTTGTTGTTATATAAAGTATATGTTCTTAGGAAAACAGAACTAATGCCAATTTAGTGCAATTTTTAACAAAGCATAGCTTTTGAGGTAGTCCGAACTTGACCCCTATGGAGGAGGGCCATCCTTAACAGCCATGGGAGCTATTACCTGGGTAATTTTCTTAGCCTGAGCCTCTGTTACCCGGTCTGTACAATGAGATTAATAATACTGCTTTGAAGGTCTTTTGTGAAGATGAAATGAGATAATCTATGAAAAGTGCTAGAACAGGAACCTCCTGGGGAGTGGCCACATGTTGATCTCCCATCCTTAACTGAAGTAGTCCCATCAACTGATCCAGAAGCACCAAAAGCCCATGACTCTGAATCTCTTAACAATTTCTCACTTTTCGATGACATATACTTGTGGGGTTTTTTTTGCTGTCAATTTCTAAATTTTTGCAATTTCTAAGGCAACTTTAGTGACACAGAGACGAAGAGCCTGTCCCATAGTGTGGTTGTCAGGCCCTAATGAGCTGGTGGGGGAGAATTTTAATTGTTAGCATTTCTGGAAATGTTTGGTGGGGAGGGAGGAGAAGTTATTTCTTCAGGGCTTAGCCTGATTAATAAGGTGATAGGTTTGAGATCATATAGGGGTAGGTTTCTCTGCTTTCTGTCTGTTTCCCAAGGCACCTAAGTTCCTGGGTTAGTATTTTTATTTTTATTTTCATTTTCTTTTTATTAATAGTTTTGCTCATTTCTTAAAAGTTAAGAGACTGAGATATAAATCTTGAGTAAGCGTCCCAGAAAGGAAACTTTTAGCAGCAGCGAAGCCAATTTCCTGTTGCACAGAACAACTAATAGTCATTGTCCAAAAAGCTGCTTTACATACTAGCATGTCCAGGACTGAGCTGAAATTTCTACCCAGGAACTAAAGAGGTAGTAGAAAGTCTTCTACTCTGAGCTATGCATTACTTTTCAGCAAAAATTGATTGGACCAAATTTACTAAAGAGCCATCTGTCTAGTGAAGCAATGGTTGAAGGGATTAGAAAATTCTAGCACACAGAAAACCAAAAAAACAAACAGCAGTGCAGGACCATCACAGCTGGTTGAAATGTTTTAAAAGATAGCATTGTTGTGTACATGCCCAAGTGCATAATTGACAACATGAGTAGAAAACAAGGAGTGTGATTTCGGCTGTAAGTAGAAGTAACGAGTCAGCCTGCCCAGAGCTGGCATGATATACTTTATGAGAGAGTGAGTTCTCTTTCAGTATACACGTTTTCTATGTTCAGTTGGAACACGTTGTGTTTCAACAATCAGCTCAAGAGAATAGATGGGATGTAAGTGTCTGTAAGTGGTTAGACTACATGACCTTGAAGAACTTCTTGCACTCTGAAATACTAGCATTCAAAAAATAATTCATTAACTCAAGAAAACATTTGAACTGCTGTGTGCTAGCTCCACAGAAAGGAGGAAATCAATCCCTATCCTCAAGGGATGTCTAAATGCAGAAATCTGCACAGATCCAAGCTTCCAGTGAACCATCAGAACCAAGGAAAAGAACTAAGGCAGCTCTACTATGCATAGAATTTGGAGTAATTCATTTCACAGAATAAGGTTTTCTGTGAGAAGAATACGCTGAGAATTATGAAGTAGGAGGGAAGGCTAGAAATTCAGAAAAGACAGTAAAGAGAGTCATGACTATGCTTCTACTCAGTGAGGAATACAATGTCATGATTTCAGGGCTAGAAAGTGACTTCGGTGACGCTAAGCTTGGAATGATTTTGGTCCCTCCCCCAATTAACAACCCCCATCCCATGGTCCCCATCTTTGTATAAAGTTCAAACACAGTTTTGTTCCTCAAAATGATGTGTATACACATACATGCTAAAAATTAAGAGGTTTCTTTTTAGATTTCTCTGACTGCAAAACTCTGTATAACTTCAAAGTTGAATGGTTGCGTGTGTATGCGTGTGTGTGTGTGTGTGTGTGTGTGTTTTCCTTTCTTAACAGCTTCCCTAAGCACCCTATGATTCCCTGAGCTTTTGTGGGAGACAGAATAAGTACTAATTATTTTAAATAATTTGGAAAAATAATTTTGTGCATTAGTCTACTTTTCCTAGCTTATATGAAAGCAAAGTTGACCTCAGTGCAGGGAATGCAAATTCAGGTCTATAGTGATAAAGTGCAAAGCATCAATACATGAAGGGGGACAGCTGTAGCTTGACAGATGTCATGCTGCCTGCACTACCAAGCACCTGCCTAGTGACCTTGCCTTTCAAGCCCTGTACGGGTCTATGTGACCAAACGAAATACTTCTGAAGATTGGTTGATTTAAGGGTCATTAGTTTGCAACAAGAAGATTTCTAATATTCGGTTCTTCCCAGAAATAAACTGAGAAACTGCCTAGCAAGAAATATTGGCAAAGGCTTGCAAAGGTGGACAAGTAGCAAAAAATCATCAGGAAAAATGACCAAGAATTAAGAGGCTGAAGGCGCCCATTACTGCTTTCTGCATTTAGCTGTTTCACCAGTTCACGATCATGTGCTCTATACTGTACAGTGATGGTCTTGGAGTATTGCCGTAAAAGGATACGGTGACATGTAGAAACGGAAAGCTCCACATGCAAGGTCCTCACATTTACAGATGCGGCTGGAACCCAAAGAGCCTATCTAAGTGGCCTGCGCGACATGTGCCAGGCACCTTAGTGAGTTCACATCAGAACCAGGCCTGAAATCCGGTTATCATGGGTCTCCAAATCACTTACTATTTGATAGGAAAGATCAGAATACCAATTTACTCTTCTTTTTGTTTTTCCCAAAATGAAACTCCCGTTAGGTGAGTGAGCATCTATGAACATCATTTATCAACTTGAGACCGCCCCCTTTTGGTCACTCAGAAAGACAGCTTCCTTACTGGCAGCTCCTGGGATTTAGAATGTCATTCGGTCTATTGGCAATGGAACTAAGATGTTAAGAACCAGGTGGCCATTTTGGTGAATGATGGAAAACAGGAAGATGCCTCTTTGCTTTGTTTTTAACTTTTTCTTAATTGCTTTTGATTCATTAGAACAACAGCACATCTCTGATATTTCCACCAGTTATAAGTGACCTCTGGCAATACCTTTAATCCTGACTTCCAACCACTTCTGTGGTCTCTTAGTCAAATGCTATTCAGTCTAATTCCTGGTCAGATTTTCAGTGGTATTAAAATTTATCTTAGGTGTGTTCTTCGTTGTCTACATAAATAACATGTTTTATCACAGAAACTGATTTGATTAAATGTTGTTTTTTTAAAAAAACTTCCATTGTTAGTTGCAGAAATGCAAGATACCAAAAAAAAGACTTTTTGATTTATTGTATATGTGTTCATTTAATTGAGCTATCCTTTCTTCCAATTCATAATGAAGTTTTAGTGTCTTGATGAATATTGATTAAATTTTCCTACACCATATGACAGTAAGTTATATTATGAAATTTGTATCTAAAAATTTTAGGTACTATCGTCTCAAAGCATGTAAATTTTCTAAGAACAAAGTTTTTGCCATTATTTAGGTCTGTTATTTCTGGTTGCTACTATTCACTCATTAGTTCTCCTCTGAATATATGATGCCTTTCCAAATTCTAAGTAAATTTAATACATATGAGTATATTAATTTGGCAAGCTGTTGTTTGATATTCAAATGGAGAGCATTCAAAGCAAAATATTTTTGAGCTGAAAGAGATCCCAAAGATAATCTAATTCAGCTCCAGTATTTCATTAAGGAGAAACCCAAAACAAAGGAAGGAGACATAACTTTTCCAAGGTCTCGCCATTAGTGTGTGATAGAACTGAGACTACTAACCAGCATTGATCTGTTCCCTCTTTGTGAGGTTTTGACACATCATGCAGACTCAGCCACAGACCCTACCTTTTTGGAGATCACTATTTAAGAAAAGAAAACCCTGAGAATCCACCCTGTAGACATGTAGTGTAAATAGGGGCATGCCCTACACAATTTTTTAATTAATTTCTCCAGTGAGGTATAGCCAGGGGCTTATTTCTTCACTCCTGAAAAACATTAGAAATGCCAGAAATACAGTGCTGCCATAAAATATACAAGAGGCACAATCCCAAAAAAATGCATATCTTAAATATCAAATGTGTAAACTCCGTATGGAAGTCTCCTGAAGTTGTCAAGAGAATGTGCCTTGCAGACCACCAGCTATTGGAAAGGTCATTGACCAAGGGCCCAGCTACTGCTCTGAAATTTATCACTATGTTCTGTGAAAACCATGCCTTCCAACTGATGACTGAACACAACAGGGAAACTCAGGCAGGCCCATTCACGGGAGACATGGGATTCCTCTGATAACTGAACTTGACTATGGACTTCCAGATAGTTTTGCTGAATTTCCTTAGACTACATGGCAGTGTCGGGAGCTACACACTAGTATGGCGTCCTGTCTCCCATCTTCCCTCTCTGTTTTCTTCACTCAGGGTCAGAGTTGCTTCATAGTTTCACTGCTCTCCCAATATTATTTCAGCTCCTTCTTCATCTTCTTTCCCACAGAAATTTCCTCTACTAAAATCTTTGCACATTTAACTTGCTGAGCTGCAGAGTTTGAAGAATTCACTCAGGATTCCAGAAAAAGACCGTTCAACCCCTTAGCTGTTCTTCAACATCTTTATTCTTTCTCTTCTTTCTGCTTTTTAACCTCTGTTGGCCAGTTAGCAAATTCTCTCCCATTGGCCTACAGCCCAATGGCCTCCGCACCTAACATGCTGCTGTAGTATATACATCATTGGATCTTAATCTTGCTACACAAATCTGTTTTCCTACTGGGGTCCTGGTAGTCTGTCCATCTGCCTCCAGGATAGGATTGGAAAGCTTTTATTGGAAGCAGAAGGACATACTTTCAGGCTGTTCCAAACTACTAGCTATCTTCAGCCATAATTTAGAAAAACAGCCACATTTGATAAACAGGAGCTTTAAACAGATTCATCTTGATGGACATTTTGGGTTTTAAATTATAATAAAAACCTTGGAAGGAAGCATTATAACTATTATATGAATGCAAGGTTTTATTATTTACTATATAACAAAAATAGGAATGATCTCTGAGAGTAGGAAAGGAACGTGTTGTAATTAGTGTCTGCTTGGTAACTACCTAGAGATGGCCACTGGAGGAATCATCAGGGAAATAACATCACTGGGGTCTAGCAAAAATAGAAGTGAGAGGTAATGAACAGTCTGTGTAATATCAGAATACCCACAGTGGGAAAGTAGTGGCCCTCACATCTAATACCCTAAGTTATTACTTGGAAAAAGAGTAAATAAAAGGCTTGCCTGTGAGATTGAAAAAGGTACAAAGTGTTAATAGACTGCTATCAAAATAGGGGGAAAGTAGCCTCTGTAATCCCAGCTTTCTGCCTTATACTGAAACCATGAATGGCATCAGGTCCCTTTGCTTTGCCTTTGTGTGAGATGCTCTATATTTTAAAGATCATTATACTTACAGGGTAATAACTGAATCTGAATTAAAGGAAGCAAAGTAGTTGTTGAAGGAAGGAAATGATTTCACGCAGCCATCATTTTCAAAATCTATTCAACTTTACAGTGAAGAGAATATTTTTACCTTTTCATAAGCACTTGGTTTTTCCACTGGCCTGGCTTTGCCCCTCATTCACTATTGAGTTTCAATTTACGGAACCTCCCACTACCCTAGTTTTCTCTTCAGAAAAATCTTCCTAGGAATATTAGGGATGATTTTTATGTGTTATTTTCTTTGAACAAAAGCTAGCATGAATCAAAGATATAAGTAATAATAACAAAGTGACACTGCTTTAAAATCTGTATTTGTGTTTATTCATGTATTCTTCACAATAACCTCTTAAGATATTGTCAGTATATCCATTTTATAGAAGCAAAAATTGACTCATAAGGAGGTTAAAGAATTTAATCAAAACCACACATTTTGTTCACACAAAATCACATCTTATGTAGCAGTCACAAAATGGTGTCAAACTGAGCAATCTGAATCTGGACCTTGTATTCTTTCCTCCAGGACTCTGCAGCTCATGCTTTCTCAGCATTGTCATTTCTCAAAATATTCCTTTGCTCTAAATTATTTTTCAAATTCTTTTCAAGTGCTGCTTCCCATGTGCTCTCAAATACTCTCAGTGGCGCACTTCCCTTCAAATATAAAACTCACTGATGATGTCCTCTTCACCCGTGTCCACTCTTTACCACCTTCCCCACCCATTCTCTTTCTTAACAATCCTGCTTACTCCCTCCTTAAACCTCCCCACCAAAACCTACATAGCTTCCTCTGTCTAAAACTCCCTGTGACCTACTGCTCACTAAATCCAGGGGATTTGTCCTTGAGTTAACCCCTAGCAGCATCTGACACAATGCCCTTTTCATCACCCTTCATCCAGAGGTTACATCATAAGCTGACCTCTTCTGGATATTTTTTCTTTCTTTTTTAATTTTAGTGTGTCTGAATTAAAAAGAAGCTCTTTCCACCCCTCACTTTGAATATTTTCAAATATTCTCTGCTTTGAGCATTTCTCACTATAGTTTCACACTCTGTGCATGTTCTCCTGACTTGATCTTTTCCAAATCTAAATCTCTACAAGAGGTAACTAAATTAGTTACAAATCAACTAAATCAGAATCTTTTAGTAAGGCTAAGCATCATATATTTTAAAAGCTACCGAAGGGATTGCAATGCACAGGCAGGGTTTGGTTAAAGTGACAGAGGTCTACATATTGAGATTTTTAAATAAATGTTATTGTTAAGACAAAAAGTCATTATACAATTTACAGTGCGATCTTCTATTATAACTAGCAGTAGAGAAAAGAGTTTAGAGAGAAAGAGCTTCTGTGGGAGGGGATAGCTCCTGTTTTTAAAGATCCTTCCCAGCAATAAGCCACACAATTTTTTTGTGTTTGTTTATCGCATTTTTATTCATAATTACCAAGACTTGGAAACAACCAAGATGGCCTTCAACATGTGATTGTATAAACAAATTATGGTTTATACATAATAAATTATCCAGACAATGGAGTATGCAGTGCTAAAAAGAAGTGGGCTATCAAGCCATGAAAAGACATTAAGGAATCCTAAATTTATATTGCTGAGAAAGAAGTCAATCTGAAAGACAACAGTGTGACACCAACTGAATGACATTCTGGAAAAGGCAAAGCTATGGATATAGAAAAAGTATCAGTGGTCAGAGGTTGGATGGAGGGAGTGTTGAATGGGTGGAGCACACAATTTTTAGGGCAGTGAAACTATTTTGTATGACATTATAATGGTGGATATGTCATTATGTATGTGATAGCAGGGAAAATAAGGGAGTGCAGGGAGCAGTATTTGGGAACTCTAGTTTCTGCTCATTTTTTTTCTGAAAGTGTAAAACTGCTTTAAAAAATCTATTAATTAAAACAAAACCAAATTATATTCTATATAGCTAAATACCTGAGGCAGCTGTGGCAGTCACTTTTTGGCAAACCTCAAGTGCAGAATCTAGACATTCACATCTGTACTCAATGCATCAGGCAACACTGAGGATGGTCAGGACAGAGCAACCATTGGCATGCAAGTTGTTGGCATGCAAGTCAAATTAGCTGTGAGCTGTCCACCATGTATTCTTAATTAAGACATGGCCCATCCAAAAGGAATGATGTGGGTGTGTTCAAACCAGATTGCTTGTCCTTCCCCATCATCCTCTTATTCCTCTTAACATATTCAAGGCACAACATATTACATTATCTTCTACTGTGTTTCCTCGAAAATAAGACCTAGCCGGACAATCAGCTCTAATGCGTCTTTTGGAGGAAAAATTAATATAAGACCCAGTCTTATTTTACCATAATATAAGACCAGGTCTTTAATATAATATAATTAATATAATATAATATAATATAATATATAAATATAGTCATGTCATGTCATATCATATCACATCACATAATATAATATAATTATAATATAATACTAGGTCTTATATTAATTTTTGCTCCAAAAGACACATTAGAGCTGACTGTCCAGCTAGGTCTTATTTTTGGGGAAACATGGTAGGTCTGGGTATGGGAAAGTGCAGGCCAGTGACAGAAAGAGAGGCACCCAGGGCTGACCTGCATAGAACTGCAGGTGAATCCAACACTTTGGTTCTGCCAAGAGAGGTCTGCCATGGACCACACACCACCTGACACCAGAGGTTTGTAGCAGAAAGTTCTCAGCAGAAGTAGAAATGGAACATGAATTCACAGCCTTAGGTTGAACAGCACTTGCAGCATTTCTTACCCTTACTGCCAACATAACTTCCTGAGCTTAAGTTATTGGTCAGCTCAGGAAGTTATGTTGGCAGTAAGGGCATGTCCTCTCTATTGGTCATTTCCTTTCTTTCATTCATTTTACAGCTTTTCTGACTCCTTGCTTCCTTGGCCACCATCTTGCTTTTCTTTGAATTTCACTGCAATGTGGCCTCCTGTGGTGTTTCAGGAATATTCTTTACACTGTCTCCATACTCTTCACTCACTTGTTTTTCTTCACAGTAAGCTTGTTACTTGAGCCTCAGATAAACCTTTATTTTCTTGCCATCAGTACGCAGATTAAATTGTTGGCACCAGTTCTGCAAACTGTCCCAATCACTTTATTAATTAGAAGCAAACTGGTTGCCAATGAAAAGATTGGTTTGGGGTAAGCTTTGAACTGTTCATTCCTTTAAGTGAGATAAACTTTACCATTTGTCCTAGGAGTCTTCAGGTTGGCTTCTGAGGTTGAAGAAATGCTTGGTTCCATTTGGTGTTCTTCATTAGGTTCCTCATTAACTGGAACCAATGTGAGAATCACATTTTCTTCATCTAATTCATCCTCAAAGAAATCCTTTTCGCTGCTATCAGAATTTGAGTTTGCCATTTCCAGGAAGACTCAGGACAGCAAAGCCAACATGGTTAAGGATACCCACAGTTTACTCCTTTTAACCTCCACACATTCTTTATTTTATTTAGTTCAGTAAAGGGATTATCTCACCATCCAATAACAGTGTCCCTCTTCTGTACCATGTTGCCAGAGATAGGGAAAGTCTTCTTTTTACTGGATTTCCACAGACATAGACTCCAGAATGTGTGGTCTCCTGAAAATTAGAGAGTTGGGTGTGTTTTGCAATGCCCAATAAAAATAGTTATAAAGAGAATGTTAGATAAAATATCATATCATAAAATATCTTTCATCTCCCTCACCCCATAGTCCTGTTTCATTGCTTCCTAAAGACTTTCCCTTATCTATTTCTGGAAACTTCATCCTTTGGCTTTATTCAAATACCATCCTTCACACTTTATTTTACTGGAAAAGTTAGTTCCTAAGCCTCTCCTCAGCTACAAGTCTAACTTTGCATGTTAAAAGATCTGCTCCACCCTGCCATCCAGGTTTCTACGCTTTAGTGTAATAATAAAATAGTAATAATAATAATAATAATAAACTGAAAGAGGCTTAGAAATTTTCAAATTCTCCAGCCAGTGCCTGTAGGAACCAGTATATATTGTCCATTAATATAAATCGTGGGAAGCTAAAAGAATCCTACCTTCTAATAATCATAATATTACTTTTACTGTCCTGCTATCATGTATTCTGTCCTCCAGAATACGTTCCTTCCCAGCCTCTAACTGGGCTCAGCCACCTAGGATTCACATTTTCACCTTCCCTAATCTGTTTGTTTGCTTGAAATCACACCTAAATTATTGTTCTATGTTCTCTGATTACTGTCTGTTCCAAATACCAATGATCTTGCCTGTTACCTCTAAGATAGTCTTTCTCAAACACTCTTTTATCCTTTCATTGCCCTGGTCATTAATAACTCTATTGTCTAGTTTACAGAAATAAAGTTTTTGAATTGTTTGTCTACTATAGCATTCCACAAAAATGGTTGGATAAATGTTCACAAAACTTGGAAGGCATATTTAGGATGATCTGATTTAAAATCTACATGTGTGGTTATACCTAAAGTGCAATCAGAACACCTTGAGACAGCCAATTTTAGGGCTTCTCCCTCTGTGGACAGAGTATCTTAAAATTTGAGAATATGCTTGATGTGAAATGACTTAAAATTGGCTTCATGGCTTATGTCTAATTAACTTTCAGAAGTCTTAGTGGACACCTCAAATAGATAGGTAGCCAGCCCTCTGAACTGCCGAAACTGAGAAACAGTTAGATACCATTTTGAATCACATGCTGTAGAGAGAAACCAAACTAAACAAAAACAAGTAAATTGACCCACCATCAAAAATCACAAGGACAGAAGATTGGATTGCTGGTGTTGACACATATTCAAGCCGTTTGTCACATGAGCAGCTCCATGTGGTCACTGCAAAATGAGTAAAAACAAGTGACTTTTACATATAAGGTTGTTAATGACTTTACAAAGTGTCATTAGGTAAACTAGCTGGTTGGCATATAAAACAACATTCCCCCCTCAAAGGATACCAAAAACTGAATTTAAGTTTCTAAAGTAGTTCTTAATCAGGAGAGCCCAGCAAAATCACCTGTAGGTGTTTTGAAATAAAAACCCTAACATCAAAGATTTTGATTCCGCAGACCAGGGTGGCATCTGGACCAGAGCTTTTGAAGAAACAATGAAAGTAAGACATTTAGACAAGATCTAATTACCAAGCTCCTTGAAATGAACAAGAGTGCTGCTATTTTTGAATTCATTCTTAGCAGGAGCTGTATTTGAGAGAATTGATTTTTGCCGCAGAGTACTTTTGAACACACAACATAAAATTATTCTGGTATTTATTGTTCTTAAAATCAAGACATTTTGTTAAACATACATATTTCAGGACAGATTTTTAAAAATTAAAGTAGATTGAGAGATATTTTAAAAGAAATGTAATAGGAGAGAAAAAAGCATCTATAATGCCATAAAATTTTTAGCACAATATCTAAGGATTAAAAAAGAAAAAAGTGGAATAGTTTTCATTTAAATTGTGTTAACTTGGCTACATTCTCTAAACTGTAGACAAAACTGGAAGATTTCTTTCTGGAGGATGGTAAGAAAAGCCAGTTTCATCTCTCAGGTGGGTGCCAATAAAAGTCTGACAATCAGTCTTCAGAAAATGTCTCCTAATATCTTAGCAGAGGGTCTTTTGTTTGTTTGCTTATTTTTTTCCCTACAATTCCAAGGTTCTTTCCTTAGAGAAAAATTAAAAAAAAAAGAGATTGAGGATGGATAATTTTTTTCTAAAAATTCAGATCTAGCAAATGAGTCTTTAAAAATAAAGATAACTAATAGGCTCTATCATTTTCCCATGTACGGTGGTGTTTCCCGAGTGCTCAGTCCACACAGTGCCTGTTATCTGGGCTGAGGCTTGAGATTTCTAGAGCTTACAGCCCTCATCACAGGGAAACACATGTGCCCTTCCACCCAAATGTTAAGGAGGTCTTCTAATGTAAAATCTTCTTATTACTAGGGTGCTTTCACAGACCATCTGAAGGCTGCTCTATTGAAAGAGCTGAAGGATCTGTTGAAAGATAGTGGTCTTTGTGTGTCTGTGTGTTTTGGCTTTTTGTGTGTGTTTTTTGTTTGTTTTTATTGGGGAACAGTGTGTTTCTCCAGGGCCCATCAACTTCAAGTCGTTGTCCTTCAATCTAGTTGTGGAGAGCACAGCTCAGTTCTAAGTCCAGTTGCCATTTTCAGTCTTTAATTGCAGGGGGCACAGCCCACCATCCCATGCGGGAATTGAACCAGAAACTTGGTTGTTGAGAGCTTGTGCTCTAACCAACTGAGCCATTTGGCTGCCCCTCTGGAAGCTCAGCGGCAGCTCGTTGTCTTCAATCTAGTTGTGGAGGGCGCAGCTCACTGGTCCATATGGGAATTCAACCAGCAATCCTGTTGTTCAGAGCTCATCTCTGACTAACTGAGCCATCCAGCCGCCCTGAAAGATAGTAATCTTTTAATCCAACTAGCAAATTAGCTCTTAGAAGGAATGCTTTAATATAAATAAGCAAAAGAATACTTCTTGTGCAAACTAAACATAATTTCAACCCACTTTTCGTACTTTCACTTTATTAAACCTACTCAAATGATGCTCTCAGTGGATATTTTTATTTGGCACTATCAGTGAAAACAAAATGTATTTCAGTAAATATTTGTTAACATAATTACTCTCATCCCACAATGGTAGAAGGAACTACTCTTATAATATTTTGCTTTTTGCATCTGGCTTGTTTTCATATGAGGCCATTTGCTGCCTGAGTGGCCACTGCTGCTGCACTGCCCCATGGTTCTGTACCTGATGGGACTCATGTCTCTGCACCTAGAGAGACCTAGTCAGTCTTCGTTTCCTCATGTGTACAGTGATATTTTTAAAATAGTGTAATAAAAGTTTAGCATAAAAAGGTTAATTCAGCAAAACTTGTTTAACTCATCTTCAGTAAAAGGAAGAGAGTAATTTAAAAAATGGAAAGGAGGAAATAGCCCATCGTGTGAAAATGTGAAGCAACTTTCCATCATTACCCACCAAAATGAATACTTCTCTCTCTCTCTCTCTCTCTCTCTCTCTTTCTCTCTCTCTCTCTCTCTCTCTCTTATGCACGCGCACACACACACACACACACACACACACACACACACACTCACATATGAGTAATCCAAAATGGCCACACCATTTCTCCGTGTGCAGCAATTGTCACTGTATCTTTTGTACTACGGAGAAAGAAAAGGAGAAGCCAACATTCACCCTAATGGGGACATCGGCAAGGAACTCTGCGTGGTCACTCACACTCTTAACTCCCAATGGAATAGGCCATGGCCTGTCTGTTAAAATGTTAATACGAAATTAAGTATTTTGCCAAATCAGTGATCTGTTTTCCAAATCCTCCATCCCCTATGAAAAAAACACGGCATCCATGGCATGAAGTTCTTTTCAAGTAATTCAAATTACATCAAACTTCTAAAAGGAAAAAAACAGCAACAAATCACAAACTTTTAACAGTTATGCAGCTATTCCTTTGATTTATGTATTTGCTAGGCCATTCTAAAAATGAGTCTGAAGTTCTCAATAATATTGTATTATGCTCACAGAAGAGATTGAAGGGTTGAGAATTGTGGCTTTCCCCCATGAACATAGGAACAAAGGTCAACAATTTAATTGTAATGCCACTGCCTAAGCTACTATATCACAGCATGGACCACTTTTTAGTGTGGAAAAGGCAGTTCTGAAGAACTTACTAGGTGTATCTCATGATTCTATTTCAGTCTTATAGGGTCAAATATCTTTGCTCTGGTAATAAAATGCATGCTTACAAGTACCCTTAAGAAAAAGCAATGTTTTATTAAAATTACCATTCTTGGGGATTATCATAACTGGAAATATTGGGTAACTAGCTACTCACAGCCAAACTCACACTCCTGTTTTACATTACCTTTATTTCTTTGCGTATTTCTTTCTCTTGAAATAGAAAAAAAAGGTGAATCACCTGGATCTGTGAGATTCAATCAAACAAACAAGCCAATGGACAAGAACAATAGCCACAACCACGGGACACATGCTGCAAGGCTCCATGATGTCAAGCCTGGGTTAACTGCAGGAGTCTCCTAACAGTTCTGTCCTCTTCATTGGTTCAGCTCACCGCTGTTCCCATCATGGCCGCTAGAAAGAGCTAGTCGACATGCAAAGCTGTGCCCAGCTTTTTTCCTAACTTAAAACCCTCCGGTACCTTTTCATTTATCTTTGGGACAATGACCAAGTTCTTTCACAGAACAGCCGGGTTTCTACAGGGCAGGTTCTCTCCCTTCTTGGCTTATCACAGCCTCCTCGACTTTTGCCCTCTAGGTTCTAGTCACCTGCCTTCTTCCAGTGTTTTGATCTTGAGGCCCTCCTGCCACAGGGTTATTGCACATGCATCTGTACCGGCCTTGGGCATCTGCTATAAAGGACACTTCACAACCAGTCCTGCTCCCCATCTATCCTCTGTTTATTCTTTTCATCTCAGCTGACACTGTTTCTCAGGGAAACCCTCTGTGACATCCCAGTCCCGATCAGAGTCTTTTGTAATAAGCTGTCAAAGAATGGTCTCCCCTTTAACACTAATTTCAGGCATGTTGAACTTATTCTTTTCATTATTTGATAAATTCTGTCCCCCAATAAATATATGTTTCATGAACCTCCACTATGTAATCCCCCACATAAGTAGCACTAAATAAATACTTGTTGAAAGAACACAGAAATTATAAATAATAATTGGCAAATACCATAGGAGAGCAGATTTCCCTCGATTTATACTAACTAGTCTGAATTAACCAGTGCTGGTGTTTCCTCCTGGTGCAATATTCGTCTTGGCGGAGGTAAGACTTTCTTCGGGAAGTTTCCTGTAAGAAGAATCATGGGATTAACAAGTTAATGTCATGCAATCATTATCAGCACAGGGACACAGCCACAAATTTCAGACAAACTAGAGAAAGATAAAAATATCTCCTGTTTACCACATTCCACTTTCAAGAGACCAGAGGAGGCTAAGAAATTGCCCATTGACAGAGTCATTTTTGGCATAGGGGAGAAGATTATCAGTGGGATTTTATGGCACTTTTGCAGCAACTATTGTTCTCCCCCAGACTGCACCATGAGAGGATGTTTTCTCGTGATTGTTGCTGAGGACCACTTATACAATCCTGTTATAGCTTTAGTCCTTAGAGGCTCCTGTCATCGCACACCAGTTCTCCAGGTAAACTATTCTAGCTGAATTCTTGCTGGTGTCTAGCTGCACCTGCTCAGGGTTATCAGGGATTTGCCCCCCATGTCTGCCTGCAGGCTTCTGCCTCTCCTTAGATTTGGGTCTTGTTAGTTCTCCAAATCTCAGCTCTCAGATAGATTCAAGAAAAATCACAGCCTATCAGGTTGTCCAGATTTTTGGTTTTGTTTTTATAAGGATGGAAACAACATTCTTTTTGGCTTCCTGCATTCCCAAGTGGAAACTGGAATTCAATCATTGATGTTTGAATGTAAAACAAAACTTTAATTTTAGGAAAGTCCCTATTTACTTGGTCATATTACATTAGTCATTTTTTATATATTACTGTACTTGATGTGCTTATACAGAGGGTGCCAAAATATATATATATATATATATATATATATATATATATATATATATACACATTTTAAGAAAGGAAAAAATTGTATTAAAGTTATAATACTCAATATATACCGATAACAAGAAATGAATACGAGTCATGTTTGACTTCTGCATTACAAGAGGTGCTCAAAGTGGTTAACATCAGTGTAATTTTAACACAGTTTTTTCCTTTCTTAAAATGCGTGCACATTTTTTTTTTTGGCACCCTCTGTATTTTGTTTAGGATTTTTGTGTCAATATTCATGAGGGATATTAATCTATATTTTGCTTTCCTAGAAATGTCCTTTATAGGTTTGATCACAAGTTTATGCTGTTCTCATAAAATGAGTAAAGAATGCCTCTCCTATTCTATATTGTAAAGGAGTTATAATTTGGATATTATTTTATACTTCAAAAGTTTTATAAAATTTATCAGCGAAGTAATCTAGGCCTGAATTTTTTTGTGTATGGGAAAATGTTTAGTTACCAATTCAATTTCTATCTAGATATAAGACCTGTGTTAATTTTGGTAAATTGTGTCTCACTCACACACTGGGATTCACCATGCTCCAAGATCTTTGCCTCTCAAGTCTGGGCTAGATTTCAGACATTGTTTTCTTTTTCAAATTTTCCCCTAAATTTTCTAATTGTTCTTAGCTGGAAAACGGGTCTGAACAAGGTAGTTCACCACTGCTGGAAAGACAGAAACAGAAGCTCTTTATTAAATATACTGAGCTATGATGTTCCAATCACCACAGTGTGTGTGTGTGTGTGTGTGTGTGTGTGTGTGTGTGTGTGTGTGTGTGTTCAAAGATTCATTCAAAGATGAATTAAAAGAGTTATTCAGTATTCAAGTTTTGGATATGCACAGAAAAATGGAGATATTTCTCTCCCATATAAATTGAAATGTCAGGCCTTATAAATACATTCCTGGATGCACCATGAATACCAAGGAAATTTCCTGTCATCCTTGACTATGTCATCTGTCACCTATTCATGGGGACCAGCAAGATTTCTAAATTTGGCTGGAATGTGTCAGTAGGATATCTGATATTCTGTAGTTAAGATCAGAAATAGAACAAATTCACTGAGAATTATCAGAATGTGAATATTCCACACTACATTTTATCCAAACTTAATGAGAGATATTTCAGCCTGCTTGGAAATGGAACATAATTTTGATGGAGCGGGTCCTTGGAAGAAATGCTGTGACTGAGAGTAGGGTAATTAGTTAAATGCAGATAGATGCATTAACCCTTCAATTATACCAGTAAAAATAGCCATCAACATTCACCACTTAGCTCCAAAGGACCTTTTGTTTTTATATTTTAAGTTATTTCATGAATAGTTTACAGAAGTAAGAATAAAGAGATAGTGTTAACTTTACTGAAAATTGTAATAAAATTAATCATAACATCCAAAGTTTTATTCTATGTTATCTTGGTTTTAACAAGATGGTTTCAATGCAGTTAATGCTTATTAATTGGATTATAGATATTTCAGATTTCAAATGCATCTCTAATAGGTTCTAGGTTATGCTCACTTCAAACTCTTCTCCTTGTACTTGTATCATCAAAATTCAATACTTTTGAATTGCTGACACCTCACAATTTTGTTGGAGAGATGATAGCCACTTTTGCTCCCTAATTACAATATATATATATATATATATTCATATTTAGAAACCCTATTTAGAATGGTCAATTGAATATATATTTTTTGATTTCTACATCTTCAGTTTCCTTCCAATCACCTTCATATACATGCCTACCTTTAGTGTTTGTCCCTATAAGCAGTATCAAGTAAAGTTTGCAGGAAAAACATTATAAAAATAAAAGAATATGGTCGCATATTCTTTCAGGAAATTGGGAGGTCCAGGTTTTTGTCACAAAAACATTGTGTGAAGAAGTGCTTACTATAAGATGACTAACTGGATGATAATACAATATTTCCCTTTTGTACCTAGAAAAATTTTGTTCATCCATTAGTTCTTGACTTTGAAAAAAAATTGGGGCAAAATTATCCTGTGCATTAAACAGAAATGTCCAAGTTCTGATACATCTGCCATTCTCAGTTAATGCTGGGAACAGCCTGGGGAAATTGTGGCCTTGATGTGACACCTTAGTGGCTCTAACGGTGTGACTGATGGATGCTGTCACTCAGTTATTCCTTGCAAATCACTCTCAAAGGATTTGGGTGGCCCAGCTTCATGGCGACCAGTGAATGGGGACCAGAATAAGACCATTTTTCTTTTGTTTTCCTTTTTCTTTTTCTTTTTCCTTTTTTTTCTTTTTTTGCATGTCTGATTCTTTTTATTGAATGCCACATCATATTTATGAAAAAGTCATACAAATAAATTGAAGCTATGGATATTACTTTCCTTCAACCAAGATTTCCATTTGTTTCTGAAAACCTAGTACAGTAGGGGTAGGAACACATAAACCTAATTTATGTGATTGAAGGGACTTGGACATTAACTTCAGTCTTGAGGACTGGTCTGTTTCTGTTTTTCCCTTATTCTCAGTGCACAACCCCTCAGGAGTCCCTACTGAAAGCCTGACATCTTTATCACATCATCCTACTTAACAACTTTGTACCGCCTATTTTTCCTATGAGCCCCATAAGGCTGCTCAAAGCCTGTCCACATTCTCCATCTCTCAGTTGCTCGTCTCACAAAGCGAATTCCTCGAGAAGAAAAGCAGTGTCAAATACTGCGCTTATCCCTTGGGTCACCTTTCCTTGCACAATTCTGGCCCCTCAAGGTTTCCCTTGACTTCAAGCATTTCAGGTTTTCTTCTAGATTTTCAAATTGTTCTTGATTGGAAAAATTGGTCTGGAACAAGCAAAGTAACTATTGCTGGAATGATATGTTATTTTATTATTGTAGTAAATCTGCTAATATTTTTATTGGAATATATATGTATTTTCTTAGTATATATCCTTGACATTTCATTTTGTGTTTTTACTGTCAGATTTTGGTATTCAGTTCAAGTCATTTAGTATATTTATTCTGCCTTAAAAATGAATTTAAGCTCCATCTTGAAATGAGGATGTTTTGAAGTTTATAATAATTATTGGGGGAGAGAAGAAAGTTTCCACTAATTTCTCCATAAATTATTAAAAAGTTATCTGCTTTTGTAGCATTCTTCTCTGATCTTTCTCAAAGACCAGTAATAGCTATATTGTTGCTCTTCCATTATTTGCTCTCCATAACTAGTATTTTTCTATTTTTATTTTTTTCTCCTTTACCCTGACATATTTTTAAGTGCATGTTCTATGCCACTATTTAAATTTCTATACCATATTTTATGCATTTGTTTTCTTTTGAAACCTGCATAAATCCAATTATGCTGTGATTACTTAAAATCTATACTTTTTTCATCCATCTCCCATTTCATTCATTTTTGCTCTCCCTCCCATTTCATTGCCTCTTAATTTCACCCATTTCCCTTCTCTGTCATTTTTCCCCCTCACCTCGGGGTTATCATCCTCTTTATTTTCCCACATCTGAAAAGTTGTGTACTCTTTACACAATGGAATATTATTCTGCCTTAAAAAAGAAAAAATCCTGGCATATGTGACAACATGGATGAACCTGGAGGACAGTATGCTAACTGAAATAAGCTGGTAGCAGAAAGACAAATACTGATTCCACTTATACGAGGACCTGAAACAGTCAAACTCATAGAAGCAGAGAGTAGAATGGTGGTTGTCAGGGGCCAGAGGAGAAGGAAAGTGCTTCAGTAGGTATAAAGTTTTAGTTATGCAAGATGAGTAAGTTTTAGAGAATTGCTGTACAACATAATACCTGTAGTTAACATATCCATCACCTCACGTGTGTGTGAAGAAAATTTAAGATCTACTCTCTTAGCAACTTTCAAGTATACAATACACTATTGTTAAAATATAATCATCATGCTGTACATTAGATCCCCAGAACTTGTTTTTATTATAACTGAAAGTTTGTCCCCTTTGACCAACATCTCCCATTTACCATACCCCCACCCCTGCTCCTGGAAACCACCATTCTACTCTCTGTTTCTATGAGTTCAGCTTTTATTTACAATAGTCAAGACCTGGAGCACCCTAAGTGTTAACTGAGAGATGAATGAATAAAGAAAATATATGTAAAACTGGCATGCCTAGAATATTGGTTATCACAGTATGCATTTTAAAAAACAGTTCATTTCCATCATAAAGAATGGTGGTAACCCCTTCCCCCAACCTTGGTAGGAAAGGTAGTAATGTCAAGTTGACTAAAACCTTTAGATACATTATTTCATTTATAACGTAAGACACTCTGAGGTGGGTACAATAATAATCCCATTTTACAAATAAAGAAATCAAAGCTCTTAGTGATTAGGGAAAACCCCTGACTTCAGAGTCAGTGACAGGATTTAGCTGCCAAGCAAAGGAAATTTCCATCCAGCAACCACACTAACCATTGCACCATCTTACCTTCTACCCACCTTCATTCTCTCATTACTGCATCTTTTCCACCGTGGGAACCTAAGTGCCCAAATATTCTCATTTCCTGACAGCAGTTCTTATCATAATAAATGTTAAGGAGTTTCTGGTGAAAAAATTTACTGCATCAGAATCCGTCTTAATGATTGATGACGCTGTTCATTGTCTCATTTCCTGGGTCCTTGACATTGTCAGGCTCTATCTGCAGGAATCTGTTTGCTAAAAGGCTTGGCAAGGAACTTGTATGTTGCTACTGCATTAACGTAAAATTGAAAAGAACATGAGGTTTTGGAGTTTTCACATTTAAATCTTTATATAGCCAGCCTGACACGAAAAAGTTATATTTGGACCTTGTCCTGATAACTTTCAGAAAGAAAAAAAGAATTGCATTCTGAGACGTCAACCACATAAGCCTCAAAGAACCGACTTGTCATGGTGAAAACTATGTGTCATTCTCTCATAGCCATTTTTTTTTTATATTCTATAAAATGTTCTTTGCCCTTTTATGGCAATACTTTTACTTCTTTCACAATACAGTTTTACGGGAGTTGCACATCTCATTCCCATAGAAGAATAATGCATTATTATGTGAAAATAAGAAAATATAAGTGGATTGAAACAAAAATTGAGTTTCTGGGCTCAATTTTGGGGATGACTCAGTAGACATACTTTTCCCTATTCCTCCTCTTAAGTACAACTAAAAACCCTGGATATTATACATAAAACAAACATAAGAAGACTCTGAAAGGTGACGCCAAGGAGACAGACCACCTAGAGACCTCAGAGCCTGTGGAATGAAATGACATGCTGATGAGTTCCTTGGGCTTTCTTTTTGTCTTGTGTATCCCAGTCTAAGTATTAGAGAAGTTGACAGCCTGAAATTGCCAATGGTCTAAGGAAAAATAAAATAAAATAAAAGCCTGTTCTCACTAGTAAAAAACAGAAAAAGTCATTCTAGCAAGACAGAAAACTTTTAGATAATTGCTCGGCTTTGCCAAACACGAAGTAAAAAGCAGCAGCCACACTCCCACTTCGACCAGAAAAGGTTGAGAGGAGAGGCTAGTCTTCCATTCTTGCCAGGCACTGATGAAGTGCCTCAGTGCCCAGTCAAAATGGTGTCAGAGAAGGTCAAGTGGAAGCCAGGACATCCATCCCTACTAGGTGGTAAGCAGGCCTCCTCACTCCCTTGGCATCAGTGGACTTCCACCACTCCCCCTCTTCACTGGGGTGGTGTCAGAGGCAGTGTACTGGAGAGTCAGGGCTTCCTCCAACATTCAGTGGCAACAAAACCACCCAACACAATATCAGAGAGACAGTAATGAGGAGCAGTAATGAGGTTCCCCGCCCAGTCAGGGTGACATCAGCGAAAGCCTAGTGTAAAGCCTGATCTGCCAGCTTCCCCCAGCAGTACCAAGAAGCCCGTTCTACATCCAGGTGCCTATGGCGTCCAAGAGGAGACTCTAGATGTCCATACCTAGCTTTGCCTATTAACCTCTCAATTTGATGAAAGAGCTGCTTAATATCTGTGTGTAACCTCAACACAGAAGATCACCACACCTACGCTCATGGGCATTTCTGCTCCCAACACATTACTTCCTTTAGGAGAAATCCAACCCTTTCCCTCCAGCGTAATATATTATACACAATACGACAGCATTATCACTTCCAACAAGACCACTCCAAGGGCAAATATACAAGAAGAAGATATTGCTAAAAACAAAACAGAATAACAAAAAATAAAACAAACAAGCAACACCCCCTCGCACACACTAATTCTCCATAGCATCATGGTACATGGATGAAAGGAAGGTAAACCTCCTTAATCCCCTGTTGCCTTCCTCATTCACATTCTGCTTTGGCTGCTCACACCACTGATGTTTAGGGTCTCTGCTGTATAATTCTCATGCTCAGGCACAAGTCCTATGGGCAAGAATTGCATCCAGCCTAATATCACTGCACTGGCTATGCAGTGGAATCTTGTGCTTTCTCTTTCTATCCATTTGAAATAGAGTGCTAGTATAGGTGACACTGTAGGAGCTGGATGAGACGTCACAGAAGCCCAAGCTCCAAAGTGATGATGGAAAGCAGACCCTCTGACAGCCTCCTATGGACTCAATTGTATCACCCTCAAATTCATATGCTGAAGCCCTTCTCCCGCAAGGTGATTACATCTGGTGATAGGACCTTACAGGAGTTAAATATCAACTAAGCATTTGTAAATGTTTATTAGATGTCGAGAAATGTTCTAGATACAAAATACAACTATGCAAAATAGATCATGTTCTGATTCCCATAAAACTTATTTTAGTGAGTAGAAAGAAAATTAATAAATTAACTAATTTCTGGTAGCAAAAGGGTGCACTGAAAAAAGCAAACCAGAACACTAATTGATAATCTAGAGAGTGACAGGAGGAAAGTGTGTGTTTTCATATGATACGGTGTTTAGAAGAGGCCTACCAAAGGTTCATTTGTTGTTTTATAGGTACATTAGGTGTCCTTCTGTTTAACATCCATTCATTCTCTTTTGAATAGACTACACACTTTTCTCATTTACAGGACATTTATCTTCTTTTTGTTCTGTAATTCCCTGATCAGGCAATTTTATAACAATTAAGAGAGTACCTTAATAAAAATTGTCTTTTTGAATAGCCATCTATTACTTCACTCACCCTCTTAGTATACTTCTATTCACATAATTAGAATAGGAGGCAACCATGGATGAATAAAGATTAGAAAATAGCTTTGGGGCTCTTATGGGATTCTGATTTATTGGTTTTTCATTTTGAGATAAATAATCTATTGGGCACACTGTGTGTTAAGTCTCTAGCAGATGTTTAATATCCCTGTTGCAGCAGTTGAATTTTTGAAAAAATATTTGAATAAATCATATCATGCCACTTTTCCAAATAGTTCAATTTCTTTCTGCCCAACTCAGAATAAAACTTACTGTGCCTTATATTATTGGGGGTGTGTGGCATAATAAGGAACAGGGTTTATTTTCTTTTAGATTTTGCTTACAAAGTATAAATATATTACTGTTTATATGGCACTCTTTCAAATTTTACTAATTTGGTATCTCATAAAATTCAAGCTTCTATAATTTAAAAACTATTGATAGCTTTTTTGGATATGTAAGAATATGACCTATAGCTTTGCCTTTCAAAAATTGAGAGGAAATTAACATTTAACATTTTTAAGTAATGATATTACCATGCATGGCTTACATTGGAAACTTACCTGCTTCTGACCGAATTTCCAGTTAAAATTAAAATTTTTCTCTGCATGTTGGCACTTCAGAAAAAAAGTAGAACAGATCCAATTTGGGAAGATAATTTAAATGCCATTGAAAATATGAATGAAGTTGCTTCCATCTCTAAAATTCTTCCAGAATGTTATCTGATCAAGATAGGATAAAATAAATGAATTTAGGTTAGATAAATAAACCTCAAACATGGGTAATTTTATTCCTCTTTATTTTCTTGTTACAAAAGCAAAAGCACAAGTGAGCTTATTATTGTCCCCTTACTCTCTTTTAAACAGGATATATTATGGAGATTCTGATGAAGAGAGTGGGGTGAGGGGGTCTGTACATTTTGCACTTTGTTATTATTATTTTAAACTACTCAGCAGGAATGGTGGGCCTACAACTTTAAAAGCAAATCATAAACAGGCAACCTCTACAATTCCTGGAGCATGTCTGTGTGGATGTCAGGACCATGCCTTCCCCACCTCCCCCAGACTTCAATCAGTGGTTGAATTGAGGAGACAAGATGGAACTCCCCCAGAGAAATCCCACAATCTCACTGTGAAAAGAGTGCATCTTCCTTGTTCCATCATGTAGAGGGAACCTCTGTCTACTATTGAGACCACTGAACTGTATGTTCACCACCCAGGCCTAAATCATTATTGACATTCACATTTGTATTTTTTATAGGAGTCAGATTGCCTTTTCTGAAAATATGAATGAGGGCAGTTTCTGAATTGTGTTGCTAAATGCAGTGTTGATCAAAATAACTTCACTAAGGTAGCTTGAAGAATTAAAGAAAAGCCAAGATCAACAGTGTTTTCTTAAAAAGTCTAAAATGGTAGTTGCCTCTCTTCCATCAAAGGACAAATTTGAAACTTTGACATATGACACCAAATAAGTCCATTTGCACATGTTTTTAGGTATTGCTAGCTTTGACCCTCTTCTAAAAACAATTATTTTGCAGTGTTAGAATTGTATAATGGAATTCAGTAATTTTAAAGGGGCTATCAGTATGCCAAAATGTCAATAGAGCAATTTATAGATCATTTCCCCTAAAGAAGAACATAGCTAAGATATTACAAAATGTCAAAAACTGAGAAGTAAAGATATGAAAGCCAAGAGCTGTGAATCAATGTTCAATTTATAATCACACAATAAAAACCATGTTCCTTAAAAGAGAAAGCCTTTCCAAAGAAGCGTAATACATATTCTGCATAGCTGTCATAACACTGTCATTTATCTTACCTGTAGTCTTGAATAATGTAAAAATAGGTACCTATATATAACTCTAGGCAATGTACAATAATGAGCAAGTTTCCAATTTCCATGATGTTTTTCTTTGATGTTCTTTGGCTTGACAGTCAAAATCAGTTACTTAAAATGTGAATTTTATGTTGGCTTGACAAGACTTACACTTTAGCATGTTTAATATAACTTTGGTATAGTCTCCATAGTATACTGTACGGCTAGGTTTTTTTATGTACTAACATGCAGATATTCAGAATATACTGTTAAATGAGGAAAGCAAGTTGCAAAACATTGTATATGTAGGAAAGAGATAATCAGGAATCTGTATTTTTACTTGCTTAATAATGGTCAGAGGATGTATAAGGAACTAATAAATAAATTTATATAGAGAGTGAAATATATACAGGTGACAGGAACACAGAGACTGAGACTTCTCAAAGTATGCCTTTGTACATAATTCTGATTTTTAAAACGTAAAATTATTACCAATTTGAAAATTAAAGTATATTATAAAATAGTTATTAGATACTCTTTTGTCTTCCGGACCCAATTCCACTGTGGGATAGGGTTTTTTCTCTACATACCACCAAGCATTCTTAGACACCAGTAGAGTAACCTAAAAATTCAACTCAATTCTGACACTATCTACCCTAGTGACAGAGTCCACAGGTTAAGTAAGGTTAAGGTCTCAGTCCTACAAGACAACCCCCTCACCCCCACTTCAGACCCAGGTTGTTACTTGTGCTTCTAGAACCCACTGGCTGTCACTCTGACGTTCCCACAACCCCTCTATATATCCGATTAATTTTCTAGAGCAGTTCATAGAACTCAGAGAAACATTTTACTTACTAGATGACCAGTTTATTATAAATGGGTATAATTCAGGAACAGTCAGATGTAAGAAACGCATAGGACAAAATATGGAGAAATAGTTTGGAGCTTCCAATCCCTCTCCAGAATACAACTCTCCCCAAATCTCCATGTCTTCACCAACCCAGAAGCTCTCTGATCCCCAATCTTTTGGGTTTTTATAGAGGCTTCATACATAGGCATGATTGATTAAATAATTAGCCATGGTGATTTTAACTCAATCCCTCTCCCCAAAGGTCAGAGGTCAGAGGATGGGACTGAAATTTCCAACCCTCTAATCACAGGGTTGAACCAGCTTCCATCTAAAGAGGTCCACAAGGAACCTCATGAACATAACAAAAGACACATTTATAGGTCTCCTCACTTAGGAAATGCCAAGAGATTTAGGAGCTCTGTGCCTAAAACCAGACAAAGACCAATTACATATTTCTTATTGCTATTCACAGTGTCACAGATACTTATTAAAAATTTGTGACCCATCCAAAGGAAAAGATTATACCCTTTTATCATTATTAATGCCAAGTCCTTCTTGATCTATTATCAAGAATTTTTTAAAAAATAACACTAATTATCTCTCTAAAATTTGTCTTATAAGCTCTTCTTTTACCAGTATCAACACTCGACAGATTTGCCTAAATAGAGAGAAACTAAATCCTTTTGCATATTATATTATAGGAAAGGAGGGTCTTGGCTTCCTGCAGGAAAGAATGCAAGCATGAGTCCATATGGAGTTTAAAGTAAAAGTTAGTTTATTTAGCAGAGAGTAACTGAGAAAAGGAAGACCACCCCACAGAGTGCCAATCTATAACCGCTAGTGGAAGAGAGATTCTCTCCATGCCCCAGGCTAGAGTTTCTAAGTGTTTTATGTTTCCGTGAAAAATTTATTGGCATAGGGGAAAGAAGAACAATGGTAAGTTTGTCTTTAACAGCTGTAAGATACAAGAGGAATAGGGGCAGGTTTGTGGGTTTTTTTATTTGTTTTTTTAATTAAAAATTTATTGGGATGACAATGATTAGTAAAATTACATAGGTTTCAAGTGTACAATTCTGTAATACATTATCTATATGTCATATTGTGTGTTCATCACCCAGAGGCAGGTTTATTTTTAACTCTCGTGAAGCACAACCTGTGTTTTATTTGCAGTGGGCTTAACTACCTGTAAGGCCACAATGGAATCTCTAGTCTTTGGATAGTTTGTTCTGCATGACTGATTAACGTCTTCCTGAGTTCTGTGTTGTGGAGCACGTAGGCAGCAGGCTTGGAATCCAACCTCCTAGTTCCTTCTTCTGTAAAAATAGTCCTCATGCCCCTTCCCTATAATATTTACATATCTCTTAAGAAAGAGAATATATTTTTCAAGATGAGTTAGATATCTTCATAGAGATACAAACTCAATGCTATTTACTATGGTTCCAACCTTTGCACTTACAACCTGGGTTGAGATTGACTCAACTTTGAATTCTATTTAATGTAACACATATTTTTGGAGCCTCTACTATATGTCAGTGAATAAAATACAGATATCCCTGTCCTTGTATGTATAACATTCTATATTGTTGAGAAGGTTAGGGAGAGAAACCACAAATAAGAAATGTAATAATTTAATAAATTTTACATTATTATTATGAAATCCTAAGAGAAAATGAAAAAGTAGAGCCGTGTAAGAGGGATTCAGAGTACCAGAAAGAAGATTGGGGAATTGATTTTAAATAAAACAGTTCTTAACAGTTAGTTAAGAAGGTAGCATTTGAACAAAGACAAAAAGGATGTGTATTAGCCTCATAGATATCTGGGCAAAAAAGTTTCCTAGGGAGATGGAATAGCTAAAACAAAGGACCAAAGGCATAAGCATGCCTAAACTACTTAAGGAACAGCAAGAAGGCCCTTGCCAAACACGGAGAACAGAAGAACTTAGGTTAAAAAAAAAAATGGACTAGAACATATATGTCATGTGGGCTTGGTTTTTATTCTTGAAGTGAATAAAAATGAAGTTGGATGTAGTTGGAAATCATTGTAGAGTTCTGAGCAAAGGAACCATATGATCTGATTTATGTTTAAAACAATAAATTGACTGAAGGTTACTTTGGTAGAAGGATAAAGGCAAAAGTAGAAAGATAAAGAACATTTATGTATGAGGTTATTGCAATAATCCAGCTAAGGGATGTAGCAATTTGGGCCAAAATTGTAGGTGGAATGATGGGACGTATTATCTAGGTAGAGCCAATATGATTTGCTATGACTTGCTGACAGATTTGCTATGAAAGAAAAAGATGTCAAACCTGACTTCACATCTTTGGCCTCAACAACAAAAAGAATAAAATTTCCTTCAACATAGACTGGGAAATGTGGTACAAGAGAGAGTCACAGGCACATATCAGTAAGACCAGGGGAAATACAAAAACACCAAAGGTAGACTAGGAAAAACTTCCAAGAGTAGTAGGATGTAGACCAGAGTAAAGTAGTTCTCCAGCTATCTGGTTCAGTAGTGCAATCAGTGATATGTGATAATCTCATTGCTTCTATCCCGTTCACCATATCTCTTGGGAGACAATGACTTCTGCTGCTGTTTGTCTTGGAAACTGAGGTTCTAAGCTCAGCATTGTCCCAGCCAAGAGTTAGAACTATAACACTTCCTCTGAACTAAAGTTTATGACTATAATGTAAGCTTATAATTTAATTAACCCTCCAATGTCTATAATAAAAATGATAACAAAAGGCAATAATGGCCTACATGTCTTTTACATTGAGTTTATAGTATCATGTATAAGTTTATGAAGCAGATTTACTTCCCTGGTTATTTTTTACAATTAATGTTTAAGGAACTTGATTTCATATAACTGAATTAAATATTGTTTAGGATTGAGAACTGAATTAATTCAGTTTAATTAATTCTAAGTGGATCTAAAATCTTCCATTGGGTCTATAATTGTAAAAGTTGACAATGAAATATTTCCAATATCAAAAGTACTCATATACATGAGGCAAAGATAATCTTATTATGGGGGAAATGCCCAATTCCAGACACAGACTTTTTATTACAATGTTCATGTTTTGGCTAAGATGTATGTCTTGTTTGTGAATCTGTGATCTGTATATGAGAATGGTGATACAATTTTATAGAAGTGTAGTAATATAGTAAAGCAATATTGAGAAGGCTTTTAAGATTTGATCCACTGAGGGCAGATTATTGATTTTTTTAAGATTTTTTTTAATTGGGGAAGGGGAACAGGACTTTATTGGGGAACAGTGTGTACTTCTAGGACTTTTCCAAGTCAAGTTGTTGTCCTTTCAATCTTAGTTGTGGAGGGAGCAGCCCAGCTCCAGGTCAAGTTGCCATTGTTAGTTGCAGGGGTTGCAGCCCACCATCCCTTGCTGGAGTTGAACTGGCAACCTTGTGGTTGAGAGCCCACGCTCCAACCAACTGAGCCATCTGGCCACTGGGGAGCTGAGCAGAAGCTCATTGACTTCATTCTAGTTGCGGCGGGGGTGGGGTGGGGGGTGCGGGGGGTTGAGGAAGAGGGGGCATCTCAGCTTGCTAGCCCATGTGGGAATCGAATTGGCAACTCTGTTACCCAGAGATCACACTCTATCCACTGAGCCACCTGTCTGCCCAGATTATTGATTTTTTAAAAATATATTATCATGTTTAGGTGAGTGTCATCTAGGTGTCCCCTGTGGTGTGGTGTAGTAGGGTTCAAGACTAGTTGCACAACATTAACATAGGTAAAAATATAAGCTTCATTTAAAAAAAAAAAAAAAAACTACTAAGACCAAGTCAGCCAAAAGAAGAGTGAAGGCACAGCTTTCTCTCTTCTACAGTCATTCCAAGGAAAGCAGGTCAGAGACAGGGCACTGCTGCTGCTGCTGCCCACATTTCAGTTGGAGGAACCCGCTTCATCCTTCAGGTCTCCATTTATAAAGGTTACATTTATAAAGGGCATCCATGAGCTTTGTCAGTGAGGGAATATACAAGCTGCTTAGTGCCAGAGAGTCTAGATTTAGAATGGTAACTTTTAACAGGAGCTGCCTTGCAATCTAGATGCCCAGTTCCTAGCGACATTGACATCACCCTACCAAAGCCCCTGTTCTCTGATATGGTTCCAGTCCCTCCTGGTTTATTGTTCAGACAACCCACTGGAAGCTCCCAGAGTCGCATCCAGACAACTCTGCTTGTTGCTTCACATAAACTTCCCATGTGTGTCCATGTGTGGGTTAAGTCAAATATTTTTTATGCAAAACACAGAGCATTTTCATAAATGTCTTTAACAAGAGATATTGAAATAGTTCCAGTCTGACAGTACAACTTTAATTTTATTCATGACTGAGTCTATGACATTTCATGTAAACTGCTGAAAAAATTAACCTTCTTGAGTGTGGGAGGACTTTTGCTTATCAAAAATGTTTATATTATTGTTCATTCCAGCGATAATAAATAGCTTTATAACTGCATTGGGTTTAGAAGACTGTAATTTCCCCTGTGGCTTTGAAAACTTTGTTTTAACTCTTGTCGATGTAGAGATCATTTCATCAATAATTGAAACAATACACTTGTTCCCATGAGCTAGCTAAAAAAATGAAAACCAGGCCCTACTCCAATTTTTTATTAGCTAGAATGTTTTAAGCCAGACTTTTTTCCTATTTGTTCCTTAATCAGCAGTCAGGGAACAATTACATAGAGTATTTTAGGAAGTCTTAAAATGCTATTTAATATTTACTGCTTATTTTCAATTACTCACAAAATCCCTTTAATCATGTCATAGATGCTGGAAATAAGACAACTCGCACTACTCTCAGTTTCCAGTAAGTACTAAAACTTAGAGAAATAATTGTTTTATTTCCTAAAATTTCCTAAAATCATTTTCCATGACCATCCTATCAAAAGAATACAATGATAGGTCGGCCCACTGTTTATTTTATTCAGAGCACTCAACAAAATCTACATATGTGAGTGCTTTGTGTAGCTTAAAAAAAGTTTTTGTAACTGAATTTTGACTGTCAATTCCATTTACAGATATTGAGTTATTAAAGTCCTTTTAGTATCTTTACTTTATGGTAGCTTTATGGAATAGCTAGGGACACGTGGAGATTTCAGTGTATTGAAATGTATTGCATTGCTTCTCACAAATGTAAGATAAACTAAAATATTTTAAAGTATTTCTGAAGATGAATACTTATAGAGAAAGAAATATTGCAATGGTGTGGATGGAGGAGAAACAGACAATTCCAGAAAATAACTTTTTTCAGTGAATCTCTTAACAATTTACTAGCGCAGTGTTTATGAAATTCTAATCTGTGGGCAACTATGAGATATCTTCTTCTCTACATTACCACTTGGCTGACTCTTCTTCAGCATGAAGCTTAGGAAACTTCACTGCCCATATTAATTTGGATTAGTGGCATCTCTCATGTGGTCCTATATCACCCAGCATCTCATAGCACTTGTACCAAGGAATTTACTGCTCAACCTAGAAATTGTCTGGTTATTTATCACTGTCTTGTAAACAAGACCCTGAAAAGCAAAGAATATAACCTTAGTCCTACTATCCTCCAACATTATTACAATACCAGCCAAAGTAAAGCCAAAAAATACCAGCAAAGAAGAAAGGGTTTATATGAAATCAAGGGTTGGATAACTTAAGTTACCATATACTCCTTATATAACAAATTATTAAAGGAAATTCAAAACATCTTTTTTTTCTCTTTTTATTGTATGAAATATATGTGTGTATATAAATAGAAATTTCTGGAAGAGACTTCCATTCTGTTGCTATGGTGCTTCCATTCTGGTGCAGATCATTACATTTACAGATCACTAAATCCACAAGCAAATAAGACACCATAAATGAGAGTTAGCACAAATAAACAACAATGAAAATTTTTTAAAAGATTAGACCTGTAAGGACTTTAGATATTAAATAATCAGAAACATAATATAAAATAAGAAAATATGAAAATTTTAAAATAATAAAAGATGACCAGTAATGCCATCCTATTTAAAAATGACTAGAGATTTTAAAAAAGAACAAATAGAATTTTTATAAATGAATATATACATATATAATTGTTGATGTCAGAAACATACTACATTATTAAAGAGCAAACAAAATGTAGTTAAGAATAGAATTAATAACCTAGAAGATTGATTTCACAATGTTCTAGTTTTCCAGAGAGTCAGAAAATGGAAAATATGAAAATGGCATTAAGAGATATGGGAGAATGGAATGCAAATAATTCATGCATAACTTCTATGAGTTTCAGGAAGAAAATAAAAGGGAGACAATATTTTCAGAGATAATGCCTAAGAGTTTTTTAGACCTAATGGAAGACCCCAATTTTCTTTTTTTTCTTTTTTTCTTTTGGGTCTGGTTTATTTCTTTTTTTTTTAACTTATTTATTGGGGTGACAATTGTTAATGAAATTACATAATTTCAGGTATACAATTCTGTATGACATCATCTATAAATCCCATTGTGTGTTCACCACCCAGAGTCAGTTCTCCTTCCATCACCATATATTTGATCCCCCTTACCCTCATCTCCCTCCCCCCACCCCCCTTATAGAATGAAGAATAAATAAATTCTTGCATAAACACATGAGAGTACAACTTCAGAACACTGAAGACAAAATGGAACTACTAAACACCAGCTGCAGAGGAAAACAATAGAAAGAAATGACAGACTTAAAGCAAACTTCCCAATATCAACAATGGCTTACAGGAGACAATGGAAGGGTATTCTCTGAGTTAAGAGAGAAAATAACTGTAAACCTTGAATTGATACTCAGAAAAAGTATCTTTAAAAAACTGGAATTAAATTCTTTATTATATTTGAGATAAATTAATAGGAGGAAAATTACCTGCAACAGACTTAAGCATTTGCTTTAAATAGGCTATCATATATTTCAGGATGAAGGAGAATGACCATGCAAGGAAGATCTGAGATGGAGGAAAGAATAGTAAACATTGAATTTGTTCAATGAATGGGTAAATTCTTAAAATGTTTATAAAATAAGAAAAGCAATAATGGGTAAGTTGTAGAGTTTTTAAAAAGCAGATATAAAAATGTTGGGCAAAAAATAATTTGACATTCCCATGTATCTGTAAGAGTGGCTGGACAGAGCCACTCTTACATTTTTAGAGATGAGACAATTCTTCTTTTTACCTTTTCTTTCTAATAAATAATCAGAACCCTAAAGTACAGTATCATAGTTCATATTTTTCTTTTATTTTTCACTCAGACTACTAAACTTACATCTGATTTAATATGAAACTATCATGCAGTGATTTCCAGGAAAAATCACTTGGTTTTTTTTGTTGTTTTTTCTTTTGAAAATTCGAAGCTATAAAGGGCTTTAGGATCATCCATGCCAAAAGCTCAGTTTACTGTAGAACTGGAGAGGCTGTGACTGGCCAGAAGTGAACTCTGAACCCCATCTCCACACTCCAAGCTTCATGCTCCTTCCCCTGAATTAGCACAATGAAGCCAAGAAACAGTGATGATGTTGATGTAAAAAAACACTTAAACCCTGCTTGCCATCTATTGGGCATAGTTCTAAGCCCTTAATTCATTTAATTCTTACAATAACTCTATGAGGTTAATACTATTATACCTTTGTTGTAAAACTGAGGGAAAGAGAGGTTAAATACTTTGCCCAAGACCCTACAGCTAGGAAATGGTGGTGCAGGGATTTCCAAAGCAAGCAATTCGTCTCTAGAGTTCATGTTCTATAGCATTTACAATAGAACCCCAAATTGTTGATAACCCTCAGTATTCCCATCCACTCATATCACTCACCCTCCATCATCACCACCACCAAGATGCCTTTTTTATTGCTATAGGTTGGCTAAATGGCTCAGAGCCATTCTACTTACTACTTCCTCCCCCTGCATGGCTGAGGTACTCTCCCTTTTACTCATCAACATAAATACATACTGGAACAAAGAAGAGATGAAACAAAAGCCTAATCAAGTACAATTATTTCTGAATTTATTCTGACACAGAACTTTTGATTCTGTTTCTCCCAGCCTGTTCATTGTGTAGGTAGGGAAACTGAAGCCCACACATATGCAGTTCATCCAGATAGTGTGAAAAAAACAGAGACAATAAAATTTCTTTTGATTTTCAATCTGGTGCTCTTTTCATTTGCATTCAAAACATGTCAAACTCTTCCTTAAATGCAAGTGAAAGCTTATTTGGCAACATTTGTACTTTTCTGTAATCTTTAGCCTTCAGATATAAAGAACTTTTTATTTCTTCTTCTTCTCTTCCTCCTTCATTTTCCTATTCCACCTCTTCCTCCTCCTCCATTTGCACTTATGTTTCCTTCTCCTCAATCCTGCATTGGATGTGGAACTCTCATGCACTGCTTATAAGAATGTAAAATGGTGCAACCACTTTGGAAAACAAGTTACTTAAAAAGTTCAACATGCACCGACTATGACCAGCCCTTCCATTTCTAATTACTTAATGCAAGAAAAATAGAGCATAAGTTCATACCCAGCTTGTGCAAGAACATCCATCATAGCTTTATTAGCAAGAGCATAAAAACTGGAAACAATCCAGATGTTCATTAATATGTGAATGAATAAACAAATTGTGATAGATGCATATAAGGAAATGCTGCTTAAAAGAAAGAAACAAAAAGAAAGAAACTATTGGTACAAACACAAATACAAATGAGTTGCAAACAATTATGCTGAATGAACAGAGCCAGCCAGATCCAAAAAGATATATACTCTGTGATTCCATTTACATAAAATTTTAGACCATGCAAGCTAAGCTATAGTGATAGAAAACAAGTCAGTGTGAGCCTGGGCATGGGCGTGGGGCAAGGAGAGGGGAAAATAATGAATTATAAGAGAGGTTGAGGACACTGTGGTTGGTGGGTTTTTACTGTTTTGCTTATGGTGATTATTTTGATGATGTGTACATATGCCCAAACTTATTACAATGTATAATTTAAATTTGGTACTATAGTGTATGGAAATTATACCTCAGTAAAGCTGCTTTTTATAATTCTTTTAAAATTATGTTCTTTCTGCTTGCCTTAGTTATTCTTTTATGTATTAAGGTGGTGTCTAGCTTAAAAATTCCATATTTGATTAGCTAATTCCTCAAAGTCCTAGAGAAAAATATCGGCACCAGAAGACAATGATGAGCAAATTAACCATTTTATTACTTCAATCTAGATCCCCAATAGGCTGGTCTTGAACACATGGGAAATGCCTGTTATTTATATGAGAGCCAGTCTGGAGCCTAGAACTGAAAAACTAAAGTGGTCATTCTTTCTATGGCCCCTCTTTATTCAAAACTAGTCTGGAGAAGCAAAGAATGGCCATAACAGAACATTCTAGCCAGTAAGAAAAAAAAGAGAAAGAGTTCTGTTGGGAGCTCAACCACTCCATTTTCTTGAGGTTTCTATGTGGTAGAAAGACAGGGTTAGGGAGTTTCCAAGTAGGAAATGCCTTCCAAACCACCTGACCTAGCACTGTGACAAAGAGACTATGTAAAGACAAGTTGGAAACCAAAGAAATCTCAGGTCTGCCACATGCAAGCGACCTCTGGCTCCTCCTGACTTCTGAAGGTTTTATTGGTGGTGGTAATTTGCTGTTTCTTAAAAAAAAATAATAATAAATAGATGTATATAAAGGGGGAAATTACCTTATGTGTTCTGCATAAGAAAGTCTTTACACCCAGAAACGTGTTCCAGTAATATGTACCCAAATTTAAAGAATCCATATAAAGACATACCTCTTTTTTGGGTTGGGCAAATATACAGAGACAATTAGGAAAAATGGGCTTTTTCTGGGCATCTTTGTAAAAGTTAATAGCAAAAGCAGATTATATCAGTATTTATTTTAGTATGGTACGGGATAACCCAAGAAAGTACAGGTTATTATCATGGCTGTTGGGAGTTTGGGACCCTTAACATAGAGGGTTTTTAATTCCAAGCTATTATTTTATTATTATTACTGCTTCAATTATAGTGTTCTTGTATCTCAGCAAAGGTGAAGAAACTGTTGTTATCAAGTTTTGAAACAGAAGTTCAGTTCTCCTTAATGCAGATTGTGATTCACCACCTCTGCCAATCAGGGTCTAGTCCTTACCTAAGCTTTGGGGAAGAATAGAAACTATATTTTCTACAAGTGAAAAGCAGGACCACGTGCTTAGACGCAGGAACCAACAGAACTGTCCCAACTGGTATTTGGCCCAAAGTAGACCAAAGAGATAATATTGAAAAACCCTGAAGGGCATATGCAAAATTTGACAGCATCATGCTGAAAGGAGCTTCATGTTGCTAGAGTAGATAAGTCTTAAGTGATTTTCTTCCATCAGATAACTTTTGGTCAAAAACTAAAATGACAGCTGTACGAGTTTCAATATTTATTCAACAAGCAAACATCAAGTGTTCATATGGCACCTGCAGGAGACATGTATAGAAGGGTGTGAATATGATTCAAAGAGCTGGCAATACACCTTGAAGAATAAAAACTGACATATTTGAAATAATTATAAAATAATAACTATAAGTATAATCAAGTGTGTGATGGTTTTCAAACTTTAGGGTGTTTATGAATAATCTGGGCTTCTCAGACCCCAACACCAGATATTTTAATTCAGTAAGTCTGTGGTAAAATCTAAGAATGTACATTTTAAACAGTAACCCAGGTGATTTTAATATAAATGGTCCAATGTCTCACACTTTGAAAAAAAGTAACAACAAAAAATCTAATGGAAAGATGTGTTGAACTTGTAGCAGTTGGTAAAGTTTTGCTGAAGAAAATGTGATTTAAAATGGTTATTGTACAACATGATAATAAATTTGATTTATTTTTTTCTTTGGATATTTGGAAAGGTGGGCTACAGATTATTGCATTTAGTGGAAAATAAAAATGCTGTTGTATAGTCATTCACTTGATTGATTTCTAATTCCCTAACCCAAGTAAAAAAGGGAAAAACAATAAGTGAAGGCAAAATTAAATATAGACATGGAAAAATTTAATGGTTGCCTTCCTTATATAATGTGGAAGGTGTTCATACCCAGAGACTCTTTCCCCACAACTTCCTTCCTGGGGATAAAACACTAAAGGCTTGAGTTAAAATATAAGTGCTCCACTGAAGGGCAGTATGGAGAGATGGCATGAACCCTGGAAAGACACCAAAACAAAAGAAAAAAATAAAGCTTCTGTGAGAGCAGCTGGTGCTTTTGTTGAAAAAAATCTTGCGATGCATGACTAATTCCTCATCAGCAAAAAGGCATGACTATTGGTGATAAACACATCTTTCCTTTGTCTGACATAGGAAAAGAAATGTATTTATTTCAATTAGTAAAATGATTTTTATGATTCTGATGTCAGGGGACAGAGGATTGCATGAAACTCAGAAATGAATGTTTACATCTTGGCTTTTCAGAGAACATGTTTTTGTGGGGGAGGGACATTGAGTATAACAGCCAAATCAATGATTATAAAAACTAATATTGATATATCAGTTTAATTGATATATCAGATTAATATTGATAAACATATGTGAAACTTGATTTTAGCTTTAGTTTTGCATTACATAAATCACAGTGGAATGATACTATTGTTTATTTGATCTTTATGCCATTCTACACCCAATGTTATGACAGTGTAGCAAAGGCAAAAAGTTAGAGGGGACATCTGTGTACAAGTATAAAGGAGCTCTTCTCTTTAAGTCTATTTCTACTTTCCATGGAAAGACGTTGAAACTAGTATCTGGATTTTCCCTGTACTGTAATAATTTATCTTCACAAATGGTAATGTAAGTCGCATTATGATATTTTCTCTCCTTCTTCTTCAGAAGAAAGGTAAAGGCATTCTCACTGATCATTATTGCATAATCTCATGTAAAAAATCTTCTACAAATTCTAAAACTCAGGGCTTTTTAAAATGGAGTATTGCTCTTTTGTTGTGTGCTGTGTTTCTGAGCCTCTGAAGGGAGATGCATTAGTTATCTGTGAAAAATCAGTCTCAAATCCCAAGTCTGTGGAAAGTTCTCTACATTATGTGCTTAAGCATTAAAGGAAAATCTATTCAGAGTATTCAAAGTAGCTCTGAGTTTTCCCACTTCAAGGAGGGAGTCCGAATGAGGACTGTGGGCAACAATATTGGTAACCAAAGCAGTCTTTCCCTCAGACCTACTGACAGCATCATCAGAACCCCACACACCTGATCCTCTTCTCTTTGGTCATTCAAAATCTCTGGAAGTAGCCCTTTGGGCTGCTGAATTGTCTCTTTTTTACCACTCCCAGTGATCACTGAATGATTGCAGGAGTCTCCATTATTCTTCCTGTTGTTGGCTGCACACATTACTGGAATTACCTCAGAAACCTTCCTCTCATTGCTATTGCTAATGCTTTTCTGCTCTTCTCCACCAATAACTGCAAAAGAGTGGATGAGAAGTACCCTTGCCCCACCATCTTTATTAAACTCATTGCATTATACTTCTGAGTTGGCTGTGGGGCTTAGTTTCTATGTGTTTTCCGTGATGTGAATTTTAAGTGTAACTGACTCATTCAATTCACTATCACTTTCATTTTATGCCACTCTCTCCTGTCTGCCAGAGGCCACGCACAGGTTTCCTAGCCGATCTGATGCTAGGGAAAGAATCTGACAACAGATTTGAATATGTACAGCTGATGCTACAATGAAAATCTTCACTCAAAATAGATAATGAAACTTCAAATTCCAGCATCAAGTTAAATATATACACCTCCAATCTGAGCTCACTTACTGTGAGCCTTGCCTCACTTGCCATCCCCTTATATAGCCTGAACTACATTAAATCGCTACGTCTTCCCTAAGGTTTCTTATGTCCAGTGCAGCCCACCTCCATTCTTCTTAGCTAAGCCACCTCAAATCTACACATCCAAACACAACCTCATTTGACTTGTTCTGAACCAACTCTGCAATTTATGGAAATCTCATACTGCCACTCCTAGCCATGTTGATCTTGTTCTCTGGTGAGTCTCCTTTTAGAATATTCTGATGTTTTTGCATCTTAAGCTTCTGGTTTGTAGCACGTCTCTCACTGGCTTGGTATTTTTTGGACTGCAAAACCAGTAACTGTTCATCAATCATGACTGAGTTCTTTCTCCTGTTAAAATGTCCCTACAGAGACTTCCAAGAAATCGGGTCAATGTCTCTGATTCTGACCACTGAGTCATTGACTAGTTCTAGCTCCAGAAAAGCCTGAGGCTCCACGCACCCAAATTAGAAAGATATATTCAGTCATGGTCAAATATGCAGTATGGTCCCCTCACCTGGCATGCTGGCTTTGTACAGCAATAAAATCATATCTGCTCTCTATATGCTATAACCCATGTAAAAGTGAATGAAAAGATTTAAGTGCTGCATTATAGTATATACTAAGTTGTAACAGAGTCCCCAAAACATAGTGGCTCAAACAAGATGGAAGTGTATTTTTCTCACACATAACAGTCACGAATTGTAATCCCAGGGGATTGTGCTCCAAGAACCCAGGTTCATCCTGTTTTATGACTCTTTAGTATTCTGTGGTGATGCCCTTGCCTGTCTGATCAGAGACGATTTATGATATTTACATTCTAACCCAATAAAAGGGAGGGAAGAGAGGAATGGAATGCAGGAAATGTTCTTTTTAAGGAATTTGACCTGAAAGATACAACCATTTCTCCCGTCATATATCACACTCTGGAGCTTAGTCCTATGGCTAATTGAAGCTCAAAAGAGGCTGAAATACTAGTTTCTGACTGGAGAACCATATATTCAGCTAAAACCTAAAAGGGAGGTTCTATTACCAAAAAAGAAGAATGAACACAGAAGGAAATTAACTATGTCTGTCCCCGATATATATTTGTGTTGTTAAAACAAAGGGGGAAAAATCCATCCCATCTAGCATGAGCACAACCTTATATTATATGATTTGAGATACCTGCAATGTGCCATAGAATCCCAAGAAATTGAACTTCTTAATGAGATCATTAAAAAAAACGGATGGTCCTTGACTAAAAGTGAGAAGATTTAGGCGGTGGTGCCATTTATTCCAGGTTATTAGTTACCATGCAAAAAAAAAAAAAAAAGCCAACTTTGAGAAAATTGATATAAAAGTAAATCATAAACCTTATCTCTAATGCCTATACTCAATACTTCTTAATTAAATTCCTCTGATAATATTTAAACTACATATATAGTCAAATTGGGCAACACACTACAGAATGTAGATAAGAAGAGAACGTATGTTGAAGTCTGCATGGGAATGGATTGAGAAGCACAGATTTGAAACAGCAATGAAAACAGTTCCACTTGTCCACCTTTACCTTCCCCCACACATACACAAATGCACAACGTAATAAAGACTGCAGATTTGGCCCTGAGCTTCTTGGAGGCTAACTTTTAAATTAACAGGTCCACCGAATCATAAAACCTTTAAAACTTGATTGCTTCAAACTGAATCAATAATCTAGTTATACCAAATATTTATCAAAAGGAAACAAGAGGAAATAAATTATAAATGCATTTTTTCTCTCTCTATGTTATGTTCTTTACTGAGTGGTAGGTGCTTTGCTGTCCTAAAACATTTTCTTACAGTAAATCTTCATATAAACCTAATTAAACCCTTTTTTTCATTTATTAAAAAAGTATATTCAGGGAAAATAATACTTCTTAATCTAATGCAAGGTAGTTGTCATAAAGAAAAACAAAGAACAAATTGGCAATAAGGAATTACAGATAGTAAATATATATTGGATCACTTGCCTCTGTCTACTGAAGAACTGGGCTGAACAGTGGGTCTGATCATTTTGTCCTGGTACTAACAATTTGTTATGACAGTCCTGATGGCACTTTACCTATGACCAGTCCCAGTATTTATACTAGAGGATGGATCTTAGAATTCTTTCTATAAGGAAGGTACCAAAGTCAGAGTCAGCCCATCCTCCAAAAATATAAATAAAAGATTTAAGTTATAGAGCAATTACAAGGGATGTAGGAGACCTAAAAGAGCTAAGTGGGAGGACCAGAAAGAGGAGTCACCCATGCAAAGGTTGCTGGGAGAGCTCCAGAGACTGTAAGCTTCTTTACACATTTCTCTCATGTTTGCATGGCAAGCCCTAGACATTAAGGGGGCCCACACATGTAGGATAATGCTTCCCACAGAGTTTTCTCCTAGGGTAAGATACAAGAGACACTTACTAGCTAATAATCAGTAGTTCTTGATATCAGCTTTAAATGGCACTGATGCTGGGGTTCCATATCCAGAGATTCTGATTTAATTAGTCAGGAGTGCAGACATCCATTGGCCGCCTGGGTCTCTCTTTTTTTTGGCCAATATCTATGCTACATTTGGTTCTTCCCCACCTTTCCCAAATACAGATCAAACATAACAATGCTTATACAAATAATGTGTAGCTTTATGAGAATATGGAGAAATGAGACTACATGAAATGGCAAGACTTTGCATAAAATTAATTTTAAAGAGTGTATTAGTTTTCTAAGGCTGCTCTAACATAGGGCCACAAACTTGAGTGGCTTAGACAACAGAAATTTATCCTCTCACAGTCCTCGAAGCTAGGAGTCCAAGATCAAGATGCAAAAGAGTTGGGTCCTTCTGAGGACTGTGAGGTACAATATGTTTCATGCCTCCTTCTAGCTGATGGTGGTTTGCCAGCAATCTTTGACATTCCATGGCTTATAAATGCATCCACCTGTCTCTGCCTGGATGTGTACGTAGCATTCTCCCTATACCTGTGTCTTTTCACATTGTCTTCCCTCTGGCCATGTCTGCGGCCAAAACTCCTCTTTCTATAAGGGACACCCTCATACTGGATTAAGGTCCAGCCTAATGACCTCATATTAACTTAATTACCTCCATAAAGACCCTATTTCCAAATAAGGTCATATTCTGAGGTACTGGTGGTTAGTACTTCAAGATATCTTTTCTGAATTCAACCCATAACAAACTATTTATTTTTCCCAAATTTCTCTTGGAGCCATAACACTATATTTTCAGTATGGCTGTTCTTCCCAGCCTCTGTGATCATTTCTGTGTTCCTCATTCATGGTTACAAATATTTTCAGTTTCAGCTAGCTGGCATATAAAAGACTTAAGCAGTTCTCCAAATAAGTCAGTAAAGAAAACCTGCCAGATGTTTTGGGAACAGAGGCCTCCCAAGATGCCTACTGTGCCTGTAACATTTACATGTGGACATTTTTCACCATTGGGAGCTCTGTGAAAATCAAGTGAAACAATGAGAGCTTAAAATTATAATGAAAAAAAAATTATAATGAATACCCAACACTTACAGATATTTGCATGATGTCAGCACCATCCTTTCTCTCTACCCATGTTTTTGTTTACTTATTTATAGCTCTGAACCACTTCTTCCCCTATAATTTTCCCTTCAAGCTGAATTTTAATAAAAAGATGCTATGATTTTAAGAATTGTCTGTTGAATATTAACAGGACATTGAAGTGAAATTTCCGTATAGGCCTGACACAACTGAATTCCAAAAACTGCTTCTTCTTACCATGATTTCTGAGAAGTTGTTAGGTTTGCCGTTGGTTAAACTTTCAGTTTGACAGCTATTTTCAATAGTGATTATGTTATAAAATGTCAAAATTGCAATGCCACTTCCCCAATGGAATCATTACCCGATCTTTCACTTTCTAATAAATGACTATTTCTCACAGAAACGTTCTGAATGGTAGAGGTGCTACTTTAATCAATAAAGGGTAAAGATTTCAGAAAAATAAACTCAACTTTTCAATATTTGGGTTTCACCAAAGAAATACCCCACAGCAAAAGTTTATCATAGCCCACAATACTTGACCCAATTGCAAATTCTTTAGCGATGAAGGAGGAAATTTAGATCATATGCTGACTTTCTGGGAGAACATTGGCCTCTGTAATGTGGTTCTTCACAAGTGGGTGGGTGTGGAACATTGCCTACAATTTCTCTGCAGAACAAACCCATGTGGTGAGGGATGGTCTTAAAAGAATAATGCCTGCAGTCAACATGAGTTGCAGTTTTGGAGTTCTGTTACTGAGAACCAAAGAATATGATGCCCCAGCTCCAACCTCAATGGTTGTGATTTAATTTTGTATAGGACTTGTGCACTGGAAATTTAAATATGTTCCTCTGAAGATGCTAATGTGCAGTCAAGTTTGAAATGTTGAGTCCGAGAGGAAAAGTCATTCTCTTGTGCTCCATACCTTCTTCTGAACATTTTCTATGCAGGTGAAATTTGGGTTAAATATGAACAGGCAAGCAAAACACAGAAGAGCAGACTGCAGCCAATAAAGATTATTGAGCAAACAAGTATTTGTTGACTATCTACTATGTTCCAATTATTTTGTTGGCACTGGGTTTACTGTAGTGGAAACTATAATGTCTGTCACATGAGTTGGTCTGGGCATACACGGTCTGACAATCTATTTCTTGAATTTGTTGTAACGATGTTGCCAACCTTTTTTGATATCAAAGAGATTATTCATTATAAATTTGCACCAACTGGGAAAACAGTTAACCAAGTGTACTATTTGGAAGTGCTGAAAAGGCTGCATGAAAAGTTAGATGACCTGAACTTTTCGCCAACAATTCATGGCTCTTGCATCACGACAATGTACCACCTCACACGGCACTGTCTGTGTGAGGGCACTGTTTTAGCCAGTAAACAAATAACTGTATTGGGACACCCTCCCTACTCCCTACTGATCTGGCCCCCAATGACTTCTTTCTTTACCTGAAGATAAAGAAAATATTGAAAGGAAGACATTTTGATGACATTCAGAACATCAAGGGTAATATAACAACAGCTCTGATGGCCATTCCAAAAAGAGTTCCAAAATTACTTTGAAGGGTGGACTAAGCACTGGCGTTGGTGCATAGCTTCCCAAGGGGAGTACTTCAAAGGTGACCGTAGTGATATTCAGCAATGAGGTATGTAGCACTTTTTCTAGGATGAGTTTGTTAACTTAATTGTCAGACCCCTTACAGCTAATTTCATCAACAGTAGAGTCAGTTAAAAGTTACAATCTTTAAATTGAATTCATACAGTCTGGCAAACTTGCCACTCAAGGCTAACTTATTTGAGCAGTCAAGAATCCTAATATAAATTGATCCAAAGAGAATCTTCAAAAATAACTTGATTTATAGCTGTGGAATAACCTATTTCTTTTCTCTTCTACCTTTTTGCAGAGATACTATAAAAACTTACTGGGTTACACTTTATATCCAAACATCTGTAAAGACTTTGAGCCCTTTAAAATTAATTCCATTTTAACCTGCTTTTCTATTATTGGTGCTTTAGTGTACAGATTAGTTTGTGTATGCAATGTGTTATTTATTAATTTAATATTTTGTTACATTCTATAATTACAATTTGTATTAAAATATTTCAATTAAAAAAGACAAATGGCAATATTTTTAATTGTACCTGCTTTATTGTCAGAAAACACATAAACATATAGAATGTCCTTCACTAACTGATCAAAAGTTTAAATGATTATTTGTGACAATAATAATTACTTTCTCTCCTAAAACTGTGGTTTCTAAAAAATCAAATCTATTTGTAGGTTGCTACACTTACATGTTAACATTTCAAATGAGAAGTAAAATTAAACACTAACATAACTCTAAAATATTCTTGAACATAATTTAACTTGATGTTTTACTGAAATAAATTTTAAAAGAGACATTAAGCATAGATTATTATAAGCCATTTTACTCCACAGTGCATACAAACATACGCATGTGTGCACACATACTGAAAACTTTTTCCTTTTTACAATTTCATTTTAAACCACATTTTTCATTCACTTCAACCTAATGAAAAAATTTTAAAGAGGTTTTGAAATAAAGTAATTGAAATATTTTATCAGTTTATTATAGGGACATATTAAACCAAGTCAATAACCAATTGACTGCGATGTTCAATTTCTCCTCACTCAAATGTGCAAGGAGTTAAATAGCTTTCCTTCTGTATTTTGTTTGTCTGACTTGCCAAAATTAAAAGACAGTGGAGAATTTTCTTTTAATAGGATGTGGAACACAACCAAGAAGAAACAATCACATGTTTTGTCCTAGCAGTTTTTTTTTTTTCTATTTTAGTTTATGGTTGTAAGCTCAACATGCTTTTACACTAGTGACTTCTAAAAATTTCATTATTATAAAGGAAATATTTTCTTGTTGCATAATCTAAACAATATCAGTACTTTATAATACTTTAATATATTCAAACATGCAAACATATATAAAAATACATATTTACATAGATAAGTCATTATATTAATATTTAAACAATAGAGTATTAAAATATAGTACAAGCAACACTTATTTCAGTCTCATTATTCAATACATATTAAATACAAAATACACATTAAATACTATTTAAAGAGATATGAAGCCTGCCTTCAAATTATTCTAAATGATAAAAAACAAATAGGATATAAAACCACATCCATATAAAAAGCATTTTGCTACACAATAAATGTTTTAAAAAACAAATATAATTAAGAAGTTTAAAACATTTCAAGAAATTGTAATACCTTCACTTTTTCTCACTGCACTGTGACTCAACAGCTAGAAAATCAAGAACAAGTAGAAAATTACAGGATGGGAATGTAATCAGAAGTTTGTTTAGAACTCATAGAGTGGATTTATGAGTTCTAGATAATTTAGATAATTCATGGAGGATCTATTAAGAGTTGATAAGACACTATAATGTAATTTTTTTTAAATCGAAAATTATGTAGGACTCAGAAATTTTTCCATTTGTGAACACTGCTTTTTGTTGTTTTTTTATCTATGTCATGAAGGATGGAATGAATATGTTTTTCTTTACATTTTTCACCCATTTATCACCAACTTTTATGTATTAAACTATTGAATTTGCAAAGGGGATGTGAAGTTTGCCAGACTGATGGTAATTAACCAGAATACCTGTAGCCTTCCTTACATTGCACAAAATGCTTTCACATACAAAATTTTGTTACAACAGCTCTGTGAGGCAGATATCATAATCACGTCCATTTTATGAGAAGCTGAGGCTTAAAGAAATTAACTGATTTACCAAGATCAATCAACAAGAGAATGGTGAAACTAGAAGCATGCAATCACTCCTTGGTATAGCTTCACAGCACTAAGTAAAGGTATTTTGTGTGATGTTATAGACGAGATGCAATTCTGATGAAGTTTATAGGATACCCTCATTCCCCCTTTTACTCCCCACCACCCTTGCAAAAAAACATCCTTGGTTTACATTGTTCTAACCTTTCAGTGTTTGGCTGAGTTAATGGCCCCAATTAAAACTGCTCACAATATCCCTGTTGGTTCTTTCATTGTAATGTTGTGGTATCATCCCAGGTTAATTTCCTGCTTATGAGTTTAGGGGTGTGACTTGCTTCGGCCAATATGATGTTAGCAGAGGTGACACCAGCAGTTTTAAAAAGTGCTTGTGTCTTTGGGCTGGCTAGCTCTGATGCTTATTGTTGCCAAGAGAAAGGTATACCTCAGGATGCCTTGCTTATTTTAGAAGGAGGGTAAGAAAATCCTGAGGCAGAACTGTCCAGCCACACTGCCCAGCCAAGCCCAGGACAGAGCACAGCCTCCAGCTGACTGCAAACACTTGAGTAAACACTGCTGAGACTCGCAAGACCATGACATTGAATACGGTCCAAAAAGTTCATGGTTAAAGCAGTCTAACTCCGAACAAGTCAGTAGAACTCAAGAAATATTTGAGAACATTTTATTGTTGTTTTCCGCGGAAGGTTTGTTGTTGTCTGCTATGTGTAATAAATTAACTCACAAATCATCAAAAAGATGGCATTATGATTCAACTATGAATTCCTTTTTCTTCCTCCAGTTTTATTTTTACCAAGTTATCCTCTCCAATTTTTAAGATTTCAGAAGCTCCTCAACAAGAACACAATCTTCTGATTATAAAAATTCACTCTTAAACATGGAGAAATTAATAGTGCTTTTCATGGTCTCAAAAAAAACTTCACTGAACTGAGTCAATAGGAGCAAAAGTATTTACTAATTTTTCAGATACAGATGGGAAGTAGTATTACATGCTCATAAGTTACAAAAAGAAAGCCCAATAACAGAATGGTCTTACCAGTCCCGTTTCGGATAATGAAAGTTGTCTCCCTGGCAAAAATATATTTGTGTGTGGAAGATAGTTGTAGGTATAGTACACACACAAGCCACAAACACAACATGTTCTCTGAAAATTACAATATTTCAACTTTCTACATCTGCTTGCCATTCCATGCCCTGATTCTTTTTATTATTAGGAAATATCTTTAACAATAAATGAGCAAATTTGAGCAAAGAGACCAGTTAGTGATCTCTCAAAGGGTAATTGAGTATTTGGTGCTGCTACACCAGCAGTTGGTAGCCAGCATATTCCATCTGCTGCAATTAATTTACAATTACGATGTTATAGCTGATGTCAATGGCCTTTTCAGATTCTTAAGTACCAATATAAGGAAGGAAAGAGACGGCACAAACTGAAGCTGATAGATGGGTCAGGTTTAGAGGAAGAAAAACTTGAGTTATGTTCTGTAGAAGGAAAAGAGTTACCAAATCAAATTGTCCATGTCTGCTGGGAGCACATGGGCTTTTCATGGCACACACCTTTCTTTTTGCATATAAGTATAGAAATGCCTCCCTCTAAACGTTGTAGGATGCGATACCCGTCATTTTCCCACTATATGATGTTAACCCTGGTACATGGCTGGCATTAAAGAAGATATTTTTTATTGACTTGTAGAATAAATGACCATGATGTTTAAATTTGATTATTGGTAAAATTGCAGCATAAAAAAACTATTAATTACAAAAATGCACATCATTCTTTGGTGTTTGATTCCAAAATTAAACTAAAAATTGTTACCATGCCTCTTAAAAGAAAAAAGGAAGTTGAGCAATATTTTAAATTTGTTTTTGAATAAATCATTTTTTCCCAGAGGAACTAGTTATTCATAATCAGTATTATTTGAATATTCTCACAATAGCATTGGGAAATGCTTTGAATTTATCCTAACAGCTATTTTTTCTCCAAAAATATAATTTTCCACTGTAATGTTCTTTTGCTTTCAAAAGAAAATATTGCTTTCTGACAAACAGAAAAAAAAACACCAATTTTTATGCTGTTGAATTGATTTAAATGCTTAAATATTTCCAAAAGTTGTTTGTTTGTGTCTTTAGCATGTCAGGAACTCTAACATGTGAAGGTGTCAGCTGGACAAATAATTCTCCAGGTAGTTCATCAAAAGAACAGTTTATTCAGGAAAAGAAGAAACAAAGCCACCAAGGTGTGAACGCACACTTCCAGCTGGGGCTCCAACCAGCCACCCACATGCAAAAAGAAGACAGAGCCCACTCCCAAGATGGCCTTTCTATATAAATGAATCCCTCCCCCAGAAGTTACCACAAAGTTTAACAGGAAGTCAGGACTAGAGAATTAACAAGGGGCTCAGCTCCACCCATGGTCCTCCCAGCTCTATGGCTGATCATCTTAAGATGCCAGTTCACTTTTATCAAAGTTTTGCCACGTTTTGTAAATGAGTAAAAAAATATGGAGTCTTTTATTTGAATGTCTTTTTAGTAGCAATATCACAGCACACAGAAAAGCAGAGTAGTTGAAAATCAGACAGAAATTTCGAAGTAATAGCAGAAAACTGCTTGATTTTAAACTAAATGATACAAAATGAAAGTATTATCTTTGCCTTTTAATGAGTTACCCTGAATAAGCTTAGTTCAATAAAACAGAAATTTTTCTTTTTGTTTCTAACTTTTTATCCCAAAAAAGCAATGATATGTAGTATAAATTGTGCTACCCAGTTTTGTAACACAAACAAATTTGATTTAAACCTTATCCTATATTTTCATCAGAACTCTAACATTTGAAAATTTCAATTTCTCCAAGAATATGCTTGCAATCTTGTATTTTTCCTGGTTTCACGATTCAGTGCCTGATATGTTCATTCCATATAGTCTTATTTCTTTGCATACTTCCACCATGACTACCAAAAATAAAATAAATGTTAACCTCACAAGTGCTGTGTGCATGTGTATGTGCATGGAGAAGATTTTACAGAAGACCTGTGGAGACCAGAGGTCTTGTATCCCCATTTGCTTATTTCAGAAACAATACACCTGACTGATTTTGTGGACTGCTTTGCTCTTTTCTGAATGGTACTAGAATCTAAAATATATTTTCAAGTGATGAATTATAATGTATTTTCCCCTGTAGAGTTTGATAAAGAATCTGAAAATTCTGTTATCACATCAAAAGATAGAGCAATATTGTGCTTCTAACTGCTCTAACACAACCATCTTGCAGTTGCTTCTCTATTTACAGTGATTCAGAATGTGTCTTCAGAACTTAGGCTGCTGCTTTTTACACATTTTTCAGCCTCATGGTGAAAATGTCCAATCATAAATCAGATGGAAAGAATTATGGGCAATCAAATCAGTCAAAATGGTTCACAGATGTAAGAAAAAATTGGTTTTACAAAGATCAAAGGCCATATATTTATTCTAACACAGTTACCTTTCCTGTATGAAAGTATACATTCTGTAGATATAAGAGGAAGCATAGCTTAGTGCTTAAGAGAGCACTAATGGTCTAGAATTAAATATTCTAGGTATTAATTAGTTATGAAACCACAATAACTTGGTTTTAAAATGAAAAAAATCATTTCTACATTATCAAGTTGTGAAGTTTAAAGATAATAATGCATGGAACTATTAAGAGCAGGTACATGATAAGTTCCAATAAATTATAGCAATTTTTATTTTTTAAATATTACAATGTAATTCAGGGAATGATGGATAATTTGCAGTTACATATATTTGGGTTTCAGCCCAGATAAATCATATTTCCAAATTAAGAATTATAAAATGTGGCTTCTTAAGTTACTTCTGAAACTTACTAGGTCTGTGGCCTTAAACATGTAATTTATATACAAAATCTTATCTCAGCCTCAGTTTATTTACATGTATGTAACAAGGTTATGTCTCTATAGCATCTTCCGGCTTAAAACTACATGACTCATTTTGTACTCAAGATTTTTTAAGTTAAGTCTCTAAGTTATTTATAGTCTGTATTTGATACCTTTAAATCTCTATTCCTATCTATCCATATCTATATATGTCCATACCTTTATTTGTTTAAAAATAACACATTTAATCACAAAGTGTTGGAGTTATTATGTAATATAGAGACACTAATATTTCATCCATCTCATTGGCAATATGCATCATATTAAATTACGAAAAAAAAAAAATATGGCCTCAAGGTTTGTGGATAAAGAATTGTGGACCTCTGCTATTGCTATAAGTAGGGCAATATTCCAATTTGAGAAAGTCCCAATAACACCCATTGCCTTAGCATACTTATTAGCATCCTTATTGACACCCAAAAGTATCCATTTTGAACAATAAATTATGTGGTCATCCTAATGACAAACGAAATACAATTTACAGTTCCTACTCTCAAAAACATTACCAAATAAAGGAGGATGGAAAATAAAATAACATTATATCACTCAGTTGGAATATTGGCTCTCAGTGGAGGAGGCACCCTTCTAGGAGGCATTTTGAAAATTTGTGGGTGTGTTGTGAATTATTACAACGACTGGAAGATACACTGGCTTTTAGTAAGTGTGAATTAGGGAAAATAGATGTGCTTCAATACATAGGACTGTCACACAATTGGACCTGCTTCTTACAACTTTCAAATGTTCTACTGGATAAAATTCGCTACAAATACAAAATGGTTATACTTTCGTCAACAGAAAATTAAAAATTTATTTTCATAAAAAAAAAAAACCTATGTACAAAAGCAGTAAGTTAGAAAAAATTGTAGCTGAAGGCATTTGATACTCTCTACCCAAGATATAACTGCAATAAGATAATAGTAATTCTTATTAACCCGGCCAGTAAAAGTTTGTTACTGATTCAATAATTTTCACTTGCCCTAGTATTTCATCCATCCCATTGGCGACACGCAATAATTTACCTGTATATGGTAGTGTTGACATGGGAAATGGTGTGCAAAATAGAGCCCCCAAATCAGGCAATACTAGAACGTTTGCAAAACACTCCATGCTTCTTCATTGTCTCCATTTGAAAAACCTCTCATTTATTTTAGCAAGTTATCCTTTTACAATTAAAATAATTACTATTTATTTCTTATATTCATTTAAGTCTGTGGTATTATTAATTTTCCTAATATGAGGTTTTATTCTAGTGTTCACCTGTATTTCTTCTCTTTCATTGTCCTTAATTCTTGTACGAAATGGATTCTTATGTTCCATTCATTAATTGCTCATGCATTAATATTATGTTGCTGCAATCAACTATTTCATTACGTTTTGATCAACATGCCCAACCATGTAAATAAAGAAATGCAGGGGCCGGCCAGGTGGCTTAGGCGGTTAGAGCTCCGTGCTCCTAACTCTGCAGGCTGCGGGTTCGATTCCCACATGGGCCAGTGGGCTCTCAATCACAAAGTTGCCAGTTCAAGTCCTCAAATCCCGCAAGGGATGGTGGGCAGTGTCCCCTGCAACTAAAATTTAACATGGCGCCTTGAGCTGAGCTGCTGCTGAGCTCCCAGATAGCTCAGTTGGTTAGAGCGCGTCCTCTCAACCACAGGGTTGCCAGTTCAATTCCTCGACTCCCGCAAGGGATGGTGGGCTGAGCCCACTGCAATTACCCATGGCAACTGGACCTGGAGCTGAGTTGCGCCCTCCACAACTAAGACTGAAAGGAAAACAACTTGAAGCTGAATGCCACCCTTCGCAACTAAGATTAAAAGAACAACAACTTGACTTGGAAAAAAGTCCTGGAAGTACACACTGTTCCCCAATAAAGTCCTGTTCCCCTTCCCAAATAAAATCTTTAAAAAAAAAAAAAAAAGGCATTAAAAAAAAAAAAGAAATGCACATGATTTTATTATGAATTATCTTCCTTTATTTTACCATTATATTTAAGTTAGGGCATCCTAAAGTTGAATAACTTTTTTAAAGTGTGGAGATAGGTTATACTATTATCCATAAATTTCATTTAAGAATAGTAAAGATGGATTATGAAAGATTGGTTCTAAAAGGGGGCATTGAATTTCTTGGGGTTGCTGAATCACTGACACAAGATAATGTGACATAATATAGAATAAATTCCAAGTTATACATTCAGTAGATGCCCAATGAAATATCAGACAAAATCTATACAAGGGAAAATTGAAAACAACCAGTGTGCCCACTCTTAGGGAAATGATGTTATGCTGTATGGTACCTTAACATAATGAAACATCATGTAGTCATTAAAGGTTATATTTGTGAAAACTAGAAATACATGTGTGATACAATATTAAGTAATGAAGTTAAGTAAATATAATAAAATTCAAAATGGTATGGACTGTACAATTTTAACTTTGTAAGCCTAAGGGTCCTTGTGAAAGAAAATATGTAAAAATCACAAAATGTATTGAGCTTGTGTCATGCGTAATATTGGAATGTTAAAATATTTCACAAAAACATTTTCAACAATTTGAAATTATAGTTTAGAAAGAGGAGAGATGAGGAACGACAGTTTGAAAATATAGCTTAGCTGATTGTTTCTTGGCCTTTTGGCTAAGATTAAGTGTAGAAAATATAGCTAAAGTTACATGGTGACAATGGCCTGACAAGAGTTGAGCCTTATTGACTATTGGACTTTTATTGACCATGTTCATTTGACTTGAGATGTGGTCAAATAAGCAAGAATATTACACGGGGAGAGGAATAGTGATGGCATTCATGGCAGAGAATTGGCCTGCCAGAGGAGCTCTGCACTGGTTCTTATTATCTGGAGCAGGGGACTGCCCAGAGCCACAAAGGATTATGATGCAATGTAATAAAATTCTGATGAACATACAAAGGCTAAGTAGGTAATACAATTGACAATGAGGTCAACAGCATAGATCCCAGCAGGATGGTTAGATGAAAGCAGTGCCGTAGAGGAATTTCATGCACCATCACTTATCTAAAACAAAATCCATTATTTTGGAATATACACACTTCCAGAACAAACAGCTTCCATGATTTGTAAAACAATTTTTTTGTAATTGGACACTTCAAATGACAATATACTTATTGTTTTTGTTTCTTTAGTAATTCATTTGAATAATCACTGCTAAGTAAGAAAAGTTCAACAAAACAATGATCTAGTTTTAAGAAATTCTTCTCTGTGAAAAAGTATCACTTCCTATTTTATTAGGCAAGAAAAATAAATAAATAAAACATCCAAACCCTTGAGGGTAATTTAGGAATAAATGTTAAATTATGTTAATTCATGATGTTCATTGACAATGCTTTTTTAAAAAAAGAGCATTTCAATAATTCTCTTTAAAACTCATGCAAAGCAAAGACACCAGTAAGCATGTAATTTCTTGCTAGTGTTTTTGGGGTATATTCTAATTTCAAAACTAGAGCACCTTCATGAGAAATGTGTGATCAAAATGATTAAACAAGAAAAATGTTCAGTTGAAGAATCCCAGAAATTTCCCTTTTTTCTTCTGACTCTTTCCCTCCTTATCCAAGCATTCTATAAGGAAATGGAAACTGGGTGGACTACAAAGGTTATTCCCTGTGTAGGGATTTCTAAATGGTAGAAACAAGAGCTGAGGGGTGAAATAGAGAAGCATCACAGCCAGCATTCACACTATAGTGTCAAAAATGTCCCAAACTGATTTTGCTTTTTTTTTCTTTCTTCCTCTCTTTTACACTTCTCTTTCCCTTGTCTCCTCTTCCTTCCCTTTCCCCAGAAAAATAATCAAAATATTTGACCCCCTTTTCTTTCTTTTAACAAAATGTAATTTCCACCCATTTCCTTCTTTATTTCAAAAGCATTAATAATTATTTTATATGCATTTAAACATGAAGCTGAAAGCTGTGTGATATTAATTATATTTGTTCAAGTGAAGTGCCTACTGAAGAACTTACTGTCTTACATTTACAATGATGAATTACTTTTAGGAAGCTTAAAAATTGTCTCAATTTATTCAATAGTCATGAATTAAATGAAGCTTAAAAATTATCTACTATTGCTGCATGGGAATTATTTTAGGAAAAGACAATCCAGATGATGCCGATATTTATTTCAACTTATATTTACTCCTCCATCTTTTGGTGTAGTATTTACACACAATGAAGTACATAAATCTTAAATAAATATTCACTGAGAGTTAATGAATGCAAACTTCCATGTAACCCAAATCTGTGTCAATATATAGGGTATTTTCAACACCCCAGAAAGTTTCTTCACGTGCTCTGCAGAGACAAATGATGTTTTGATATTTTCCAATAGAGATGAATTATGCTTGTGCCAGAACACACTATAAGTAGCGTTATTCAATTTGTCTTCTCTTTGTAAAGTTTCTTATAACGGTGTTCAATTAATCCACATGCTTCTGTGAATCAGTAGGTTGTTTCTTTTTTATCATAAATAATATTCCATTATATGAATATGCTATAGTTTATCCATTCTAATGCCAGGTACCTGAGCTGTTTCCAGTTTGTGGTCATTATGGATAAAGCCATTTACATGTTTGTAAGAATCTTCTTGTGAACAAGATTCTTGAATCTTCATTTCAAATGGGTAATGATCTGGAAGTATAATTTGTGGATCAGAGGTTAAGTATATGTTTGGTTTTAGAAGCAATTGCCAGAATTTTTCCCAAATGGTTATGCAATTTTTGAGAATTTCAGATGCTTCACATACTCTCCAACAGTTGGTGTTGTCAGTCTTTTTTCTTTTATTTAGCCATTAAGGTGAGTGCGACGTGTTATCTCATTAGATTTTTACTTTGCATTTCCCAAGTGAATGATGATGTTGAACACATTTTCATGTGTATATTTATTTTTGTTCAGTGCATGTTCAAGCTTTATCCTGATTTTTCATTTAGTTATTTTTTCTATTTTGTTATTGTTGTTATTAAACTCTAAGTGTTCTTTATTTATGCTGGATATCATTTTATTGTCAGATACATATTTTGCAAATATTTTCTTCCACTCTGTCACTTACTTTTTCATCTTCTCAAATGCATTTTTGTTAATATATATAATTCATCATTTTGAAGAAGGTAATATATTGATTTTTTTCTATTACTGCTTTTGCCCTTTGTAATCTAAGAAATATTTGCTTACACCTGAGAATGAATATATTCTGAAATATTTTCCTCTAAAATGTTTATATTTAGTTTTTATATTTAGGTCCATCTTGAATTAATTTTTGTGTGCACGATGAAGTAGGATGTGAAGTACATGATTGTTTCTATGTGTAGGTCAAGTTATTCTAGAACAATTTAATGGAAAATTTTTCTTCTCAATGCTGGAGGACTTTAGCAACTTTATTGAAAATATCAAATGATTGTAAAGGTGTGCAGTCCATTTTCTGGGCTCTTTATTTGTTGGTATATAAATCCTTATTTCAGTATCACACTCTATTGAGTACTGTAGCTTTATGAAAGTCATTAAGACACGTAATGTAAGTTCTTTAAGATTTCAAGATTGCTTTGGATACTCTGAGCCATTTGCATCTTCTTGTAAATTTTAAACCAGCTTCTAATTATTATTTTTTTAAAAGCTGCAAATATTTTCATATGAATTAAAAATAATCAACAGGTCAATATTGAGAGATCTATCTTCCTAGGAGTATTAAATGTTCCAATCAGTAAACGTAAACTGTCTTTCCATTTATTTAAGACTTCTTTAATTTATCTTGGAAATGTTTGGTAGTTTTAAATATAAATATCTCACATATCATATTTTAAAATTTAGTATTGTTGAATGGGTGTTATACGAGAGGGCATATTGCATTATTCCAGTCCTATGGGATAATCCTTTAAGTTCACTAGCAAATATATTAGCTACAAGTATATAGATACTCTTTATAAATTGAAGATGTTCCTTTTGATTCCTATGTTGGTAATTCGTGTTCTTTTCCATTTTTTTCTTCAGTCAATGTAGTTTAAAATTTATCCATTTTGTTGAACTTCTCAAAGAACTAAATTTTGCCAGCGTTAATTTTCTCTATTGTTTTTGCCTGTTTCCTAGTTTATTTATTTCTGTTCTTATGCTTATATTTTCTTTATGTGTCAATTTTGGTAATTGTGTTTTTAAAGGAATTTATCCATTTAAATTATATAGTCATACTCATTGGAAGAAAACAGTTCATGACATTCTCTTACTATAATTTTTAATATTTTTATAATGCATAATCAGGTGCAAATCCTCCAGAGTAGTGGGTCTATAAATTTACCATACCAGGTAATTTTTACCTTGAAGTGTTACTTTATTTATTACTGAATACCTTAACTTTTATGTACTGTTTACAATTTAAATCTCTGATACAGTGTGGTAGAAAATCACAAAGAAATTGGTTGTCCTTGTTTTACTTAGAGGAATGCCTCAACGAATCTTTTTCTCACAATTTCTTTCTCAAACAGAAAGGAGATTAAGCAAAAATGCTACCTGAGAAATACAAAGTTCAATAAGAAATTACATTTTAAATAAAGGATTTGAGGATACCAGCAAGTTGTTTTTTTCTCGGCAACTAAGACAAAGAAAGTGTGACTTCTGTTCTCATCTCCATTACTAATGAACCACGACTATATGTAACATCTATTTATTCAGAAAAGCCTTCTTATCAAATTGACACAAATAACCAAACTTAAAAAATCAATTAAAGAGCGTAAAATATCGAAAGATACTGATTAGTTGGGTTATGGTTGTAGAACCAAATTAAATGGAATTGTTTATGTCACAGACGAAATAGAGACGGTCAATGCAGGCACATAAAGGAGAATAAAATTTAACCGCACCTAACAGGAGTTTACAACTCCTCTCAGAGATCAGCAGAGGACGCCAACCAACCCCCAAGGGCAAATCTGTTCATGCCACCTCTGGACTTCTTGTTCCCCTGATCCAGCCACCCTCATTCAAAAAAGACAAAAGACTACTACGCAACCAATCAGCTGAAAAAGCCGAATAACTTTCATATTTATCCCATAAAAATCCCTTAGTTTCTGAGCAACTTGGAACTCATTGTCCCTGTCACCGTGAGTTTCCCAGCTTACAGGTCAAAAGCTTTCATCTTTCTGCTTTGTTTTACTTGGAATGAAGACTTTGTGGGGATTTTTTTTGACGTGTTGAATTGAAAATGGGGGAAAGCACACCTAGCTTTGTCCTTAGGAATGTACTCAGCAGCATTCCTCTACCATTTCCACAAGGTCTACTTTGTTTCTTTAAGTCACCGCACCAAGTTTCCTTTCCTTGATTAAAGAAAACATCTCCTGCTCCCATTCATACAGCAACAGAATATCCATAAGTTTGTAAACAAGGAGCCTAATGGTAAATTTTTTTGCACAAGTTTTGCTCTAAGAAATAGTATATCCCTAAAATGAATGTGCACGTTTTTTAAATCAACACATGAAAATGTGTGGTCCACAATTTATCCTTACCTGCATTAGATGTAAAAACATCTCAGACCCAAGCTCATTGTCTAACTGCTTTGAGGTGCATTTTGTTTATTTCAAATAGGTTGTTTTATTTTAGGCTTGAATGTCTTCTTTCATTTTATATTTCAATTTCCAAGCCATTTACGATCTTTTTAGATAGCAGCATGACATAAATCTCTAGGGGAAAACATATGGAAGACTTTATTAACAATAAAATCACTTGGGTTTTTTGTTTGTTTTTGTATTTGTTTTTTGTTTGTTTGTGTTTTGTGTTTTTTATGTGCAATGGAGATAGCATGCAGCAGTCCCTGGAAATGAAATCTAAAGGTAGTCATTGTTTCTTTATTTCTTGGAAGTACAGATGCCATCACCAACAAAACGTTTTGTAATGGGAAGCGATGAAATTTTTTTGAGTGAACAAAGCAGTCTGGAGGGAGCTTTTGAGTTAATGAAAGTGAGATACAATCAATCCTTTTATTTACAGAGACTTGAGCCTCTGTCACCACAGCAGAGCGAGAAGCTTCTGTTGGATGAAGACCCATTCAGTCTGTCAGCGAGAAGAGAATGCAGAGGCAAAACTTCAAATTAGACTTGGGATTTGTCAGATAGACTCAACCCTCCTATTTTAACAATCCCCTCTTTAACCCTATTCCTTGTTTTCCCTACATTCACCTAACGATATCCCTGACAAAGTATTAATTTAGCTGATTTTTCTCCACAACCGCCCACACAGAGATACTGACATTTTTATAGGACAGGTTTAAAGAATAAAAACTTAGAATACCAAAGAAATGCTTCCATAATTGTAGAGTCTATCGCTAGAGGCAGTGAGAATATTTGGTGGTGTGTTTTTTCTTTTTGTGTGTGTGTGAGGGGTGACATTCATTTTTTTTATTCAAATCAGAAGAGAACTATGTTCAGATGAACATAGTTTCCTTAGAGTTTCATTTCAGTTTTTGAAATGAAATAAAAACTGCCATTACCAAACATAATTACATACCATGTCACCATATCCACCAGAATGGCATTATAAATTTGGCCCATTTCCATAAACTGAATACATTCTCAATTCTTAAAAAATTGTCATAGGCAATAATCAAAAGAACATGTAAGTCTATAAAGGCATTTCCCAAAGAAAGTCATCACAAAAACATTTCTGAGTCACAGAAGAATCACCAGAAACCTGTTTTAACGTCCCAATCAGACCTCTCTGAATGAGCTAAAACTCACATTAGTTTTTAACTATTTCATTTAAAAATTGGATCATGGTATTATTTAAATTGAAGTTTTATTAATATTAATATATGTTGCATGTCCTAAAATGTAGCATGGGTATTCATGTCTGGCCATGAGAATAGGGAAAAATCCACCAAAACAGAAATCAAGATGATTTTTGCCTCTTAAATCTTGTCTCATGACACTTGGAAAACTCAGTGGAAAAATAAACCTTTTTTTTTGATCATTTGTGCCTCTACAGGTGTGCATTGCCTCAGGAAGGGACTTTGGACAAATTATCAGATTCTGGCCCTAGGCTCATGAAAGAGCGAAATAATTTTGACCATTTTCTCCGTAGTGTTTATAGTCACTTATGTTTGCTGGTATGAGAATTGTTTTACTTCTCTCTTTTTTCTTTTTTTATACATGTGAGCATTTCTGATATTTTCATACTTTTTAATCCTATTCCAAAACCCTAGATGTCCTCAGGATGTTTCTTATACACACAATGAAAATTCATCTGGAAATATACCAAAGATAATGTTATTTAGAGACAGAGCTATTTCAGCTAGGTTGCTTTCAGTTTAAATTCATAGAAAATTTAGTCAGAAAATGACATTTTAAAAGCAAGAGGAATTATTGGCTAGTATATCTGAAGTGTTCAGTGCTAGATTTGATTTCAGGACTCTTTTTTGTTTTTTCCCATGAACTCAAACAACAGGACAAAATTCTGTTTCTCTTTCCCCCCATTCCTTGGTTCTTCCTGTGTCAGTGTTTTCTTTTTTAAGCAGATTCTTCTTCTTTAATCTCAATGTAGCTGTCAGCTGGGCTATCCACATCCTTATTCATGTCTAAGGGAAGTAAAAATTATCTCTCATGAAACATGCTAACCATGAATGGGCTAACCTAGTCATGTATCCAGTCATGTATACTCCCACTATGAAGTAGAACCCCACTAAGGCTCCAAAAGCACCAATTTAGTTCTTTTTGCATAATCACTTTCCATTGGATTCCCAAATTCAAACCAAATCATTTTGTAATGATCTTGAAAAATGTAAAACACCAAAGGAGATGACAGGCTATTAACATAGCATTAGAGAAGAAACTGAGAGCTGTTGATGGCAAATCCAGCATCAGTATTTTTTCTTAAGACTTTCCAGGAGTGAACTTGTGAACATGTTACTATATTGGTACCTGAGTTCTACTCACCACAGAGGAAGCTAATCCTTGAGGAAGTACAATGGTTGGAAGTTTGTATTTTGAACGGAATGAACCCTGTGATGGTTAATTTTATATGCCAACTTAGCTGGGCCATGATGTGCAGATATTTGGTCAAATGTTAGTCTGGATGTTTCTCTGATATTTTTTATGGATAACATTAACATTTAAATCAGTGGACTTGGAGTAAAACAGATTAACCAACATAATGTGTGTGGGCCTCATCCAATCAGTCGATGGCCTTAATACAACACAGACTGACCTCTTACAAGGAAGAAGGAATTCTGCCATCCGACTGCCTTTGGACTTAAACTGAAAACCCTTCCCTGGGTCACCAACCTGTTGGACTACTCTGCAGATTTTAAATTTTTACCTCCACAATCATATGAGTCAATTCCTTAAAATAAATCTCTCTCTCCTCTCTCTCTCATACACACACACACACACACACACACACACACACACACACTTCGTTCTGTTTCTTTGGAGAACCCTGACTAATACAGTCTTAATTAATAATCATAAAATTTGTCTTTTGCGTAAGTTTATGAAGAAGTGTGTGAGCCTTTTATATAATTATCTCAGATAGATAAGTAGAGCTAGATAGATAAATGATATATAGATAGATGATAGATTGATAGATAGATAGATAGATAGATAGATAGATAGATAGATAGATAGGTTTTTATTGATCTCAGTCACTTGCCATCTCCCCATCAAACATTCCAATCATTAAGCAATGGAAACTTAATTGATAAAAATGTACTTTAGTTTCTCTATGAAATTATTAGTGTCATATACATCCACAGCTCACTTATTTATGACTTATTTTTATTTAAAACATTTGCAGTTCCTATTCTCACAAGGAATAGGATAAAGAACATTTCCAGGCTTCTATAGCTGTAGTGTTTTCTGTCCACCCTCTCTCAGCCTCTCTCTCCCAACATGAAGACTGGAATATTGCTCTGCAGTGAGACTGTAAGAAAGGCTATGTGCAAATATAAGTATCCAACTATATTAATTTTGCCTTATGTATTACAATCTCTGAGAGTTCAACCCAATAACATTTCTCTCTAGTAATTTCTCTCCATGATTATTCTTTATTTACTCTTGTACGAATATCCTTTAAACAATTTAATGATTGAACAATTTTTGTTTACCATTCTGGTATAATCTTTGTGTACCAACTACTGCATGTTTTTGATTCTACACTTATTTCAAAATGTCTGCATTATACTCAGCATATAATTGTGTGTTCACACAATTAAAAGACAGAAGATTTTACTTTTTCAGGCAGGCCATTTCAGAGACAGAGATTTCCTTTCTATATTTCCTTATTAAGACTCAGCAAGATGTTTATATCAGTATGTTTGCCATCTTCCGTTACAGAAACTACATGTAGGACCAATGGTTAAACTGATTAACTAATTAAATTAAATAAAAATAATTTAAAATAAAATACAAATTAGGAAAGAGTCCATTTGACTCTAGAAACCATGTCATGGACAGCAGGCTATTTCTCAGAAATACTGTGAAAACTAGATTCTCTTCTAATCTTATCTCCAACATTTCAATTCTGGCTCTGTGCACCCAACAGTGCAAGGACACACTCCAAGACAAACTCAAGTTCATAAAATCGCACATAAAATTTAACAAGTGCCATGTATGTTGGAGGCAGCTTCAGTCTTGTCAGCATTGCCAGCACTTGCAGAATTCTCTGTTCTTTGCCAACAGAATCAGAAATACACTCGATTAATTATACGGTAAGGCGTATTGGACAACTAATATGAAAGAGAAGGAAAATCACTGTATATAGATGTAAAATATGTGTCAAGATTGACTACTACACTAGAGTGTTTATTTCTGATCTAATTACAGATACATTACTGAGCCAAAGGACCATTTCATCTTTTTCTTCATATTAGAGTCTTTCTGGAAGAAGTAGAACTTGGACATGCACAGGAACCTTTTATAATAGAACAGCGGTAAAAGTCAGTTGAAAAAGAACAAAATCTCAACTTAGTTTAAAATAAGAAAGTAATTGGTTGGTTTTTGTAAGGGGAAAATCCAGAGAATGGAACTAGCCTTAGATGTGGCTGAGAACTGAGATTTAAACAAGAGCAACAGGTATCTTGCTCTCTTATCAGCTTTACTTAATATGCGGTGGCATTATTCACAGGCCAGCTGTCGGTCTTCTCAGGGTGATAAAGGGGGTCCCAGCAAGTCTAGACTTTCCCACAACTCAGTTATCATTTCTAGTCAAAATGAGCTTGCTCTCCCCTGGATTTGTCATAAAATCCCAAGTAAGATTCTAATTAGCATGTCTTTGGTTATGTAAACACCCTATGGTAAACTCATATAGAATGGGAGCCCCTCAGGCAAGAGGGAATGTGATAGTAAAAGAATGTAGAAGGAATTCTGGGCAGGCAAAATCAACAGATGGCTTCTACAAATGCTCAGCCTCCTTCTTTCAAAATTAGAGTCCACAGTATGGGGGATTATTGCAATGACAAGAAGTTCCACTTAACAGAAAAGGAGAGACAGAACTGTTGCGGCTAGTGGAATAATCGCTATTCTAGGGACACTTCCCCTCTATTATAACGTCTGTAAACCTGTCTCCCTCACTAGAATTCAAATTTCTTCTAGTAAGGATTCTGAATATCTACCCTCAGTGTTAGCCAAGTGAATGTTAGAATTTAATACTGAATCCAAATTAAATATTTAAGACATCAGAGGGTGTTACCACATGGAAGATACGGGAATTATCATATTACTCCAGAATTTAAGCTTCAACTATTTCATGAAAAACATTATTTAGTGATTGTTGTTGTTAACTTTAACAACGATAAGCCCTTGAATTTGATTTTCACTTTGTTGATTTCCAAGCGCTTTCACATACTTGATTTCCTTTGGACTTTCAACAATCTTGTGTCTTTCACAAGATTGTGTCATGACAATCTTGTGTCATGGTTAATACATTTGTTTAAGGGGATATCATTTTATTTGAAAACTGATTCAAAGTTGACATCTTCTGGCTATTTACCCAGACTTATTTCTATTATCTGTGCTGGATTCTTTCTATGTTACATGTAGGGTAGAGTAGCATGGGCGCCTAGGACATTTAAAAGTGAAGTAGAATCTGAAGCAGGAAGAAATGTTCAGAAGACAAAACCAAAATGTGATAGTGTCAATGGCAATAAAAACAATATAACAGGAAGAGCAATAACAGAATTTTAGACTAAAGAAAATGCTTTACATTGCAATTTCATTGGTTCATGGTACTTGCTAGCCATATGACCTTGGGCCAATTAACCTTGGAAACTCAGTTTCAAGCTCTGTCACAATCTGGTAAAGTAAAAGCATCTCACATTGTTTTGATGTAAAAATCCAAATCACCACAGGCAGAAAGAGGACCAAAAAGAGGAAGACAAATAAGATACCAAAGAATCAACCTGCTCCAGGATACATGCCAATTAGAGTTATCCTTAACAATTTATAGACTCCATTTGTGACTGACCAGCTCTAAAGCCAACAATCTTCAAGCATTATATCTGGGTAAAAACATTGTACTCATATTAATAGTGAAAATACAAAATGCAATTTCTTGCCTGTCTCAGGGTACATTCCTTGACAATCATTAAAATTTAAATAACCACTAAAAATTAGTCTTATGCGATAAAGTCCTGTACAATAATAAACCAATCACAGTGTTGAAGCACCACGTAATAGTCCCATTCTTTTGAGACAAGCCTTAGAATTAGTGACACCGAGAGTCAAGATGAAATTTGTGACTACAGATAATTGGCTCAAAACCTAATACTAAAATGTTATAAACCTCTTTATAAAGTAGGGACTCTTAACCTAAATACCTTGAGTGCAATTCAGGTGAACAATGAACCTCAAAACTGAAGAAAAGTTGTATATGTATACACTTAGAATAATTTCTCGAGAGAGAGAACTTATATCTTTCGAACAGATTTAAAGAGATACAGGTTATGAACCACTGTTGTAAAATTTTGCTGGTTGTCCTATTAACATACCTCCCACAGAATGTTTAAATACTAAAATCTTGTTTGTACTTAGCTCAGTACATTTAGTAATTCTTTAGTGTGCCTGATATTAAAATATATTAATTTTAATATTAAATATTGGGTTCTTAAATTTTTTTCATCTCTAGATAAATGAGTTTACATTTATCTGAGGTGAGTTACATTCAAGTGTTTCTTGGACTACTCAAGAAAATGCCTTGCAATAACATCCTTACTTTCTTTCCACTTATACTGAAATTGGAAAATACTCCCAACTGTACCTTCACCATATTTAGAGGATAGAGATTAAATGAAACCAATCTCTATGGTAATTCTCTCTATGTTTTCTCTCATTGGAGCTCATTCCCAGTGTTGGCTAACACCCAACTGCTTTGTGCACCTGAGATTAAAGACTTTTCTGACCAACAGAGCCTGAAGACCTTTTTTTGTTATCTGAATTCTTTAAAAAACTTACAATTGATGACTCTTAGTTGGTAATTAATCATTTTCTGCTCTGCCCATGACATTTCCTAGCAGATGGCTTAATGCTAATTCAAATTAAACTAAATTGGTGAGTATGTTACTATTGATGTTGCATTAGTGCTCCACTAATTAAAAAAAAAATGTAAAAGGGCCTTTTCTATTCTTTAAAAATGGATTGGTTTTTTCTCTAGAAAATTTACATTTTTATGGCATGAAATTTCTATTTAGTAAATGAGGCCTGGGTCCTTCAAAATTGGTAAGTCCTGCCCTTCCATAGAGAAATTACACCGTACGTAATAATCTGGACAGACAATTATTTAGCTAAAAAAAAGGCAATGATAAGTTTTGTTCTTTAACTGGAATGTGACTGAATCACAAGAGCAGTTCAACAAGCGTGCTCTGTCCCTGTCATTTCTGGCTTTTTTCTTTAGGTTTCGCTTCTATCTCCCACTAGAAAATACAGAGCATAGAATTGTCATGGATGGTTTCAGGTCTTAGCTAGAACATTTCTTACCTATGACATGTTGTTTCCTCATCTATAACATTAGTCCATACCCAACTGGCTTACTGTGATTTTTCTGAATAGCATTGTCTAAAGACCTTCAAACCAGTACCTATACAGAGTGGCAAGCCTAGGCTAACCATTTGTTTAAGAGGTATTTTACATAAGTCATATCAAAATAGCCTGCTGCCTATTCAGTGGATGACATGTCTTCATGGAGGTGAGAGGAATAAGATTCATTAAATGCTCAGGAAGATCGTTCACCCATTTTAAGAGAAGAAGAAAATAAATTAAAAATTATTTTCTTTTTTAGTAGTCTGATTTCTTTCCACCTTTCCTTGGATGCAATAATAGCCATTGAATCTTCTGTATTGCTGAGCCTCCATTCATTCATACCATTGATTAAACATGCTCCATTGATTAAACATGTCTGATTTCTTTCCATCTTTCCTTGGATGCAATAATAGTTGTTGAATCTTCTGTATTGCTGAGCCTCCATTCATTCATTCCATTGATTAAACACACTCCAGGAAACATTCAAGGTAACTCATATTCCTAACTTCCAGCCATAGAATCTATGGCTCGACTCCAAATATTTCACAGTGTAATTTAACTTTTAGAGTATCAAAAAAATAATAATAAATGGAGCCACTTTAAAATGGAAGCTGCAGCTGTCTTGCCAAAGAAACTGCCTTGAACGTCTAATGCCTCAAATCTTTGGAATGTTAAAACAAGGCAAAATAATCTCTGGACTGGGCCTAAAGCAACCTTGTGTCCCAAAGAGCTGTTTGCAAATATAATAAGAAATCAGATATTAGGACTACTGGATTGATGACTATTGAGCTGAACATTAAAAACATTCTTTAGAATAAACATCACAATATTATGTTATCAGCATCAATAACATGCTTTCCTTCTGTTGATGTAATTGTTCTCCTTCCCTTTCTCATAAATACCACTTGCCTTTTTCTCCAAATTGGAACACTACTTGGGGTTCTGCTTGAATCAATGTGTCCCAAATAGCTATTCGTTTGATCTCAAATAAATGCTTGTTGCCTCTTACTTTAAAAGGTCTTTTATAATTAGGTTAACAGCAGCATATACTCTGAAATATTCTGCTAAATCTACCTTATCTGAACTATTAGAGAACACTCAAACTTCAATAATAAGAAAATGAGAGCCCCATCTTCCAAAAAATAATGGGCAAAAGATTTGAACAGACACTTCACCTAAGAAGATGTACAGATGGCAAATAAGCACATAAGAAGCTCCTTAAAATCTTTGGTTATAGGGAAATGCAAGTTAAAACTGCAAGAAGATATCACTACACACCTATTAGGATGTCTAAATTTAAAGAGATTGACCATACCAAGTATTGGCGATGATGAAGAGAAACTGAAACTTGCATACACTGCTGATAGGAATGTAAAATTGCGCAACTGCCTTGGAAAACAGTTTGGCAGGGTTTCTAAAACTTAAAAATACAGCTACCATATTGTCCAACCCTTCCACTCTATGCAAGAAAAATGAAAGCATATATTCATACAAAGATTTGAACATTTGTATGGCAATGTCAACATTAGCTTTATTTGCGAAAGTCAAACACTGGAAAGAACATAAATGTTTATCAGTAAGTATTTAGTTTATATGCTCAATCTTTTAAATGGTAGACATTTTAAAGAAATATAATGAGTGATTGCTTGCTGTTTCTCTCAACAGTGAATAGCTAATAAGCTAATTTTATCTTTCATAATTGTCAGATTATACTCAATGAATATCCAAAGCCTCTTAGGTAAGAGTAAGTTGAGAAATCAATACCTTGCACCTCGTGGTAAGTTACAATAAAAGTAAATCCTAAATCAAAGTCTGCAACACACCAAAAAATCCACTAAAAAAGGGGTTCAAAAATAGTTCAACTATTACTATAAACTTGAACTCTCTCCTTTTCTACATTCTGACTAGCACCTTGCTAGTTTACTCTGAAACTTGCATGACAATATTCTTTTGGTGGGACCAGTTAACATCCTGATTGGACCATACAACAGAATCCTCTGTTAAAAGATGGATGACAACAGAAAAAATGGGGAGTTCTGAATTGCACATGCTGCTCCAAAGGTGGGGATAAAATCTAGCTACCCAGCTTGCTTGGTTCATTAACCACCTTCATGCATGAGTAAAGGTGCCTGTACAAAATGCAGTCAATTCACATTTTCTGAAAATTATGCAATTCATAAGTATTTGTTAATCCCTTGTGTTTATCAAGAATTCTTTAATACGCAGATATAGTTATTTGAAATGTAAGCCAAAGCAGCTAATTAGGGACTTTTAGTTGTTCCCTAACTGGTCTTAGAGTTCATTTTTCTAATTGGGATAGTTCAAACTTAACTTCTCCTTGGGTATAGATAAATAATCTACATATATACATATCACACTGCCACTGCTGAATTATTTTAAAACAAATTATAACTATTTTTTTGCTTATAATACATTTTCTAGACAAAACAAAACATTGTTTTGAATCCTTGTACACTTTATATCTTTATTCACCCCACTCTTCACCCAGAGCCTGTGGCTTCTGGACATTTAGAGATTTTCTATGCTAATCAAAATGTATTTTCTCTGTGCTATAATTTTTCACAGCACTCTATCCTGCTGGTACAAATCTGTTGCATTATCACCTGTTGAAATAACTGGCTTAGTCATATCACCCCCTCACAAATAACAGTTTTCCTTTAATGGGCTTAGCAAAATGGGCAATCTTAGTGACATCCAAGTATCAATGTAAAAATATTGTTCTCAACAATAACATTTCCTAGTGCTTCCCAGTACTACCTGTAACCGATCTAATATGAGAGACTGAAAATTAAAATAATCGGTAGTTTTGTGAGACTGATTAAAATGTACATCATAGATTAGTGATAGGAAAATAAACAAAGGAATGTGACTGATAAGTGTAATGGGAGGAATTCTAAGATGACCCCCAAAATTTCAATTCCCTGAGGTACATGCTCTGTACAATCATCTCTCCTTGGATGTAGACGGATGAGCCTGTTACTTGATTAGATTATGCTATATGACAAAGGCAAAGTGATTTTGCAGATGTGATTAAGGTTCCAAATCAACTGACTTTGAGTTAATCAAAAGGGACATTATCCTGGATGAGCTTGATCAAATCAGGCCATCTGTCAAGAGATTTGAAAGTAGGGAGATTTTTCTGATGGTCTTGAAGAATAAAAAAGTGTCCATGATGGAGCTGCTTATGGAGAGGGCCACGTGGCAAAGACCTGAGAGTGTTCTGGGGGTTGAAAGCGCTCCCCTGCCAACAGCTAGCAAGAAAATGTGGACACCAGTCACAGAGTCACAGGTAAATGAATTCTGCTAGCACCCTAAGGGAGCTTGGAATCACATGTTCCTTTAATAGAGCTTGAAGATGAAGACACAGGCAGCCAACACACTGATTTCAGCCTTATAAGACTCTGAGCAGAAGACCCTGCCAAAACTGCCAGACTCTTGGCGCGTGGAAACTGAGATATTAAACATAAGATGTTTAAAGGCATTAATTCTGTGGTAATTTATTTTGTAGCCATAGAAAATCCATAAACTTCTACAAAGATGAAAACACAGTTCCTGGTAGGTCTCTCTTCCTCAATTGAGAAAATTCCAATTTGGGAATAATGCTCTAACAATATATATCAGGTGACATGACACGCCGCCAACATGAACAAATATTCAAAACCTCCATGTCACCCACCACTGTCCCACCAACAGTTCTCTCAGCTCACTCCTACAGCTTTATGTGGGGAATCACTCATGATCAACTGATGAAGGAGGAAATAATCCAATGCCCAAGCTTTGCTGTCATAAATAGGTCAGCTTGGTATGTGGGTGCAAACTGAAAGTGGAGAGTGACAGTGGCTTTATAGCCTCACTAATGAATGGCCTGGGAAAACAGTGACAGACGAACTCTTCCCACTGAACAGAAGCTTGGGAAATGTACCTGTTTTTCCATTTTCTGTGGGCAGATAAATGCCCCAAACTTAGAATACACAGGAACACATGGCCAGTAGCAAGTGGTCTGGCTGGCTAGTTAGTAGATATACATACAGGAATAGATACAATGGGTAAACATCTTTATATCACATGTACATGCCCACCAGACAGGATTTACAACCAAGAGTCACAAAAATAAACTTGTAGATCAAATGACTTGTCCAGTTGATAAACAGCCTCTACCACCATAATGCTGCCATGCTGGCATATGAATGCAGTGGCCATAGAGGCAAAGACGGTGACAAAATAGAGGCTCAACGACATGCCCTACCTCTTTACAAAGTCTGTGTAGCTGCTGCCACTGCCAAATGCCCAACATGCCAACAATAAAGACCAACGCTGAGCCCCCAATATGGCACATTTCCCTTGAGGAGACCAATTGTCAATGGGTGGCAAGTTGACTACATTGAGCCAGTGATTTACTATGACAGGGATAGACATGCAAGTTGGATATGCGTTTGCCTTTTCTTACAGGGCTTCAGCGAGCACTACCATGGAGCATTTAAGCCATTTTCACAGGATCTTGTATAACATCATATCTGCAAAGAGTACAACTGTGTAGTAAAGAAGGTATGAGAAAAGTCCTGTGTTGCCACCCAGACTCTGCCAGCCCCATGGAACATCGGAACAGTTTGCTGAAGGCACCATTGCAGCACCACCTCAGAAATGCTCCTCTGTGAGCACGGGGACCATCCTCCAGAACGTAACTAACATATGGAATCAAAGAATTGTACATAGCCTTGTCCCCAGTAGAATGCATAGATCTAGGAGAAAAGGGATGACAGCAGGAGTCATTTATACCCTCCGAAAGGGTATAAATGTATACCCTCCCAAAGAGCCACCCTCCCAAAGACCCACCCATTTATACCCTCCCAAAGACCCACGTGGAGAATTTGTGTTTATTGTCCCCACAGGTTAAGCTTCAGCATTAGATAACTTGGACCCCAAAGGATGAAAACTTACACCAGGACTGCAACAAGTGTCTTGTTGAACTCTAAGCTAAGGCTGTTACCTGGGCACTGCGGACCCCTTGAGTTCATGGACCAGCAGATGTGAAGCAGGGTCTTGGGTCCTGTCAGGAGAAAGCAGGAATGTGTTACATTACAGGGACGGGGAGAAATATATTTAGGTGATCCTCTTGGTACTGCTTTCAATTCTCATAGTAAATAGCCAAACGTAGCAAGTATTTGGGTCTGAGAAAGGCATGGTGGTCAGGGATTCAGGTTCTTCTGAATGAAAAAGCTTTCATAGAACATTTTTTATTCCCATTTTCTTTATATTCAGTATAACAGGGCCAATAGCTTTATTAATTTTAATATTACAAACTGTAACATTTTAACTTCTTTTTGCCTTATTATTTTAAGAATTACTAAGCATGGTTATTTAACTCCAGCTCAGATAGATGAGGTACATTCTTTCCTGATAGAAAAAAATAAAATCAAAACAAGAGCAAGGTGTTGTTTGCAATTCATTTTAGAAATTAAATATTTACTGTGTTATAGCTTGAGAGGAAAATACTTTCCAAGAGCAAAATTTTGATCATGACTGCTGATTGATTTTCTTGACCTTTAAGAATACACAGTTTAATTGTCATGACATTTAAGATAACGAAAGGCTTTTGAAGCAATTTTCCGGGGAAAATCAGTACTTTGCTACATAATCTATCTTAGAGTGACCAGTAAATTTTTATCTGTTTAAATTAGATATAATTTAAAAAATACAAACACGTCTAATATATTTGATGTTTAAAATTATATTTCCAACAACAAAAAAAAGGGGGCTCATAAAGCCACTTGAAAGGTTTATTTCTGAATTGTCTTTTTCCTTCCTCTTGTTGAAAGGAAAATAGTAGAGAGTTAAGGTTTGAAAATGATTTTCTAATCATTTGGTTCAGCTCCCTCATTTTTTAGAGAAAGAACTTAGAAAGTTTATTTGAGTTACCTAGGGTCATGCTGCTAATTACTGCCATAACTCCCAACTAACATGTGTCAAAATCTATTGTAAAATGTTCTCTGTCTCAATGTTCTTGGAATAATTATAGTCAGTGTTTATTTTTTCCATATTTCTTGATGACAAATTTCTTGCTTTTATTCGTGTACCTGTGTTTCAATATCTAAGTAAATCGAAGTAGTCTGCATTTTTATTCCCTAAAAAATATTTCCCAGATATAACACAAGTATTTAAAAAGGCTTGCTTTATATGTGCCTATCTAATATTAAAATTTAAAAGAATCATCATATATAAAAAAGGTTATTCACCCAATGCCTGCTTTTTTGTAACTCACAGTAAGTTTAGACTTTCTTTCCATATATTTTACATAAGAATGCTGCTCCTCAGGATACCTCAGGATCATGTAGGATACCAGTGTTAGCAGTTCAAAAAAGAAAAGATATTTAAATTTTTCAGAGTTTATTTGATCAAGTAGCTATTCGAAGAGGGCAGCACCAAAGTGAAACCAGCACTAAAAGTGGTTAGGGGTGCTGCTGAGACAGGCATTCAGGGAGAGAATTTTACAGAGAAAAGGTGGAAGCAAAGTAAGAAAATTATTGATTGGCTGTTGCTTAAAGCCTGGTTGACTGGGATTGATGTCCTTAGGTTTGGATTTTATAATCTTGAGGCATTCACAGACTTATATTTTGGTTTGCTGATATAGGTCGCCCTGGCATTAGAGCCACATCAGTCTAATGGTCTCCTTGTTTAATAATTAACAGTATGAATGTAAATAGTTCCTATTGAAACTCTTGTTTTGTTTAGATTTTGATATCTCTTAAGTCTTGGAAAGGTTTTGCTAGACACAAGGGGTTTTTTATTGTTGTTTTTAATTCTTACTAAAATTATTAGTGATTCAATGGAGTTTGCTAATGGTTAGAAAGTTTCTAATAACCTACTACTGCCAATTTTTCTCCCCGGGTTTCATTTGACCTTCCCTCTTTTTCTTTGGAGTTATATAAAATCTAATACCTTTAATTTATTAGAGTTTGATAGGTTTTAAAAAAACTTAGTAGCTATAAAATAGAATAACTTGATATTATTTTAAATTTTGATTATTCTTCACCCTACCCCTTTCCTGTCAGAATTTCTCTCCATTATCTTTTCATCACAGATGTAATGGGTGTTTTGAAAAATATGAGATATTTGTGATGCAGTGCTTCTATTTGACATTTTTTTCAATGCTTTACAATTGAATTTTATTTTCATTACCTTTTTTTAACATACTGACACTAATGGCATTTATGTACTTACTGCTTATTGTATGGTATACATTTCATAATGTTTTCCACAAATGGAGCCAGAAAGCAAATTACTTTTGTATGATTTATTGCTATTGATATGGGTGCTACAAGCTTCAAAATAAGTACAGTTTGATTTATATTGATATTTGCAAATGGTTTATCTGGCCATTATAGGAGAGGTTTCTGTGTGGGTCATAAAAGACATTCTCTCTGCTGCAGCTTATTAATATCTGTGCTAATAAAAGCACTTTGCATTTATGTGACATATTTCTGTTGGGAATTTGAGCACTTTTCCTGTGATCAGTGTCAGAGAACTTCACTGCCTCCAGCTGAGAGCACCTCAATTACTAAATTATGTATAATTTCATGTAGGACACCATATATTTTATTTTCAGCATGCTTTAAGAACACTCCAATATGAAATATAGTTACTTGAAAATGTAATGTTTGAAACTTGGGCATAAGTAGCTTCAGTGTTAATCAAGTAGATTGAAGTAATAACACAGTACCCACTACTTATTCATTAGAGACTAAAACTTGCCACATTCTTTGAGAAAACACGTTAAAAAGCCTTAGCTCAACAAAGTAGTTTGGAGGCAGAGTTATTCGTTTTCTCTGCTGGTCACTCAGGAATGTGTTCATTTTTTAACTTTTTGCAGGCCTCCCTTTACCTTATTTCGCACCATTTCTTTTTTAAAATACCCCCAACTCAATCATAAACTTGATTATCAAAAAGGACTTTGGGGGACAAATAAATTTTATGCCTTGATATTAAATTCTGTGTACAATGACTCTCATGCTATCTGTCTTTATAAATCAGCATAAAAAGCATAAGAAGGATTTCATCAAGATTTTCCTAATTCGTGAAAGGACTGATGGTGTTTATTTTTAATTTTGCAGAAACCTGTACTTAGAAATGAATCTATTTAACTAAAATCTTGCATCAAAGCTTGATGTTATGTTCAGAAATGAAAAGTATCATGGATAGCTAAAATAATTTATAGTGACAGAAAAAGTCCTAAGCACATCCTCTATTATCACTAAGAGAATCATTTAAAAACCTTGAAAATAGACTCCAACCTGAAGTCATCACCTACATCCAGTCATGAATTTGTAAAAGCTCATTTGTAGCATACTCTTCCAACCCCCCCCCCGCCCCCCCCCCCCAACCTTGAGAACTTCAGAATCCCTGACCCTCCTGCTCTGAATCCTTAGCTGAAATCTGGTTGCCGGGATCTTCGATGGGGATTCCCAATCATTTTTGACTTTTTAGAATTGTGCCATGAGCCAAACATTTTCCAATTTCTCTGCATCTGGAGCTCTCATCTGTATGTTTAATTTTCTAAATAGAAGTCTTTTGTGTGAAAACGATATGTTAATTAGATAAACTTGCTTACATGGATCTATCATTTCTATATTGTGATTTGTAGGTGATAAATTTACATTTAAAAGTGATTAGTGTTTGCAAAACACATTAATCTAATGGTTTCCAAATTTTTATTTTAATAAAATGTTATTTTTCACCACTTTCAAAGAAAACATTTCTTCTCTATTATTCAAAACAGGTAAAAGTGGAAATGCTCTGGAGAGTAGAGAAAGGTGACAACCCCACTCTGTGACTTGCTGTTTGAGATGGCACAAAGGTGCTTTTCAGAAGCCCCCAGTGCTCTATAGAAAACAGTCTTCAAATCATCTCCTTAATCTAATGTAATCACTAATGTGGGAAATTTTAGAAACAGACTTAAAATAACCTCTTTTTAAGTATACCCTGAGCACATGTCATGACTATAAAGCTGAAAAGATGAACATATTTGTAATGATTTCATGAAGAGCCTGAATTCACACAGATATTTTCTGTGGAATGATTTTCTGCTTAAATGCTCAAAAATATTGTAAATTAGAGAATTCATTGGGTTAAAATTTGGTCAAATTGCAGTCATAGAGTGCTGAGTCTCATATCTTGGAAAATTATAAAATGCCTTCTTGTTTTTCTCTTTCTCTGCCTCTTCCCATTGTCTATTGCACTGGTAAAAAATTCATCATGAAGAACTAATTAAAATTATTAAAACAACTTAATTATGTTTAGCATATAATTTATCACTTTGAATTTAAAGAAAATAAATATATAAAAAGAAATAGAAGATGTAACAATATCAAGAGTATTGTTAGAAACTCTGAAATCTCCTCAGATATTCCTGATAGAATATTTGCAGTTCATTTTTTTTTGCTTTTGGTGTTTACAGATGATTGTCATTCTTAGAATAAACCAGCTGCCAGCTATTTTGCAGAATGGAAAGAGGAAGCAAGATGCATTAGAGAAATGAATCAATGTTGCTCTGAGGCAACAGTGCTAATGTGTTAAGAGCCCATATTTTATAAAAACTGTTGAATGTTAATAATATTACTAACACTACAAGAGTTTTCTAGTTTCTGACCGCCAGACTATAAGATAATAAATTCTATTGTTTTAAGCCACTAAATGTATGGTAATTCATTATAGAAGCAATAGGAAACTAATAGACTTAGCCACTTAAATCAGGGCAAATTAACACAGTGTAGAAACAAAATCTGGTCAGTTCTTTTTTAACTGATTTTATCAATTAAGAAGTGACCTGATTTTGTTAACAAGGAACAGAGAAGAAGAATACTGAGAGAAGAATGGATTCATCAGCAGGATTATTACTTTGTTTACTGTGCTTATCAAGGCTGTGGGACATTTCTAAACCTATGGGCCCACAGCCCCACAATGCTCTCTGCGCACTTATTGGTAGAGAAGGGAGAACAAACGTACTCACATTTGTCCATTGTCTACCTCATTAATTGTTTGGATGGCTTTTCTGCTTTTGCATAAATAATAAAAGGGTTAACCAAGTGTGGGGACAGAGTCTCAGAGAGGTTTCCAGGCTCTCCGCCTTACATGGAAAGGTGCTGCCTCGGTTATTAGCTGGCCATCAGCTGTAATCAGATGGCCATCCACTGTGGCTGAGTGGCCATCAGCTTTTACCGGTCAGCCATTAGTCATGAATATGACTACGCTAAGGGGTTATTTGTTGGTAGAGAAGTGGTAGGCAGATTGTGGCTAGCAAGTGAGGTTGGTTGGCAGAGAAGCAGGTGGCGGATTGCACATCGTGTGGATCCTGCTTCCTGTGTCTCCAACCCAGCCACCAGCAAGAATATAGTGGTATGACTCCCCTATCTGTGGCTCCGTGGGTGTTCCTTTTTGGCCTCACCATGTCCTGCGTTCTTGTGCGGGGAGCGGGAGCTGAGTCTCCTGTATGACACCAAGTTACTAATATTTGAAGCTCAATAGCAGGATCTAAATTATAGTTTTTGGTCGTCTTAACTCACATTTTTGCTTTTCCCCAGTTTATTGAATATTTAGGTCATGCTGAGCTGGGTTGGTAATTTGCCTTTTCTCCTCACAATCATATCTCTTGGACATATTCCTTACCTTCCCCAAATCTTAGCTTCCTCATCTATAATAGGGGGAGGTAGAGCCATTTCATGCTCGGTAGAAACTATTTCAAAATATGTGCTCAGTAATAAAAGAGGAGTCTTTTTCCTTCATCAGTGAAATCGATTGCCTTAGTAACCTGTTGATTTAAGGCTCTACACGTTACTATAGTAAAAGCATTATCATATTTAGCTCAGCTTCCTGCAATGTCAAAAGTATTAGATATGAAGACAGATACCTGTTCGACCTCGACAAGTTTCCTTAAGCATTTTGAGCAACACTTCTCTCATCAATAATATGGAGATAATGGGAAACGTGAAAATAGCATGACCACTTTCTAGCAAACCATAGGTGTTCAGTAAGTGTCAGTTTCTTCTCTTTTTAAAAAAATAATGAACTTTAAAATTGTGGCAGGATATATTACTTTGAAAGGTCACATGAAAATTAACACTGTGTTTTGTTTCACTTAATGAACAGCCATCACTAACAAAATAAAGAAACAATATCTTAGAACAGAAATTTTTGATTCTCTGAATTCTGATAATGACCATGACCGATAAATAGGATTTTACTCAATGCATTCTCACTTTAAATGCATAAGTAAACTATTTCACAGTTCATGAAATGCAGTCATTAAAAAAAAATTCTTAGAATTTTAGCATTCACTTATAACATTTAATCTATGCTGGCACTATACTTCCCCCTCTCCTCCCAGAAATATAATAAGCAGATCAGGGAAGGAAATAGGGGGAAGACAGTCTGTAGGGTCCTCATCTGAACTGAAACCTGGTCTGATCTGAAAAACAAATTCTTGCCTTGATTTATCACCTCTGACAAACTTTGCCAATCCCATAAGATCCCCACATGGAAACCAATCTTAATACTTGAGCCCAAACATCAAAACCTGTTAAATAGCTACTTTGTACTAGACTATGTCATAGTGTGGTCTCACTTATTGCAATAGGTAATAAACACAATCACTTAATCAACAGGTTATTTTCTTCTTTTGGGGTAGTTGGCATTCATTTTGATAATCCAAATGACTCTAAGTGAAGGATGGTGGGCTGCGATCTCCTAAACTAAATGATTGCAGTGAAGAAGAGGTTAGTGGAGGGGAGGATATGAAAGAAAGACTGTTGAAAGAGGGAAGAAAAAATGCATCTGGTGAAAGCTATATCTATTTTTGATGTTTTTTCAAACCTCTTCTATGGTATAGGAAAGAAGTGGATGCTGGGTGACTTCACCTTACAACAAAATGCCCTGACTAACCAACGGGAGAAAAGCAGCCTCAATTCTTTGCAAACAATATAATTGTTTAACTCTTACTTTCAGTAAATCCCTCTAACCTTAGCAATCAGAAAACTTCATATTTTCTCTTTTCTAGCTCTCTGGTGGAAATGACACTTGTATTTTCACAATATAATACATTAAAGGTATCTTTCAATTTTTTCCTTTCTCAGGAAGCTGCACATTTTTTTATGGAATAGGAGGAACAAAGAGTGACTTTTTTCAGCTTTACCCAGTATTTTTTCCCCCAGGGATTTATGTCATGTATCGATCTGAAAGAACTGGAGATGGCTTAGAAAATAAAATATAGTATGAAAGAAGATATATAAGGCTAAAGCAAATAAATGAATTAACATGCTTGTGGGTTAAGGAGATTTAAAGTATTTGGTGCTAAGTTTGACTCCAGTCTTTCTGATAGTTACTAGAAACAAGAGAAACATAATGGGCTGTACAGCTTTTATAGTCAATGATGCAGCAGACATATTCATATCTCAAATTGGACTTTTTTTTTTTTTTTAGCATGAATCTCAGGGAAGAATTTAATGTAAGGCCCTTGTTTGCAAAGGAAGAACATTGAGCTATGTATGAATAGCTTGGCAAACACTGAAGGGAGAAAAGATCTGGCAAGTAAATAAAACTCTATGCAGTGACTGACAGTACCAAGACAGAAACTTGATTCAAACAGAAAAGAACATGTCTATGTATTTTGATCACATTGCTAATACATAAAGAGCTTGGGTTTTTTAATTGTTGTTAATCAAACACAATGTTCTTCCAGCTAGTCACTTTATGTTATTCTTTGTTCTCCAATTGGTTCTTAATTTTGATTATTTAATCATGAGGCTGATAAGAACATCTTTATTACTAATGAATGGAGTATAGAACATTCAAGTGGCTTGTTCATGGTTAGATAAGAGCAAAGCAAATCAGAATTTTCTGATTCCCAATGTAGGACTTGGTTTCTTAGCAACACTTCCTTCTGGGTGCTGGTTCAATTATCCAGTTTCTTTACTAGGAATAATACCACTTCCAGAAGCACGCTTCTTGCTACCAAATTAAGAATTGTCAAGTGGGGCAGCGGGGTGGCCCAATGGTTGCAGTGAGGTGCTCATAATACCAAGGTCACCGGTTCAAGTCCCACATGGGCCAGTGAGCTGCTCCCTCCACAATTAGATTGAAAACAATGACTTGGAGCTGAGCTGCGCTCCCCGTCACCACAACTAGATTGAAAAAAACAACGACTTGACATCCTGGAAAAACACACTGTTCCCAAATATTACCCCCCCCCCAAAAAAAAATTGTCAAGTGGAAGTATTTATTACAAGATCTCCTTATCAGATGCAAAAAAAAAAATTAAAAAAATAGTTTTGATGTTCCTTGACATAAAAGCAGGATTACCAATGTCTTTTCTCCTCCCTGCCTCCACCCTATCAAAAAATATGGAATTGTAGAACCCAAAGAAACATTCTTGAGGAATGGAAACCAATTAAATATGTAAGAGAGAACTAGAAGCTGAGAAAGACTTGCTAATTAGTTAAGAGCACAGACTCAACAATTCTGGAAGATTTTGACCTGATATAACAGTTTAAAAATCAGACAGATATACAGTAGCATTTGACAACTATATGAAACCATCAATATATACATATTAATTTGTTTTAATATTTGATTACATGCAAATATTTAAATATGGATAAACAGTTTTTATCCAATTTTTTTAAATCAAAAAGTTCAATAATATTAGAAATATATCTTACCAATGAGTATTCTGTTTTGATCTAAGATTGATATTATTGATCCCTTTCTTTCTCTTCAGTTGGTGGTTCATTCATGATTTCAGTTTCATAAAAATCTTTCTTACTCTTAAATAGACTTAAGTTATTAAAAATAAATTGTATACAATATTGAGTCTACAACTTCATTTTTAGCATTAAAAAAGTATTATATAGTTTCCTTATTGTTATGCTAGTTGCTGATACTTTGTTCCCCCTAATTTACAGCCACCTCCAAGTAGAATGAAAGTTCCCTCAGGAAGATATTTTTATTTTATTGTTCATTGATATCACCCAAGAACCTCAAAGAGTATCTGGCAAGAAGAAAAACTCAATGAATACTCTCTGAATCAATTAAGTAATCACTATGATAAAATAAAGTGGCAAAGGCTTTGTGTGACAGCAAATTATTTATGTATGTTATTACACCAAGGTGAGTTAAAGGGTGTCTGCTCACTAGAGTCAAAATATGCGCTCTGCATGATACTGTGTGGATGGCTTGACACTGGTCACTTGGCATGGATAATTGTCTTTCCTAGTGTCTTTTAATTGTAACACAATGCCTCATATAGGTTTGTGAATATCTAGCAACCAACATGTTTTCAAATTTTAAATATCCTACTTATGATTCCTTTGGTGTTTGTTATCTTTTTCAAAATTGTGATACAAAAACTAGGTAAAACACGATGGGATAATTAATCTCCATAATTCATCCTTTTTTTTTCCCCTCTGTTTCTGTTACTTTTACTTTTTCCCTCTTGGACTTCTTACAACCATCATTTATCTCTGCTTTTATACTTTCCCTTATTTCTTTCCTTTCTTTTCCTTTTCTCGGGTAATCCAAATTCTGTCCAGTTTTTTTTAAATAAATAAAATGAGGAAATAAGTTAAACATAAAAATTGTGTTTTATATGAAATTCTTATTTTATGTACATAACTATTTTTAAATGTAAATTATTAATTGTGTTATAGTAGGTCTTTTTCATATATGTGTGTGTACATCTTTCTTCAAAAATCACAGAGCCTATTATGAAAATTGAGAAAATATAGAAGAGTACTAAAAACTTTAAAATTTCACTATTCAAGTATAACCACTTAAAATGAGGGCTGGGATGGGAGTGACAGAATCACAGTTTTGGACATGTTAAGCTTAAGATATCTGTAAGACATTTCAAATATGTAGTAAGAACTATCGATTTGAAGTTCAAGAGAGAAGTTCAATTTGGGAATATATATTTGGAAATCATTAACAAATAAATGGTATTTAAAGCCATGAGACCAGATGAGATCATGAAAAGAGGGAGAGTATAAAGAAAGATACCAGACACAATGACTGAGTTTTGGAAGACTTCAACGTTAAAAGATCAGGGAGACAGGAGGAACCAGCAAGCATGTCTCAGAGTAAATAGAGACTAGAGAGGGAAGGCAATGAAAAATGGTGTCCTGGAAATCAAGTGAAGTAAGTCACTCAAGGGAGAGTGGTGAACTGAGTCAAATGCTAGTATCATATGTGTTTCTAAATGATTCATAGATACCTTAACACTTATTAAAATCTATCTGAATTAGTAAAATAATAAATATTATTAACATCACTCAATTAAAATTATGTTGAACACTACTTAATATCAGGGATATGGATGGTATTGGAAATGCACATACATATCCCATCCTCAAGGAACTTGCAGCATGATAGGATCCCAGGCTCTTTGAAGCTTTTCTGTCTCGTGTGGAATGAATGAGAGACAAGAACAATAAGCATCCCTGGCAGGAAGGAGCCTGTGGTATACTTTATCTTCTCCAAAGAATATTCAATAATTTATACAGCTCAGGTGCAATAGGAGATTTTTTCTTTCAGGCTCAATATCATGATAAGTCTCCAGTAGTGAGACTTTTAGAGCTTTCAGTTTATTTCTGTGATGTTAGACAGTCCAGGATTCTCAACAGAATCAACTATTTAGGTGAAATGTAAATCTATATCATTGAGAGTCTTGAGAGATTAAGATTATAAAAAATAATAGTGCCAAGTCTTTCCCAAAATACTTCTTGATATTTAATAGTAAGTGAAATTTTAGTTTTTTAATTGGAGGTTAATTTTGTTCATGACATTTTTTATAGTTTTTCCAAATCTTCAGGCTTTCTATGAAGGTTTTCTACTTTATCCTTTTTCTACTTTAAACACAGAGCTGTTCCCACAGAGAAGAATTTTTTTTTTTGCCATAGGGATCTCACTTTAACAAATATAATTAAAATCACACAGGCTTCAATTTAATACTAAAATACATTTTTAAATATTATTAAAACTTTTGAAATGATGAAAACTTGGATGGGAGTTTCTTTAGAGAGGAGACTAAAGTATCTTAGCTCCATCTCTATGGAAAGTAAAGGAAGAAGGGGAGGAGAGGAGATAATTTCAAAGGGGAGGGTAAAAGATGACAGGAAAGAAGAGAAAAAGAAAACCAATTTGAAGAATATTTGATACCTGGGATTTCAGTCTATAGTTCTTTCTTCTCTTTCTCTATTTTCTTCTTCCTTGCTCCCATAGCTATTCTCAAGTAGCACATTTCAAATCCTCTAGATGATAGGGTGACCTTGTAATCGCTATTTTCAATTTCCTTGAAGAAGAAGCAAGAAAAATTAGAAGGAAAGTCCCTCTTTCTTCACAGCTGAATTATGTTAATCATTTAAATAATATTGCTTTATTACATATTTTTCAGAAAGCTGCTCCAATTTTAATATTCTCACACTTAGAAAGATTAACACACACACACAAATCACTCAGCATGAAAAATTATGCGCTATTCTTCAAATTTCAAAGCCACTCACTAGGTTTTATAATATTTAATACATATGTGAAAGCATTTATACCCACATCCGACAGTGGTTTTGCAAGCTCCAATATACGATGATGGGCATCTTAGAAGTGATTTAAGTGTAAAAGAAACACACAAAATGGCATTCAATCATAAAGCAGATTTGTACAAATTGCTCACAAATTGCTCACAATCCTACAAACATCATTCAGAGCATCAACTAGAACACACCTAGTATTCTAGAAGGTCCCTCCTATGCTCCCTTCTACCCACTGTTTTGCCCCCTGTAGTAAACACTCTCCTGATTCTAAAACCATAGGTTAGTTATGTCTGTTTTTACAATTTATGAAAGTGTGATCGTAGTTTATTAAATCATTTTACATCTGGCCCCTTTCACTCAACACAGTAATTTTGAAATTGATTCCATCTTTTTCTGCTTAGTTGCAGATCATTCTTTCTCAGAGATGCATAGCAATGAGTGCTATTATATAGCATTTCTTTATAGGAATAATACTGCCATTTATTTATTCATTCTACAATTATGAGTATTGAAATCATCATTTCCAGTTCAGGAATCTTATGAAAAATAATACTAAGAATTTCTAGTAAATGTGTTTTGTGAAAATATGTACATACAATTTAGTTGGGTATCCCTAAGAGTAGAATTTTTTAATCCTAGGTTAAACAGAAGTTCAGCTTTAGTAAATACTGCTAAACTATAAATTGCTTCAATTCACAATCTCAGGAGAAGGTATGAGAGTTAAAGCTGCACCAATACATCCTCACCAATACTTGGCATTCTAAAAAATATTTTTCATTTTAGTCATTCAGACGTGTATGTACCTTAAGCTCATTGTGGCTTGAATTTGCTTTTAACTGCATGGCTGAGGAAAGGTAAACATGCTTTTATAAGTTCATAGGCATTTTGATTATCTATTGTGAAATGGCTATGTAAGACTGTGTAAGATATTTTAGTTATTTTTTATGGGGTTGCCTTTTTATTAATAGGATTGTAACTGTTATATGTGTATTCTTAGAGTTCTTTGTTGATATGTGTATTACCAATATCCCTTTCACACTGTGCTTGTAGCTTATTACATTGTGGAATTTAAAAGCAATTCAAAACAATAACAAAAATTTGTTTTTCTTTCCACTTTATTTTTCACTTCAATAAGTAAATATCGAGTGATATGCATTCATAGAAAACATTGCTTAAAATTAAAGTTTTGTGATTTTAATTTAGCAATAGTCATTCACATAAATTACCCAAGAACATATTTAGGAAAGTTTGTCATTTGAAGTTTTTCGATTTCAACAACAAATCAAGGATTTTTTTTTAAGTCCAGAAACATGTAGTTTTGTGATAATAAAATTTATTAAAGAAAGTTTATGGTCTATGATGTCCCTTAAAAATACTGCTGTCACCCTATGACACTCCGCCATCCAGGCCTACAATAATGACTTCGTTGTCAATTCCACTACCCACTTGGAGGGTAACTCATGCCCTTTACAGACTGAATTCTGCCTTCATTTCCTAGAGAAAATTGGGAGCAGTCCTGTGTTCCAAACTGGTGACCCATGCAGAACTTACCTGACTCAGGCTATCTCCCTCCTTAGAATACCTTTCCTTTTATCTTTGACTTCCAATTTTTTTGCTCATTTGATTTTTATTCATCTTCAAGGCAAATTTTTGTCTATCATCATCTCTGTGAAACTTTAATTGTATCTTTTTAATTTTATTAAATTTATTGGGGTGACATTGTTTAATAAAATTATATAGGTTTCAAGTGTACAATTCTATCATACATCACCTATATAATGTATTGTGTGTTTACCACCCAAAGTCAATTCTCCTTCGTCACTATATATTTGAGCCCGTTTACCCTATTCTACCTACCTTTCCCACCTTCTTACCCTCTGGTAACCACTAAACTGTTATCTGTGTCTGAGTTTTTGTTACTCTGTCTTGTTTGTTTGTTGCTTTAAGTTTTTTGTCTCACATATGAGTGAAATTATATGGTTCTTGACTTTTTTCATCTGACTTGTTTCACTAGCTTGATATTCTCAAGATCCTTCCATGTTGTCCCAAATGGCAGTATTTCATCTTTTTTATGGCTGAGTAGTATTCCATTGTGTATATACACCACATCTTCTTTATCCAATCATCCATCGAAGGATATTTTGGCTGTTTCCATGTCTTGGCCACCATCAATAATGCTGCAATGAACATAGGGGTACATATATCTTTATGAATAAGTTCTGTCAAATTTTGGGGGTTAGATACCCAGAAGAGGGATTGCTGGGTCATATGGTCACTCTATTCCTAATTTGTTGAAGAACCTCCATAGGTAATATAATAACTACATACATACATAACCCTAGAGTCAGGGGACACCAAAGCAATACTCCCTGATCTGCCAAGTGTGCCCCACGATCCCAGGAAAAATCCCAAAGAGAATTTTCATACTTTACTCAGAAGCACCTCACCTTTCTGAGAACTAAGGAATGAATAGGCAAGCTTCTTGCCTAACTCTCTCACTCATTTAAAAAAAAATGTTTTTCCTAGAAAAACTTTCGTGAACTCATGGTAACTGGCTCAATATTATTACCCCCAATCATATTTAAAATCACTGTTATTAACACTGTTAATATAACACTGTTAATAACACTGTTAAAATCACTGTGTTATTTCAGATGACACAAATGAAAAGATTTTAAGAGCTGGCAAATAACAACTGCCTCCTTTTTTATCTTTACACACACACAAAAAATCACAGTCATATTTTTTTCTTTCTTGTGCTTTATCTATTATAAGTGGTAGTATTCATCTCTTATTCTTTGAGTAGTTAATCTGTGGACTTTTTCTCCTTTTTTTTCTCTTTCTCCTTCTCCTTCTTCTTGTCTAGAAAGAGAGCCAGTACCACCTATTGTGTATTATTACTTTCAGTGTACAGAAACAATTTTTTATTCAATTAATTCAAGGGTATAAGAATTCTTTATTTTCCTTATATTCTTTTTATAAGTTTATTTTTAGGTTAAATCTACAAATCTGTAACAATGCAGAAAACAGTTTTGATCATCCAGAGTACGGCCTTACCAGGGCTTCTTAAAGCTGTTCCACTTGTCCTTAGTAAATAACAACATGTTTATGAAAACCTCAAGAAAAATAGAAAATCCGTTTTAAAGAGACCACGTTTTTCTCAAGAATCACACAATGGTTGCTTTTTTGAAAATGGATGTAATCAGTAACATAAATCAAAAATATGTTTTAAAATAATGATACAACCATTTTAAATCTTATCTTTTCTTAAAAATATATAATTTTGTTTCTAGGTTTATTTATTGTTTAAATATCCATGGATAATGACTAGGCAACAAATACCAGTGTACTACAAAATTTGCATAAATCACATTAAGACTTTATTTACTCGAGACACCTAAATTAGTATGATAGTTTAAGAGCATTATACAAGTTTTAATTAATTTTCTTTTTGTTTACTACCTTCATATTTAAGAGGAGCTTTTATAGGATTGGTGACAAAGTCAATGTCTTTTTTAAATGCCCAGAAATTTTTAAATGATATCATAATTTCCTTAACACAAAGTAGAGTTCATTAAATATCATCCCAGTGGATATTCCCTTTGAAAATAATCCATCAAAACATCTCAATAACTGAAAACATCACTAAGTAGTTTAATTGTAAGTGTATGGTAAGTACGATCATCTTTGACTTATTTGTTGCCTTTCTCTCTTCCCTTCCTTCTCAATCTTATGACCTGGTCTTATGGTAAAGGTTTGAGACAAGCATGTATTAGGTGGTTGGGTGGGATGGTTATTGCATGATTTTAAGCCACATGTTGTAGAACAATCGTATCTGGCATCTCTCTGCTTCTCCCACTACCTTCTTGGGTCCCTTCGCAAAACTACACATGTAAGGTCCTGTTCCAGAGATCATCAAATAGGGGGTTAAAAATCATAAGGGTTGAAGTATTGGGCATCATTTTATGCTGTTAAAAGGGCAAAAAAGTGAAAGTTAACCCCTTAAATTTTTTTAGTTAACTGGGTTTTTCATTTAAGGAAAAAATACAATTCATAATATTTAGCAATATCTAAATTAACCCAAACCAACTCTTCAAACTATATTACTAGTTTGCTATGGGTTAAATGAGAGAAACTGAGACTGCTGTTCCATACTGACTCTCAAGCCAATTCATTACAGCACAAGTTCAGTTGACAATAGGAACATTTTTAGCCATTGATTTTTGACAGAAGGGAAAATATAAATTTTTTTTCTGAATTATAAAATGTTCAAAGAATTAGAGAGGAAAAGTATTTTAAAAATAATGGCACTGCAGTTCTGTCATGGTAAAATATTCCTAAAAAAATATTATATTCCTGGAAACCAAACACTGAAGATACCAAGGCATATTCAGCATGAAGTTAATAAAACTAGAAGTGTTCATGTGGTCATATGTTTCTGTAAAACTTTTTTAAATGTTACTTTTTACACACAATGGGTTAAAACGTACATTGAAAGGCTGAAGTAGTCATTGGCTTTCTGACATTCCAGTAAAGAACAAGGAGACATGTGATTACATTTTGTTTGGATTTGTGGAATATTTTTATGTATTTGTTCTTTGCATATAATAGTGAAGTTAATGCTGGAAATCCCAGAGCAGGAAAGTCTTCCAGGAAAATGCCTATATCATCTGTGCCAGCTCACCTGGGTCATGAAGGTGCAGGGTCAGAGGTCATCTTGCAATATGAGCATGTCCTAAAGCATGCAGCAGGATGGAGAAGAAAAAAGTTGGGAAAAGAGTGAGTCAGACTTGAAACACAAAAAATGGAATTCTCTTTCTCTTTCTCCATTGGAAATAATAATATGAAATCATTCACACATTAAGAAAGCATGAAAGTATGCAATCAAAAGATGAAGAGAAAAAATATATAAAAGACATGTGAGGCAGTTAATTAGTAAGAACATCGTGTTATTTGTCTTGATTTTAAGATATTTATAGTATGGATCAGCTTCTTAAACTAGTTAGTATTGATTCATTTCTTCATTATAAATGAAAGTTCATCTTGTATCTGATAATGTGCTTGTGATTTTAAATTCTTTATCTTAAAAAAGTTTCCTCAGAGTGTATAATATTCTATACTCACAAAACTCCCCTTAATGGAGCACATTAATTGTCCCTTTAAGGGCACTATATTACCCACTGATTTTAGGTAGGATATGTGAGTCAAAGGAAAACCCATGCTCCACAGCCTACTGCTTCCTGATACCACATATTACAATACTGATACACCCTGGACACGTCAGTGTCGCTTCCCCACAGACCTCTTGGTTCTTGTAATGTGTTTCTTTGACAGAGTTTTCTCTCTCTCTCTAGGTGGTTCATTCTTGACCTCTATAGGATCTTTTGGGATCCTAAAAATTTGTTGTGGGAAAGCAATACATTCTCATTCAAATGTGGAAGAATGATGATACTTTAGAGATTTTCCATAAAGCACTGACCTACTAAAAACTACGAATCTAATTTACAGTATAACTGCACTGCTTTCCTCTCTTTACATCAATCTCTTGGGATAAAGTTTTCCTTTCATTCCTAGAGGGCAAAGTTCTCACATTCTTAATACAATCGTTCTTAATCTAGGAAGCCCTCGGAATCCCAAAGTCAGAAAAATCTAAACAGATTGTCTGCCATTTTCTATATTCATTTCAAATTTTTAGCATCTCAGGAGAATAAATTCAGTAGCTGGCATTGGTTGCAACATTTGAGGAGTATGCATGCTGAACCTACCTTTACATAATTGTTAGGCATATTTTCACAGAAACTGGTCAGAATAAATTATTGTTAGGCATATTTTCATAGACACTGTTCAGCATAAATTAACATGGATTGATCTTATCAGAGATAATTTCTGAATGGTGTTCTGGGACCTGGGAAGAGATAGTTCATCTCAAATGGTTTGTTTCCTCACAGAAGAATAAATACATTTATTAATAGTTGGTCTGACCCTTTGCGTCACTAATTTCTTGCTTGTACACTAAGAGTCTGTTAGCAAACATTTGCTGAAATCAAGTTTGTTAGAATTTATTTTGACTCTCATATGATAGAATGGATATCTTTATTCGACCCTTCTTTTAAGAAAATAATAACAGTAACCAGTTAGTGAAAAACTATAGCTCATGCCTCTAGTACTGCACCATCTTGGTGATTAAAAACCTGAACGCAGACAGCATTGATTGTGTTCGAGTCTCTATTTATAGTTGCCTTCCTAGCTGATAGAAGGCTAATAAGTCGTCTCTCACAACAGATGCCATTAGTCTAGCTTTCTGAACTGTAAGCGAAGGGAAAAAATAAACAAAGAAATCCTTTAAGAGTTCAGCTGAACACTTCCATTTTCTGTTTTATTTTTTTCCACTATATGAACTCCTTCTTCAAGTTTGAACACCTTTCTGGAATTATTGAAATTTAGATATTGACTGGGTTTTAGTCACACCAGAACCATACAAGCAGTGTTTCTAATTGAAGGCAGGGCTGTAGGTTTCAGACAAAACAAGGACAAGTGAACTTTGCCTTTTATTAGTTAGTATAGGTGAATGAACCCGACAACCATTCTGTTAGCACTCCACCAGATATGACAATGTTACCTAGGAAACATACATACATTGTGTCAGTAATGAAGTTATTTAAAAGTTTGGAGACTTTCCTTTGCCTTAGCTTTGCATATAAGGACATAGCACTCATGGTACCAAAAGAAGAGAGAGCAATAAGAGTGTCTGGTTTCTTGAATCCATAAGTGATTCATAGCAATAACTGATGTACTAAATAATTCTATGTTGCCATTATTTCAAACATGGAGTAAGAAAATGGAGTAGGGGAGAGGTGGTCCAATTTATGCAAGAGTATTACGTATAGTACTCCAAAGTAAAAGTGTTTGCTGACTGCTGGAATGCGCAGTAAATACTTATTACACTTCAGTTGTTTTTCCTTGACTGCCCCTCTACCTCCTAATATCTTCATCATAGATCTGCATTTCGAGTCTGAATTTTCTCAAATATTGTAAACATTAGTTCTGTAGTGTAGCAATGTCATACATGAGCATGACATCCATCTTTTACTGTTGAACTGTTATCTACAGACAGAAAAACTAGTTGCAATGTGAAGCTGAAAATAGGGCCATTGCGTCTGTGAGTTTAGCTCACACTGGGAGAAATAGGCATCACCGGTGGGACACATCCAGAAAAATGAAGTGTGAGTTTGGGCCTTTTCCTCTCCCTTTCTGAGAACTGAAAGGGACATCTATTTTCAGTGGACATTGGGAGTAGGGTTAGCCATTCTCTCATGACCTGACCTCATCCAATCAAATGGACACAGCATTTCTTTATTGAAGAGGATGAGGAAGAGATTGCTGATCATTATCCTCACATTCTGATCATTACCCTCACACACAAGATTTACAGAATTTACTGGGCTCAGATATTTTTCACTGAGGACTGCTCAGATCAGCAAAACAGAGGTTAACGAAAAGAATTCGGAACTTAGTCCTAAAGGTGATGTCTGGAATGTAAACCAGCTCACAAAACACAAATTCACAACCTACTTGGTTCTGTGCTCCACAAGAAAAAAGGTCTGTGATAAGTGCTTTTAGTGAACGTCATATCTTAAGTTCCATTCTCAGAAAAGAGTTAAAATGCACTTTAAAAGTTTGAGAAGCCTTCCTAATATAGGAGATTTTAAATTTAATTTATCATAGATGCAACTTTTTCCCCAAAAAACATCTTACAGACATTGTGTGGAACTAGAGTTTTGTGAAACATTTTGAGAAATGCTGTTGTAGATAATTAAGAGTACAATGTAAGGCATGCTTGAACTAGGTGAAGATCTCCAGAAGAATTTAAATTTGAAAATTACATTACTGTATACATTTTCCTTGTTCCAGGGGTTCAGTGCCACTCAGATATACCTCCGAGAACTGTATTATAGTTTGGAGAGATAGATGCTTTAACACTATTTTGCAAAACTCCATTGACAAAATTCACATATACAGCTTTATTTTGTGGTGAAGATATTTCCAAGATGAGAGTCTGCATGGGTATTACAATTTTATTTATTTGCCTAAAATTTCCTAAATGACTAAAATTATGTGCTATGCTTTTGGATTAATTTGATTATTAAAGATGTTTTATTTTGCTGACGATTCACTAGAGAAATCAATAATCTCTATTTCAAGTATTCAGGACACTGAAGAAGGTGAGTTTATTATTATAAATATAATCAAAATTGTAAAATTGTTGAGGGGAAGAGATGTAGCTGGAAAAAAACAATAGAGCCTTAAAACAAAAGAATCAAATAAGTAGAGTGTAAACTTAACACTCTGGAGATATCTGCATGTGGGCAAAGCGTTTCTCACTCAATGGGCAGAAGACAATACATAATTGATGCATGTCACATGTTTATGTCCATAATATAGCAACATAATGGAAAAAAACAAACCCACAATTATTTCTGAATTTTCCAAGTAACTCTTACTCTATCTTCCAGTGGAACTCTTTATATCAATTGGAAATTAAATATCTAATTTGCACCCTTCTACTTTAACAAATAAAAGCAAATACAAATTTTTAAATCAAAATCTCTGTGGTCTTTTGTACTGTTGAAGGGAAGGCCCCAAAGAATTTATCCTCTCTTTATTTACGCACACACATGAGTTGTTGAGCCATCAAAGTGGGCCCAGGACTGTGGTAGAGATGGGAAACTAGATTTTGCTGCACAATAATAACAAGGCGGACATGTCTAAAGGTGGAGTTATGTGGCGCTCTAATGGCATTTATTTTCATTGGCAGAGCACCGATGCTGATGTAATCAGATATGAATATGTATCAATAGATTCTTGAGCTTACACTGGATTCATCTAATGAACAAACCTCTGAACATGGAAATAAAGAACTTGAGTTTTGCAGAAATGAAGAATAAAGAACAAACTCGAAAATTCAATTTAATTGCAAGAAACTTCTTGAGGGTAAGCCCTTGAAGAACAAGGGTATAAAACTTTTATTTTCATGATACTGTTGTCAATCAACCAACTTCATACTTTGCATATTTTCTACAGTATTCCCTGTCTAATATTTTTTATTATTTTTATTGTTCATGATATGATATGACATTATTTCTTGGAAAAATGTCAGTAAAAGAGTCCATTGTTGTTATGTATTTGAAAAACTTGAATTTTAAGTACATTAGAGTTCCTGACCCACCACAAACAAACTGACAGCTGTTGAAAGGATTTCAATCTTAAATTGGTAATTTCATGGCATCAAATTTATTTTCTTTTGTCAGGTATGCTGGATTTCTCTTTAAAACAACGTAAATATTAGAGTAGAACATTAAAATGATATAATAAATAGTCATATGTTGAAAGAAATAGTCATATGTTGAAAGAATACATTATTACCAAGATATTGGGATAGAATTGACTTTGAAATAAACTGTGCACACATAGTTCACTTAAAATAAAGTAAGATATCTCTCAATGTGTTTATTTCCCTCTATGATGTATTGTAACCACTTTTCTTAGAATACTGATTGGGGTCAGAATTTTGCAAAGAATGTGTTTGGTAATGAATTCTTACTACTGTATATTACATATTCACCATACTGAATTTGATGATCATAATCATTGATTTTATAGGATTATTGTGATAGAAAAGAGCACAGTCTGTAAAAATTATACAGACCAAGGCATCTTTCTCACTAAGTGTGTCTTTGCCAGGGATATGACTTTTTTTCTATCAGAAATGGGGCTGAACAGACCACACCGTGAAGGGGATTTCTTTTTATTTAACCTGAGGACAGTCTGCCTTCTTCTACCCACCCATCTAACCTCATTATCTGAAAGGTCAGTAAACATCTCTGTGAAAGTCCCTTTCAGGCTCCAAAAAAGTGCTTTTAGTTTTATTATGTTTAAATGCAATTTTTGGTAATCAGAAAATGTCATTCTCTCTGGTTAGCTGAAAATCAGAGAGGGAGAGTTTGAAAGGTAAAATGAAAGAGGAAGATGTTAATAGTTGAATCTTATTTTCATGTTGTTGGGCTGTGATGGCCTAGGGGTAACCTATATAACTTTTCAAAATGGCTTCTTATCCTGCACAGCCAAAGTAATAACTTTATTAAGTGGACTTCAATTGCTGTCCGAGCAGGATGACTTAACAAGCCTCAGTTCAAATCTCTCTGATGATTTCTCTTAGAATCATGAGGTTTTGTGCCAAAGGATAGTTTCATCTTTGATAGCCCACTTTCTCTCTCGGTCATCATTGTCTCCTCTCCTTCACCAGACAGACTCAGCATTATATGTGTGTTATGGTGGAGCCACTCTTCCGGCAGCCCAGCTGATGGACCAGAAAAACAGAATGAAGAGAGAAGGAAATGAAATACATGTTTCGAGGTTTTAAAATGCAAATCAAATTATAATCCAATCAAACTGTTTTCAAATCAAGTATTTCAAAATAAGGATGAAGTTCTCACTGGCATAATGTACGTATCTGTTAGACTGGTCATGTTGCAGCTAGTGTAGATGCCTCAAAAAGGCAGAACTATCAAAAATATGTAAAGACAGAGCTTTTAGGCCCCCTCCCTCTATGTTAGATTGGGCAAATCACTTAAACTTTCCTTGTCTGAGTTTCTTCTTTTGCAAAATGGGGACTTTTCTCTAAAGTTGTTGTAAAAATTACTGAGTTGTTATATGTAAAGCTCTTAGACCAATATCTGGCATATAATGATCTCCACATAAATGTTAGCAATATTATCATTCTTTTTTATTAATGTCGTTTCTTAAATTGTTCCAGAATCTAAAAGAGATTTAATTTTTCAGATATTCCTCGTATTTTAATTTCAGCCATACAAAAAATACATATTCTGTACACAAATTTCTTTTTTCGTTGTTGTTACCAAGACCTTTTTTCATTTACATGCTTTAGAATTTTTATTTGGAAGCTTATTTTGAGTAGGAAGTCTCGTTGTATCATTTTCCCTCTTCTTCCATTCATTTCTTACTTCTCATGTTCATCACAATCCTGAAATCAGGTCCTATTCCAGAGTTTCTTTTTGTATATTGTACATAGCTCACACAAAAATAGTTGAATGCCACTTTGAGCTAGCTTTATTTCTTCATTCCCTAACTTACTTACTATTTCAAGTTGGAAAAACAAATCAATTCTACTGATTATGCTTTCTTCCATATTCAGCCCCTCCCCTCTCCATTCCCAAAGCCAAACATTTTCATTTAAAAAGCTAAACATTCTTCACCCTAAAAGAAAACCCTTGGTTATAGGTTCAGCTGTCAAGCCCATCATTCTCCGCTTCTCTCAGAGGCTCAGAAAGGAATTTAGTATATCCTGTTTTACTGTTGGTTGGTTTTTGGGAAAACACTGAGGAGGTTTATGTTCCCTCTAATTATCAATGAAATGTGAGAGTTCTTAGAAGAACTGCAGAGAGTGGAACTCCCATCTTAGGCAGAGAATGTGGTAGTCTGTCCTCTCCTTCCATATACCTCAGCAAAGAACTTGGCAGAAAACCAAAGACTGAAAAATCAAGGACAGAAAAACAGGCTAAGGAAAAAACACTTTTTTATTTCCTTGCTATAAAGCAAACTTTCTTTTTTGTTTTTTAAGTTTCTCTCTGGAAGTTGAGCCACGGTAAAAGAATTGTTCACTATATCAATATAGTTATAATTTTCATTATTATGTTACTACACTGTTCTTTTTAGTTCCTTTAAATATTCACTTGTTGTGTACGTGGCGTATAATATTGCACATTGTTGCTCAATAATGGAAGCCACACACTCTAAATTTTGGTCTAGATAATACTGGCATTAGGACAATGTTTTCCTCTTGAAATTAAGCAAAATATTTACTTCGCCATTTTGCAAATACATATTGTAATCATGAGTAAAATATGCATCATTAAAAAGAAAATTATTTGGACTGATTTTTACCTTGTTATATAAATCTAGAACCATCTGTTTTGCATTAGTGAAAGATTTTTAACTCTAATTAAAAAGAACAAAAATTGATTTAATTATCATAGCCACTAAAAAGCAAGCATAATCTACCATTAAGGCATAGGAACAGCTTGAGCGATTCCATTTTTAGCTGTTCTTCATTTCTAATTCTCAACAGCTCTAAACATTAGCTTTACATTGTAATTGGCTTTCAGTGTTACTTGGCCCGGAAGGACCTGTTGAATAAAATCTGAAAGTGCTCAATTTTACAGATCATTTGGAAAGTATTGTAGTCGTGCTGCTTTTTCCTGGACATAAGTTGCTGTATCTCTCTCTCTGTAGTCACTGCTCTGCCTAGATAATGGTTTCTGTGACAACATTGCAGAAAAGATTCTAGCTTCAGAGCGCTGCTCCTGTAAATTCTGAGAAGGACCTGTGTATTTTTCAATTGCTCTACAAAATATTCATGTATATATTCTGAGCGTCTCCTAAATGTGATATCTAGGGCTACAGTAGTCACTGTAATGCTTTCTTGCCGGAGAGATGGCTTAAGAGAAGGAGGGATAGCAGCCTCATATTAGTGCTGGAAAATAATGAGATTTACAATCCTCTCTATTGATTTCTGTTGGAAAGGCATATGATATCTTTCTCAGTCATTTCTAAAGATTAAAAATCTAACCCTAACCTTAACCCTAAACCTAATCCTAGTGTGAAATCAGAAGAAGTGATTCTTTTCAAAAACCTAAACCTGAAGACTTTTATGGACCTGACTTTGTTGTCCCTTCCTAGGGTTATAAGTCAGAAGCAGGAATTCAGAGATACTGGCAGTTTTCTTCATAAAATTCAGTCATCTTACAGGAGTATTTTCTCTCACCCATGGGGGCAAGAGACAGAAGAATGATGACATATGCTCACTCTTAATTCCTTTGCATTTCTTTCATTCAGATTTTATGCTGAGAAAGAGTCATGAGAACCCAGTTAGATTTAGATTGACTGGCAATTGTATGTGGACATACAGTCATGGATATGTTGTGGATATTAATATCCTCTGTCACAGTCCCTTTTTGTATACTTGTATCTCCCTGTTTATGTTTTTCCTTACCAAATGGAGGGAAAAACCCCTCCAAATGCCTAGAAATGATTGGTCAATTGAAATAATTCCTGATGTAATCATACTCCTGCATTCCCAGCCATGTGGTCAGAAAGCTGAGGTCTGTGGTGCTATCACCTCCAGAGAATGTCCTTTTCTACTCTTTTGTTCTTTCTTGATATCTTGCTCTGCATGCAAAATAGGCATCTGTGGAGAAAAAAAAATAACCTAAAATAAAAATGAACTACTTTTAGTTTTTAAAGTGAGATTTGGAACACTGATACAGATGTTTGGTCCTCTGTTTCCTTCTGCTCTGTTCCCCTTTACCTTATTTTCAGGGTCTATGGATCTAGTTTGGTTGTGTATTTGTTCCCGATAGCCTGAGTGTGCTTCTTCAAAAGAGCAACCAGTGGAGTAAGAATAAGAAGTGGTTTGTTTGTTTGTTTGTTTGTTTGTTTGTTCGTTTTGAAAAGGAGGCAGGATCCTGAAAATATTTCATTTTATCTTCTTGTGATAAAGTTGTCCTGCAGAAGTGAGGACCTTTGCTGAGGAATAAGGAAAATCTTTACTGCGTGTGTATTTTCTTTTGAGCAGCTTCACTCCATCCTTCTCTTTTAATCTTCAACATTTTTCTGTCTTCCTTTTCCCTTTTATCTCTTCTAATTTTCTTCCCAAATAAATAAATATATAAATTTATTAATAAAGTATATTTCCTCAAGGGGCAAGGGAAGAGCAAAACTCAATAGGAACTCATGAGATTTTGGTAAAATTAAGAAGATTGAAAAAGAATATCTTTGACAACCATATATGCAACTCAACTGACTCATTTTCAAAGCTATTCTACACATTTTCCATTTACCACTTTTTTTAAAACTTCTTTTTTTTTATTAGTTTCAGGTACACAAAATATTGTAATAGTTAGACATTTATAATTTATATCCTTCACACAGTGCATTTATCCACTTTTAAACCATATGGCCCAGAATTCAATACTCTAACATCAACAAAGTGCATCCTAGTACTCAGAAGTAATTTTAGAAACTGATTTCAAAATTGTGTCTACTGATGGGGATTCAATAAATAAATTATACCAATACTTGCAAAAATCCCCTTTCCTCTACCGTCCAGTTCTCTTAGAATTCTACAGTTGCTCCAGCCTCTCTTCCTCTAGACTTTCTTAAAGGTCATTGAAAACACCAATTCATTCTCATAATTCTTCTCACATTTTCCTTCCATCTTACTAGTTTTGCCTCTTTTACCTCATGCTCTTGATGCAAGCAATAATGTCAAGGACCATATGAAAAAGATAGAACTTCATTTAGAATATGGGTAAGGAAGAGAAGTTTGAGAAGACAAAGACAAAAGTTACTCCACATAAACAGAGAGGCTTGGTCTACACAAGTGGTTCTGTCACTAGAATGTGAGCTCCACAAAAGCAGAAGAAATATTCAGTTTGTTCACTGCTGAATCTCCATTACCCATTATACCCTGTTTCTCCAAAACTAAGATCTAGCCGGGCAATCAGCTCTAATGCATCTTTTAGAGCAAAAATTAATATAAGACCCAGTATTATATTATGTTATATTAAAGACCCAGTCTTACATTATCGTAAAATAAGACTGAGTCTTATATTAATTTTTGCTCCAAAAGACGCACGCATTAGAGCTGATTGTCCGGCTAGGTTTTATTTTGGGGGAAACACAGTAGTACTTAGCCCAAAGTGGTGTTTAATAAATATTTGTGAATTAATGAATAAATTACCCATCCTTTCATTCTTTTATTCATTTAATTAATATCTTTTGAAAAAGAGAGCTTTTCAGTGATTTAGACACTATAGTTACTTTGATTTCATAGAGGAATTTCACATAGGAATGTTTTACTCCTATGTGAATGTCTTACTCCTAATATAAGAGCAATATTACTGAGATGATTACATCTTCATAATGAGCGCATTTGTTTTCTCAGTGTCCAGAGACATGTTCCCAAAACGTAATTGTGAATAACAATACAGGGACTTTGGGGAAAGAGAGGACAATTTGTCCACTGACTTCCTCCTATTTCCTGTGTCTCATTAGTCCAATCTAAATCTTCCACACTTTCTGGTTTAGTTATCTAAAGTAAAGTTGTCTCCAAGGAGCTGTTTGAAGAGGAATAGTCCTGAAGACCCAATACAGCCAGTGCACCAGGATCTGCAGGAGTAGTAGCAGTGGCACCCGGCTCCAGATCTTAGGCAAAACACAAACTATTTCTTGATCTTCTACAACCAGAAAATTGAGCAAGTATGAGTGTCTATGATGAGCATAAACTGAGTTTGTTACTACTAGTAACAAGTCTCGGGGAGTTCAAGTGTGTTGCAAGGTGTGAGTGCTTGAATCTTAGTTATTTTGATTACGTATCTAGCTTGTTACACATGAAGTTTTCTTTTCATCTATTTCTAGTTTTAAGAGTATGAATTTAAGTCAATAAGGAACTGTGCTTTGAGAGAGAGAGAGAGAGAGAGAGAGAGAGAGAGAGAGAGAGAGAGAGAGAGAGAGAGATTGAGAGAGGGAGAAGTGGTTTTAGAGCTGGGCTTTTACTAAGTTCTCAGGTTCATTAATCAGTAATGTATTTTCAGGCAAACAATTGAAATTTAATCTGAGGAATCATCTTCATTTAGTTTTATCTACTTAATATATTATCATGCTATCTTTTAAAACACATTTCACTGCTAAAAAGTGTTTGGAGAATAATAGAGGTTAAAAACACCATCAACATTAAGTCTGTTATTTACTAACTGAAATCACATGTGTGGATAATTGGCACTTTAGAATAAATACAAAACTTCTCTCTTCATTAAACTATAGAGGGTTCTGATGAATTAGAAGACACCTAGAGTTTATAGCTAATTTACTCTCCTTAACTTCTATTTGCATTTACATAGCAATGGGATCCAACTTGTATATGAATCATAATGCACCTGGGACAGTTGTGGAACTACTCAGAGCTCTCTACTGCAAGTGGATGGGGTGGAAGGTGATTATTACAGCTATTCCAGGACAAGGCCAAGATAAGAATCACATAAGACTTATTAATAAAAAGTAATGATCCAGACCCAGTTTATAATAACTATTTCAAAGGTCTTTTAGAGAAGACCAAAAATGTGTTGGGGCAGTGATGCTTAATTTACTTACATGATAATGAGAGCTCATCCTATCACACTACTAACTTACTAAGGTCTAGAGTCTCTATGTGGCACAGGATAACATACAGTTGCCAGGAGGAAATGTTAAGCGCAACTTTCTACCAAGACACTCCCACCCTTCAAAAAAGCATCAGTAGGCACATAGAGAATTCTTACTCAGAGTCAACTTTTCTATATGGGAGGGTATTTTCCATCTCCCCTATAGGGACAGAGTCCCAGAGAGCAGTTTCCAAGGCTCTAGATCTCAAATGGAAAGGTGCTGGCACGGGTAGTAGATGGCCATCATCTGTGACTAGTTAGCCATTAGCCACTGATATAACTGCCGTGGCTAAGCCAGCAAAGGTGGATTGCAGTTAGCAAGTGGGTTGTTGGTTGGTTGATTGGTTGTTTGGTTGGTTGGCAGAGAAGCAGATGGCGGACTGCTGCTAGAAAGTGAGGTTAGCAAGCGCAGATGGCGGATTGTGGATCGTGTGGATCTTGCTCCCTGTGTCTCCAACCCAGCCGCCAGCGAGAATATAGTGGTATGAACCCCCTATCTATGGCTCCATTTGTGTTCCTTTTTGCCCTCACCATATCCTGCATTCTTGTGTGGGGAGCAGGACCAGAGTCCTTGCATGACACCCCCAAATTTCAGTTAATCATTAAATAACCATTACAACTCATAGCATCTTATGCATACATCGCCACATTTTTTCCTCAAAAAATCTAACTGCCAAGAATTTTTACATGACTTCATATTACCATGTGTAACTTTACAGTGTAACTTTTTGGAAGATGTGGACTCTGGTTCATAGTTAATTATTAATGAGTTGTGATCCTTTAGGCAACTCACTTAATCTTCCCTGGTTTTAAGTTTCTGCTAGACATATATCAAGCCCTACATCTTGTAATTTTATAGTTCTAAATTTTCATATTTTAATAAAATTATCAGCTACAGAATCTTCTAGGGTTGCAATCACATCTCTAAAACAAAAGAGAAAAAATCCTCCAGGAAAAATATAGATCAATCAAATTGCTGGCATTTAAATGAGCTGAAAAGAATTTTTCTGACTGCAAATTTTGTTTTATATTTATGTAAACACACACACACACACACAAACTCAAGCCTAAGGAAAATACCACAAATTCTCAGATTCTGGATTAAGGGAATGTTTAGATCCCAACTTCATTTTAATCATTTATGTTCTTAGTGATATAACATGGAATATATTTTATATAGAATGAGTTGATGACCAAGAAATGCAAGAAAACATTGCTTTATTTTCCCTGGGACTTTACAAACATAAAAATTCAACTACATTTGTCTTCAAGAAGTATAAGATGCCTAAATAATTTGTTAATTTAAATTGCATATTCGAAATTTTATTCTATTTGTTTAAAATAATAAAGTGGTAAAAATTCCAAATGCATTTTTAGTTCATTAATAATATGACTGGAATTTTTTGTTTAAATATGGACTAAAGTTTTATCAGGCCTAATCTATCATATTTTCATGTAAAAATGTCCAAAAATTGTCTTTTCTTTCACTATTATATTCATGTTCATGTTTCAAAATATTCCCATCTTCACAAGTTTTAGATACATTGTTTATTTATTCTTCTACATGTAATGTATATGGTATACAGCTAAATTCTCACTTACTTTCCTTTGCCCATACTCTTTTCTATGTCTCAAATGCCTTTTACCTCCTTCTTTACTTGTCTCACTCCTACCCATTCTTTAAGTTCAAGACTAGAAAATTCTTTCTCCAGAAAGTCACCCATGATCCACCAAGATAAATTAAGATCCCTTATCAGTGTTTTTATGGTAAGTACCTCTGTTGTTATAGACTTACACAATACACTGAAATGTGTCTACATCTCTTACTAAATCATAAGCTCCACTAAGTAAGGACTTGATCTTATTAATTAATTTTTCCATGCCTACTACTATATCAAACACACTATAGATATATAGTAAATATTGTTAAATTTTTAAAGAGACACTGAATGGAAAGTGTTGTACTAGATACTCCTTGAGATCTCTTTCAGCTCAAGATTTAATGAACCTTTACATATATTTGTTTCATAATGAATTTTCTCCATGTTAGTTGTCCTCACATCTTCAGTAGGGTAGCATGAGGTTGATGAGCCCCTCTCCTGACGATATTTGAGAATAGCCATGAAAAGAATGCCTGCTTTGTATAGAGGCTGGAATGATACATATGAGGTCTGACAATTAAGTTCACAAACTTGTTGCAACGATGTTGCTAACATTTTTTGACAGCAGAGGGATTATTCATTATGAATTAGTACCAACTGGACAAACAGTTAACCAAGTTTACTATTTGAAAGCGTGGAAAAGACTGTGTGAAAAAGTTAGGTGAAAATGACCTGAACTTTTTGCCAACAATTCATGGCTCTTGCATCACGACAATGCACCAGCTAACAAAGCACTGTCTGTGAGGGAGTTTTTAGCCAGTAAACAAATAACTGTATTGGGACATCCTCCCTACTCACCTGATCTGGCCCCCAATGACTTCTTTCTTTACCTGAAGATAAAGGAAATATTGAAAGGAAGATATTTTGATGACACTCAGGACATCAAGGGTAATACGACGACAGCTCTGATGGCCATTTCAGAAAGAGTTCCAAAATTTCTTTGACGGTGGACCATTTGCTGGCATCAGTGCACAGCTTCCCAAGGGGAAGGTGACTATAGAGATATTCAGCAACGAGGTATATAGCGCTTTTTCCAGGATGAGTTCGCCAACCTAATTGTCAGACCTTGCGCACGTGCGTGCATGTGTATAAATTTTGGTAGTTGGTTCTAAAATAAAGGGACGAATGTGAGGTCAAATGTTTCCTCAGGGTTTCCTCAGAAATTCCTCAGAATTGTTTCTCAGAAAAAATTTCTCACAAATGTTTCTTGAGTGTCTCTGCTGCCACTGCTGACTCAGAGCCTCAGTTTTGATAATATTAAGGCAACAGTAGAGGACACCAAGGGCCTGAGAAGGATGGAAAATTGCTTTGGATACCCCCACTACCATTCAAGGAAGGTTTACCCAAATAATAATACCCTCAGTGCCTTAGTGTGTGAGCTACCCATTAGAAAGTGATTTGCCCGTCTCAGCCTTGGCTCTGTATGGAGTGTGTATGTGTATTTGTGGGAGTGAGGGATGGAGACAAAAATGTTCCTGATATTTCTTGCCACATTTTCATGTGTGACCCAAATTTAATTACAGTGGACTCGGGATATTATTCTTTTTAAGCACCTTGTAGAAGTAAATGCAAATGTTCTCTGGAGTAATACAATTTAAACCAAATCTTCTTAAAAATCCCACTAAAAAGGTCACTAACCACACAAGGACATGAGCCACCATGTCATAGCAGCACTGGACTAACAAAACTAAATAGACATTGGAATTATTTAATAAGAATATAAAATTTGTTGAAAAAATAAAAGTTGAAAGAAAACTATTAGTTCAAGACACTATTGAAATTTCACACAAGGTTTTGAGAAAGTGAAAAACATAATAATTAAAATTAATTTAGCAGGTGTCTTAAAAAACACATTAGACACTATGAGAATTAGTAAAAGGAATAGGTCTAAAAAAATTGTTTTTAGCTTTCTGATCCATTCTAAATTCAGTTTTGTATGTGGTGTGAAGTAGAAAATAAAGATTTTTTTTATATGGATATTCAGTTACTGAGCAACATTTGTTGAAAAGTTTTCCTTTCCTGAAATAGATTACACTAGTTTCTTTGTCAAGAACCAGCTGAAGGTATAATAGCATTTTTATAAGATCCCAACAGAAATAATTTTCCCAAGATGGATGAAGTCTGGCATGAACAAAAACACCCCAAACTGTGCCATTTCCCTAGTATAAATCCATCATCATTTATCCATAGCTACATATATACACAAGTATAAATTATTGGTAATGAAGATGATAATATACCATGGCTAGTAAAAACAAAAACAAAAAATCATTATCTTACCTAACCTAAAGGAACTTGTTTAGGAGAAGTTTAGCTTCCCAATGCAGATATTTTTTGCATACCCACCCTTAAAAATGTCTCCTTTCTTCATTTGGATCTCCTCCACTCAATAAGAACATAAAGAATCATATCCATATTTTTAGATCTAGCATATACTATGTATAACACCTCATGAAAATTTTCCACTGTGGCATATATTTTTCATCATTGACATTATTGTCTAACTTGTGTTTCTCCCATACTTGGCTTTGAACTTCCTTAGACAATCATTTTATTTTATAAACCTTGCAAGTCATTTCTACTCCTGTGTCACAGTGTTTGAAATGTAAGTGTTTTTTAAAAAAGTGGATATAACTACTTGGGTTTGGCTTTAATACCACCAGTTATCAGAAGAAAATTCCATTATTGAAATACTTTACATTCAGCTGAAAGTATTTTAAATGATAACAAATAACATTTTTGCAAAATGTGTCACTCTATCAGAATAACATGGGGAACTTGTAAAATCAAGCTAGTCCTGTTGAGTCAGAATTTCTGCAGGTGGAGCCTGATAGGATCAAATTCAAGAATTACAGATTAGACTCAAAGAAATTTGAGAGAAGTCAACAGAAACGTTTCAGATCACAACTTCTATTACATTCATTTGAACACTTTCATTTTTGTTTCCTATAATACACATGTAGCCATTTCACTGCAATAGCTCTTTCAATTACAAAGGCATTCTAATAACTGCAGCTTTAAATATTATTTAAATAAGAATATGGGAGTCAATTATGAGAAAAGTTTATTTGACTATAACAATTATAATTTATTACTTCATCTTTCAACATCTCAAAAGCACAATATATTTTGTACTGTTTTATAAATATGTAAAATGATATGAAAATGATAGTTTATTTCAAACATATAGGACACTTTCGTATTTGGCAGCAGTTACATCCAAATAAAATGATGTCCACACAAGTATATATACATATATAAAGAAAGATGTGAGCATTATGGTAACAGGGTACATGGAAATAGTGAATAGATTTGACCAACTCAAGGTAGGTAGATTCTTTTATATGCAACAACACATTAGATCGGTACAAGTGAAATAGATAAGGGAGATCAAAATGATGCATTATGGGGACCTGCCTATGCAGATTCCAAGTGTCAGGTTTCAACTGAGCAGTATATGTCTAATGATTATTTAATGATTGTCAACTCAATTTGAAAGGATTCTCCCTTCTCTGGAATTTCAGTTCATCTAGTCCTAATTGCTTCTACTTCATTCCTATGCCTTTAAAAATATTTTTGCAATTCACCTAGGTTTTTTTTATTGTTGTTGCAATGAGAAATTTGGCCCATCGTAAATTATTATATCTTAACTAGAACCGAAAGATCTACCTTCAAAAAAAAAAAACTGGTCAATAAGGGTAAACAGTTTTTATTTTTCTTTGTTTTATTTCTTTAATATCCTACTTGGCTATAAGCCCTGAAATTCACATGATCCATTGATGATAAGGAGCAGGTTTAAACTTTAGAAGAACGAAGTTAATGAGAACAATATTTCATTAACTATGTGACTGTGGCTCATAAACAGTTATTTTGGTTTCATTGGAAAAGGGACAACATAGACCTGCCAACTTTCTATCTGTTAGTTATCTTTTTCTCTTCAATTTAACCACCTATTGATTTATTGGGAGTATTGCTAGATGTTTTATTGCTACATAGAAATAAATCATGGTTAATTAAAAGCTATATCATGGATATTTCATAAAAGTGATCATTGTGATAAATATAACTATGGAGTTAAAAACAGCAACAATATTTTAAAAATTAAACACAGTGACCAACATACATTATATTCAATATTTTTATATTATTTTATACTCTATGTTAATATTTTTATATAGTGAATATTTTAAAAATTTGGATCAGATAGTTTCTGTAATTTAGAGGCTTTTATACATAACATGAGAAATTCTCATTATCCTCAAAAATTTCAATAACCAAATATAATTCAGAATTTAAAACTGCTCAGTTATCATATTTTATGAAAGCTCCATTGGTCACCAAAAAAAAATGTAGTGACTCTCAATAATTTACCAGTAAATGTTGTATATCTTTTTACAAAGTACTTTAATAATAATGCAAAAAAATAGAATTCAAAAGTTAAACATAAAAATTAATCAAGGCATGGAAACAAGGTGTTTAGAGGATATCAAATCTTAAGAACAAAAGGTTATATTTGTCCTTTGAGTATAGTCCCAAGAATTTCAGTAGAAAAAGATGTTTAAAACTTATTTAGTAAGTACATCTAAAATAATATCTAACTATTCAGCTCTAAGAATTTATTTCAGCTCTACATAAACATGGAAAAACTGAGTTCTCTCACTTTGAATTGAGTCCACGAAAGTAGGAGAGCCATCAAATGGTGAGATAGTTGGGGCAATTTCCATTTCACTACTCACAAATTACTTTACTTTTTCACCTTGGTTTATGATCTGAAGTGAGAGCGGAATAGATAAAGATTGTGAATTTTTTTTCCACCTTGTACTTTTGAACATCTCTTCTTTAAGGCATAGTCAGAAAACATTTTCTATGGACTGAATCGTGTCCTCCCACTCTCAAATTCATATGTTGAAGCTCTCGTTCCAATGTGATGGTATTTGGAGATGGAGCCTTTGGGAGATTAATTAGGCTTAGGTGAGGTCCTGAGAGTAGGGCCCTCATCATGGGATTAGTGCCCTTGTAAGAAGAGACATCAGAGAGCTTGCTCTTTCTCTGCCACATGAGGACACAGCAAAAAGATGGCCATCTGTAAGCCAGAAGAGAGCCCTCACCAGAACCTAATCACGCTGTCACTCTGACCTCACACATCCAGCCTCCAGTATTGTGAAAAAATATATTACTGTTGTTCGAGCCACCCAGTCTATCATGTTGTTATGGTAGCCTGAGCTAAGACAAGTTTGAAACAAAACATTTAGCCTATATTAATTTAGCCAATGAATAGGTTGAGTAGAAAATATTGGCTGACTTACTCTCTCCCAGGTGCCACTTGCTCTCTGTTTTAGAACCCAACCATTCTGCCGATATCCACCCTCATTATTTTTCCTCTCTGGCCTGCCTATGACATTTTCAGATAGTGCTGGATTTCTTCTACTTTTCAACTTCCTCTACTTTTGCTTTTTTTACTCTTTTGATGATTTCTGAATTTGTCAAGATTGTAGCCAATAACAGGATTTATTGCTTAGAAAAAAATCTGCCCAAACCACTTGGTGGATGAAAAGGTTGACAGACAGGACTAGGGATGACAAAGAGAAACCCAAGGTGGGGGTGGAGGGAAGAGAAAGAGGAGGAAGAAGAAGGAGTGGGGCGGGGACAGGAGGAAGAGGAGAAGGAAGAGCAGGAGAAGAAGAACAGAAAACTAGCAGGAATATGAAATTATTTCCATTCTTTTAATTCCAAGAGCAAAAGTAATGAAGAATTTGGTCAGTCCTAGCACAGCTGAATGCGTTAGCCAGAGCGGCCTTGCACACACTCTATTCCTAGTTAACCCATTTGAGGAATGAATTTAGATAGCGAAAAAAACTACAGGCACAAGGAACACATAGTGATTGGAGAAAGAGCCGTGCATGATATCTGCACTCAAGCTCGGGAAAACAGTTGAGAAGGAGTTTTAGACATGTTTGTTTCTATAAGCAAAAAGACATTATGAAGGGAAACATTATGGCTAACTAATGTGTATAAAGTATAAGTTGACCTTGGGGGTTGCTGGAGAGACCTTCTGAGTGTTCTTCCGTGAACTTTTCTGGAGTCAGTATTAAATAGTAAGTCAGGCAGTTACAGAGCCTCCTTGTTTCACGTGGACTTCTCCAGTATCGTTACTGGGAAGAAAGCCCCAGAGAGCAGAATTTCTAGATTAGAAGAGACAGATTGTCACTTTTCCAGTGTCCTAGGTAAGGGTTCAGAGCAACCCAGGCCATGTTCTCCTTGCACTGCTTTCCTTGTCTGGATTATTGGACCTACTCTGCACTCAGGATGAGGCACAGAGAAAAAAGTAAACAATTTCCAGCTATGCCAACACCTTAGTACTGAATGCATCGAAGTTCTGTGGGATGGTACTTCAATTTCTCAGGATTGTGTTCTTTTGCCATCCAATCAGCCATTGATTCTGAGTGATTACAGAATTTGGGTGACATCAAATTTCTAAACCATTTACTTCTGCCAGTCTTACATACTGCTTCCTTCATAAAGAAAGTTTGTTGTACCATATCTGTTCTGTACATAGATAACACCATACATCCATAATCTCTTAAAAAGGAACTTACTAATACATTACCCCATTATTTTAGATATGGTTTCATTACCTAGTCTGGGATTTATTAATTATTCCATTGCTCTTTTTGATATTACTACCTGAAAGAACAGAGGGGCAGGCTATGTTGTTCTTCTACTCTGTTACCTCAAAGTTTCATCTCTCAACTGAGGTTACTAGGAAACTTTATTTGGAAGCACTGAGCACTTTATTGACCTACTGCTGTACTATTACCAGTGACATTTAATTACTGAACAGTTAAGGACAAGGCAATTTCTAGCAGTGACTACAGCAGTGTGGGGAGAGCAATGAGAATACATTAATTACTATTCGCTGAGTGAATTTCAGAGGGTTCTCTTTCAAGCTTTCCATTCTAAGAAGGAGATGATAGGTGACTTGGAGATGTAATCCATCTTCCTGCTCGATTATCGTCCTAGCTCCACAGCTCAGGAGGAGCTGGTCAAACACTCTGCTTTCAGCCTAGACTCTGACTGCACATCTGCAGATGAAGCCAAAATATTTTTAATCATTATACAGCCAGTTATCACACTCTGACCCTTTTAATTAGTATTTTTATTGAAATGCGTGTTTCTCCCCTTCGTATAATACACCTAAATGTTTAACATCTTAAATGCAAACTGAATAAAATTAAGTGAGAGGCCAAAATAAGAACCAGAATGCACAACTTTTCATGAATTTCAAATTTCCCGAAAGGTGATGACTCAGCCCCCATACATAGAGGTGCTAATTTATTTAATCATAGGTTAGTGGAACAGTGCTCTGGAAATAGTTGCTTAGAAACATGAATGCTATGATGAAGCACTTTGAAGCACTTTATTGAACTACTGCTGACCCATAACCACCGAGCTTTAAATTGCTAAGCTGTTAAGAAGAAGATAATTTTCATCACTGGCTACAGCCGCATAGGGAGATCATTGAAAATACATTAATATCTGCCTAGTTTATTCATAGTACCACATTATCATCATTTTGAGATGACAGCATCCTATGTGCTAATCAAGAGCCATTTGGCCACCTGGACCCATAGCTTTGTACCTTTTTTCCCCTCTCTCTGTTCCTTTTTTTCATAATTTTTTTTTTTAATGTAACATTTACTCAAGACACAAAAGAGCATGTGTTGCAGAACAAAGACCACAGCTGCCAAAGTGTTCATGCCTGAACGAGGCATGTCCTATAGAAGTCCTCTATGTGTGGTTCGGGAGTCACCCTGTGATCCCAAAATCCACTCCAGAAATTTTTATTTCTGGCTTAAGTATTAATTTACATACAAACTCACAATTAGAGGAGCCATCTTAAATTAACATATCTAAAGACAGGATGTGTCAACCAGCAGGAGTTGGTCAGGATATAACAATTACAGTGGGTAAAGTACCCACCACTGACTGATTCTCAAGGTTTCATTCACTAGCACTGTCTAGCGAGAAGGAATGTATGCTCTGAAAAAGTGACTTCTGTGTGTTTTCCACCCTCTTTTTCCAAATGGAGATTTCACACATTTAACTTATTCCTTCAATGCCAGTGTGTTGGGAGCCTATAATTTGACTTTTAATTAGTGCATATGACTTGTGGGAATTAAGCTCCATAGTGATACTGATATCTGTCCTTTCTTGTTTTATCTCTAATATTTCCCAAGAACCTATAACGGTGCCTGGCACATAGTAGATGCCCAATAAACATGTGTTGAATGAATAAATAAACGAATGTATGAATGTTGAAAAAGACTGTAACTCACCAAGAGATTTAGGATTTCAAAGTACATAAAGAAGCACCTGGATGAGAATTTGGAGTGGCCTCCATAATGACAGGTATGCTTGTGTATGGAAAAAGCATTCTGAGTTGCCTTTCCTCTTCAATCCCCACTTCTTCTTTACTAAGAGAACTCTGCTTTTGCATAGAGCAGCAAAGTGTAAGCATACGTGAATTTCACTTCTTTAACATGCATTCTGCTTTAACCCAAGCTAGCGTTATTTATCCTGTAGAACTATAACTCACTTGCATTCTTTCCCCAGATCTTCCTACTTGTGCTTATACTGTGTGTTAGCTTCTTTTAATCATTAAGCCCTTAGGACATTGGGTTCTGGACAACAGCAAATCACTTAAGAATAAAGCTTCAGGTCTATCAACCATGACTGGATATAATAACTAAACCTCAAACAACGAGTGAGGGTTTAATACAACAAAGCTAATGCCTTGCCTTCAGTTATGTTTCAGCTCCAGACTCATGAAAACGGAATAGTCCCACGGACCTCATCCCCTGGAAACCAGACCCAACAATGATGCCATGACTGCCATCAGGATCTGAAGTCATGATTAATCGCTCCCTGCCTTAGCCCCCAACCCATCAGTAGAGCCCCCAGCCCCAGCTCCCTTAGCAACCATGATGAATGATTGTTCTCTTATATAATGTAACCCCTAGAGGCCCTCGGGGAGCCAGGTTTCTGAGAGCACTGGCTCACCAGTGTCTCCAGACTCCTTTCTGCTAGTGCTTCCTTTGGGCTTGGATGTACATAGGCAAGCTGGCCCCTTTGAGTCTGTGGTAACAAAAGTGCCTACCTCAACACACACAGTCCCAGCCTCCCTTCACATGGGAGTCAGAGGAAACGGAGGAGAAGTGGTCCCTTCTTTCCATCTATAATTAGTACCAAAAAAATTGTACAGAGTTCAGCCCTATATTGTGCTTCTGATCTAACTGGCAGCTGCCTAAATCCATACTTCCTGTTATGTAAGAAAAATAAGTACTTATTGCACAAATGAAGTTGCTTTTCTTTTACTTTGTACGTGAATGCATTTCTAAAACATATAATCAGTACGTGCTCTTTTTCACACCTTCACCTTTTTTTTAATTATACTTTATTGGGGTGACAATTATTAGTAAAGTTACATAGATTTCAGGTGTACAACTCTGTAATACATTATCTATATCTCACATTGTGTGTTCACCACCCAGAGTCAGTTCTCTTTCCATCACCATACATTAGACCCCGTTTGCCCTCTTTTAGAGGGCCCTATTCCCCCTCCCTGCTTACACTCTTGTAACCCTTAAACTATTGTTTATGTCTATGACTTTTCCTTTATTTGTTTAATCTTGTTCTTTTGTTGTTTTCAGTTTTATATACCACGTATCAGTGAAATCATATGGTTCTCTACTATTTCTGTCTGACTTATTTCGCTTAGCAATATAATCTCAAGATCCATCCATGTTGTCACAAATGGTACGATTTCATCTTTTCTCACTGTTGAATAGTATTCCATTGTGTATGTATACCACAACTTCTTTATCCATTCATCTCTCAAAAGACATTTTGGTTGTTTCTATGTCTTGGCCACTGTAAATAAAGCTTCAATGAACATTGGAGCACGCATGTCTTTACGGATAAATGTTTTCAGATTTTTTGGGTAGATACCCAGGAGAGGGATTTCTGGGTCATATGGTAATTCTATTCGTAATCTTTTGAGGAACCTCCACACTGCCTTCCATAATGGCTGCACCAGTCTGCATTCCCACAAACAGTGTATGAGGGTTCCTTTTTCTCCACAGCCTCTCCGACACTTGTTACTATTTGTCTTGCTGATGATAGCCATTCTAACTGGGGTGAGGTGATATCTCATTGTGGTTTTCATTTGCATTTCTCTGATGATTAGTGATGTTGGGCATTTTTTCATGTCTATTTGCCATTTGTATGTCCTCTTTGGAGAAAGGAACTCTGCTTATTTTTCAATTGGGTTGTTTGTTTTTTTGTTGTTGAGTTGTATGAGTTCCTTGTATATTTTAGATATTAGCCCCTTATCGGAGGCGCTGTTTGCAAAAATCTTCTCCCATTCAGTTGGTTGCCTCTTTACCTTGTCAATGGTTTATTTTGCTGTGCAGAAGCTTTTAAGTTTGATATAGTCCCATTCATTTATTTTACCTTTTACTTCCCTTGCCTTTGGAGTCAAATTCATAAAATGCTCTTTGAGTCCAAGGTCCATAAGTTTATTAACTATGTTTTTTTCTATCCAGTTGATAGTTTCAGGTCTTATGCTTAGGTCTTTGATACATTTTGAATTAATTTTGGTACATGGTGACAGATAGCAGTCCAGTTTCATTCTTTTGCATGTGGCTTTCCAGTTCTCCCAGCACTATTTATTGAAGAGGCTGTCTTTCACTCCTTCACTTTTAATTTTCCCTTCTTACACTTTATTTTGGACTCTGATTCTAGACATCTCTGAAATTGCACCTATTTCTCTTACTCAGTCTCACTCTAGCATAAAACATTTTTAACCATTACATTTTCCCTATAATTTTCTCCATGTGGGTTTTATTAACACAATTAACTTGCTGTCCTCCTAATCTCATCCTCCTTTTAATTTTCTCCAGAAGCCTTATCAATGTTGGTATTCTCCAGGATTCCATCCTCAGTTTTCTTCCTGAAGTAGAAAGTAGCTACATAATTATTTTGAATTATTTTATAAGGAAGATTTGTTCCTTCTCCCCTTTTTATTTATATAATCATTCATGTATTTATATCAATATGGACTCATGCGTATTTATTTTATATTTGGAGTTATCATCCAGTACTATGTCATTTATTTTTTTGCACAAATTATTCCAGCTTGGCCATTGGAAGCTTTTCCTGGTTGGCTCTTGTGTCCCTTTGCTATAGCCCCATCTTTTTTTTTTTTTTTTTTTTTTTTTTTAATGAGAAACTTCTTATTTGAAGGCACTATAACAGTTTCATTTATTTTGGTTTTTAAGTACCTCTTTCATTTGTAATTAGTTATTACAGAAAATCAAAGTCTATGAAAGAAACTTTCATTGGAATCTTATTTTCACGTGGCAGAGACAAAGTGTAATCGTACTGATATTTTTATGTATCTCTCTTATGATATTATAAGCACAATAAGTCCAGCATCAGTAAATCCTCAAACAGTAAATCCTCTATACCATCTTAGTATATAAGGTAGTTAGTGTTCACATAGGTATATGGATGAAAAACAGATTTACAGTGACTATTTATAGCATGCTTTATTAATGGAGTAGTGACACCTAGAGGCCACACTTTACATTAACTGAAAGGTCTTGAAGAATGTTCACATTTATTGGTCTAAATCTACCCCCACCTCAGGTTCCTTGACAGGGAAGGAGTCAAAAAGACAAAACCCTACCCGATAACTAACCTAAGGATATTAATCTTATATTGATTGGCTGAGGTATAATTGTGAAGAGTCAGCATTCACCACAATGACAGTAAATGATAAAAAAAAAAAAAAACAGAGGCAAGTTGATTCAGAATGAGCCAAAGAAAATACTATATTGAGTGAAAAACAATGTGAGATACTAGTAACTGATATCTTTATCCCAAAAAACAAATTTAGAGAGTGCACATTAACTCATCTATTGAAAAACAAGAATTTGCCAGACTATATAGTTGATACTTAAAGACACTAAAGTAGAAGATGTTCAAGATATAAATAGTTTGGAAACCAAGATATTACTGAAGCAATTATACGTTTAGATCACTTTAAAGATCTTTCCTGAATAACTAGCATATGTCACAAGAGGAAACCATCAGTCCACAGCATTAACAGAGGAAAATAACAAAGTTTTTCTCTATTATATAAGTATCCCCAAGGGCAATAAAATATTCACGAAAAGAAGTGAAACCTATGGAGTTCTAACTCATGGAGACAATAATAGTTTACAAGAACACAGATGCTTTTACAGCTTTGAGAAATCATGCATCTTATAAAGTAGTGAAGACAGATTTGCATAATCTAATTTATCAAGAATTTATCAGTTGTTTAACGTGTCCACTATTGTGTTATTGAAATGCCATGATATGCTCTTAGCTTGAAAAGATTTTGAAAACTTTGTATTGTTTTGTTCCTTTTAAAATGATACCAAAGTTCCACTGAAGGCTATAACAAAGTGGCTGTAGTGAACATTTCTTAGAGGACAACTAGAAAAAGAGAAGAAAACTATATCTGTTTGGAGGCATGCAAGGGTTGTGAAGGTAACTAGACCTTCAAATGATATAATCATATATAGATAAGTGAACCTGACAGAGAGGGAAACCAACATTCTGAAGTGGTCATATTCCTTTGGTTATTTGCTAATTCTGCGTAGAGGCCAAGAGGCTGAGAATACAGTAAACGATTCAGGTAAGTTCTGCTATTAGGTGCCAGAAAAAACAGTAGAGATTACAGAAGAGTCTTGAACCTGAAAATATAAAAACTGAAGACATGAAGGATAAGTTAGGAGCAGTAGCAGAGAATCATTGTCTTTGATAATTTGACTGTGACAATATGACAATAAAACTTGCATATAACTATGGTTTTCATCTTCAAAAGAGCAGAAAACTATGGAAGGTATAAATTAAACTTGGAAGTATTTCACCAGGAATGGATTCGACAAATTAAGAATAAAACAGAAATTATACAATTTAAAAATACTATAAATTACTAGTTTAATAGATAGGTTAAAGGAAAATTAGACATAAGGTAAGAGAGTTATAGTTAACTGAGACAAGTCAATAGAAAATATTTAGATGAAAAAGAGAGAATAAAGACTAAAATACAAAAAAAAGCATATTTTTTCAAACAGTAAAAATGCCAATCATCTGTTTAGTTGAAGCTCTAGAAAGGAAGAAATTAGAGAGAGCTGAGAAGAAGCCATATTAAACGACGTAATGGCTAAGACTTTTTAAACAACAAGTCATAGATTCAAGAAGCCCTGAAAACATCAATGGTTAAATATTTTTAAAAAGCACGCACACATTTAGGCACATGATATTTAAACTGAGGAAAATGAAAGGCAAAAATTACAGAAAATAAGACACAATACTTTCAAGGAAGTGCCATGATGTATTAGATTTCTTAATAGAAATGGTAAGTCAAAGAACAATGGAATAACATTTTAAAGATAAACTAAAATAAACTTCAACCTATATTTTCATATAAAAAATAATTAAAAAATGACAGGAAAATTAAGATGTTTTCAGAAAAATAAAACTGAGATTAATAGTAAAACTAAAGGGAAAGTTTCAAACAGAAGGAAAATGATTCTATCTTTAAAGCCCCCAGTTTGAGTCCTTAGCCCTGGTCCACTTTACTGTAAGTAGTTCCCTTATTAAACTCTCTCCATTTAAACAAACTACCTGATTGATACAAAAATAAACCACCTTTTCCTTTTTTTATATCTATTTTAGTAATATCTTACCCATATTAAATACCAACCTGTACTTGAATTTTAAGAATTAACTCTCAACCACCTCTCCTGGATCTCATTTGGAAAATTGGAGATTTGGGGCAACTCTGGCATTTCTGCCTAGATTTTATGAAATTTTATTTCTTATCACAGTATCTTCCCCAAGGTGTTTCAAGTGGCCTTCAAGGACACGTAGGTGGAGACATCTATTATGGTTCCCACACATTTACAGAAACATGAAATATTGGCATTATATGCTCACTTAGTGTTATAACATGCAATGACCAACAGGAGACAAAATTTCAACTTTATGTGTCTTTCCTAAGGTGAAATTATTATTTTGCTATGGTTAATACCATTTCTACTACATAGCAAAGCAATTTTTATTCTCATTTATAATTCAATGTACACAACTAAAAATTTTAGAATGTTCAAAGAATGTTTTTTTTAATTGAATATTCTAAATCGTCTTTCTTAATCTAAGTATAACTTTAAACTCACATGATTTATTTTGTTACTTGAGACAAGGACCACAGTCTCAGGAAAGAAGTTTGTATATTACCAAATTTTTGTTTATATTTGATGTCATCATTTTAAATCTGGCAATTAATATTCTTCTAATTGAGCTATATGTTATATCTATGTCTGAAATTTATTTTCTATATCATTTTTAGACATACAAATTCTTCCTTCAAATTTAAAATACATAATTATAAAATATAATATGAATTTTTAAAAATAGTATATGATTATATATAATTTATTTTTCTCTTTCCTATTTGTTCAGTTTTCCTGTCTTCTTTGCCTATTTCTTCTGAAGAAGTTTCTTTTCATTTTTACTTCAAAGATATTTTTTATAATTATTTGAAGACAGAATGTCAGAAATGCTTTTTGTGATATTTACCTGCCAAGGATTTTGTACGTAGCCATTTCTTCAAGAGAGTTCCAAACCATACTTTTCTTTTTTAAATGGTAGCATAAGAACACTTAAGGTGCTTAATTCAAATTTCAAGTTCAGAATTATAATTTTGAAACATAAAAATGTAACTGAAAAATTGATGCAAGAAATATGTTCTACTATTTTAACCATCATGAAAAGAAATGACAGTTCTCCTAATGAGTTAATTGTGAGAACCAAGTAACACTTCCAAAAATAAGTTACAGTGAAACATATTTCAGTCAACTGATTGAAAGATTCAAACAGAAAAATGTCCCCAAGCTGTTGTACAATTGAGGGAAGAAAGAAGAAAATGGAAACAAGACTTTTGAAATGCCTACTAGGTGTCAGACATACACATGAGTGTTTCACATGTTATTTTATTAATCCTCACAATTATCCAGTTACGTAACTAACCTAACTGGATAATTGTTTCAGAGATGAATAAACGAGGGCTCAGAGAATTTAAGCAGCTTGCAAATCACAGAAACAGTGTTTGCTATTTACCTGCATAAACACTTACCTTTACTCTTTTGCCTCTCTAATGATTTCCAGTGTTACACACACATTCCCATAGGGCAAAAGATAATGTCACTTTAATTTTTGATTTCTTAAGTTTATTATGTAGAGAAAATCATAGTTTGAAGGTTGAATTAATTACTAATTATTTCTCTTACTCCAGGATGTCTTAGATTATTTGAAACCTGCCAATGACCCTTTGGGTCGCCACTGTGTACATTTATCCTTCCCTTGACTTCTACTTTGTTTCCACACAATATATGAGAATCATTCTAGAGGGCAAAACACATTAATATTGTCCTTGGTGTCATATGAGTTGCATTTACTATTCAAGGTCCCAGAAGGAAGCAGCTGTTTCAATAAATGGTGTGAGACTTGCAAATTGTTGAGTAATGATGGCATTGAGCTGCAATGATCACAGTCGGGAAACTTTCAGAGGAATTTTATGAGTAGAAAGATTCAATGTGTTTTAATAGTTTTCTCTTTTTTTAATGTGTTTGTAGTTATATTGCTTAAATCACTATGGATTGATGCACCGAGTAGTCAGCTAGTCAGTTTGCATATATTCTCTCTAATCCTAATAAAACCACCATGAAACGTGGGTTGTTATCCACATTGTATGAGTAAACTGAGGCATCAAGAAGCTCCATGATTTGGACAAAATCACAGAGCTGAGAGTGATGGAACTGAGATTAGAACTCAAGGGCTGTTGATTGCAAAACTATCCTTGCACTACCTCATGAGAACTCCTTAAAAAAATTCCAGAGCCTTAAAAAAAAACAACACCTATTTTTTAAATACCTTATTATTAAATAAATTGCATTATTCAGAATATATTTTCTTTTGAAATGATTTCACCACTATGTATATTTTGCTTATACTATTGAAACATATTGATGATTAATGGGTCCATCCGTTTCCTATTGTGCTAAATTCATGAAACAAAAGCTTTGTTTCTCTATTGAAAATTTTTTGCTACAAATCTATGGTAATAAAAAAAAATGCTTACTCCCAAGGTAAATCTTAGAAGAAAATGATAATGTATCTAATCTGCCATGTATAAGATAAATATAACTTCCTTTTCAGAAAACAATTACCCTTACATATTATTATAATTGGTACCCTACAGAACATATCCTTGGAAATTTCTCATTTATGAGGAATTTTTATTTTTCTCATAAAGCTACATTGAACATACAGTTTTACTAAAAAGAAGTGTATGCTTTGATTAATATTGATAGAAAATCCAGATTTTATCATTAGAGAGAAATCTGCAACACAAGAAATCTGCTTAAGAGCTGACAAATTGTCAGAATAAATATATTCATTGTCCAAAAGGATTTTTTTCACTAGTTCTTCAATAAATTATATTTCAGTATAGAAGGCAATGAGTGGTTCATGAATTTAGACAATGTTTTTGTTTATTTGTTTGTGTGTTTACTTTCAGCTCCCATAACAACTAGATGAAATTCCTACAGAAGCGCTGAGGACATTGGTCTCTGGGAAGTACTATGTGTGTTACTTTTCTTTGAAAGGGAGTTGCTATTGTTGAATTATATTAAAACAGAAGTAACTTTTCCCTGAAAAATTACTCTTAATATTGGAAACATTATTTTGAATAAATAGAGGTATGTTAACCACAAATTGAGAAAGGAAAACTACCAAGAGTTAAACAGTCAAGGACCTTCGTAATAACTTAACCATACAAATTGGACTGTATGTTCAGGACTTAGAAATTAGAAATATTGCAATACAAATCTACCAGAACCCTAAAACAATTGGCTCACTTTTTCCAGAACTTCCTACATTTTTTCATACAGTCTCATAAAATTTGTAAACTTACAATGAAAACTTTAGAATATTTCTAACATTTACATGCGTGTCCTTTTTCTCAATTGAGCATATCAACAGAGCTGTGGTTGGGAGTTGAAGGCATATTTGCTAAAGGCTTTGAAATGCACAGAAAAAATCTAAGAACAATAGGAACAATAAAGTGCTAATATCCTGAACCGGGTTAATAATTAAATATAATTAATCTAAAACAACAATGTAGGATAGTTTATATTGGAGCTCTAGTTAATCTTCAACACCACAAATGGGTATTGGCTCTATAAAATCAAATAAATCTCAGTAATTGAGTGAATTATTTTCATTTTAAATTTGAATTTCTGATCTTACTGCACAAATAATGACTGTCTCAAGTCCCTAGGAAGCCATTAGGTTTTGAAAGGAAAAATCTACCTAGGTATGCCTTGACTAATTTAAAGACACATTTTACAATTAAAGGATTATTAGCAAAGATTGGGGGTGGCTGTAGGAGGACATTATATGGGGAAATTCCAAGATAGTCTAAAGTAATTCAAAGAATAGAGTTCATATTTATTAGACATTAATGTGACCAGATAACGTGAAATACCAAAATTGCATGCTCTGCCACCAAATGGACCATCAATGTAAAAAAATAATTCAGATCAAGCTTTCCCTTTTATATTCATACTGCTTAATTGTCGTTGGGTGGTGAGGAGCAAGTGCAAAAATAATGACTAAAACTTCATAAATTTCCCAAAATAAATTCACATGTTGTAATTTTGCTTCTACTGATTAATTAATGTGATAACAAAATTTTAGAGGCACAAAAATAAGTTTTACAGAAATACTTATTCTCCATTTATTTAGAACCCCATCTAGTGAAAATCACATATTCACCTCCATAATTTAATTTCAATTTATAAGAAATACATTAAAATAAGAGCAGATGTTTTCACTTAAATTATAACTGTTCTAAGAGCATGTGCATTATAAAAATTCTTGTAAGCATAACTGGTTAGTTTTCTTTGTAATACATATTTACATTACCAGCATACATAAAGAAGCCCAGAATTTCAACCAATAGTACATAATGCTGTTCATATTATTTGGCAAAAGTATAATCATTGCTGATGGAAAAATATTAGAAAAAGCATAAAGCTATATGTAAATAATATGGTGTAAGGTTGGCCTACTGTTCAAATGTGATACATCAGTGAAGCATTCATTTAATTCTAAATAATGCATAAATACTATATTAAGCATTTTCAGATTATAAGAAGCGGGACATGGTAGGTAAAATGATTGGCATTTATTATCTGAGCACAAGAGATTAAGAAACCCAGACATCCTTTTGGGCTTTGGAGAATTAACACAATAGTTCAAATCATTCCAATTGTTATGACTACTCTTATGATCCAAAAGAAATACTAGACACTTATATATGTTATCCTTTAGAAGCCAGATTTTGTTTCCTCACTACTCCATTGATTTCATGATAATTATGACAAAGCTTTTTTACTATTTTTACCTCTACTATATGTGTAATACAGTCCCTGATTCTACTCCTTTCTCCTGAAATTAAAATGTTCTATAAAGGGGGTATGAATGAATATCATTAGTCCCCATCTTATATGGAGCAGAGGTCTCCACCAGGTCACCTCATAAGCTATGGGCTCTGTATATGTAGGCTATAGAGACTATATATGTCTTTGGCTGAAGTGTTGGGGCAGTCAGTTGTGTCCATGGAAACCAAAACACATGACAAAATTCTTGGTGAGTTATAAGAAGAAACTGCTTGTGACTACATAATTCAGATGGGAGCACAGCCACAGCAGTCCTTAGTTCTTTACGGGCTTGTCACCTATATAGTTATGCAAGGTTTTGTATTATACAGATTATAAAAATAATTAAGTCCTGTTCTTTACGGAGGTTTCAGTCTCAACCCATTTTTTTTGGTGGTTTTTAGGTAGGATCTTAGAGAAACTGTCCTCATAGAGGTCTGGGTTATCTTTCCTCTGTAGGTTTGTAAGATTTCCCTCTCTGAAACATTCAAAGTTTGATCTATCATGGATCATAAAAAATATTCGAAAATGGGAAATCAACTTACTTCTCCTTAAAATGGCACTTTACCAAGGAGACTGTGTATTATCTAGCTGTCTATCTGTCTGTCTATCTATCTATCTATCTATCTATCTATCTATCTATCTATTATCTTTTTACAAACAAATATACATTAAATATTACAGAATTCTAGATCTTATGTCGTATATATTTAAATGGTGGAAAAATAATATCGAGTTTTTATAAAATATGAAAGAATTCTAGAAAGCATAACATAAGCCGATAAAGTCAGACTTGGGGGGAATTAAACCACTTGCCTTAATTTTTTAAAAGCGTGATGTTCTTTATTTGCTTACGTTAAATACTGTATTTAATTGAGTGTTCATGGTTTACATATAAGAAATCAAAGATTTTTGTAAGCAACATCATCCCCCAAATTTAACATATCTCTCCTTAAAGTGCAATAAATCATGAAATTTTTTTAATTAAATTTATTGGGGTGACAATTGTTAGTAAATTTACATAGATTTCAGGTGTACAATTCTGTATTACATCATCTATAAATCCCATTGTGTGTTCACCACCCAGAGTCAGTTCAAATATATGGTGATGAAATTTTTTTAACTTCAATTTTTTTCATGTTCCTAGGTAAACGTCCTTGGCCAGCATATGACAAGCATCATGACTCTAGCAAGAAAATAAACCTTTATGAGTTGTTACCGTACATTTTATGGCTGTTTGTTTTATGTCCATTGTCCTCGCTAAACTGTTAAGTTGTTGGTACAATGAGTAGTATATTTTATCTCTATAGCACCAGTGTCTGGAATGCTTATCTAATATATGCTATTTTCTGAATTTAGTTGTTTTAAAAAGCAAATTACTTCGATAATAAGCAGAGTTGATATGCATTTAGAGTTCACGGTTGCACTAAGTCAAAGGTTATAAGTGACATTCGAAAAAGCAATTGGGGTCAGAAACCAGATTGCAGTGGGTAAAGAGAGGTTGGTGAAAGTCCTATAACCTTCACAAAGTTTTGTAATGAAGAGAAGAAAGAAAGGGAGCTGAATGAGTGCAAGAGTGAGGGGAAAGACTTCGTTTGAGGACAGTGAAACAGATCTGTGTACTTACAGAGGAATGATCAGGTAAAGCAAGAGAATCTGAAGGTATGAGAAAATAGGACCTGTTTTTTTGGGGAAAAACAAATAAATCCAGCAAGAGGCAAGAGAGAAAAAGGTCAAGCGCAAAAGAGAACATAAGAAGGGACTCTTCTTCCTTTGGAATGCAATTTAAGATAACAAGGATATATTGTGAATAAATGCCTCCAGTTAGTCTATTGAATAAAATATTATATAAATATAATTTCTGAATTATACTCATATTCTGTCTTATTTCTTTGGCTAATCTGAAAAGTAGGAATGAAGATATCATTTTGAAAATCTTTTTTCTCCCTAACAACCAACAAATTCTTAACTCTTACACATAAATGTATATACGTATACATTTATGCCTATGTATAACGCATATACAAATGTGTGTATATAATGTATATATTAGTATCTATATAAACATTTTTCTGGAAAAGTATTGTATAAATGATGAGTCTTAGTGTGCAATTTGTAAAATTAGTTGAACATGGCACCTAATACAATTAAAATTAAAAATTCTAAATCTTTCTATAAGATCATTTAAATATAAAGGTTTCTGACTCAGCAGCTTACTCATACTGTTACATAAAAGAATAAGCTTGATAACAGAAATAGCTTGTACACAAGTTTAGCTTTGTTTTTTTTTATTTAAGCTATTTGGTTAAGACAAGACAAACAGACAAATGAAAAAAAAAAGCATTTCATCCAGGATTATATTGATGAATATACACACGCGCGCGCGCACACACACACACACACACACACACACACTGCCATTATAGATAATTTGGATTTAAAAACTGTTTTCAAAAAATGAGAAAGGTTTTGATACTAAGCAAATAAGCCATGGTCGATTCTTTCTATAGAAACTCTGTATTTACTCAGTGGTATTCATTGGCAAGCTAGTGCAGAAACCTGTTGCTGAAATATTAAAGTGAAATATACACACCATGCTGAAGGGAAAGAGCAAACAAATCCCTGCTCCTGCGAGGAGACAATGCTTGCCACCAAAAGCACCATTTAGCCCTGGCTTAACAGAGAAAGCTCTGTGCATGTCCACCAGGGCTGCAGAGCTCCAAGACACGTCATACAGCTTCCCTGGGGTCACCTGTACTTGCATTCAACTTTCAAAGCACAAAGAGAAGCAGTGACTATGAGGTCCTGCTGCAGGGTCAATCCATCAGCATTAGAATAAAGCTTGATGAGGTTTCTGCCTGCAGAGCTTAGATAGCAGCACAGGAAAGATACAGCCTGGCTCATACTCGATGGTGAGGTGGCCCACCAAAGCAGGATGTGAATAACTGAGTTGCCAAAAACCAACAAGGCATGCCCTTCTTTCAGCCACTTGTCTTAGAGACTTCTGAGAAGGAGACCATTAGCAGCAACCTGCTGTTGTATTTTGGTACTTGGAGTAATATTGTTGGAGGTGATGATGCCTATCAAATTGTGTGGAATAGAAAGCCAATGTCAACAAACAAAGTAGCCAAATGGACTTTTCTAAATGGGGTTTCATGTCTAAGACCAGACAAGCCCCACACTTTCTGTGTTGAAGAATCTGACAGTACTTACAAGTCCTGCAGCCAATAACAAAAGAGCAATCAATTATAGATGGACCCAATTTTGAACAACTCTGAGTTTATATACATTCAACAGCATGGTCATCTATATGTAAGATGAATAATTAAAGATTGTGAGCAAATCCAGGAGTTTGTCTCAGAGGTCTTAATTCCCGGGAATGCTTTCTGCCCCAGAAAAATGACACTTTGTGTGGACAAAGAGGGTCACTACCACCTGAAGAGCCCTCAAAGCATATTTCTGCATGTTGAACTTACTAAAATTTAGGAAATGTATATTGGGTCATATTACCACCTATTCTGTTTATGGCACTTAATGGAACTTCGATTTGGAGTGGAAGTTGTTGTTAGCCATTTGTTTTAAAAAAATTTATAGGAAACATGAAAAAAGGCTGGCTGTTATTTCCCACAAAAACCTCTTTGTCAAATATTCAACATACACATTTAACTGTAATACAGTTTCATCTAATTTGGTTATAAATGCAATTCTTCCAAAGGGTAATATAAACCATATGACTTTTTTTTTTCCAAAATGGAACTAGACAGCTTAATTATAGTTTTAGGAGACTTTATCAGTTGCATTTTGCTCTATTTTAAAATAATACGTATATATCTTTATTCAACACAATAACTTGTTTATTTTATACTATTTAGATACAGATACTATTGGCCCTCTCTGTAGATAATTGTGAAATTATAGAGATTTTTCTACTATTATTCCATTCACTTTTACTATATAGTTTTGATGAAGATGATGATGACGATTCTACAATGTCTCCAGGATAATGTACAGTGTTATAGAAGAAATTCAGGCAAATTATTTTCTTAAAATGTTTGTTCAAAATATGAATGATAGCAATAAAAAATAAATGCTGTCAGTGGTACCCAAGATGACAGGACACAAGAAAGACAACCTACGGTGAATCTCACTGCCGTCAATAGGCAATACGCATAAGTAATTTGCCTAATTCTGCCAGTGATACAGAATGTATAGCATCACGCACTGAGAAACAAAGCTAAATTATGCCACACAGGAACTTTTATACCCGCTTATTCAAAATAAAAGCAACTGTGAAATTTGTGAATTTTATACAAAATAATCAACCAACAATGTGTGAGATTCATTAAAATCATACAGGATTCTACAGAATTAAAAACAGCAATTTTTAAATTAGAATATCATTATTGTTTTGTGCTTGCAAAATGATAAATGAATCCCTTCACAGCAATCATGGGAATCACTAGAAAGTTTCCATCAGTGGTAAATAGATTTCTTTGAGCTTATGCTTTGATCCACTTACATTTTCTTTTTTTCACACAATGCTTTATTTTTACATTTGAAACAGATCTATAACTTGCTAAAATGCTGTGTGAAGAAATTAAGTACTATTTATGAAGACATATATATTTATATACTCGTAGAACTAATAAGTGAGTTCAGTAATGTCACAGGACAGAAAGTCAACACACAAAAATAAATAACAATTTTATGTACTAGCAATGTACAATTGGAAACCAACATTTTAAAACAAAATACCATATTCAAGCCTACAAATGTAATACTCTAAATATAAATTTAACAAAATATGTACAGTACATGTATATTAAACCTACGAAATTCAAGTGCCCTCTCCTCTCTCTGCCACCAATGTCCTAATTGATATTCTCTACTCAAACTCCATCTCCAAATTCAGAAATTTCTCAGTTCTCATGTCTCTACATTCTTTGTTTTATTCACGTCCCCTCACATTTTGGGGATCTACCACAAAAGCCAAAGACAGGCAACGCAGGACACTTTTTGAAAGTGTAAAAAGGTAACACAGTCTAATCATGTGTTTGTTAAATTTGTATGAGAGAGAGAGAGAGAGAGAGAGAGAGAGAAAGAAGAGAGATCTGCCATTTATTGAGTACTTGCTGCGTGCCAGACCCTATAGAAAACCTATTGACATGTTCTGTATCATTTCAGCCTTATGACAACCTTATGAGGTCAGTAACATCTCCATTTTACAGATTAAGAAACTGAAAGTTTCTGAATTGCCCACGTGTGAATGAATACTAAGATTCAAGATGTCTGACTCAAGCCCATGTTTGGACTATTCGGCTCTACTCCTTTTCTAATTAAATGTAAATACGAACCCTTACACTTTCAAGGTATTCCACATTAGTATAAATAATTATAATAGAGACAAAGTGTGTTCCTTTGAAGGCAGATCTGATTCTTGAAAAGAATTAAACTTTCTGGGACCAAGATTATGGAAATAGGTTAAGTCATAAAACTGAGTGCAATGATTTGGGGTAGGAATTCACTTCTATGTATTCAAAATAATGAGGCATAATTTTTGTGTGATTCATAAATTGATTCTAATGGTATTTCAAATGGAGTCAGAAAATACTCTCAGTTATGGTGTATTTGCATTAATTTTTTTGTGTGTGTGTGGCTTTAAAACACAAGTTCAAATCTGGATTCTAGAGTATACATATCAATAGAATAATAACACATGCAGTTGTTTTTCGCAGGTAATAATAAATTGTGACATTAAAGGGGATCATCCATGCAATGCGCCTAGCAAAATATTAAAGTATTAGGAATGTAGTAAACACTTCATACATGCTTGCCATTGAAATTAATACTAATTATAATGAATTAATTTCTTTGCAGTCATCGATTATGTATGCTGTATTTGCTACTGAAAAAGAATTTGGGAGGTAAAATCAGACGAATTTTAACATGAAAAATAATAATAAAGTTACATAAATAAAATAGATGGCTCAGTCAATGGCTATAATGAACCAGAAATGATAAAGCTAGTGAATCTCTCAGATTACAATTATAGGGGAAAGCAACAACACAGGGAATACAAATACTCAGTCACATATGGGCTTAAACTATCAATAGGTCTAGAGCAACTACTTGTATCTAAACATAGAAGGAGATTTATCTTCCAGACAGCAATTAGACATCACTGGTTTGAAAAAACAAACAAACAAACAAACAAACAAACAAAACAAGTTACTTAATTGGTAAGTAGTTAGGAGAGATAAAAGGATTATCAGGTTTTAGAGGGGAGAGTACATAGATGTGGTTATTAGAGATGGATAGGCTAAATAGGGATGTGCTAATGGGGTCTTAATGACTCCATCTGCCATAGATTTTTCACTAATTAGGAAATTAACAACGTTGACCAAATCAAATGCATGACATTTGGAAATAATCTTTCAAAGTTACCTCAGAAGTGTTAAATCTCTAGAGAAAACTTTTTCTTCTTTTTTTAAAAATTAGTTTCAGGTGTACAAAGCAATGTAACACATTTACACCCCTCACAAAGTGATAACCCCCCCATCCCCAAGCTACTACCCCTCTGACATCGTATATAGCTGTTACAATACCATTGACTATCTTCCCTAGGCTGTACTTTGTCTGTTATAAAAAAATATATATGTATTTCACTATGGAAAGGCTTCTTCCATTGGTTCATGATTCTTTTTGGTGCCCAATGTGGGGCCTGATTCTGGGGCTTTATTCCAAAGCCCCACCGATTCTGAGGCCCGCTTTTGAGACTCACCCATGGGGCTCAAGAAGGAAGGTCGACTTCCAGTCGGAATACAAAAAGGTTTCAAAGAGGTTTCACGGCACAAGGCCCGGGAGAGGTCGTGAGAACTACTGGAAGAAAGGAGGGTAACTCCTGGAGAATTTCACTAGGGTAAAAAGGCGCAATTTTCTCTTTCTGTGTGCAAGGGTGTGAAAGTGTGAGTGTGTGTTTATGCTCCACGGACTTTTGCTACGGAGCTTGATTGGGCCCCAATGTGTGGTTCCGTGGTCACGTCATATGGCATAACGGTGATTTGGCACTTAGCCAACCAGGATCAGGGTTTATACGAGTACACCTTCGCCAAGACTGACCTGAAAGTCCCACGAGGGACGCGGCCAGGCGGGCATCTGAATCAGTTCAGAGTGAAAGTCTTTCTCCTCTCTCTCCTTTTCTCTCTACATAATGGGGAACGTTAATAGCCAGTATAGGCCTTATATTTGTTTGCTCAAGCACCTTCTTGAGGCAGGAGGAGCTCAAGTGTCAGATCAGAAATTAGAGGAGCTTCTCCAAGTGATTGAAACTCATTGTCCTTGGTTCCCAAATTTAGGGACGTTAGATTTAAAAACACAGGGAAAAAAGGAAGTACAGAAATCTGAGGAAAAGGAAAAAGGGTTTTTGAAAACTCCCACAGTGTATACATCATTGGAGCCTTCAGCTCCTTCCCCTGATCTACAGTCTCAGGCTTTTACAGCATGTGAATGGGATTCACCCTTGCAGCAGAAAAAGAAAAAATCTAATCCCTTTCTTTCTGCCGCACGTGCACCTCCCCCTCCTTCTGGAAGCTCTGCCACAGTCCTCTCTGCAGCGGAAAAGGGTATAAAGCAGGCGAAGCTGGAAGGAGACATCAGGCATTTGCCTTTCCTGTGGTCATTCGTGAGCGTGTTACACCTGACGCGAATCCAGAGCACCCTAACATTGTTCAGGAAGTTTCACATGAGCCATTTTCGTTTAAGCTTTTAAAGGAGCTTAAACAAGCTGTAACACAGTACGGCCCTATGTCTCCTTATACCATGGGTCTTATATGGAGTGCAGCTGATGGCAATAGATTAATTCCCACAGATTGCAACAGCCTAGCCAAAACTTGTCTTTCCTCATCCCAGTTTTTGCCATTTAAAACCTGGTGGATTGATGGTGCAGAAACCCAAGCTAGACTTAATCAGGCTCACAACAAGGGTATTGTCAAAGATCAATTGCTAGGGAGGGGCTATTGGGAAAACCCCCAGGATCAAATAGGAATGAATGAGCAGGCTATTGAACAATTACAAAGAATTTGCCTAATGGCATGGGAAAAAAATAGAAACTGAGGGTAAAGTCCCGATGCCATTTCAAAAAATCTTACCAGGTCCTCGAGAACCATACTCTGAACTTGTTGCCAGGTTACAGGATGCTATCAGCAACCAGGTAGCCGATTTACAGGCAGCTGAGATCGTTTTACAAATAGTGGCATATGGGACTGCCAATGATGACTGCAACAAAGCCTGAGAGGAAAGACGGACATGTGGGGTACATCCGTTTGTGTCAAGGAGTAGGGACTGAACTATTTAAAACTAATATGTTAGCCCAAGCCATGACTGGATTAAAACTAGGTCAAAATACATTTCCTGGTAGTTGCTACAATTATGGGAAGCCAGGCCATATCAAAAAAAGAATGCAGAAGGAAAAATAAACAGTTCCCATTTGCCTAATGCTAATACTGTTACGGGACTTAGACCCCCTGGACTGTGCCCTAAACGCCAAAGAGGAAATCATTGGGCTTCTGAATGCAGATCAGTTTTTCATAAAAATGGGATCCCTTTTCAGAGAAACGAGAGGTGGGGCCAGCCCCAGGCCCCCAGGACAAAACCGGGACAAAATGTAAATCAGACTGCTTTTCAGAATTATCAGGCAGTACCTACCCCCGACTTTCAATTCAATTAAGTCCTACTATGGAAAGGAGTGCTGCTACAGATCTCTGTGCAGCACAAAATATTTTATTCCTTCCTGGAGAATCTCCTTTACATGTGCCCACTAGACTTTTTTGGACCAATCCCCCCAGGTACTGTTGGATTTCTCCTTGGTCATCCTAATTTAATATCCAAGGGAGTTACAGTTCATACAGGTATTGATTCTGACTATAAAGGAGAAATTAAAATTATAATGTCCTCATCTGTTCCCTGGACAGCTAAAAAGAGAAAACGGATTGCACAATTACTTTTGCTTCCATACGTTCTCCCAGGAAAAGAGAGAACTCAAAAAACAAAAAACGAGAAGGTTTAAAAACACAGGAAAGACAGAAATTTTTCTAGCAAAAAGTGTCTACATTCTTCCCTGCCTCAGGCCAGAGGGACAAAAAGGATTTTTACAGCCCTATGTTGCAGATATTCCAGTTAATTTGTGGGGTCGAGATTTACTTACACAATGGAAGGCAGAAATTTAGATACCACCTGAACAAGACAGTCCTCAGAGTCAACAGATTATGAGTCAAATGTGGTATCAAACAGGAAAAGGTTTAGGAAGATTTAATCAGGTAATTACTCAACCTATACAGCCCTCATCTGAACAAGAACATTAGGGACTGGGATTTAAATTAAAAAATCTGGATGCTCAGTCCTTCTTTGCCTTTACAAATGTTAATTTTCCCTAATCCACATTCGCTTAGGGCGGTAATTGTTCAAACCTAGTAAAGTGGGTTTTTTTACATAACAAATTCACTAAGTAACTTCCAAACTATGTAGAGTTAATTTCAAAACTCATATCATGAGCTCTCACGAGATGCTTCATTTAAATAAACAAAAACCAAGTACAATAGTGGTTGTTTCTCCTAAAAACGAATTGGATTTTACCTAAAAAACTCAGACATGCTCCTATTTCTCAAGGCTTTACAGTTTTTACAGATGGATTTAATAATGGTAAAACAGTAATTGTATTAAAACAGACAATGGTCTTTCATATACTAGTGCTAAGTTTACAAAATTCTGTGCTGAATGGCACATTACTCACACCACTGGTATTCCTTACAACCCACAGGGTCAAGCCATCGTTGAATGTGCTAATGCCACATTGAAAAAATAATTACAAAAACAAAAGGGGAGAGAAAAAGGAGACCCGCACAGATACAATTAGCAAGAGCCATGTTTACTTTACATTTTTTAAATTATTCTGGCTCAGATTCCAAGGCTCACCTTGGACGTACTGCAGCTGAGAGACATTTCAATAGTCTCCAGAGTCCAAAACCTTTGGAAAATGTGACTATTTGGGGGAAGGATATCCAAACTAATCAATGGCATCCAGGAACTTTATTAACCTGGGGATGAGGCTTTGCTTGTATTTCTCCAGGTCCTAAAGAAAAACCTCTGTGGATTCTTGGTCGATGTGTCAAACCATACCATGAGCGACAGCCCACAGAAAAGAAGACATCTATAGATACCCATCCACATCCCTAAGGTGTGGGAAAGCTCTCACTCCACACAGGAGAGGAGACACTTTCTACAGCTGTGGAAGAACTATCTCATTTGAATCCACTTACATGGGTGAAAACCCTAGGTAGAGGATTTGCTGGTGCTATTGCTATTCTGTTTATTGTTTTATGTTTATTTTGTTTTACAACAAGCCCTCTGATGGGCCATAAGTGAAAGAAAAATCTAGAGTCTGTTTCTCATACTTCAAAAACAAAAAAGGGGGAGGTGTTGCCACGCAGGCATTTATTTCCTTGTACTTGCCCCCAAAGAAAGGAGAGTCTGTAAGACGAATCCTTTCAAGGAGTTTGCTAAACCTTTGTGTTTGCACCTTATGCCTCCCTGTTTGGTCCCAGAAAGATGGCTGGTCCGCCAATGACGGGTACAACTTTCCACGTGGAAAGCAATCTAAGACAGGCGGAGCCAAGTGGGGACCAACAGGAGAACCCACAGGGTTCACAGAGGTGGGCACAGCCTCCCACCTTCCTCAGGCTAAGGAAAGCCTCAGCCTCTGTGAGGCTCTGTGGCTGCATTCCTTCCGGAAACCTGCAAGGGAAGTGATTCAATGATGTGCTGTCCATCTATTCATATGCATATAGGTTTTGTCCCTGGGGGAAGTTGAGACTTATAGGTACAGCTGCCTGAAGGCAAGGGTGATTGACTGGAATCAGTTTCCTATTATGGTGTATGGAATTCACAGATTTTGAGATTGACAAGCTTTCTCCCCACCTAACTAATAAAAGCTAAAGCATAGGCCCGATTAGATGCCACAGCCCAGACCTTGAGGCTGCTAATCCCTTGTTCTGCTTGCACTCTATTAATGGCTACTGTCTTTTCTTAACCCTGCGCCACCCTCCTCGCTCCCCACAACCCTTGTTGTGCTGGACGCGACATTTTTGTGATAGTGTTTAGGGCAGAGGCTCCCAAACTTAAGTATGCGTAAGAATCCCAGGGAGGGCTGGATAAAACGTAATTCCTGAGCCCCACTCCCAGAGTTCCTGATTCAGTGGGGCTAGGATAGGGCCAAGAATTTCATTTCTAAATTCCCATTGATGCTGACCGATGCTACTAGTCTGAGGATTAGTCTTTGAGAACTACAATTTTGCAGTCCTTGTATAATCAAAGTGCATATCATCAGGGACAAGAAAACCCCACACAGCAGGGCTGAGGTTCCAATAATCTCATCCCATTTGATAGAATGACAGAAACATCCCTTCAAAGATTATTTTCTACTCTGATGTCACCTTCCCGTTCGTCTCCAACGTACAAATGCTTTGGCTCTTGTGCACAAACACTTATGCAGACTTTAACTTGGTTTAGTATCTTGCTCCAATAATCTATAACACTTTTGGGGAACAATTTGAAATATGCTTCTGCTGTAATGCAATCTTCCTTCTGTGTATGAAGATGAGTGGTTTGGAGGTTTTCTGTGGTACACATTTTGTCTCTCAATTTGAGCAGAGGGAAATAAGTTGATGTCAGTCAAAACACTTCTAACCTGTCAGATTATTTTTTGACTTTCCATGTTTATAAAAGGTAGAAAAATAACAATCTTGGAAGGATAAATTTTCTGCTCAATAAATACATTTAACCATTGTGGTTGTTTTTGTGTGTTTTTTACAGTATTTTTATAGTTCTATTATTTATATTTTTGTTGCTCTTTGGAGATATCTCAATGACAGCTCAGCAATAAAGGCCATATGAATGCCTCTTTGTGGTACAAAACATTTCACTGTTCTTAACAGAAGACAAGTGTTAATGTATTGAAACTGAGAATGAGACACAAAAACTCAAGTTCCTGATTCAGATATAATGGCTTTAACTAATGAAATGAATGCATGTTACACAGAATGGCTTCTGGCTATCTTGTCCGCATTCCCCATTTTAGCCTATTTCAACTGAACTGAGTACCATATATTTAAAAAGATAGGGAAGACTCATTTAGGTGTGTTGCAGCAAGGTAGGAATAGGAGTGATCACTGCCCTTTTCTCTGCGTTCTATCCTTAGGATAGGACATTCGCCTTGTGCAGCCATGTTCACTGAAAAGGAATAAGGCTAGGACAGAGCAGATGTTAGTGACCACTCTTAGATTACAAAGATTGTTTCAGGAAATCTCATAGGGATCTAATTAGATCTCCCAGAACAATTATTCTGTTCAATCAATGAATTCTGAGTGCTATAGAAGACTAGGATCACGTATCTCTGATATCTGGTCTCTCGTAATCCCTAGAGACCCACGTTTACGAGAAACAGATTTTCTTATACATGTTAAATCTGAATGGTCAGCTAACCCAGAGAAGCTCTGTCTTTACCTGCTTCCCATCTCAAGTTCCCCCAGAAGTGTTCATTTGAATAACATTCTCTGGCATATTAAGTCTTTTCCTCCATCTCTTTTACACAGATAGAGGTACTTTTACGTTACTTTGTTCTAAATTTGAAATCCTCTAGAGTGGCCAGAACTCATTGGCTGAGCAGTCTGTTGTACTAGAACCAGATATCTGAGTCTTTGGGCCTTTCCCCTGAAATGGTTTCCCCAGTATCTTTGCCAGTCATCATGCTCATCCCCGTGGTCTCTTGAACCAAAGGGGATTTACTCACACTCCACAGGTGACCAGAGTGACCAAAATGTAACTTACAATACACCTCTGTAAGTTAATGTATAACAAAATCAAAGGTTTTATTAACATTCCCTTTCAGGAATGGCTTCCTTCAATATTACCATTTCAATAGTTATTGCTTTCCCCTTACAATTAAACTTTAGGCAGCTAATAATTATTTAATATTTACTGTATTATAATTTAACTTTTAAAACAACTTTGAAAGATAGATCTTACCATATATATTTTTCAATGGAGAGTTCAGATAATTTCCCCAAGGGGACACAGACACACACACACACACACACACACACACACACACACACAGCTTTGATGAACAGCAGACTAAAGTTGCTTTGCAAATTATAACTTCATTAGGATTTTGATCACAAAACTTGCAATGTATTACTTAATGAAGGCTATACCCAAAATAGGTTACAGTTTAAGTGAAACAGGTGATTTAAGATAAAAAATTTAAACTGGACAATTATTATAAACTGAAGAGGAACTCTCAGAAAAATCACATAAATTACTAGATTAATAGTTAGCAACACACACACTCACACACACACACACACACAAAATAGTCAAATACAAAGAAAGGGAAAACTTAGAAGTCAGGGCAAGAAACCCTTTATTTATGATTCATCTTCTGACTCACCCTCAAGTAGGAAAAAAAATCTTCTAACTTGATATGAACAAAAGGCACAGAGAATTCATTTTGAGAAAAGGAATTTTGAAATCTTGAGAAATTTTTAAATATATAACTGAAAATAAACAGGAAAATAAGTTGGCTATGATTCCTTTCTTTGAAAAATCTTTAGGAAAATTGATCTACATATGTCCAAGAATATAAAAAACGTACTGCCATTTAATTAAAATTTTCAAAAAAATATCTGATAACTGTCTCTTTTACCATTTACTAGTAACTGTGTCCTGAATGAAAAAAATCTAAGCAAAACATTTATTGAAAACTACTAGATTAGAATAAAAAATGTTTTAAAATAGATACTAAACATCATAGTATTTCACTTAGCAATACATAATCACATCTTTGACAACCTTATTTTGCAATAAGCCAATTGCTAGAATTGTTACTGTTATCAAACATTAGGTTTACCAATAATGCTTTAAAACAGTCTCAGATGCCAAACTGTAGTTTTAATGCCTTAAATTTGATAGTTTCCAGCTCTCTAGGATATGAACAGATACCAACGTTATGGCTTTAGTGTGTTGGCAACAGTCTCTTTCTCTCATATACAAAGAAGATAAAACACCATCATTCAAGTGATGTAATTTTAAAAAGTAAGGACACCCTGTAAATTTAGCAAGTCAGCCTCCTTTTATTTCTTGCTTCCCCAGCTGTGCTACTTCTCACTAAAGGCTAGTGTCTGAATTCCACCATTACAGATGATTTTTATGGCATGAGGTATCTACTGTATCTTAGTTAGGTTGTATCAGTTAGGATTTTGGTGTTCTGGCTAAAATTAAAAAAGATAATTTTGTTTAGAAAGCTATAGAGGACTTACACATTTGACAGAACAAGCATGAAAAGCAAGTCAAAACCTAAACATTTCAGAAGGATTAACTAACAAAGTGAATCTCTATTATCAGGACTAGTTCAGTCTGGACATCACAGCCATCACGGGACTTTGATGCTTCTGCCACTGGACGTATCTTCACTGCTGTCTCCAATGAATCATAACCCCCTTTCAGCTTCCTCTGCCAGCAGGTAGCCAAGCTATAGAACTAAGCCTTATCTCCAGTGGGAAAAGCAGCAGGAAGGTACTGCTCTACTGGCTCCTGTCGTCAAGGGCAGGGCATTTCCTCTGTATGAGTCAGAATTCAGTCAGAAAAAGAGCCCCCTCTCTAAATGTTTCAATAGGCAGAGATTTAATAATAAGGAGAATTAGGTGCTTACAAAACAATTGGAAGGGCTCCCAGCCCTCATATTTTTTTCTAGCCTTCATATACACTGGTTATAGTTAAAGCTGCTTTGATCAAAACTGTTATGAGCCAGTTTATTACCAATAGCCTGATCACCTGGACCTCGTCTTATACTCACCCTATTGGAAAGCAAGTTCATCTAAAAATGATGCAATAACATCTTTGCAAAAGGAATGTTCCTAGCATGATTCATGTGAATTATCATGATCTATCTGCATATGACACGAAGCTATTTAGAGAGTATAATAACAAATTACATGTGGTTGATGTCACTGCATAATAATTAACTAATTATTTATCAGAATTTTAATCTATTGTATGCTTTGGATACTTTGTCTCAGGTTGTAGTTTATTCTTTGGTTGCTTACGTCAATGTTGAAAATGGGCATTCCTTACACGAAGCCCATGATCTGTGTATTAACCTCCTGTTTCCTAATATCATCCAAACAAACACTTTCTGTGAAAACAGATGTCATAGATGTTCAATGCTATTAATTTTTATTAAAGTACAATTGGCGTGCAGTACACTCATATATTGAATGCTCAGTGGTAAGTTTTGACATAAGCAGATATTTGTGATACCAATAGCATGATCAATATCTAGCACTCCCAAAACTTCCCTCATACCTTTTTAGGATCCCTGCCTATCACTTCCATTCTCCTGCCAATCCCCAGGCATCCTATTTGTTTCACTATAGATTAGTCTTAATTTTCTATAATGTTAGATAAATGGAAAATACAGTAAGTACTCCTTTTTTGGCTTGTTTTACCCAGCATAATTATTCCTCACATAATAATTTTAAGATCTATCCATGTCGTTGTATGTATCGATATTTTATTCCTTTTTCTTGTTGAGTAGTGTTCCATTTTATGTACATACCATAATTTGCTTAATCTTTCACTTGTTTTGGGCATGTGGGTGATTTCCAGGTTTTGACTAAAGTGAATAAAGCTGCTATGATCTTTCACGTGCAAGTCTTTGAATGCATATATGCTTTCATTTATTTAGCTAAATACCTAGGAATGAAACAGTTGAATAATATGGTGGATGTATGTTTAATTTTTTAAGAAACTGCTAAACTGTTTTCCAAAATAGTTGTACCATATTACATATCCACCAGCAGTACACAAAAACTCCTGTGTTTCACCTGCTCACCTGTGTACATTAGGCCTGGTTAGTCTTTTTACATTTTAGCCACTCTAATAAATGCATAGTGATGATGTCATTGGGGTTTCAATGTGTATTTCCCTAATGACTGATGATGTTGAGCATCTTTTCATATGCTCATTTACCATTCATATATCTTAATTAATGAAGTATTTTCTCATATCTTGCGTTCTTGGGTTAAACGTCATTTGGTCATAGCGTATTGTACAAAACACTAAAAGAAAGCTTCTTTCTGAAAACACTGACACAAAAAGAATAATTATTAAAAAATTTAGTAGCATCAAAGAAATGCTACTGTAATATGGCTATCCTAGTCTGTTCAGTCTGCTGTAACAGAATACCATAGGTTAGGTGGCTTATTTACAGCACAAATTTATTGCTTGCAGTTCTGGAGGCTGGGAAGTTCAAGATCAAGGTGCCAAAGATTTGGTGCCTGTTGATTCTTGGTTCATAGATGGCACCTTCTCACTGTGTCTTCACATGGTAGAAGAGGCAAGGGAATTCTCTGCGATTTCCGTGGCAACTAATTCCATATGAGGACTCTGTTTTCAGGACCTAATCACTTACTGAAGGCCCCACCTCCAAATACCATCACATTGGGGATTAGATTTCAACATATAAATTTTGGGAGGACACAAACATTAAGCTTATAGAAATGACAATGGTCATTCCACAGCCTTATCCACCATGTATAATAACATGCATAATATGTCCCAGCTGTACAAGGTGGGTAAGAATTCTCACCTCTCTTAAATATCTATGTCCAGGATCTTTCCTTTTCTAATTTAGGTTTACCAAAAAAAAGATGAATGAAAATGAAAAGCAAAACAGAAAACTTCTAAAGTTAAATTAACTTTTAAATTTGCTCCCCATATATTTTCATGGTGTTGATAATAACTTATTCAGTTAACTTAAATATAAATGGATAAAATATTTTCTTTAAATGCAGGTTCTTAGTTAAAGAATATGAATGCCCAGGGTAACCCTTTCATCACCACTGGGGTAAAAAATGCAAAACACACTTTCCCTCACCATCTGTGAGTGACATCACCCTTAGAGATAAAAACTAGCATACACACTGTGTACAAAAGCATGCATTAGAAACTAAGAATAATATAAGTCAGGGATCATGCAATGTTTCTACTTTTAACCCCAAATAATTATGGCTTCACAAATACTAACACAGCTTTATACTATATCTATAGGGTATTAGGGGAATATCTATAGGGTATTAGGTGTTTTAAAGTTGAAAGCTATTCCCTTATGAATAGTAGAAAAAGAAGGTAGACAACTTCTTTTAATGGAAAGAATATAACAGCAAAAAATAAATGACACCTGCACAAATTGTCTTATTAAGGTTGTGAGAAAAACTTTTGTAATAAACTTACTTTCTCTGCCTCCCCATTGCTTCTGCCTCTGATGACTTTTCCTTAAAATGGCAGGGGGCCCTCAGTTAGTTAGGCAGGGCAGAATCTGGTCCTACACACCATCACCCAATCTACATGGCATTAAGTGGCAATGTTAAGCAGACAAGAACCCTCTTCCTACTTCTCCCTTCCTTCTGCAGCCTCCGGGGAGCCAATTTGGAAAAAAATCACTTTTAGGAAGGCATGACTGAATATGCTTGTTAGGAAGAGAAAAATAGAGAGGAACAGGCAGAGAAGAAAATGGTTTGTAGGTAATTGAAATGTGGTGACAAGATTCCTATTATGTTCATATTTTCTATGTGGGGCTTGATCACTACAAATCAGTAGGCTTAGTATATAAAAGCACCCCATCCCTGGAGTGAAAAAAAAAATCAGCTCATTAGGGAGGGTGGGTACAATGCTACTGTTTATTGGTCTCTTTTCTGAACTTGAAGGTAAAGTTATAATTTTATCTTTTATTTGATGTTGAGAAAATAATTAAGAAAATAATAACCAAGTATCAACATGGTTCCATGTCTTTGGGGGAGAAAGAAGAGTGATTGTGTAGACAGTACATCCACTTACAGGCACTGTAGCAACACCATTGTTTGAAAGTAGAAAAGTTACTCATAAAAGAATTTTCTTTACAATGTGCAGGAGGGTAAAATAAAATTTGATCAGCTTGAATTTGATTCATATATATCTGTGTTTGCTGAGTCAACTGGTAGAGAAGTCTAGACAACATTGTTTGTATGGGGGGGAGTGAGGAGTTGCCTTGGAAAGAACTCATCCATAGGGAGGAAGTAGCTGGCTCAGGAAGAAGACTGACTTTATCAGTGAGAGAGGAGAAGTTGTTATAAAAGTCACGCCTGGCTATGGCACTAGGAATTAACTCATGTCTGGGACTTATGTCTGGATCCAGTGAAGAGCAAAGATGCTGTGAATGAAAAGGAAATGGGTTTTCATTAAAAACTCTCTTAGGCATTGTATTGCTGGCAGTCATACCGGTGTTATTCTACTAACAGAATGTGGTGGAACCCAGGAAAGAGTCTGATGACTATCTGAGAAACTCAGAAAGCTCAGGTGCCTGCAAGGAGCCTCAGAAATGATTGGTAGAGGTAGGAGACTTTAAGAAGCTCAGCTCTGAACAAGATGGGTTGAATTATCATTTAAATCAATCTACTATAACAGGAGAGAAGGCAGGACCTCTATACAGAGGCAGGAAGGTGGGAAAGGTAACGGTGGGAGTTCATGCAAGTCTGCTTGTTTCCATTTCCTTGGGAAGAAAGGAAATTAGTTCATCACGGGAGAGGGGGTAGAGGTGCTGAAGGAATGAGAAGAGAGGAGAAGGTTTGAAATAATCATTCACAGGAGAAGAAAATGTAGTCTGATTCCTAGGTGGCACTAAGGACCCACTTGAGATTAGTGTTTGTGAATGAAAAGTGAACCAGCCTGCAGGTTGTGAGTCCCTTTCCACCAACTCTGGACTCCACTATACCTCTGCTGATGGAAGAGTATATGTGGAGGGACCGGGTGGTTCCCAAAAGCTCATGGAGCTCAGGGATCTGGTAGGGTCCCATAGTAGGGCATCCCATATGCAGGCTTTCATTCAGCACTTCATGGATACTATGACCAACATCTCTGCAATTCTTTTGGTTGGTCTCGACATAGTTGTTATTCCTCCAGACCTCACATCTGAGTTCTAGGTAACAGGAAGAAGAAAGGCAAATGGCAAAAAAATGTCTGTCTGCCAATAAGGAGAAAAGGAAGTAATTAATGAAAAAAACACAAATCTCATGAGAGTCCCTAGATGAAGTAAGTGCACCGAAAGGAATGAGTGGACAGCCTTGGGGGAAAGCCTCTATGGCGTGATGAGTTAGAAGTGTTTCACCAAGGACAGGAAAACCTTCCAGGGCTCACCATCTTATTTGTACCTGCTTCTAAGAGGTATGAGAGAGAGAATAATGACACAGGGAGAACAGTCTCCAACAATGAATGATCCAACAGTCACTGTGATCGATCAGGATGGAAAGAGAAATAGCCACCTAAAAGAACAACTAACCTAGGAAGAAAAGCACAGGAGAGATAGTGACCTTCCAATTGCTAATGCTGTGGATATACGAGTTCAGACAATTAAGTTCGCAAACTCATCCTAGAAAAAGTGCTACATACCTCATTGCTGAATATCACTACAGTCACCTTCAAAGTACTCCCCTTGGGAAGCTATGCACCGATGCCAGTGCCCAGTCCACCCTTCAAAGCAATTTTGGAATGCTTTTTCTGGAAAGGCCATCAGAGCTCTCATCATATTACCCTTGAGGTCCTGAATGTCATCAAAATGTCTTCCTTTCGATATTTCTTTTATCTTTGAGTGAAGAAAGAAGTCATTGGGGGCCAATCAGGTGAATAGGGAGCATGTTCCAATACAGTTATTTGTTTTCTGGCTAAAAACTCCCTCACAGACAGTGTCATGTGAGCTGGTGCATTGTCGTGATGCAAGAGCCATGAATTGTTGGCAAAAAGCTCAGGTCATCTAATTTTTTCACACAGCATTTTCAGCACTTCCAAATAGTAAACTTGGTTAGCTGTTTGTCCAGTTGGTACAAATTCATAATGAATAATCCCTCTGATATCAAAAAATATCAGCAACATCATTGCAAGAAGTTCACAAACTTAATAGTCAGACCTCGTAGAACATGTTAGGTCTAGGTTTTCTCTCATGCACCTGGGAGCAAAGGTGAATATGACTGCCAGAAGCAGGCTGGTGAAGTGTGAGGTAAAGGCAGAATTAACACTAAGTGCTTATGGTTTTTGTCACGAATTAATGCCTCACCCAAATCCGAGAGTCCCTTCAAAATCTGTGAGCAACTCCATGAGGATTAGCTAGATTCCAGAACAGAAACAACAAATTCTGATAAATAACTTTAAACAAACTTACGGGGGGAAATATAGCAGGAACCAAACCTATCAATTATGATTACATACAGCCCTGGCTGAATTCTGAGGAAGAAGTGATAGGAATGTAACACAAAAATAAGATTCAGAATCCACTCTACAAAACACACACACACAAAACAAAAAAACACAAAAAGCTGTACCCTATGCAATAAGGGGGAAGTTTCCCATGAACATAAGAGACACAAAATCTGTGTGTGGGGGGAAATAATAGATAATTAAATAACAGAATGAGATGGGGGTGAGATTGTAGACACAAAGAAACAAAGAAGAAGAAAGCAAATGTCAGCATTTTTAAAAGGAGTGAGTCATAAGATTAACTTAACTACATGCTGCCTAATTTCAACCTCAGAAGGATGGAAGTTAAAGACTGCAAAAGTATGCTAGATAAATGCTCAGGAAAACAAAGACCAAAGCACCACGGGAATGTCAGGTAAAGTTTGAACTCGAGAAAAGAAATGTTAAATAAGTAAAATAAAATTTAAAAAGAGTCATTGAAAATGATTTTTAAAAAAAGCAATCCACCATGACAATGTACCAGTCAGAGATATCAGTGGATAAAAGAAAAAGAATGTTCAAAAACGGTAGTAGACTCTCCCTTATTAGCCTCTACAAGATCAAGTAGGAAAGATTTATGGAGATTTTAGAAAACCTGAATAATATGATTATTCTGGCTAATCTGTACTGAATACAAAGAATATACTGTCTTTTGAAGGATCCATGGAAGATTTAGGGGGAAAAAAATGATTGTATGCTGGATCAAAAGAAGAAAAGTAACTGAATTCAAAAGGTAAAGCTATGACAAATTGTATTCGCAGACACCAGTGTAATAAAATGATTAAAATATTTTAAGAATCACTTGAAGCAAACTAGAATTTATAAAACAATCCTGAACATTGGGGTCAAGAAGGAAAAGAGTGCAGAATTTCTAGGATATATATTAAAAACTAATTATAACCAGTAGTCTAGAACCTTTAATTGAGAAATGAAAAAATATGAATTAACTATTAATCGCAAAAATTTAAGAAGAAAACAAAAAAAAAACCTATGTAAAGTGAAAACAAATTATAAAGGCTGCATAAAGATAACACTAAAATTGTAAAAGAACTAGAATAGACCCATAAAACTAACATTTTGTTTCTGGAAACAAAAAGAATAAAGTAGCGAAATACAATGATCACTAGCTAGCTTTATGAAGTCAAAATAGTGAAAGTACAAGCATACAAAATCAAAAATAATTAATGGGAAATAACCACATATACAGGGAATATTAAAACAAATAATAAAAGTACCATGCAAATTACAATATAAATGAATTTCACTATTTGGATAATAAAAAAATATTTCTAAGAATCAGTAGTAATAGAACTTACAAATTAAGAGTAAAGTTACCATATGACCCAGCAATCTCTCTTCTGGGTGTCTACCCAAAAAATTTGAAAACATTTATTCGTAAAGATATATGTACCCTTATGTTTCTTGCAGCAATATTCATGATAGCCAAGACATGGAAACAACTAAAGTGTCTTTGATAGATGATTGGATGAAGAAAGTGTGGTACATACATACAATAAAATACTAAACAGCCATTAAAAACGATGGAATACTGCCATTTGTGGCAACATGGATGGATCTTGAGAGTATCATGTTAAGTGAAATGTCAGATGAAAAAGGACAAGAACCATATGATTTCACTCATATGTGGAATATAAAACAGAAAGTAACAAATGAACAAAGAAACAAAACTCATAGACAAGGAAACAAAAACTCAGACACGGACAATAGTTTAGTGGTTACCATAAGTGAAAGGCAGTGGAGAGATGATAAAGGGGTCAAACATATGGTGACAGAAGGAGACTAGACTTTGGGTGGTGAACACACAACACAATATACAGATGATGTGTTATAGAATTGTACACTTGAAACTCGTATAATATTATTAATTAATGTTGCCCCACTAAATTTAATTTTAAAAAAAGAGCAAAGAAAATCAGTTGACTAACCTTCCCCTACCAAAAAAAAATGCTAAAGCCCCAAATTGTTTCAAAGATAAATTTTCCTAAGCTTTCAAGGAATAAGTTATATCCATACAATTGAGACATTTAAGTAGTAGAAAGAAAAAGAGATCTCCTGATGTTTTATAAAGCTAGACTATCACAGACACTCAAATCTGAAATTTTAGCATAAACACAGAAATCTATAGGTGAATCATATTTATAAATGCAGTGGCAGCAAATCTAAATGAAATATGAGGTGATAGCCCTCAGCAGTATTTTGCAACTAGAATGTACCATGATGAAGATGAATCAGTTTCAGGAATACAAATATGATTCATTTTTAATGAAATCTTTTTTAGTTTATTCAATGCAATAGCAAATGTTTGTATATCAGAAAGTTAACCCACGTGCACGGCTCAGGATGGCCCGTAGTATGGAACCACTGGCAAAGAAGATCTTTAAAGGAGTTTTAGTTGCTGAATTTGTGGGCATATTTGGAGCATATGGTTTGTTTAATAAAATGAACACAAGCCAAGATTTCAGGCAAACAATGAGCAAGAAATTTCCCTTTATCTTGGAAGCTTATTACAAATCCGTTGAATATTCTGGAATGTATGGAATCAGAATGCAAGATCAAGAAAAATGGATGAACAGCAAGTGAGGAATTTGGCCACTGATCAAGATTTACCCTATGTCATAGTATCAGGCAAGATTAAAATTCCAAAGTTGACATGGATGGTTTTGGAATATTTATGGTAAAATGTACATTCTAATGAAACCAGAGGTTTTGTTCTTTGGAGTAATTGAAGAAAATGAAGGAAGGTTCAGCAGGATTTGACATCAAGTAACATTTCTTTCTGAGCGATGATTCTGAGGAAAACGTTGCCTCATATTTGAGCATATGCTAACTGTGATCTTACATTACTCAATGGAAGACAAAATCTGGAAGATAACATGTTAATTTAAATATGTACCAGGTAAATCAATCTAATTAAGAGGACTTATGTTAGCAGTATTTGAAAGAGCTGATAAAAATTTTGTAGGTATAAGTCTGAGAGACTACTATCAATAAATATATAGTTATTGTTTATATTTTGTCAAAAATATTAAATGTCAAAAATTTTAAACATTTAATTGTAATAAAATATTGTTAAGCATTTCAGTTAAAAAAAAAAAAAAAAAAAAAAAAAAAAAAAAAAGAAAGTTAAATATAATAACCTGATATGTATCAGTTGAATTTGTTTTCAGTACCTGAAACAGGTGGGGCCAAAAAACTCAGTAATCAAGATAAATATTAATAATATTAATGCAAAACTCCACAATAAAGAAAATATCAAATTTTTAAAATTTACTCTTTAACTATAGTTGGCATACAATATTGTGTTAGTTTCAGGTGTGCAATATAGTGATATACCTTACAAAGTGACCACCACAATAAACCAAGTACATTGTTATTAGGATGTTATTGACTACATTCCTTATGCTCTCCATTACATCTGTGACTCATTTTATAACTGGCAGTTTGTACTTCTTAATCCCCTTCACCTTCTTTCCCACCCCGCAACTTCTCCCAGTACCAAATTTTAAAAGAAGGCAAGGTCCAACCCTGCACTTACATGACTCACCTCACCCATCCCAGCCCTGTTGAGAAGATACTGGGATCACTGGAACACAGGGAGCAGGGTTGCTGCAGAGTCTGGACTAGAAGGTGTTGAAGGGGATGCCCAGACCTGACTTAAGGTGTTGCTGAGCAGCTGGTGGTTCTCTAGGAGATGAGAGAGGGGACACCCTGGGGGGTTCAGTCCTCTGAGGAAGGCTGACTCCCAGCTGGTGATGGTATTTTCAGGGAACATTAATGAGACTGTTCCTGGTCATATGTGGAGGAAATTTTTAGAAACTAGAAACTGAAGCCAACTTCAGTTGTCAGGGTGAAGAAATTTTCCTGGGGAATAGTGACAGGAACAAAAAGCAAAACAGGAAAAAGAGTGTCTCTTTTTCATTCTGTAATCTTCAGAACCCTTCTAATAATTCTAACGCATAGACTACAGCTGAGAAACTTGATAAAATAGAAATACGGTTTTTAACATCCTAGGTCTAGCATCATAAAGGAGAGTATAAAAAGGAAGGTCTGAAGTGGAGAATCAATGATGTAATAATGACTAATACTTTGAGCTTGGCAGTGTGTGTTGATTTGATCAATAGAAAGTGGGTGAAAGTGACACTGGGACAGTTTCAAACTGAGACCTTCAGAGACATGGCATTTTTTTTGTCTTATTCTCATGTACTTCTGCCATCTGCCATTAAAAGATGTCCTGGGTTTGAGGATAGTATGGAGACACATGGAGTAAGCAGTCTGGAACCAAGCCCAGATGAATTAGCCAAATTCCATTGGACCTACACAGACATCAGAGTAAAAAAAAAAAAAAAAATTCTTTTGGTTATAAGCCACTGAGATTTTGTGATGGGCTAATATGCTTTAAAACTTAACTAACATATTCAGTTTCTTATCTATAAATGGGTTTAATGATGCTGTTTATTTTGCAGCTAGTGAGACATCTGCTGAAATAACAAATCAAAGGGGGACACGCATGGTAGAAAGAGAATGAGTAACTCACAATATTGTAGGGAGCCTCATTAAATTTATTTGACTGGGGTTTTGGGCCATCTTTCATTGCTTCTTTTCTTTTTTTTACTGTGATAAAGTATATATAACATAAAATTTACTACTTTAACCATTTTTAAGTGTGTAGTTCAGTGATATTAAATACATTTATAATGCTCTGCAACCATCACCACCATCCATTTCCAAAACTCTTTCATCTAAAACTCTATTCCCATTCCTATTAACATTAATTTCCCATTTCTCCCCTGCGCCCAGCTCCTGGTAACCACCACTATACTTTCTGTCTCTATGATTTTGACTACTCCGAATACCTAATATAAGTAGAATTACATCGCATTTGTCTTTTTGTGACTGGCTTACTTCGCTTATCATAATGTCCTCAAGTTTTATCCATGTTGTGGCATATATCAGAGTTCCCTTGCTTTTTTATGGCTAAATAATATTCCACTATAGATAGATGATAGATAGATAGATAGATAGATAGATAGATAGATAGATAGATAGATAGATATTGATAGATGTAAATATGATCACATTTTTATTACCCATTTAAACATCACCATATACTTGGGTGCTTCCACTTTCTAGCTATTGTGAAGAATACTGCTATATATATATAGGTGCACATATATTTCTTCAAGACCCTATTCTCAATTCTTTTGTGTTTATATCCAGAAGTGGAATTTCTGGATCACATGGAAATTCTATTTCCAATTCTTTTGAGGAAATGCCAAACTGTTTTCCACAGCAGCAACATCATTTTACATTCCCACCAGCAATACACACGAGTTCCAATTACTCTATGTCCTCACCAACACTTGTTATTCTGTTTTTCGATGTAGCCACCTTGATGGGTCTGAGGTGATACTGTAGTTTTAATTTGCATTTCCCTGATGATTATGGATGTTAAGCATCTTTTCATGTAATTGGGCATCTGTATATCTTCATTGGAAAAATGTTTATTCAAGTCTTTTCCCCCTTTTTCACTGCTTCTTTTGTATTGGGAAACATGAAAGATTCTACAGGCAGTTTAAAGTAGTGGGAACTCCACTTAAATGGAAGTTGGCTTTTATCCTTGCTGTACTTAACCTCTTTAAACATCACCCTTTCTTTTTTTAGAAGCTTAGTTTTCTGATTTGCGATTAATATATAGACATACAAAACTTTACGAAATCTAATACAACACACATGGAATGCTTTATTTTATTGTACATAACTTCAAAATTTCAACTTCGTAACAAAAAAATTATTTAAAGATCCATGTTTCCTTCTTAGCAAATGTTGTATCCTCACTGCATTTAAATGAAAGCATTGCTTCCCAAAGTCGTTTTCTGCTTTGATGAACTTTTCTTCTTCAGAGCAGAGACATTTCATAATGATTTTTAGCAGCAGCTTCCTCATTTCCAACATTGACCCTGCCATTGTATTACTTCTTCCTATTCCATCTGCAGAGTAATTTTCTAAAGTGTCCTCTTTTCCTGTGTTTAATTTGAAATTGTGCAAACCTGCCACATCCATGTTCAGTTGTTAATATTATAAAACAACTGAAGCTCTGAAGTAATAACAGAATACCTTATCTAAGGGGTGAAAACACTTTCATCGTTCACTTTTTGCTCAAAACTAACACTAAATAATATTACCCACAAATGAAATGAAAGCTTTCAGCAGCTTAAAGGATAATTCGTGAATATTATGTTCATCCATTGTCATTATGGATACTGGCAATTTGGGGCAAATAATAACTATGCATAATAGCCCCATATTTGGAGCTTATATTTTGCATAACAGAGTTCATTAGGTTTTATGGAAATATGTACAGTTTTGTTCTGCATCAGCCTGAGCATGATTTAAAGAAGCAAACTCTCAGCAACAGATGAAGGTTCAATAACTTACCCAAGATGACATGACAGCCTCATCTCTCCCTGCTGCCTCCTCTGAGTTGTGTAGGAGCATCCTGAATGTCCCTGGAGTTTACACAGATCACATCTTACTGACTCCATTTTGGGGGGGAGGGGGGGAAGGCCTGTTTGAATCAAGTTATTCTCATTGCTACATCTTTGCACATGGAATTATACAACCCCTGGCACAAGACCCGTGAGGGTATCTCAGTCTCAGACACAGGTAAGGGCAGTGAAGTGGGTCGTCCTAAAAGCAGTGTCATGGATTTGAATTTATTTGACAGGAAGAGGGATTGCAACAGAATATCAAAAGGGAAGAAGTAGGGAGCTCCACATAGATGAATTATTTTAGGCATAAAGAGATTATTGTGGTGAGATTAAGAAAGAAAGATTAATCCAAAATTATTACAAATAAAGATTCATGACACACCAACAAATTTGATATATATCATAGTCAATTTCTACAAACCATATTTGATTAATCAAAGTATCCCATTTCCCAAATTTACTAAATAGCAAAACAAAACAAACATGATCCTGTTTTCAGAGACAAATTCTTGATACTGCCAGCTTTCCGATAAAATATATACAGTGCTTCTAAGATAGGGAATAATTTTAACTTTGTAAAATGTAGATATATAATTGAAAGGTGTGTGTGTGTGTGTGTGTGTGTGTGTGTGTGTGTGTGTGCCTGAAATGTATTAATCTTGCAATAGTATTAGAAGAAATACTTCTATTTTAGAGAGGATTTTCCTTGGAAGAATGTGGATGGTACAGTAGAAGATTAGGTAATTTCTAATAAGTGATCTATATAGGAAAATCTTGCTTGCTATATTAAAGGAATAGAAAGAATAATTCAAATAAATTCCCCACTTGCTTGTGGAGCTAAAAGTAATCTGACAAAAGTTAAATATAAGAATTTCTTTTCATTAAATCGAAAATAACTAAAAGCATTTGTTCAGTTTGACTTCTGTCTAAACTTCCCAAGAATGATGGCATATCATAATGGATTTCTTTTCCCTCCTGGCAAAGCCAACTGTCATCATCATAGACTAATTGAGAAACACTTCAGCTAACTAAGGCACAAAAGTGCTAATTTTCTTGAAGTCGTTAATATTTATTGGTGTACACATTCATTGCTTCAAAAACAAAAGTATCCCCTTTTTAGGTTCACAGTGCAAAGATTAAGATACGTAAAGAATAGAACTAAAATAGTTATTCAAGCAAGTGAAAGAAATAAAATGATGGGATTTTATATTGAGAAAAAATATATCATCTTTCTATTTCACTTATTTTATCTTGGTGATGATGATGTATGTTAAAAATGTCATCTGAATTGAATGACAGATGCAAAAGTATTTGTCTCTGGAAAAATGTAAGGAGCCACTCTGGGTAATACACATTAATTCATTCTGTGCTAAAGTCAAGGTAACAGCTGTTTGCAGTTCAGGAGGCAAATGAGCAGTCAGACTTTGTGCTCATCCTGTCTTCAGAGTCTCTGCCATCCTGCAGAATAATCGGAGTGAACTGTGGCATACATAGATGCCTCTGTAAAATATTTGCCAGAGAAAAGAAGTTTAGAGCATCAAATGTATCAATGTTAAAAATGTATTTGGTGGCTGCTTTCCAAGCAGTTGGAGAAATTTACAGTAATGATGGGGGGGGGGGGAATACCACATACTTTTAGAGATTAGCTTACTTTGGTATCCAACAGTGTACACTGACACTTTAGGGAAATTTCTGGAGAAGGTGACTCATGGAGAGAGGACTGATTTCTGCTTCTTTTTCCATTTCTGTGGCCTCTTGGGTTTAGTGAAAGACAAAGTACAACAGGGATTCTATTTAAATTAAAAGTGCAGTTGGAAGAACAAAACTGATTAATTTAGAAGGAAACAACGTTCACAATAATAACCTAGGTCTGAGAAAATAATATCATAATTGGGGTATCTGTTCAGAATCCCCTTTACCGAGAGTTGTGTTTAGGTTGCCTAAACTGCCTTGTCTAAGCTGAAATAAATGCTCAGTTCCTTTCTAGCATTTTCCTTTTAAGTTTAAATTCCTTTGTGTACTCATATGTAAGGATTTTGCAGCTTGAAAATGGAAAGGAAGCACTCACACTTGTTTCTTTAGCAAAGTCAAACTTTAAAGAGCATCATCTCTTTGGGAGAGGAATGATTCCATATCCTCATTTTGTTTGCTTCATTAGCAGGGTTGGTTTTATTTCTCTCATTCTTTAGAAACACAACACATTTCTGTTCTGTTTCTCTTCTCCAGAGGTCATGGAGATGGAAGCAAAGAAAGGCAAGTCCATTCTGGCAGAGTCATTCCCTGTACTGTGGCAAATAACCTGAGAACACTTCATAACTGATGCTTCCAAGTGAGCTGAAACTGACAGGGGCTAGGCTTTCTCCTCCAGGGACATAATGTCCTTAATAACCATCCTCCTACATTATGATCAGCTCACATTTCTGAAATGTGTTTGAACACTGTTCAATTAAACACTTTTACTTCAAAACAGACAAGCCGAATGAAATCTGAAGAGTAGTGATTTAGGAGTTAAATAATTACATTGATTTAGCACCCAGCCTATGAGGAAACTCTTAAATCTTTATATTTGTGACTTTCATTTTTTATATTTAAATTTTTTAAATACCAGTATTGTGATTGTGTCATTAAAGATTGTCCAGATTTATTTCTGGCCACCGTATTATCTTATTGCCTTGGAAGTTGTGTTCTAAATGACCACTCTCTCCTTCACTGGGACATATAGCTAATAAACAAATAAGCTGCTTAGAAACCCTAATGCTAAGCTACTTGCTACATGCTCTGGGGTGGAGTGGAGTCAGCAAAAAGATAGAAAGTGAAATCAAAACAACAACATGTATTATGTTGTAAATATAAAAAACTATGTGGACTGAAGGAGTGGAGAATACACCTCATAGTATAGTGGAGATTTACATTGAAATTTACATCCATGATTGGGGAAAATGGAAATACTGAGTGTAGAGGACACAGTCACAGGAAGGTTGATGGGTTTTTTTAACTCCGATATGTAGGTATAGTTACAGCCACGGTGTAGGGAAAATGGATTCTTCAGTAGAAAACTATGCATTGTGTATAGCTCACCCTTCTGCTTTATCTGACTGATTCTGTGGGAGCTATTTTGCAACTCTGTAGATGATCAATAACTGAGTTGAATCGGCAACCTTGTGGTTGAGAGCCCACTGGCCCATGTGGGATTCGAACCGGCAGCCTTCGGAGTTAGGAGCACAGAGATCCAACCGCCTGAGCCACCGGGCTGCCCGCTACTGACTCTGTTGTACACTGCAGATGGTAAATGTAAAATGGCACAGCAACTTGTGAAAATAGTATGTTAGTATCTTATAGAGTTAAACATACACTCATATGACCTAGCAAAACCACTTCTGGATATATGTCCAGGAGAAATTAAATCATAGTCTATGCAAAGACTTATATGTGAAAGTTCACAACAGACTTCATCACAATAGGCAAAACCTTGAAGTAATTCAAATGCCTATTGGTGAATGATAAATAAATTATGGTATAATTGTAATATAGAATACACCTTAGCAATAAAAAGGGATGAACTCTTAATCACATGTAACAACTTGAATGCTGTCAAAGTCAAACAAAATCGACTACATAATATATAATTGTACTTGTACAAAATTCTAAAAAGGCAAAACTATAGTGGCAGAAAGTAGACCAGTGATTGCCTGGGCCAAAATTCAGGGAAGAATCTTGTGCAGAAGATCCCAGGAAAACTTTCTAGAGTGATGGAATGGTTTTAAATGATGGTGGTGGTGATTTTTACATAACTGTGTATGTTATAAGCTGAATTGTGTCCCCCTAAAAAATGTACGTGTTGAAGTCCTAACCCTCAGTATTTCAGAATGTGATCATATTTGGACATTGGGTCTTCAAACAGGTAACTAGGCTAAAATGAAGGTGGGGCTTAATCCAATAGGACTGGTCTCCTTATAAGAAGAGGAAATTTGGACATAGGCACAGAGGGAAAATAATGTGATGACACAAGGACAAGATAATGGCTATCTACAAACCAAGAGAAAGGAACAGATCCTTCCTTCACAGCCCTCAGAAGGAATCAAACTTGTCGACGCCTTGACTTTGTACTTCTAGCCTCCAAAACTGAGACAACACATCTCAATTGTTTAAGCCACCCAGTCTGTGGTACTTTGTTATGGCAGCCCTGACAAACTTACATGATGGCATATAATTACTGAAATTCATGAAACTGTACTCTTAAAGTGGGCAAATTTTACTATGTGTAAATTATACCAAATAAAGCTGGGAGGAGAAAAAAAACAGTCCCACACCATTAAAAAAAACAATAATAATAATAATTAACAATAATAATAATAATTATTAATAATAATAATAGCTATTTCCTAGAGGCTTTGGTCTATCTATCTATCATCTACCTATCATCTATCGATCTATCTTATTTAGCTCAACTTCTCTCACACAACCACCCTGAAAGAAGTGATCACTGTTTTTTACTTTCACATAAATAATGTGAAGAAATAATGCTGGTGAACATGTGAGAACATGACTGGAAGTAGCTAAGCGAGACCTTTTGTTCAGCCGGTTCCAAGTACTGTCAATTTAACGAACCAAATCAAGGATTTATTTAAGGGGACTTATAGACATTGACTTTATTGTGACAGCAGATGTAGTATGTTTTCTAAAGCTGAAAAAATCAGGAGTCATAACCAGCAAATTCTTTGGAATAATCCTTAGCAAAGTCCAGAGCTTTAAAATGAGCCATTTTTTGATGTATGCTAGGCAATGTCATTTTAAATCAAATTGTTGCTCTTTGTGCCCAACTTCCAATAAAAATAAAAAAATCCATTGATTCCTAATGGATAGCTTTTCTGTGAGAGGTAAAGCAAGCCCAGGAAGATCCTCAGGAGCGTTCTCCAAACAACATAAAAATGCACAAAACAAAATAGTGACTGAGCAGCTTTAATAAGGGCTTGTGATTTTATTTGCTTTTCTGAGAGATTCACTTATGATTGTGCTATTTCTTTTAGGAAACAAAATTCACGTCATTTTTATTTCATGGTGGACAGAGAACTGGAAAACAGATCATTAATGTGGCACAATGATTGATTCCTAGCATATGCTTTACATTTAAACAATAAGATGATCCAATTTCCAGACAGTATGTGACCTTTGTGCCCGAAAGTTCAGATGAGAGGAAACCTAAGCAATTCTCCTTGGCTCATGAAGATGCAATCATCAGCTTTGTAAGCAGAATGGAAGATAGTAGTAAGCAGGTTGTTTTACTTGGGTTTTTTATTTTCTCTTTCTCTTTTAAAAAGAACAGAAGATCTTCTAGGGCATCTACCACATCCAGTTTCTCTCAAATCCACAAGAACAAATCACCCCAGTGATCAGGAAAAGGGATAACATTTTGTTTACATCACAATGAGAAATCTCTTATACAAATGCCCATAGCATTATACAAATATTGATGAAGGATAACCAAGAAACTGGGAGGAATCTAGAAACTTTGTTCTGAAAAAAATCTCAGAACCAGAGGTCAGGGCAGCTCATTTTAACCAACAGGTCAGTAGGTTAGAGAAAGAGAGGACTGCACTAGAAGATTAGAGAAAAGCCTAGAAGCAACGTGTTCCAGGTCAGAGTTTTTAAAGCTCAGTTTATGGATCCATCCTTGTAGCCAAAAGTACCCAAGCACTTAACAAAATTCAAAATCAGAAATGACAGATGTTTTCCTCTCTGCATCACTTTATTTTCTGATTTTTATAATTACAAGTTCAGACAATTAAGCTCGCGAACTCATCTTAGAAAAAGTGCTACATACCTCATTACTGCATATCACTACAGTCACCTTCAAAATACTCCCCTTGGGAAACTATGCACCGACACCAGTGCCTAGTCCATTCTTCAAAGCAATTTTGAAACTCTTTTTCTGGAATGGCCATGAGAGCTGTTATCGTATTACACTTGCTGTCTTGAATGTCATCAAAATGTCTTCTTTTCAATATTTCCTTTATCTTCAGGTAAAGAAAGAAGTCATTGGGGGGCAGATCGAGTGAGGAGGGAGAGTGTTCCAATACAGCTATTTGTTTACTGGCTAAAAACTCCTTCACAGACAGTGCCGTGTGAGCTGGTGCACTGTCGTGATGAAAGAGCCATGAATTGTTGGCGAAAAGCTCAGGTCGTCTAACTTTTTCATGCAGCCTTTCCAGCACTTCCAAATAGTAAACTTGGTTAACTGTCCAGTTGGTACAAATTCATAATGAACAATCCCTCTGATATCAAAAAATGTTAGCAACATCGTTGCAACAAGTTCACAAACTTAATTGTCAGACCTTGGATGTCTAAGCAAAGAGGAATCAGCAAAAAAAAAATTTTTTTTTTCAGTCAAGAGATGATCTTGAGAAAACTTGCCATATGCCAGCCAGGTTGCTGGAGTTAATTTTAGACATGACAGCTTGATCAGAACCTCAGAGTCACACTGACGTTTGAGAAGGATGTGTAGATCTTATAAGACAGAAAGCCAACTCTCTCCCATTGTTACCAGTCACTGGTGTTTGAGGCAGCAAACCACTGTATGCCTTTCACCTCATTCATAGATCAGGAAATGTATCATCTTTACCTATAGGAGTTAATGAGGAACATAAGTAAAATTATTCTTTGGAGAATAATTATTATACCAGTGGTTCACAAAAAGTTCCAAAGGAATTGCCAGATTTAGTGAAAATTTTCTAGGACCTACTGAATAAAAAAAATGTGGTTGTGACAAATATATTTACTTATCTCAATGCCCAAGACTCTGGATACTGACCCATCACATAGACTTTACTATAAAACAATTTCATCTATTTGTGAAAACAAAATATTGTAATAATCCATACTATTGTCATATTTCCACTTTATTACACTTTTTCTAATTTTCTCCCTGTTAGCTTTATTTGGTGTTGTCAGGGAAAACAGAATATACTTCAATAAATACCTGTTAATGTGATTTGCCTTGTGCCTTAAGTGAAGGAAAATGTATTCTGTGTGTATTTTTATTTCTGTACTTGTTTTTCTTCTATATGAATGTATGACCTTAGATAACAGTGCTTATCCATGGCTTTGCCTGAGATGAAACTCACTTGTCACCATATTCATGCAGATTCAAACTTTACAGATTTTTCTCCTCAGTTCAAAAGGCTTTTGGGGGTGGGGTGTCAGGCAGGCATAAAATTTATTTTTTCAAATGGTCAACCAGTTATTTCAAACCACTGACAGTTTTTCCTTTGTAGTCCTCACAAGAGGTACTCTTTAAGGGAAATAAATTTTATCTTCATTAGGTTAATTAAGAAAAGAGAGAGAAAAGTCAGGAGAGGTTAAAATATTTTTTTTTTTTTTAAAAAGGAAGACTTCCATCAGATAAAAATGTCAGACATTCTGTTTTCTCTGACAGTTAATACCAAATAAAACTAACAGGGGGAGAAAATTAGAAAACCTTTAATAAAATAGAAATATGACAAGAGCATTGGTTACAATATATTTTGGTTTCACAAACAGGTGATATATTAGTTCCTAGGGCTGTCATAACAAGATGCCACTAAGTAGCTTAAACAACTGAAAGTTATTATCTCACAGTTCTTGATACTAGAAGTCCAAGATCAAGGTGTCAGCAGCAAAGTTGGTTTCTTCTGAAGGCTATGAGGGAGAAATTGTTCCAGGCTTCTCTCCTACCTTCTGGTGGTCTGCTGCTTGTCTTTCACATTCCTTGACTCATAGACACAATACCCCAATCTCTGCCTCTCTCTTCACTTGGCATTCTTCTTTTGTGTGTTTGTATCTGTCTGTGTCCAAATTTCCCTTTTAATAAGGATACCAGTCATATTGTATTAGAGCCCACCCCAATGACCTCATCTTAACTTGTCTACAAAGACCCCACTTCCTAACAAGTACACTCACAGGTACAAAGGGTGAAAAGTACAACATCTTACAGTGGAACATAATTCAACCCAAGAAGATGTATTGTTGCTTATTTACACTGAAGCACTCACTCTAAGAGCCAACCACTTTACTAGATTACTTATTTGCTTAATTATTACATAAGTGTTAATTAAGCTTTCAGCAGACCTTCAGACTTCAGGAAAAGGAGCCTCAGTGACAAGAAGGTTTTACAATAGAAAACCTCTTGAGCGTGTGATTACTAAGGGGCATGTATGTTTTTCTGAGCTTGCTTACAGACCCGCAAGTCAACAGTTTTTCTCTTTCGGCAGTGGCATCAAAAGGGTGGTGAGCTCTTGTGACCCCAAAACAGACAGCAGGTGTATTATATAGCCTGATGTGTCCAACAGAGCATGGGGAGACCAATACAGTTTGGAAAATGATTGACTCTGTGAGTCATCTGCACTGCATAATAAACATGGCTGATAAGAGCAGTTTCTTTTAGGGTCCTACTTTTTTAGACTTTTTTGGAAAAATATCTATGTTCTTCTATTGTTTCAGTTCTTTCTCCAGGAAGGAAATACTGAACATTTTACAAAATAGTGATGAATCACAAATAGCTTTTCTCTGAAAACTTTTCAGTAGACCTCTGTGGATGAATATCTTCCCAACAGGTGAGACAGACATTCGTCAGCATCCTCCAACAGGAAACTATCCTCGGGTTTTGTCTATGGTAGTGTTTCTTACAGGGTGGTTGCTAGACCAGCAGTAGCCCATCACCCGAAAACTTGTTAAAAAGGCAAATTCTTGGGCCAAACCCCAGACGTAGTGAATCAGAAACTTTGGGGGTAAGGTTTAGCAATCTGTGTTTTAACAGCCTCCATTCTGAAGTCTCCTTAAAGTTGAGAACCAATACGACCTAAACAAAAACCATCCGATTTTTTTTCATCACCAGCATTTAGGGGTGTCCTTTAAGTTGTACGTTTGGTCTTATAGGATGCTCTTGGTGTCCTGAAATATTTCTTTGTTAAGAAAACTTTAGAGGTTTTTTTTTTTTTTTCCCTGATTTAAAAAGCAACAAGTGCCAGAATATTTTCACTGTTGCCTGTTCAAACTTACTTTGAGGAGGAGAGAATACTCTCACATGTAGTCATTGCAGAGAAAAATTTCAGGCATAGAGTCAGTCTTGTTTATCTCATTCAGATTAGAGAAACCTCCCAATAGAAATCTGAGAGCTGATGTGCTCTTGCTATATACATTTAAAAAACACACACCATGAATGCCATCCCAGATCTGCTGAATCAAAATCTTTGTTGTCAGAGTTTAGTGGTTACCAGAGGGGAAAGGGAGCAGGGGGAAGTAGAAAAGGGTAAAGGGGGTCAAATATATGGTGATGGAAGGAGATTTTTTTTTTTAATATCATAATGCTTCTTTTATTACTTATCATGGGAACACATTAAAAGAAAGAAAATACAAGATTTCACTGATTGGCCTAGCACTGAGCCCGGGACCTATTATAATAGAGGAAATAAATTAAAGATGAAAGGAAGCTTAACAGAGTAGGTGGGAAAGAAAGTTCATTTGAGAGAATAGTCATATTTGTGAATTCCAATCAGCATGGTGGAAACATCTTATAGAGTCTTGGAAATGTAGAACTTAAGGACAGTTGAGAGGTTAGGACTGGAGAGCTTTTTCTTACTTTTAATTTTTGATTATAAAGGTAACATGCATCATTACAAAATATTCCATTTTTAAAAGCATAAAGAAGTTAAACTGCTTTGTGTTATAAAGTGAGAGGAATTAAGTTTGACTAGTGAGGCTAAAATAGAGAAGTAGGGAGTTTTAGAAATCAAGGGAAGGCTGAAAGATTTTCAAGGACATTCACTTTTTTTCTTTATTTCTCTGATATCCCATCTCTTCTCATTTTCAGTAGAAAGTGTACAGTATGTGATTATATACGCATGATTGAAAGGGCTGTTTTCCAATCATAGTTAACATGGTATAGAACAGGGGTACAATGAAGAACCCAAAGAACTAAGGCCTTGAGAATTTAAATAAAATACCAAGGCTACAAAGCCAGTAGTTTGAAGAACTAGGATTCAAAATCAGGACTCCTCTCCCCAAAGACTCTCTTTTTAGCAACAATATTGTTTTTCGTTATGTTATACTTCTGCTCTACTGATCCACATGGAGATTTGAACCTTGCAAAACTGAAGCTAAAACGTTCAGAGAAGGGGAAACTGTTGAAAGAAGATCCCACCGTGAAGTGTTTGGAAATACCCACAGTGAAGAGATGCTCAAAGAAACTGAAAATAATATAATCAAGGACAAAATGTGCATATTACATAAACGACTGGATGAAATTTCAAGGATTGGAAAGTCAAAGTGCCAAGAGTTGTTGGGGATTTACACAAATAAAGTTAACAACAAATCCCTTAGAATTGGCAAGAAGAAAGTCACAGATGACGTTAGAAAGAAAGCAACATGGAGGGAGGGAAGCATGCAAGGTGAGAGTATGTGAAACCTAGACTCCAAGAGGTTAAGACAAATGAATGAGAGGTAATAAGTGAGTGTTTAAGGAACAGGATATTTACATAGCAGTTTCAAAATAACTCCCAGATCTCCCTTTGCAGAATTGAAGTACAGTATTCATTCCTCCAGCCACTGTCAGTGTTGACAGCTTACATCTAAATAAATATCCACTCTCAGTGATCGCTCTTTCCTGAAGAGAGATGTATGCCCACCACCTGACCCCCCACCCCCGCAGCCTTCACTCCCCCCACACACACAGAAGGGTTTTTTTACTTCTTGGGTTACATTTATATTCAATGACTTATCAATGTATGGATGTAAAGTCCTGGCCTCTTACCTAAATTTTGGACAATTCCAAGGGCCATCCTAGCTCCAGGGCTGACTGTGAGTTAGTTGAGGCCTTTGTTTTGACTACCTCACAGCTCAAGTTCTCTCTTTGCCCGATCATGCTTCTTGCATTCTTTCTCAGGTTTTGCCCCTAAAAGAATGCCCCCCCAAATCTTCCTGAACACAAATCTTCATCTCAGAGTGTGCTTGCTTCCCAAGGAACCCACCCTGCCGCTATGATGGAAAGCATATCTGACCTCTCTTCTAACTGTCTTCTCTGGGCAAACAGTCTTACGTAGAAGATTTCACTAGAAGCCTTAGAAGGTGGGGCAGTCACATGATAAATCCTTGGTCCCTAAATGATTCCCTGGAGCCTGATTCTACCCACCAACCAATATTGGACCAATAGACAACAAGATTTTTCCTGTTCATTTGTTAAACACCTGAAATTTATGGTTATGTGCTGAAACAATCTATACAGGCTAATATGAAACATCAATTATGGATTCATTCGTAGCTAAATACTAAGTAGACATTTTATCCTGCCTCAAAACTGGAGTATTTTTCTTCCATTCTCTTTGCAGCCAATTGTGACTACTGGTAAAATTAGTCTTTATTTGATTTTGTCAAGTGATGCTACCTTTTCGTCTTTAACTTTTCAGTTGCATAATGGTAATTCTTAAAGCTGTTCCCCAAATCTGTTTAAAGACATATGAGCAAGCAAAAGGACAACCCTTTCCATTGGAAATTTGAAGTGATTGAATAAATTTCTAATGAAAGAGCTGATATACAAACCATTTGCAAAAGTGGTACACATGATCTCAACCTTAGATTTGAAAGTAACTATAAACCTATTAGAGTCTGATAGGTAAGACAAGTTGAAATACAATGAAATTGTGCTATTCCAAGCTCATGTTTTTCTGATAAATTGTAACTTGTATAAATGACATGTCTACCACTAACAAGGGACAAAAGACATAGTTCAGTGCAAATCATACAAATAAATAAGAGTAGACTGCAATAAAAAGAAGGAGAAGGAGAAGGAGAAGGAGAAGGAGAAGGAGAAGGAGAAGGAGAAGGAGAAGGAGAAGGAGAAGGAGAAGGAGAAGGAGAAGGAGAAGAAGCCATATGCTTAAGCCAACGAGTACAAAGCTATGCACTGTGGGGAGGTGCATTTTGTTGACTCATTTAAAGAAGGTGTTAAGATACACTTTAAAGAATAAACTTCATGAAAAACTGTGAATGGCCTGAGAGTTAAAAATTTATGGATATTGATAGAAGACATGAGACTCCTGGGTCAGAGGCAAAAAACAATTTATTACTCATAGCAATAATGGAAGCCAAATTATCTGCATTGTTTGCATTGATTTCTTGAGCCTAATTCCCACATTGCAAAACAAATGGCACCTACACTCACAATAGGTTGCATTATGTCAGCAGAACCCAGAGTCTAAGGAACCCAAATTGTTTAAAATGGGTGTTAAGCATGCCCTTTGCTCCAAAGAGAGATATATCTCTATTTTCCAAGGCTGTAATCAAACCTCTTGGTTCCAGGGAAAAAACCATCTCTCTCATCCAAGGCTGTTCACTATACAAACATTCTTGAAAGATAGTCTAGAACAAAGGGCAGTCAGTGCAGAGATCAGAAACTATACAGAAACTCGAGACCTATGGAGAATTGTGTCCCAAAACCCCTGAGAGGAAAGCCTTTTCTATGTTTACACACATTACACAACATAAAACTAATATTTTACATAAGCAGTGTTTTTACGTGCTTATGTAAAAAGTACAGAAAAGTATAAAGAATAAAATATCATTGGGAGACCACCTCAGGGATACTGTGGATACCTGATCATGGCATTGTACACCAGAAGCTAAACATTAATGAATGCCAACTATAATTTTATATATATAATGTGATGGTTCAGTGTGAGGTCGGAGGGATAGTGGATGGGGGGAGGGGGGTTCACAGTGTGAGGTATATAAATGATGAACGTCTAAGTATTACCTTGTCTTGTACACCTGAAACTAATAAATAAATAAATAAATAAAAAAGAAAAAAAATAAAAAAGAATAAAATATCAGTGTTTTAGTTTTCATATTGTGTTTAACATCAACCAGAATTATCCCTTCATTGTATAATATCTTGATCCTTTTTAGAGGATAAAATATATTCCCCTAGAGCCAAGAAGATTTGTATAGTTTTCCAAATGTTCTAAGTTTTCCTTTAATTTCTTTAACACCAATCCAGTCTCTTGGAATTTTATTCTCAGATCCTACCTATGTGTACAGCATTTACCCTCCAGTTTTCTCTCCCTTTGTTACTGATCGAGTCAACCATGTCTTTGTGCTTTGTGTCTGGGGGAGCATTTCATCTGTCACGATGAGTACCCAATTAGGCCATGTTGATTGCCTTCCTGCTATTACTTTTCCCCCTGAAGTCGAAGTAATTGTTTAATGGACCAGAAAACATCTGATCATAACACAAGACCTCTGGACTCCTGGATTTCTGTGAAAGTCTCTGAAGGTTCTTTCATTTGGCTTCTGCTGTGGAACTGACATTGCGTGAGATTAATGTGCTGACCTAATTGAGGCCACTAATGAGCTAGCTATTCCTCTCTCTTAAAAGAACATTTTGTCCAATTTTTACACATTCATAGCACAGCATCAGAGACATTCATTTTTCTACCTTCTCTGCTTTATGATGGCATTGAGTGTCCTGGAAATTATTGAAAGCTCCATCATATATACACAGACATGTCATCTGCTAGTCTCCGTAGGCATCTGCAAATGAGACTCACTATTTAAAAGACAGTAATAAGAAATGGGAAATTGCTAACCTATAGTTTTTGACCTATCAATCATAATAGATATGGAAACAAATCTTGACTGACAGCAGATATTCTTCTCTTAGGAAGAATTGGGGTAGAAGTGATCAATTTAATGGATGTGAATGTTGTAGGGCATGAAAACCTTGATATATTTTACACAATAAATTAAATAAAGGTATTGCCTGGTATCCATTATATTAAGAATAAAATACAAAGATATCTAATGAGTTACAAAGTAAAGGTACAAAGTATAATGAGTTATGGTATTTCATTTTAATAGTGTTACCTATGAGAAGAAGAGAGAAGATACACGGGTGTGAAAAGTTATGCAGCAAATAAGGCAAAATAAAATAGATAGTAAGGAAAGAGAACATATGTCATAGGGAGTAGGAGAAAGTGATCAATTACCACCGACAAGGATTTAAGTGTTTCAGCATTCACCAAAGAAGGAGGGCCTCAGGCTGGGGGTGACCAGGGAAAGCCCTTATCTCAGTTATGCATGGCAGCCAGTTATCTGTCAATGTTGGGAATGTATGAATCCAAGTGAGAAGACATTAACAGGGGAAAAACTACAGTAATGTCGTCACTGAATCTTTTTTTTTGGAGGGGGGCATATCTGAAATTTAAATAGCAAACTGAGTGCATTTAGGAGCTTTGCCAATTTTAGCCCAGAAACAGAGAAAGTAATTATACACAAACTAGACATTATTCAAATGGTCCAGGAAATTAGAATGCATGTCAGACTCCACAAATGCAAACTTGTTCACATAGAATAGTTTTAGAAATCCAATATTTAATGTTGAAATTAATAAATGAAATATTAGGAACAGCATTGGAGAAATGGAATATCAGAGATGATTAACAGTAACAATCTTAGAAATAAAGTATGTGAAATCTAGAGTAATTCTGATGCAAAAGGTGTATTACTGGAACCATCAGTGAGACTTTACAATACAGTTCTTAACTTTTTTTTTTTTTTTTTGCCAAGATGTCTTTATATTCTAAGGAAAGCTTTGTTTCCTCTGTCTTTTTCAATATTTTCAAGTTCATGCACACAGCATTTTCATTCAATTTGAGGTGCTCACATGTCCCCTGAAACTAATATACATACCAGGATTAAGAAATCCTGCTCAAGAACTAAATGAAATAGAGAACAAAAAGACAATAGAAAAAATTAATGTGACAAAAAGCTGGTTCTTTGAAAAGATTAACAAAATCGACAAACCCTTGGCTAGACTCACTAACATAAAAAGAGAGAAGACACTAATTAACAAAATCAGAAATGAAAAAGGGGAAGTTATCACGGACACCACAGAAATACAAAGGATTATCCAAGAATACTATGAAGGACTATATGCCACCAAATTTAACAACTTAGAAGAAATGGACAAGTTCTTAGAAACATATAGCCTTCCAAGGCTGAATCATGAAGAACTGGAAAATCTTAACAGGCCGATCACCAGTAACGAAATTGAATCAGTCATCAAAAACCTTCCCAAAATCAAAAGTCCTGGACCAGATGGCTTCACCAGTGAATTCTACCAAACCTTCAAAGAGGATCTAATACCAATCCTGCTCAAACTCTTCCAAAAAATTGAAGAAGAGTCAGTACTCCCTAACTCATTTTATGAGGCCAACATTACCCTGATACCAAAACCTGGTAAGGACAACACAAAAAAAGAAAACTACAGACCTATATCTCTGATGAATACAGATGCTAAAATCCTAAACAAAATTCTGGCAAATCGAATACAACAATGCATTAAAAAGATTATTCATCACGACCAAGTGGGGTTCATCCCCGGGGCACAAGGATGGTTCAACATTCGCAAATCCATCAATGTGATACATCACATAAACAAAATAAAGGACAAAAATCATATGATTCTATCAATTGATGCAGAAAAAGCATTTGATAAGATACAACATCCATTTATGATTAAAACACTTACTAAAGTTGGTATAGAAGGAAAATACCTCAACATAATAAAGGCCATATACGACAAGCCCTCAGCTAATCTCATAATTAATGGTGAAAAGCTGAAGCCCTTTGCTCTATGTTCAGGAACACGACAAGGTTGTCCCCTATCACCTCTGCTTTTCAACATAGTGTTGGAAGTCCTTGCCAGAGCTATCAGGCAAGAGAAAGAAATAAAAGGCATCCAAATTGGGAATGAAGAAGTTAAATTGTCACTCTTTGCAGATGACATGATGCTATATATAGAAAACCCTAAAGACTCCACCAAAAAGCTATTAGAAACAATCAATGAATACAGTAAAGTTGCTGGCTACAAAATCAACGTACAAAAGTCCATTGCTTTCCTATATACCAACAATGAAATCTTAGAAAAAGAGATAGAAAAAACAATTCCTTTTGCAATTGCAGCAAAAAGAATAAAATACCTAGGAATAAACTTAACCAAGGATGTGAAGGATTTATATGCTGAAAACTATAAGACATTTTTGAAAGAAATTGAAGAAGACACAAAGAAATGGAAAGACATTCCGTGCTCATGGATTGGAAGAATCAACATAGTTAAAATGGCCATATTACCCAAAGCCATATACAGATTTAATGCAATCCCCATTAAAATCCCAATGGCATTTTTTAAAGAAATAGAACAAAAAATCATCAGATTTGTTTGGAACCACAAAAGACCCCGAATAGCCAAAGCAATATTAAAAAAAAAGAACAATACTGGAGGTATCACACTCCCTGATTTTTCCTTGTACTACAGGGCTACAATAATCAAAACAGCTTGGTATTGGCGGAAAAACAGACACATAGACCAATGGAATAGAATTGAGAACCCAGAAATAAAACCACATAAATATGGACAGATAATTTTTGACAAAGAAGCTAAAAACATACAATGGAGGAAAGACAGCCTCTTCAATAAATGGTGCTGGCAGAATTGGATAGCTACGTGCAAAAGAATGAAACTGGACTGCTATCTGTCACCATGTACCAAAATTAATTCAAAATGGATCAAAGACTTAAGCATAAGACCTGACACAATAAACTGCATTGAAGAAAACATAGGTACTAAACTTATGGACCTTGGGTTCAAAGAGCATTTTATGAATTTGACTCCAAAGGCAATGGAAGTAAAAACTAAAATAAACAAATGGGATTATATGAAACTGAAAAGCTTCTGCACAGCAAAAGAAACTATTGACAAAATAATGAGGCAACCAACTGAATGGGAGAAGATTTTCGCAAACAGTTCCTCTGATAAGGGGCTAATATCCAAAATATACAAGGAACTCATGAAACTCAACAACAAAAAAACAAACAACCCAATTGAAAAATGGACAGAGGACCTGAAGAGACATTTCTCCAAAGAGGATATACAAATGGCAAATAGACATATGAAAAAATGCTCAACATCGCTAATCATCAGAGAAATGCAAATGAAAACCACAATGAGATATCACCTCACCCCAGTCAGAATGGCTTTCATCAACAAAACAAATAGTAACAAGTGTTGGAGAGGCTGTGGAGAAAAAGGAACTCTCATACCATGTTGGTGGGAATGCAGACTGGTGCAGCCGCTATGGAAGGCAGTGTGGAGGTTCCTCAAGAAATTACGAATAGAATTACCATATGACCCAGCAATCGCTCTCCTGGGTATCTACCCCAAAAATATAAAAGCATTTCTCTATAGAGACACGTGTACGCCAATGTTCATTGCAGCTTTGTTTACGGTGGCCAAGACATGGAAACAACCAAAATGTCCTTCGATAGATGAATGGATAAAGAAGTTGTGGTACATATACACAATGGAATACTATTCGGCGTTAAGGAAAGATGATATAGGAACATTTGTGACAACATGGATGGATCTCGAGAGAATAATGCTAAGTGAAACAAGTCAGACAGAAAAAGCAGAGAACCCTATGATTTCACTGATATGTGGTATATAAACCAAAAAGAAGAAGACAAACAAATGAGAAACAAAAACTCATAGACACAGACAATAATTTAGTGGTTACCAGAGGGTAAGGGGGTGGGGGGTGGGTGATGAGGGTAAAGGGGATCAAATATATGGTGATGGAAGGAGAACTGACTCTGGGTGGTGAACACACAATGGGATTTATAGACGATGTAATACAGAATTGTACACCTGAAATCTATGTAAATTTACTAACAATTGTCACCCCAATAAAAATAATTAAAAAAAAAAAAAAACAAAAAGAACAAGACAAACAAATGAGAAACAAAAACTCATAGACACAGACAATAATTTAGTGGTTACCAGCGGGTAAGGGGGTGGGGGGTGGGTGATGAGGGTAAAGGGGATCAAATATATGGTGATGGAAGGAGAACTGACTCTGGGTGGTGGACACACAATGGGATTTATAGACGATGTAATACAGAATTGTACACCTGAAATCTATGTAAATTTACTAACAATTGTCACCCCAATAAAATTAATTAAAAAAAAAAAAAAGAAATCCTGCTCATAGAGATCTGTTAAGCTACCATCTCTCACCATAGAAATCCGTTTTGACTATCACATGCCAGCAGTGCTGAATTCTGCTTCACAAACTGGGGAATGGGGGTGAGGTACCTTAGCCAGATTGCAATTATACAAGGTTTTATTGTTAAGCTATTTCCAGACAGTCTGTCTTCTAAAGAAGAGAGAAGGAATGCTTGGTACCATTAAAAATGTTCAGCTCTGCCACTCTTCAGCTATGATTTCATTTCTGATGCCCAAATTTGCTCACTGTAGTTTGCACTCATTTCTCTGACTATTTTAATCTTCTGTAACAATTAAAGAGTATGCTTTGAGATGAGTATTATTTGCCCTACATATTTTTACTATCAATATGAGTACTATGCTCATATTACAGTATTCTGTTTGCATAATCTTAATTTCAGAGCTGGCCAAACCCAAACTGATTCTTTAAATTATTAATAACAACTCTACTTTTCCTGTTCTGGAGTGGGTAGGGAATCTGCATCCTATTTATCTTTCTCTTTGTACTCTCTTTTCTATGTTATGGCCACTTGATTTTCAGACCACAACAATGTGAAAAGCTCTCAATGTACTTGCTCATGGAAGATTTTGAAACTAGGTTTCTATGATTGACTTATTAAACCTTCTTTTCAGTCTAGGAAATGTGGGTTTTTTTCTTTTTTAATTTATTAGTTTCAGGTGTACAAGACAAGGTAATACTTAGACGTTCATCATTTATATCCCTCACACTGTGAACCCCGGTTTTTTCTTAATATAGAGCATGAATTAATGGTATTGTGACTTTGCTGACTCTCCCCATCCCTCTTTTACATCCTCCTCCTTTTCAGAGCCTTCCTTATTTTCGTATGTCCTGAGATCTCATGTTGCTGTATGCTACGCAGAATGAAGAACCATGGGATAAACCCAACCCATTGTAGAACAAGAACATCTAACTATGTACTAATTTGAATACTTACCAACTGTACACCCATAGGAATCTGTCTTAAACTCACTATACCTCACCAGCAATATAGGGCTTATAATAGTAATAACTGCCCTGAGAATCTTATTGTTGGATTTCTGGTTTCTAGTCTCCCATGTAAGGAGCTTGAAAGTCACCACTCTGCCTTAACAATAAGTAAAAAAGTGAACAGGCTGAAAAATCAAAAACTCTTCTTGGATCTTGATTAATGTTTTAGATGAGAGTATATGTTTATTAAAATCCATCAAATAACACACAAATATATATTGTGTACTTCATAGTAAACTAAGTGTCAATAAAATTAAGAAAAAAGTTATTTTTTCTCTATGCTGGATCTGATGACTCAGAATCTCTAATCTCATTATGTTTATCTAAAATGCAAATCTGAAGTATGACAGTGAGAATGAATATGTAATTTCAGCCATAATCCTTGTTTATATACTCACAGGGTCTTAAAAATGTCATATTTTTTGTTTTAAAAATTTAACGTAAAGAACTCAAAATGCATCCTGAGTCACTTTGGATTTGGCATCACTCTTAGGATCCCATTCAGCACAAGATATGACAGTTTCTGATTCATAACAATTTTCTCCCCAACAAATTGATTTCCTCTCTAGTATTTGACATTTATATTTCTTAATTACAAATTTAATGATAGTTGCCACCTTAATGGAACCCACTCCCTGTTGGCCAAGACTCTCTTTCACACCCTCATAACTAACACATATATCTTCTCTGTTGCATCACTATTTGCCAGCATAACAGGTAATACAACTTTGAAGTTAAAATGAAAATGTTATGCTTTCATGTCTGGCCCTCTGGAGAGATAACTGTGGTGCAGAGAGCTGAGGTGAATGTGGACGGTAGTTAGCCCAAATTGAGAAAAAATGAGCTACAGAGATGTCAGAAAGTTGAGAAGAAGGTAGCAGAGAAGGAGGCCAAGAAAACAGTGAGAAATAACTAAGCCAGATCAATGCTGCCCCCACCAACCATATCACTGACAATGATGTGGGTGCTGAGGAGAAGAACCTGAACCCACACCAATACTACAAGGGCTGCAACCAAGCTGTCCACCAACTAAAAGTTCAATGGGGATGACCCATACCCACACAAGTTCCATGTTGATGTCTTGCTCACTCACTTCATTCAAGAATACTGTCACCTGCAGCCTGGGGACCACCTGAGTCACATCACCTTAAAGGTGGCAGTAGAATCCATGCCAAAGGAGCTTTTGGTGGAAAGTTCCATTTTCTATGACCTTTGAGGAGAAAGGGTCAAGTTGCAAGTCATGGCTGAAGAAAGAAGTTGAAGAAGATACTAATAAATGGAAGCATATACCATGCTCATGGATAGGAAGAATTAACATCATTAAAATGTCCATACTACACAAAGCAATCTATAGATTCAATACAATCCCTATCAAAATACCAATGGCATTTTTCACAGAACTAGAACAAATAACCGTTTTTTTTCTATTTTCATGGTGATTTGATTTTATTTTTCTTGAAGATTGTTTTTAGCCAAAATTTTTTAAAATGGAAAACACACTTTTATTGTCAGATCCAGTTATTTATTCATCTTCATTTAACCAGATCCATGTCAGGGTTTCTTTTTTTAAAATTAAAGTTTATTGGAGTGACAATTATTAGTAAAGTTATATAAGTTTCAGGTGTACAAGTCTGTAGTACATCATCTCTATATCATATTGTGTGCTTAACACCCAGAGTCTGTTCTCCTTCCATCACCATATATTTGATCCCTTTTACTCTCATCTATTACTCTGTCCCCCCTTACCCTCTGATAACCACTAAACTATTGTCTGTTTCTATAAGTTTTTGTTTCTTCATTTGTTTGTCTTGTTCCTTTGTTGTTTCCAGTTTCATATACCACATATCAGTGAAATCATATGGTTCTTGACTTTTTCTGTTTGACTTATTTTGCTTAGCAAAATAATCTCAAGATCTATCCATGTTGTTGCAAATGGCACTATTTCATCTTTCCTTATGGCAGAATAATATTCCTAAACATAAGACCTGAAACAATAAACTGCATAGAAGAAAACATACATATTAAACTTATGGACATTGGGTTCAAAGAGCATTTTATGAATTTGACTTCAAAGACAAGGGAAGTAAAAGCTAAAATAAACAAATGGATCTATGTCAAACTAAAAAGCTTCTGCACAGCAAAAGAACATTAACAAAATAAAGAGGAAACCAACAAAATGGGAGAATATTTTTGCAAACAACACCTCCAATAAAGGGCTAATATCCAAAATATATAAGGAACTTATTCAATTAAAGCATGGGCAGAGGACCTGAATAGACATTTCTCCAAAGAGGACATACAAATGGCCAACAGACATATGAAAAACATCACTAATCATCAGAAAAATGCAAATAAAAACCACAATGAGATATCACTTCACACCAGTTAGAATGGTTATCATCAACAGGACAAATAATGACAAGCGATGGCAAGGCTGTGGAGAAAGAGGAACCCTCATACACTGTTGGTGGGAATGCAGACTGGTGCAGCCACTATGGAAGGCGGTGTGGAGGTCCCTCAAAAAATTAAGACTAGAATTACCATATGACCCAGCAATCCCTCTCCTGGGTATCTACCCAAAACATTTGAAAACATTTATCTGTAAAGATATATGTGCTCCAATGTTCATTTTAGCTTTATTTACAGTGGCCAAGATGTGGAAACAACCAAAGATAGATGATTGGATAAAGAAGTTGTGGTACATATACACAATTATTTATTCTTTGTATTACTTCATTAAAGAGTTCAATGATTTGCACTCAGAAGTTACATAGCCAAGAGGCAACCAAGTGTAATACAAAGAGTTGGTCTAAAGTCTTTGTACTGAAGGTCATACAGTCTCTTACTTCAGGGAAATAAGAATAAACACAAACAACAACAACAAATAGCACAAGCTGCCTACAACTTCTAATTCCATTTGGATTTCTTTCTAATGCCCTGAAATCTAGTGGTCCACAAGTGGTCACCCAAAATGCATCATATATAGATATATAAAAAACAACACATCTGCCTGCTTTTTGAAAAAGGTAAATAAAAATACTGTATTTAGGTTAAAATTAATTTAGCATCCAAATAAAATATAAGAAATTGTATTTACCTTCTTAGAAAACCAGGCTTCTAGTCTTGTGGCATCTGTTTACATCATTACCTACTGAACATAAGATAAAATAACATTACCTACTGAACATAAGATAAAATATAAAATATAAAAGTATAAAAAATATAAAATATAAAATCATTACCTATTGAACATAAGATAAAGTAACAGATAAAAACAGGTTGATTGATTGGTACATATTTTCCCTAGGCTTCAAAAATACTTCGATGTTCTTGTTGATGTCTGTGTCATGGGGGAGATTCTTCTGAGGACATGAATGCTGTATTTCAGAGAAGTGGAATGCTAGACAAAAATTTGACTTCTACTGGAGTTCTTGTTTACTCACATTTCATTTCTTTTGGGGCTGATTAACAATTACTAATTCTGTTCCCGGAGTTTTCAGTTTTTCTCTTGATTCCATAAAATAATATGAAATAAGATAGTTGAAATGTATTACATTGTGATCCTTTGGTTAAAATAGCTCAGCAATTATACAATAGAATGAAAATGTATACTTTAATTTGTTCTTTTTTATTCTCTCCTTTTGTCCCCATCTGCCTTAATGTCAGAATTTCTTTTTGGTGAATACATTTTCATCACAGGTGCGCTTTGTGTTTTCAAACACTAGAGGTCTGCATGATCCAATGCCCTCATGCTAACATCTGGTTTTCGGTGAAAAAAACCTTTAGTTTTATTTTCATTACCTCTCTTAGTGCACTGATGCAAAGAACAAGATCTTTTATACATTTCTTGGATGCTATGTACTTCATAATGTCTATCATACATAAACTCAAGCAGGCGTTTGATGGCTAACCCATAAACATGTCTGAGAAATCCACGAGAGGGGAATGAACCCATGGAGGTAGGGGGAGTTTACGAACAGATAAAAGAGGCTTCTGGTGATCTAATTAAAATAAATCAATGAAAGAAATAATAATTAAATGGCAAAGTAGTTAACAATAAACATGGAGAAGGACCTATATAACCTGGTAATCATTAAAAGTTTCGATAGCACAGTGATGCAAGAAATCAATTGCAAATGGTTCAGAAAGCTTCATGTTATTTTAACACGTGGCCTTCTTATTCTCTCTGCCTATTGTACTCATTCAACTACCAAAACAAGTCTGATAAGGTAGAGTCCAATTAAACTGCTGTAATTTTCAGTATGGTGAGGTCAGGAGGATAAGTTTTCAAACTGGGGACACACAATGCTCCCTGTCCGGTCGATTAGTCGAATACATGGATAGCGTTTGCCCAGTCCCCAGAATGCATTCCCATTCCAAATATGGAATGACGACAGAATCTTGCTCCTCAACCCAAACATAGACAGAGTCAATCAGAGAGTTTTTTTTTTCCTTTGAAGATATGACATTTGGAATGTTTTGCAATAACTTGTGTGGTTGGAGATACTTGTCAAATAGTTGGATGCAAGCAGTTTTTTATAAAACTTGAGATATGAGAATCAAAGTCATTTAAAGAAATCTATAGACAATTTATTACCATCTTTATGTGGATAAAAACCTGAACTTTTGGATGTGTGGGGTCTTAATAAACAGTAGCAGTTTATTTATGTTTTGAACAAAGTGCTGATATAACAAAGGCAAAGAAAAAAGAAGAAAGGGAAAATATATATTTTTATATCAGCTGCTAATGTCTAAAACTCTCTTCAAGTAGTTCATTTAACAAGATGCAGGCTGTAGAAAGTTGGAGAATGTTTACTCTGAACATGCAATTATTTTCTCCCTGTAACATTTGTACCCCTAGGGAGATGTTGTGGGGCTAGTTGATTGAAGGAACTCTTCCTGAGCCAAGAACACAGGAATTTTTATGAATATTTTTTGACTATGTATAGGACTTGAGATGTACATAGCTGACCTCTTGGAGACATGGCATTGCCTTCTTATTAAAAACTGGCTTATTGAGTTTCATTTTCTATTTCATTTTATTTCTTAGTTTCATGTATATTTGGTCATGAAAAAAGGAATCAAGTCCTTTTTTTTTCCTTTTCATTGTGCAAAATTTGATACATGTATGAAAGCAGAGAGAAAACCAGAATGAACTTAAGACCCAGCTTCAACAGTTTTCAACTCCTAAGCACTTTTGTTTCATATACCCTTGCTCAATATGTCACTGACTAGATGCACCATTTTTATTGAACCAGTCAATTGTCGATGGACTATTGGGTTGTTTCCTGTTGTTTGCTGAAGGCAATAAATAGTGCTCCAGTGAGCAGTTTTGTACTGTGGGATAGACGCCTGGACCTGAGATTTCTTTGTCAAGAGATTTTTTAAAAATGTCAATTTACTAGATGTGGTAGGTTATTAACAAAATGTGACCTCAACTATTCTCCTGTCTATATTTACACAACCTTGCCTCATGGCTTTGCTACATCCGATCAATGAATAGAATCTATTTCTCCACTGTTGAATCAGGGCTGGCCTTGTGACTTGCTTTAGCCAACAGAACGTGGTGAAAATGATCATGTGTACTTCTGATCCCAGGCCTCAAAAGGCCTTGCACACTTCTGCTCACACTCTCAAGATCACTGCCTCCATCAAGTGAACAAGCTCAGTCAAGCTTGAAGAATAAAAGACCAGCTAGGGCAAGGCCAAGTCAACTTGCTTTTCTCAGCCAATATCCCAGATATGTGATAGGGCCCAGTCATAATCACAAAAGCTGTTGCTCAGATGACGACAGATGTATGAGACTTCAGCCAAGATTAGAACTGCTCAGCTGAGTACAGCCTAAACTTCCAACCCACAGAATGGTAAACTGAATAAACAGTTGTTGTTTTAGTTATGAAGTTTTGGGAGTGGTTTTTGATAAGCAATAACTAACTTATATACTATAGAACTGCCAAATTCTCTTCTGTTGGTATTATATTACTTTGTAACCCCAACAGTAATTTATGAGAATGTCTATTTCCTCTCTGCTATATAATATGTCAAAATTTCGGATTTTTTTTCCATATAAAAGGTAAAAAACAATCCATCACGTTGCTTCATTTTGTATCTCTCTTATTATGAATGAGGTTGAATGTCTTTTCAGATGATTAAGTATCTCCTTGTTCGTGACTTCATGGAAAACTTTGCTCTTCTATCTAGCATTAGCATGTTTATTAAAGCATTAGGGCAGACCCAACAAGGGAATGAAGATAATTTAAAATCCTGATTTAAAGTAAGCTTCCCAAAATTTTGACCTATTTATTAAATTCCTTATCTCTTTACTCTCCTAATGAATTATTTTCGTAAGAGCTAATGGACACTGTTTCATAGCAACTGTTTGTTCTAAAGACCTGACTAGCCTACTTTTTGAACAATAGGAATGATATCAACTTAAATAGTTGATTCTCCACAAGTAACACTCTTTTTTTAAATAAATTTTGTTGGGGAATATTGGGGGACATTGTGTTTCTCCAGGGCCCATCAGCTCCAAGTCGTTGTCCTTCAATCTAGTTGCGGAGGGCACAGCTCAGCTCCAAGTCCAGTCACTATTTTCAATTTTTAGTTGCAGGGGGTGCAGCCCACCATCCCATGCGGGAATTGAACTGGCAACCTTGTTGTGGAGAGCTTGCGCTCTAACCAACTGAGCCATCCAGCTGCCCTCCACAAGTAGTACTCTTGAAAAGCAGATTTATAGGACCAAATAAGAAATCTCCAGCTCAAGTTTAATGTAGTATGCATATTACACATATGGTGTGCACTTAATGGTTATTTTTATTCTAAGATAATGTAAGAAATCTAATTATGTTTTATCCAAAGATACTGTTAGAATCTTATTCTAGTGGTCAGAGTAAAACAAATTAAAAACCAAATTCTTCCCCCTTCTAAATTAACTTACCAAGTTATCCAGGAAAGACACACATGGAAGTAAAGTATGCAAGGGTGTAGAGTTTATCATCCCCTGTGTTCTCCTTTACTCAGAACTAATGGCCATAGAAAAGATGGACCACGAGCAAGTCCATGAATGGGAATCTGGGTCATCTGCTCCAGGGGAGTCTAGCACTTTTATACAGTTCCACCTTTTTTGTGCCCTTTCGATCTTGTCTCTTACCCCAGCAACTGGGAACCATCTGTTTATCCATCTGTCATTTTAAGAGCAGCTAGACGGACACTGCTTTGTTCATCTAAATATCTCCAGCCATTAATAGTTCAGTACCCAAAGCATGATAGATGTCCAACAAATGTTTGTTAAGTCGAAAAAAACTGAAAGGTAATTGTTAGCATAATTAAAATTGTCCACCTTAGTGGTAGTTATTAATACAAAAATATAGTCGTATAACTTCCAGATCTTACTATGAAAGCAAGACTTCCAAATCAAACATACTTGATATTAAAGACATTCTGATTAATGAGTCATTTACAAAGTAACGTGAAGGAAGGTAGGACAGCTTAGTAAAGCATCAGGGAGACCCTAAGAATTTATTTTATAGTTGCTATTTCACATTGAAAATGCCCTGATATTGACATCAGTATAAGAGAGTGAGAAGGACCATGCAGTGAAGAAAATGGACTCTTCCAACAAGATTAATTCTTCCCTTACTATGTTGGCTTCATGAACACAAAGGTGTGGAACTTTTTCTGAACCCCTTTCCCGGACTCATACTTCCTCAGCCCATGTGGGGAACAGATGTGCTACATTTCCCAGTCTATGAATTTATATATGTTTGTTTCATGTCCTTGTCATCCGTTGCTCTTAGATGCTTTGCTCTTCTACTAAGTGATACTCAAGGCTACTATTGCCTTCGTCCCAATAACAGTGGTACATTGCGGTGTTGTACAGTTTAGCCCAGCTGATGTAGCTTTCGTATAGTGGAGTGAAGTGGGGTAGGAAGTATCTGGCTTTAATCCCATGCTCCTCCCCTCACACCTACGTGATCTTGGGCTTACTGCCTCACTTCTCAAATTCTTAGTTTCCTCACCTAGAAAAAAATGGGAATTGTACGATACCATATATGAAACTGCCCAGAAGTTATCTGGAGAAAACTTGGCTGTTCAATTAACTGTGGATGACTTTCCTGTCTTCCCTGCAAACGATTGCCCTACTAACCTAAAGAGGCATAATGAAACACATTTAAAGCCATTGGAAAATTCAGCTCAGCAGGCTATAAAGACTGACACTGGTTTGAACATGGGTGGGTTGCATAACCTCTTTGAGCCTCTGTTTCCTCATCAGTAAAATAGAAATATTGAGAGCAGTAAAGGCACCTGGCACAGAGTAAGTGCCCAGTAAATGTTAGGTTAATTTCTGTTCTTTATCTAGAATTAGTGTACTTAAAATTTATAACTGACTACATTTGTTTGATAGGACACTTAAAAACTAAAAATTAACCTACTACAGTTGGTGTTCCCTGAACTGCCATCACTGACTGACACAAAATGGAAAAAAAAAATAGCTTAGAGCAGAAATTCTTGGTTCCCTAAATGTTGATGCTTCATGACATATTGATGGAATTTCACTCAGTGCATTCCTATTTTAAAGCCATCAGTAAATAGTTCACAGTCCAAGAAATGCTCTCATAGTACAATAGCCTCAGGGTTTAGCATCCACATTTAGACTTTCACTTATTCTAGCCCTGTTGTGTGTGTTTTTGTTTTACCAGAAACATAATGGGCTAATCAGGTAATGAAAAGGAAAGAAATAAGCCCAAGGGGTTCCACAGGGAGGGGATAGTGGGCATTTAAACTGAAACCTGGTCTAACCTAAGAAACAAAATTCTGGGTTATTATTTTGCCTTTTAGCCACAGACACTATTGCCAGTCAGTATGATGCAACATGAAACGAGTCCTGGAATGACATGGTAATCTCCTTTTTCAGGGATCAAGGAACAAATACCAAAGAAATGACTATGCATTCAGCAGACAGAAATGACCTCTTTCAGGACAAAAGATGGGATTGAACACAGAAGAGCTGGTCATTAGTCAAGTTGTATCCTAAAAAAAATCATTTTATTTCATCAGGGACTGTCAAATTCTGTTCCAATGACTCCTTTTAGGAGTCACTAAGGTCAAGAAGAAGAAGTGGCAGATTGGAGAGCAATAAAAAGGTATATCTTCAATGCCAGAAGCGTGCTTTTTGTCTGATGTGTTTGTGCTTACTCCATCAAAGGATTCAAGACTTAAAGATGATCAGTTGTGAGAAAATAGTTTAGCTATTATAAAACCAGATAATAATGGCAATAAACACAATAATTTCAACGACATAACATACGTGTTTACTATGTGTGTCGTTTATTTTATTTGTTCAAGTTCTAGTTACACTAGGACTTTGTCACTAATATGTCATATCCAGTTTTTGCACGTCCTCTGCAAATCAAAACTAGGTACGCTAGTGGTTTTCTTTATAGCTTATTTGAAATTGAAATTTGTAGGATTTCTTTTTTTTTTTAGGAGTAGCTAGTCCTGAGTTTTCAAAATTTACTCAGGTTACATTATATACATATTCCAAACCCGATGTGAAAAATCTATGTTGTTGTAGGGCCATTTGTTGTCACTCTTCTTGTTAACCACTAGACCTTCCTCTGAATTTCCTACCGTGCAATTACTAGCAGTGTAAAAAAGAACTCAAATTCTGTTCTAATATTCAATCCTCCTCAATGTGGCCTGTATTAGTCAGGGTTCTCCAGAGAAACAGAACCGATGGGAGATAAGCATATTTCCTACTGTGGGGACTGGCAAGTTCGAAATCTGTAAGGAAAGCAGGCAGTCTGGAAATACAGATAAGAGTTGATGTAGTCTTGAGTATGAAACCCGAAGGGCAGGCCAACAGGCTGAAAACTTGGGCAGGATTTCTATGCTGCAGTCTTGAGGCAGAATTCCTCCCTTGGTGAACCTCAGTCTTTGCTCTTAAGGCCTTGTATAGAGCATATAAAATGTATTATATATGTTGGATTGAGGTTTGCAAAACAAGGTGTTTACTAGTAGGGACAGGATTATGGCCACACATGTGTGAGACTGATAAGAGTAAAGTAAAAAACATGTTTTTGTGTGAAATTAATTGAAAACAAAATTGAGTAATAAACACATTTACAGAGCAACTTCTGGTTATTATCTAAGAAGTTAAAAACTCCTGGCAAACAACTTCTGGTTATCACCTAAGAAGTAAACAAGTCCAAGGGAAAGAGGATAAAAGCAGAACTCCAAAACAATTCTGTGAGAAGTCTGACTGGGCTAAGACCCTCTGTAAGGTGCGAGTCATAATATTCCGGGACTCTCCAAAGTTCTTCCTTGCAAGACCAGCTTGCCTCAGACCCATCATGAGCCTAGTCATCTCTCCCGGACCAGGGACCTTCACCACCTCCGTTGACTCTGGGACTTGGTTTGGTATTAAATTCTATTCTATTCTGTATAAACTTCTGTGCTTACAGAGCATTAGCCTCTGGAGGGACACTGGTCCCCAAATAAAGCTGTGTTACTCACTCTATCTGACCCTGTGTGCCGGGACTTTGTTCCCCACTTGCGTTGCAATTACCACGCAGGGGCATAGGGCCCTGCTGAGGGGTTAATGTCCCCTTGACTTTCAGGAATAGACTGAAGTGTGGCGACTTTCTTATGGGCATTCGCAACAGGCCTTTAACTGATTGGATGAGGCCCAACCTCTTTACAGAGGGTAATCTGCTTTACTCAAAATCTGATGATTATAAATGTTCAATCACACATAAAAGCTGTTTTCCCAACATCGAGACTGATGTCTGACCGAACAACTGGATATTATAGCCTAGCCAAATTGACACACAAAATTAACCATTACACTGCCCCTATGGCTCAAGGAAGCTGATCTCATCACCAGCTCAAGATTGCATCCTGATTATTCCAACCCAATCAAAGTTATCCCCATCCTCTTTTCCAGTGGTTGCCTTGGAAACCAGGTATAAGCCAAACAGAACATGGAATCCCCCTGTTAGCACTTATTCATTCAGGGAAAGTTACATAATGATCATGTGGCCCAATGAGACTGAGGGGATTCTCTTTCATTCCATGGTTAGTGCAGTTTCTCTTTCTCATGCTTGGTATGAGCAAAGGGAATGTTTTGCCTCAATTGCTCCTGATAGACATTTTGAAACCTCATGGGAAGTCAGCCTAATAATAAAGTTAACCCTTGGAGAATTGTAAAGAGATGGAGCCAACGTTTTCTTTGAACCAAGCCTGAAACTCACCTTCTCTCTGACTTTCTATTATATGAGTAAATAAATGCCTTATTGTTTAAGCTAATTTGAGTTGGAGTCTCTCTCACATGAAGTCAAAAGCAATCTAATAGATACAAGGAAGAACTAATAATACTTCTCTCAGTTTCAAAGGAGACACTCTTTATTTTAGTATAAATATTTATATACATATATATAAATCATTATCTATATGTTGCATTGTGTGTTCACCACATAGAGTATGTTCTCCTTCCATCACCATATATTTGATCCTCTTTTCCCTCTTCTGCCACCCCTGTTACCCTCTGGTAACCACTAAAATGTTGTCAAAAGAGACACTAGTGAGCTTAAGCCAATAATTGTATCCAAATTATTGCTCCAGTGAGTAGGTCAGGATTGAGCACATGACCAGTTATGGCCAATGACAGTTAAAGAGATTTGAACTTGAATCTGGAACTTTTGGAAAAGTGGGCTTTCTTTTATTTCCCAGTGAATATAAATGAGAACACACATTGCCCTAGGCTTCCCTGACAGTTGTCTTGGGACTGTGATGGGAGAACTTGCCTGCATTTCTGCTACAAGAATGTGACTGGCAGACGGCCTTGGTGCTGGACTTTGAAATGTATTATTGGACTTGTACTAAGGTCTTGACTACCAAGGGCTACTCCCCATCAATGACTGAGCTCCTAGGACACACAGCACTCTTACATTCATTGACTGTGGCTCAAGGACTCCCAAACAACTTTACTGACCCTTCCTTACACTGCATAGATGTCTAGGTCTCTCCCCACCCTTCTCTCCCCTTCACTGCGTTGAGGTCTGATGGCTCTCCAGGCACTCCATGCTTCCTCCCTATTTCCATTCGCATAGTGATTTTCCTTAATAATATCCTTGCACATTTAATCACGGCTCAGTGCCAGCCGCTAAGAAAGTCTTGGCTCCGTCTAAACAGAGCCAAGAAATTGAGAGAAGGAAAGAAACTGGAACTAGCTATATTGATTAAATTAAGGATAAAAACTTTGCTAAAGTCACATCTAACCTTGGACTGTGGAGTTACATAAGCCAGTAACTACTTTTTTTTCTTAATAGAGGTTGATTTTTTTTTTGGTGTGCCTTGCAACTGAAAAGCCTCCTAAATGATACAATTATCTCTTGAAACGATACTAGATCTAGTATATTTCAAAGTGAGTTTTCATTGTGTGAATGACATCAACATCCTGATGGCAACCATGTTTTGAATTAAGCCTTCACACATTTTGAAAGATCAGAAACAACCATATTTGTAAAAGAAATCTTTACTTAGGAAAATGTAAATCTTTACCTTAGGAAAATGTAAATTAATGCAAGAAAGTGGACAAAATTCCTTCTTCCTTGTAAAGTTTTAAGCCAAAGTTAGGAAGAGTCCGCAGCCCATCCCTTCCTTGCACAATGCGCACTGTGAGAGGAGAGGACAAGTCAAAAACAGTTAGGGGGCTTTCCACTAAATTTTCCAAGGTCCATGAGACAAGCTTCAGAAGGTAAGAACTTTGTGGTGTGTTTCTCATTTATTGTGTGGCCAGGCATAAAGAAGTCATGCACTGCATTAGAAAACTGACAAAAGTTCATATCACTGAATTCTTTAATTTATATAGTAATAGGTCTCAATGTTTTAACAAAATAATTAGAAATGTATGTCTTGGCTTTTCAAAGCAGTCCTGCTGAGTGGTTTATTGTTTCCAGTCAGGCTGTCATTTTTCAGAAGGGCTTTTGGAGATGTCATTACAGTCTTTGACACATTCTTTTGACTACTATCCATGACAACAAATTTCCTATTTGACTGGGAATCCATTTACGGAAATAATCCAAATGTACTCAGCACCAACCAAGACTTTTGAATAAGATGGTGATTAAGCTGGGAAACACTATTTTTAATTGTTAAAAAATGAGATGACATTATGAAGAAGCTGTGTGTGAATTCTTTCCCTCTGTGATTTGAGTTGATACATGAAGATAACCTGCTTCCCGTCGTTGGGGAAAACTTCTTAAAACTGAAACAACAAATCAATAATTCAGTTTTCCCCACTGCTTATCAGAAAATCAGTCTGACATGAAAAATGATTCCTCAGTTTTGAAAGCTTTATGGTTTTTAAGAAATTCCTATGAAAGGCATCTATATCTAGCTGAATGGTGAAAAGGGGGAATCTGCTGTATTTTAATACTTTATAAGAGTTAACAGGATGAAGACGTGGGTAGTGGAAAGAATAGTGTGTAAGAAGTTGTTGAAAGATGAAGGGAGAATTTACCCCCCCCAAAAAAAATACACACATACACACACACACACACACACACACACACACACAAAAACCCACACAAAACTACAACTACTTGAGGTTTTACGTAAGCCACACCTATGCTATAGGGAAAAAATAGATTTTGAGTGGTCTGGCTGGGCAATGGGAAGGGAGTTCTTCCAAGTAATTGTAAATATGAAATTGACTAAAATTTATTTTCATTAATTCAGAAGTTTTCTTTACTTTTTGTCTTCTTGCATTTAGAAACATAAGGCTTGCCATTACAAACCTTCTTTAAAACTGTGATGACAATCACATACTTTAAGTATTATACAAGATAGGTAGTTCAGACTTGATTCTCAGATAACGCTGCATATTTTTAGGTCCTAGGGGAGACAAAGAATGATTTTTCTTTCTAGCTAATAGGGAGCTGACAGCATTTTTATCCCAAATCTTTCAATATATTTTTCCAAAAATTTCTGTCAAGCATTTTTCTGAACGTAAAAGAGATTCCTTAAAGATTGGAAAATCATGAGGTTTAAAAAAAAAAATCCCGACTAAAATGGACTTGAATCCATTTGACAAAAAATAAATACATTAAGTAGATTTAAAACATTTGGGCAATGAGTTTGGTTTCACTGTATAACATTCGTTTCTTACAAGGAAAAGCAGACTCAGTCATTTTTAGAGAAATCTTTTTATTAGAGGGAAACTCTAATAAAAAGCAGGAATTTACCATGGGGCCGGGGTTTACAAGCAGAACAACATGATGCTTTATGTGACTAAGTAGCAGTATGTGGAATCTAGACACTAGGGGATGCTGTCTTTGGTCAAATAAAGAAAACTCGGTGCAGTGACTCACAGTTCCAAAACAGTACCTTGGTCAAAGTCAAAGAATGTTTCTGAGTATTTTCATCACATTTCTAAGGTCAAAAAGAGTTTGAGGTTTTCACACTTTATAATCCAATGCCAACTTATTCCAGATAATCACTTTTTTTCATTTTCTGCTCTCCAAATTGATTCTTAAATTTGATCCTTTAGCCTCTTCATAATTCCAAGAAAGTCTGCTTTCTGGATAAATGGAGGGCTGCACCTATATGTGGCTTACATAAGATCCTACTTGATTTGTAACAGATGTGAGACCAGAGTACAGATTTTCTGATTTCTATCCTAGAATTTGATGTCTAAGCAACACTCTCCTTCTGAGTGTTATTGCAAAATATCAAGTGCTATATCACAAATGAAATTATCTCTACAGAAACATACCTCTGTGTGCAATTAGCATCTCCCAACTGGTAGGTTCACCAGGTGGACCTTTCAGATGAGAAAGAGATTCAGAGGACACAGAGTGGTTGCACCATCCCTCTAGAATGTCAACGGCTACCTATGGCGTTCCTCCTCACCCGTTGTGGTAGGCAGAACTCGAAAATGACCCCAAAATGACTCTTGCCCTTGAAAAACTTTCTCCCCTTGAGTGTAGGCAGAACATGTGATTATGTTATGTGGCACAGTTGACCCTAAAATAGAGGAGATTATCCCGTGGGCCTGACCTAATCATATAAACGCATCAAAAGCAGTATTTTCTCTAGCTGGTTGCAGAAAAAGAAATCAAGTAGATTTGAAATAAAAAGGATGTGACGTGTCTCTGCTGGTTTTAAAGATGAAGGAGGCTATATCAAAATAGAATATATACGAATAGTCTCTAGGAGCTGAGAGCAACCCCCAGACAAGAGTCAGTGTAAAAAACAGAAACCTCAGTCCTAAAGCCATGATAAACTAAATTCTGCCAACAATTGGAATGGGCTCAGAAGTGAATTCTTCTTCACTAAATGAGATCCCCTAAATGAGAAAGCAGCATAGCCAACATTTTGATTTCAGACTTAATAAGACACAAAGCAGAGAATCCAGCCAGCCCACCTCAATGCTGACCTACATAACTTGAGATATTTTAACATTTTGTTAAATGTTTTCTTAAAGATGTTATTTTAAGGCACTAGTTTGTGGCAATTTTTCATGTAGCAATAGAAAATTAATATACCCACTCTATAAAAGATGTTGAATTTATATGTATATATATGTAAATAAATGTATATGTATGAATATATGTATATGTACATATGTGTGTGTATATATATGTGTATATACATATGTACACACACACACATATATATATATGATTCTGTGATGAAACACAAAGAATTAATAGAGAACTTGAATTTCAGAGAAACACTAGCTAATTAGATGAAAGCTCAGACCCAACATATCCGGAGGACTTGCACCTTACTAAGTATTACATTTTAATATTTGAGACAAAATGTTAAAATGTACATGAATGCCTATCTCTAAGGAAGAGTTTGAAACACACTGCTAACATTCTCTAACATCTTCCATACAAGTATTCTTTAAGATATTTTACAGCCTTTGAATACATTTCTTTCATTCAGATACCTAACTATTCTATAGGAGCCTCCATTGATATACAAAAATACCCAGATACCCTTATTAGGTCATAGTAATTTAAATTAAGTTGTAAGAGACAAACTCTCAAATCTTGTCATCATAAGTCAACATTATCTCTGTTGGAAAGCCACTAAAGAAATGTCTTCCAAATGAAATCTTACCATTTGCAACAATATGGATGGACCTAGAGGATATCACACTAACTGATGTAAGTCAAACAGAGAAAGACAAATACTATATGATTTCACTTATACCATGTTTCACCAAACATAAGACCTGCTCCGAAAATAAGCCCCAATTAAGATCATCAGCCAGACAAATGCATTTAGTACGTTATGACGATGTTCCAGAAGAAAACGACATGATTGTATTTAAATAAATATAGATTGCTGTACATGAAAAAGTAAGACATCCCTGAAAATATGCCCTAATGCATCTTTTGGAGCACAAGTTAATATAAGACTTATTTTCAGAGAAATACAGTATAAGACCCGGTCTTATTTTCGGGGAAACACGGTATGTGGAAACACGGTATATGGGGCTGGGTAAAAAGGTAAAGGGACTAGGAAGTACAAATCAGTAGTTACAAAATGGTCACGGGGATGTAAAATACAGCATAGGCAATATAGTCAATAATATTGTAATAACTGTGTGTGGTGCCATGTTGGTACTAGACTTATCGGGGATCACTCCATAAATTATCTAAATGTCTAACCACTATGCTGTACACCTGAAACTAATATAAAATAATATTGAATGCCAACTGTAATTGAAAAAAATAGAAAATTAAAAAAGAAATGGCTTTCAGAGTCCTATAAATCAAACTTTCTATTTTCCAAGCCCAGCTGTCATTTTCACTGTTTCATGGGGAGAGAAAAAAAAAAAACTCATTAAAGAGGAACAAAACTGCATTTTCATCCATTCTTTTATCCAGGCAATTCATTCAATTGTTCATTCAACCCACAAGTACAGTATTAAATTAAGTTCCCCTACATGCCTGCCAGATTCCTCCTGGTACCCCTTAGAGCTAGATGAAACAAACCACATCTTTGCTTGTATAATCCTGTAGCAGCTCTCATTGACTTCTTAACTGGTATCCTTAATGATTGTTTATGCCCAGTCTCACCTGTTGGAAGTTCCTTCAGCATCTTGTTCATTGTGTATTTCATGGACCTAGTCCAGCAGCAAGTACATTATATTTAATCAATAAATATTTGTTGAAAAATAAATATTAACTGCTATTCTAGGCACTGGGTATTAAGATATAAAAGAGCATTTCATTGCCTTAAATAGTTCAGTCTCCAAGCACACATACTGACCAGAAGAACATTATTACAAGGTGTGACAGTTCCTATGCAAGAATTATGAACAAGGAGCTTTGGGGGCATCTTAAGCAGTCTAGGGAATGATCATCATAGATGGTAAGCAGCTGCTCACAATGTAAAGGAAAGGGAAATAGGCATTCCAGGAAGAGGAGATAGCGTGAACTAATGTGGCAAGCAGCACACAGCTGAGGAATCATAGAAATATAGGTGGTTCCCTGTGGGGTCATAGTGAGAGATGAAGCTAGAGAGAAAAGTTAGAAGCCAACTCATAAAGTTTTCAGCAAGCAATGGTGGGGAGCTTGGACTTTGTTCTTAGGATAATAGAGAACCAATGATGAATTTTTAACTGGATACTCACATGAGAATATAATCTGGTGCTCACAGTGATAGACTGATGAAGCAACAGATATTTGTGAATTTCTGCAAGCAAGAAGAGGGAATACCCTGGCAGAAAGACAATGATTATTGGAAGTCAGGACCCAGGAGCATACAGAGACCTAGACAGCTTGAAGCAGAACCACACTGCCAATTCCACTGCCACGTCAACCAACCTCAGACAAGTTGCAGATTCATGAGAATAGGTGACTGTTGTTCTAAGCCCCTGGATTTTGTGATAGCTTATTACGCAGCATTTGTGAAGAAATGGCTAACCGCTGCAGTTTTGAATGTAGAAATTAAATGCTTACAAACTCATCAAAAGGCTGGGAAACTCACTAAACTTTTAAGGAATGCTCAGAGACAAAACCCAGATATTAGAAAACTGGTGGGGAGACCCAGATGTCAGAAAAACCACTTCTCCACAGCCCCCAAACCAATAACTGATAGGAAAATGGGGGTGTTTTGTTGCTACTAAAATCCATCTGCTAAAGCCCACCAATGTTGGGAGGAAAGTGATTGCTACTTCCCTTCCACATCCCAAATCTTGTGTAACTGCATCCAACTGGCACAACCCTTCTGACAAAGGAGTTGGTAAAATATAGTTTTTAAACTTTTAGCCCCTACACTATAAACACCAGAAGAAGCTGGAAATAAATGTAGAGTGCCTGTGTACATTTTCTAGCAGAAGTGTTACAATTATCTTGTCTACAGTGTTCTTGTAAGAATTTAGTAAACAGGATATATAAATTGTTTATAATTTACAATTGTGTGAGTAGGATAGGAGGAAAAAACAAAATGGCACCATTAAAAATGGTGTGCCACCTATCTTCAAACTGGTTTCATCACTTCTATAAATGTTACTTTTAGTTAGGAAATACTTGCTTATGGGCATTTTGTTCGAGAGTGAAAGCCCTGGACAAATATGGACATAAGAAAGTGAATTTAAAAGAGTTAAATTACTTAATTTAGACATAATAAAAGACTTGTATGTAATTTGATTCATGAAGGCTCACAAAGGAAGTTTTGGTTCTTTGGGATTAGGAGAAGCAAATGTGTAAGAAAAGTTGAGAAAAGAGAGAGGGAGATGGAGGGAGTAAAGCAGTACCAGTAATGTGGTAGCAGCCAGGGTTTTATCATGGAAAACAATTCCAGTTTTCTGGGAAGGAACTGAATGGCAAAATTCAGGATATTTGATATTTTTTCATTTGTTTCTTTGCTTTGGTTAAGTCCTTGCATTATCTACAAACCTTCAGCAAAAGATTGTTACAAAATAGCCTTGTGTGAGTGGTACAGGAATAAAGGTGAAAAAGCCACCTGAAGAACTAAACAAAGTGGGAGAGCAGCCCTGGGACATACCTTGACAGACAGGAATCAAGAACTAATGTACGTCTAGGTTCCATTCATCACCATACAATTGACCCTCTTTCCTTCAGTGATGAGCATGCTGTAGTACAGACCGAAGTCAAATTACAATGCTGTACACCTGAAACTTACATAATGTTATAAACTAGTTACTATGATTTGAAAAAAAAAATCAAGCTAGGAAGAGAAATTCAAGGCAAAAAGTGATGGAAAACCACCAGGAAAAGGTAAGCACCATCCTTAGAATCCTGAAAAATATTGACAAGGCGTTTGTGCTTTTTCATTCTCATATGACGAAATCTGAGTTGCTTCCTTTGGACATTAAAGGTAAAGAAGATCCCAGAATATTGGAAGACTTGCAGACTGTTGCACTACATAAGCAACTACTCGATTTATGAGTAATAGAGTCCAGTAGGTCGGAAGTGCCTGAGGGTGCACAGACTATATCTTATCCATCATTTCCAATTATCAAATTATATAGGAGAAAAATGGGCATATAATTAATATTAAAGTAATCTTTATCTTATTGAGGATGTAAGCATAGAAAGCACCTGAGATATTGGAAGACATTTAACATTTGACATGAGCTATCCTGGATTAACCTAGGAGTCATGTCACAGATCTTTTCCCTTTGAGATTATTGCCTTAATCTTATCTCATTTAATACTTTAAAAAAAAAAAAAAGTCCTAATTGCCTTAGACAAAGCTTAAACTGGGAAAGTAGATCTAATAACATCTCAGGTCATCAGCAACTAAAAATTGTGCCTTTGTATAGGCAACAAGGGGGAGAAAGAAGGGAATGTTTAGCTTTTTTTAAAAAGCTAGAAAATACAGTTAGGGGGATGAGGTATTAAGAATAACAATATGTAAATTATTACCCCAGATCTTTAGATAATACACTATAAGGATCACATCTCATTCAATCCAAAGTGAAGAAAATAATTCTTCACCTCAGCTTTTAATTTAAAAATGTCTTGCTTGCTCTTTTATGAAAGAATGATTTCTTGGAAGTAGAGTGACAACCACTTTTTCTCTGGCTTCCACTCATTGACATTAAAATTATATTTGGGTGTTGAATACACTTTTGGGTTCAAGAAATCCCAGTCAGAAATAAAAGGACAGAAAACACCAGAGTGTTCTCCAAACAAACAATGGAAGGTCAAGGTAAAAAGGATCTTTCTGGAGAGATCCTTGTCCCATTTATAATATAATTTCATTCAGTCCTTGTACTGTTTAATATTTCAATTCCAAACAAGTTTCTTCATGTCATCTCTTTTCTGCAGGGGACATAAAACTTTCTTTGGTTAAACAAAGAAAAGGAAAAGGAAATGCTCTATTTAGTCTTCCTCTAAGAGTTACAACACACAGATTTCTCATCTCAGACATCCTATTTTCTGTTTATATTTGTGTTATTATCATCCCTTGAAGGCACAGAGTTCTGTATTAGACCTTTTGCCTCTCTGCCAGTGTTCTCTATATAATAGCGACTCAAAAAAAAAATTGTGTTGTTCAAGATGGCCTTTGTTCTATTGTATCATGACTTCTTTCCGTTTTTTCCTACTAGCCACTAAAATCTCAAATTTTTCCAAGTCCAACCTCTTGTTCGCATTCATTTTTCGAAATAAATCTTAGTGCATCTGTAGAAAAAAGGTCTAATTCTATTTCAGGACCATAGTTTGGTTTTTATTAAAATATGCTAAAAAGAATTGTATAGTATAGGTTTTTGTTTTTGTTTCGTTGTAGTTGAGCTCATATATTGGGCATGATCATGGGAGAAGGCATAAAAATCAGGTCTTCAACAGAAAGGGTAGACACTCAGGTCTTAGAAGAAAAGGTGTTGTATTTATTCTTCTATTTTTTTAAAGATTGTTTTATTTGGATGTCTGCTGTGCCAATTTGGCAATTAATAACACCAAGTTCTTTAGGGTAGATATCAGTGGCCTCTGGTGATTAGAAGAAAGAGAAATCCATGCATCTCCATCTCCAATATTCCCTCTGCCACATTATGGCGACAGCAAATATCAGACACTATGAAATCTCTTTCCATTTGCATTCCAAAAAGCCCACCACAGAAGATTCTCATTCAAAAGCATCTACAATAATATTCTGACAGGTCATCCAAGTTTTGGGGGGAAAGGCTTTTTCACCAAAATGTCTGAAAACCTTCACTCTTTATGTTGGCAAACGATGTACTTTTCTACTTGCAGCTTAAATCCTCCATGGACCATTTCCAAATTAATACTTCTCAAATATTTTGTTTTCCTATTCTTGAATCCCAACACCATACTGCTACCATGTTTCCCCGAAAATAAGACCTAGCCAGACAATCAGCTCTAATGCATCTTTCAGAGCAAAAATTAATATATGACCTGGTCTCATATTATGTTATGTTAGATAAGACCCGGTCTTATAGTAAAATATTTTACTATAAGACCGGTTCTTATATTAATTTTTGCTCCAAAAAACACATTAAAGCTGATTGTCTGCCCAGGTCTTATTTTCGGGGAAACGCAGTATCTTCTATCTTCATTTCGCTGTCTTCCTCAACACATAATAAACACCTCAAAGATGGTGCACATTTATTTCTTTGGTTTTTAATTTTATTATAGCAAGCATGCACACTTGCAAAACAAAATGATATTTAATGGCATTATCTAAAAGTAACTTATTTGATTTTCTGTTTTTTTTCACCAAAATGTCTGAAAACCATCTTCATATTTATCAAGGGTTTGCACTATGCATACTGATGGAGTCATATAATAATAACTCACATTATTTTGTATTTTATCCCAAAAGCAAAAGCAATAGCTTAGCCTTGTTATCTTTGGAAAAGCTAATGCTTATAAAGGTTAAGGAATTTTCCCAAATCAGTAAGTGATGGGACTTTGAGTCTAACTCTGTTTTACTGCAAAATCCATACTCTTAAGCAACACTGGACACTACTACATCCCTAAAGACACAGAGGGCTTGATCCTTGGGAAACTGTCATTTGTTTCTTAAATAAGAGAAATCTAAAGGACCAGGTATAGTTCAAAAAATACTTGGAACAAAATTAAATGCACTAGAGACAAACACCTAATCAAGTTTAACGCAAGTATAAGTCACAAGCCTAAGAACAGCTACCTCTAAATAGTTATGTAACCATAGGCAAGTGGCTTCATCTTTGAATTTCAATAATTTTACCTGTTAAATGAGGTCGCTAAACTAAATGAATTCACTGTGCTATGAAGCTTCCTAAATTTACCTAACACATTTTTTTTTCAAAGAGAAAACTCAGCACATATGTATTGCCTATGCAAAACCGTATTGTATTGGATAACTTTTATTACCTGCTTAACCAGGCAGAGAGCAAAGTTTGTTTGCTAAAACTTGTATTTGGGTATATTATCCACATATCTATAGGTCTCTTAAGCCCAGGGAAAATGTGATCATAATAAACAGCACTTATGTTTCTTGTGCCTGCTTATTATTTCAAGCACTCTAACTCTTCACTAAGGCATTTTTTGGTATTTCCAGGGCATGTTTCACATGTGTTCACAGGGACATTTGGGACATTTGCCCCTTTGTCCCTCCCCTGCTGGGGATCCTCAGCTGTGTCTGCCACAGAGGATTGTGCTGTCTGGGATGCATTGTGAGCCATCTCTCCATGGCCACTGCTCCTGGTACTAGCTGATATCCAGAGCCAAAGCGGCCATGCCAAGGGCACTGTCTCTGACATCCCTAAAGCCATGCTGGTGCCTACTATTCCTGTTGTTTCTGCTGTGGAGCCTGGCAAGCTGGATGCCACTGAGGCCCCAGTGTCCAGAGGGCTCCCCTGTCCAGGCACAGCTGAGCACTGGAGTCAGGCCAAGCTCTTGGCCTAGTTGTTCTCCTCACATGGTCATTATTCAGGTCAAGGGTTCTCAACCCTGCCTGACATTAGAATTACATGGGATACGTCGTGCAATGCCAATGTCTGACACGTGCCCTGAGGTTCTGATTTAATACACACAGGTCCCAGGTGAGTCTAAGGAGCAGATAGATTTGAAGAATCTCTGAATTAGAAGGCTACTAAAACAGTCCTGCCTTCTTTCACAGAGTGCAACAGGGAGTTCAGTGAAAGGGATGTAGAAACCTTGGCGCTCACAAACCCTGAATCTGTCCCAGTGGAGGACACTCACTGAATAAAGTACCTCACTTATGAGGCATTATTTTGCTGCCTATTTGTTAGTTAGAATATACCAACAAGAGAACAAATTTATGTTCAGCAGCCTGAAACTATAGTGATTCTACATATTATGGTATTAGTATACCATGAACACAGTAGGCCCAACTTCCCACAGACCGCTTTGGAAAGTTAAGGTATGTCACAGCAGCACTCTGTCTCTCTCTCTCTGTCTCTCTGTCTCTCTGCCTCTCTCTCTCTCTCTGTCTCTCGCTCTCTCCTCACACACACACACACACACAAACACACACACACACACACACAACAGGTTATAGAACCTTGATATTGGCAGAATCTCCTGAGCCCATGAATCTACTTCTGGGTAAACAATGTAAATGGAATCAATGCAAATAAAAAGAGAAGGAATGGGGCTTTTGAGGAAAAGCAGTTGTCTCACAGAAACTCATTTCCTCACAAAACAACCAAAAAGCACTTAAAATATTTGATCTGTCCCAGATTTAGCTAGCTCTTCAAATTCCTTGTTTGTGAACAGAAACAGACGCATAGATACAGAGAACAAACTGAGTTGCCAGATGGAGGCACATTGGGAGGATGGGTGAAAAAGGTGAAGAGATTAAAGGTACAAATTGATATGAAATAGTCACGGGGATGTAAAGTACAGCATAGGGGATATAGTCGATAATACTGTAATAACTATGTATATAGTGCCAGGTGGGTATCAAACTAATCAAGGGGATCACTTTGTAAATTATATAAATGTTTAACCACCATGCTGCACGCCTTAAACTAATACAAAATTATATTGAATGTCAACTGTAATTAAAAATTTTAAAAAATGCTTTGTTTGTCTACCTCTGTTAGAATCAAGTTTCACAAAATTTATTTTAATTTTAATGTAATGGAATGGTGTCTTTATATTTTTCCTATTTTAACAACAAAATAAAATCAGTAACCAATTAGTGAAAAAACTAGCTTGGACGACATTCTCCAGTCTGTTTCAACTATTGAAATATTGAGCCAAGGAGAGCAGTTTGTTGTGTCTGAATTCCCGTCAATTGTTGTCTTTCCAGCTGCCAGTGGGGCTTGTTAACTAAAACACTTACATAGGATGTAAGTAAAAGATTTATTTGAGTTCTACTGAACAATCTCATTGTCATTTATTCCTACAACATAGACCTTCTGTTCAAGATTGGATATTCTCTAGTGAAAACTGAACATTTAGGAACGTGACTTAATTCTGTCACCAGCCACACACAAAAAAGTATAGATAATAAAGTCAGAATTCTAGGCTGGAAATAAACTGTGTCTTTCATATTGGCAAGCCCTCGTTAGAGCTAGCAGTGGACCAGGTAGCAAATACACACGCTTAGAATCCCTCCTAGGAAAAACTCCAGGTGCTGTGGTAGTCATCGGCTTATTTAGAAAGCCAGATTTTTCCTTTGTATTAATGTTGCATGAAGGGCCACAGCAGTGGAAGACTACAACAGAGCTGGATTTCTTTACTCCGTAAGAAATTTTCTTTAAACCAAAGCAGTTAAGCAGACAGCGCTATGAGGTTAACAGCTTGGCATTTGAGCCCTTACTAACTTGGAACATTAACGGTGCCAATGGAATTGAGGCATGTGCTGTGATTTGTGATATTCTGTGGGTTGTTTCATAATTCAGAATTTGGTTCAGGGAAAAGTGGAAATTCTCTTCCTAGAATTGGAATGTTAACTAGTATTGAAGCATAGACTCTCTTAAAACACCAGCAAGAACCTCCAAAATAACCTGAACCATTCATTATACATCTGGTTGAATCCAGCAAAATTGGCTATAAAGTTAAGTCCAGTTTCTTATTAACTTCTTGTAGAGTAATGAACGTCACAGACACCTTTTGCTGCTTTCAAATTCTGGAATTCTTCCACATAAAATGTAACAATGAGTGAGTGAGTGAGTAAATGTGTGTGTGCATGTTTGGGGGTTGTATTCAGAAAAGAAGACAGTTCCCAAAATACAGGCTCAAGATAAAATTCATTGGTTTATTCAATTGAGAAGGCCTCAGAAAAGAACTAGACTTGTCTCCCTTCTTGTCTGGGGGATGGGAAATAGTTTGGATAAGATGCTCTATTAGATAATCTATTTTTTATAAAAGTTTGCCACAGGCATTTTCTCATGTCAATGAACATTCCTTAAATACAGGATTTTTAGTGTTGGAAAATGTGCCACAGAACATTTGTGTATAATTTATTCTTAAATTTACAAGGTAACACCTACCATTCCTATCTATAAGCAAAAACAAAACAAAAGAAAAAACAACCAGGAATCACTCCATGTCTCTTGTGAATGACAAGTAAGTGGCTACCTACTGAAGTAAGGTCAAGTATGGTAATACAAGAATTTGGGCAGAAGTGGTGTTAGTTTTCTACTGATATGTAACAAATGACCACAAACTTAATAGCTTAAAGCTACACACAGTATCTCATGGGTTTCCTTGGGTCAGGAGTGTGGGTATGTTTAGCTGGGTTCTCTGCTTCAGGGTCTCACTACCTGAAATCCAGGTATTAGTTTGGGCTGCATTCTCATCTGAGGCTCTGCTGGAAAAGGTTCACTTCCTGGTGTCCTCAGATGGTTGGCAGAATTAATCTCTTTGCAGGTATAGGACTGAGGCCCCCTTTAATCGCTGGCTATTGGCCAGGTGCTGATCTGTTCTATCCACAGGCCCTCAGAACATGGCAGCTTATTTATACAAAGCCAGCAAGGGGAATCTCTCTATCCAGTGTGCTAACAGGAAGTCTTTTATGACTCCTAATTATATTAGGTTGGTGCAAAAGTAATTGCGGTTTGAAAGGTTAAAAATAATTGCAAAAACGGCAATGACTTTCGCACCAATCTCATACAATGTACCCTCCTCCAGAGAGTGACATCCCATCACCTTTGCCATATTGTATTGGTTTTGAAGCAAGTCACAGGACCCACTCACACTCAGGCAGAAGAGATTATGTGAGGGTGTGTCTCATTGGGGGGTGGTCACATTAGGGTGTGTGTGCCACAAGAAGCAATAGACACACTACATAACCAAAAGACAAATGCACATCATGGAAAGTCAATGACATCCCAACCTGAATGGACACGTAGATCTGATAACTCTTTTCCCTTTCAGAGGACACAAGCCAAAGTCATGTTTTCTCTAATAGTTGACCCATCTGAACGTCTCAGTGTGTACAGCCTCTCTCTTCCTCTAAATTGCAGGTATCAACTCAGGAGCTTAACTGTAAATTAACTATTCCAGATGGTAGGTGCTGTCCACCAGCTGCTGCCGTAGCAACACCAAATACCCAACCTCACTGTGAGAAATCATGTGTCTCTATGTTAGATACACTTCATTTATAGTTTGATAGATTTCCTAAACCCCACAAGTCCCCCTGCCCCACCAACCACCACCAAAAATAAACAAGCAAAGTAAGATTTGAGAAGCCTAGCAAATGTAGGAGCCTGGAAGTTGTCATTTTTAAGAGGTTGAAAATTCTAACTTAATCTCATGTGTACACTATAAACAGCCTCAACCTTTCTATCTAAATGTGTTGTTGACCTCTAAAAAGAGATTTAAACTCTCTTCAGCAGCTGAAGAGACCATCCATCCTGTGTTGAGAAATTATTTCCTTTTGTCTGAACACCATCTGTTCTGTCTGCCACCAGTGTTGCCTCATTATCTGAAAGGTCAATAAACATTTCTGTGACCTACCAATGTGGTATAGTGAAGTCCCTTTCAGGATTCTAAAATGAACCTTCGATTTTACCATGTTTAAATGTTCACTCTTATCTTGGACGAGTTTAAAATAATTTAAAAGTCAGAGAAAAAGACTTGGAGAAAGAATTTTAAAATGACATAAGAAGGAGGAATTAATATTTGAATCTTACTGCCAAATTATTGGGCTATGATAGCTATAACACTGCCTGAGGCCATGCAGGTAACACATAACTTTTCAGAATTGCTTCTAATCCACACTCTCACAGACTTGGAAGGGTTTAATTTGCAGATCAATATAGAAAAACAATTTCTCTGGCAGTTTGCACCTATAGCATGACTTTGTTTTTGTTTTGTTAATGTTCTAAACTTTCACTTTGAAAAACTATCAAATAAATAAATAAATAAATAAGAAAAAGAAAAAAAAAGAAAAACTATCAGACTCACCCAAAAAGTGGTAAAACTAATACAAAGAATTTCTGTGCACCTTCCACCAAGATTCTCTAAATATTAACATATAACCACAGTATAATCATCAAAATGAGACAATTAATAATAATACAATATCAGCCCATCTAGAGACTTCCTTCAAATTTTCCAGCAGTCCCATTAACGACCTACTTCTGCTCTAGGAACTAATCCAGAACCTCCACTGCATTCATGTGTCTGTCATGTCTCATTCGTCTCCTTTAATCTGGAATAATTCCTCAGTCTTCTGTTTTTCATGACCTCCACACTTATGAAGGATACTGGCCAGTTATTTTATAGAATGTCCCTCAATAGGGATATATGTGCCATTTTATTCTTATGAAATTCAGGTTATGCATTTTTGCCAAAATCCCACAGAAGCTTCCCTGGTGCATTCTGTCAGGAGAACATAATGTCCCTTTGTTCCACAACTGGTGATATTAACTATAATCTCTCAGTTAAAGTCATGTATTGGTTTGCTAGGGCTGCTACGACAAAGTACAGCAAAACTGAGTGACTTAAACAACAGAAATTTGTTGTCTCAGAGCTCTGAAAGATAACAGTCTGAGAAAAAGGTGCAGCCAGGATTGATTCCTTCTGAGGGCTATGAAGAAGAAACTGTCCCATGCCTCTTCAGTCTTTGTTGTTCTTTGGCATGTAGAAGCATCACATCGATCTCTTCTTTCATCTTTACATGGTGTTCTCCCTGTGTACATCTATGTCTAAATTTCTCCATTTTATAAGGACACCAGTCATATTGGATTAGGGGTCCACCCTACTGCAGTATGACCCCATCTTAACTAAATCCTTCGGCAACAACCCTATTTCCAAGTAAAGTCATGTTCGGAGGTATTGGGGCCTAACACTTCAACATATGAATTTGAGGAGGGGGAATGCAATTCAACCCACCACAGGTAGTGCGTGTATAATTGCTCCATCATAAAAGTACTATCTTTGGGCCGGCCCGGTGGCTCAAGTTGTTGGAGTTCCATGCTCCTAACTCCGAAGGCTGCCGGTTCGATTCCCACATGGGCCAGTGGGCTCTCAACCACAAGGTTGCCAGTTCGACTCCTCGAGTCCCGCAGAGGATGGTGGGCTGTGCCCCCTGCAACTAGCAACGGCAACTGGACCTGGAGCTGAGCTGCACTCTCCACAACTAAAACTGAAAGACAACAACTTGACTTGGAAAAAAGTCCTGGAAATACACACTGTTCCCCAGTGGAGTCCTGTTCCCCTTCCCCAATAAAATCTTTTTTTAAAAAAGTCCTATCTTTCCCTTTGTAATTAATATGTATCTTATAGGGAGATAAATTAAGATGATCCAGTCTCAGTATTTTGTTTTCCATCATACTTTTCGCTATTGATTTTAGCCTCCATTGATGATTTTTACCTGAAGCAATTATTACTGTGCTTGACAAACGGAATTTTCTATCTTCATCATTCTCTACACTTAATCTTTTAGAACTCTACTATAAAGAAGTAACGACCCACTTAGTGGGAGGTCTTCTCTCCCACTAATTTGTTAAAAAAATTATTTATATCATTATGGATTCATATTTTACTCAATGGATTATAATCCATGATTATTATTATTTATGCTATTACTAATTTGGCCATTGGGGGGGCTACTTCAAGTTAGCTCCTATGTCCTCTAACATTTCCCATCATTTTTTTAACACTTTCTTGTTTTCTCGAACCACAATATATTCCAGACTAACCTTGTATTTTCCCCATTCCAGCCCTGAAATCAGCCACTTGTCCAAGGAGTTCTGGTTCCTTCTATTAGAGAGTTATTCATTCGAATTCTTTTCCATGTAGTACCTCCCATAAATAAAATAGATTAGTAACCTAGTCAGAGTCAAATCCCATCCTCTTACAGGTGCTGCCCACACTCACGGTGAGGGGCTATACAGGGCACTTATACTAAAGGGCAGGAATCTTGGGGGCCATCTTAAAATTCTGCTTACCACAGGTGCTTTGGCCTTACCCCATTCACAACTTCTGCAAACACATTTATGTACAAATGATTAAAAGGGTAAATGCAAATATTTTCAGACAGCAAAGTGAATATTAAAAAGAAAAAAACTGGGGTGGCTGGATGGCTCAGTTGGTTAGAGAGCGAGCTCTGAACAACAGGGTTGCTGGTTCAATTCCCGCATCGGATAGTGGGCTGTGCCCCCTGCAACTAAAGATTGAAAACAGTGACTGGACTTGGAGCTGAGCTGCGCCCTCCACAACTAGATTGAAGGACAACTACTTGGAGCTAATAGACCCTGGAGAAACACACTGTCCCCCAATATTCCCCAATAAAATTTATTTAAAAAAAGAAAGGAAGAAAGAAAGAAAGAAAGAAAGAAAGAAAGAAAGAAAGAAAGAAAGAAAGAAAGAAAGAAAGAAAGAAAGAAAGAAAGAAAGAAAGAAAGAAAGAAAGAAAGAAAACTACTGAAGTTGAGCTAATTACTAACTAGTAATTAATGGTGAAATAATTACTTACTAGATCGATATATCTGTATCTTTCATGATTGGTTAATCTTCTCTGAAACTCCTCCCCTAAAATATTTCCTCTTCCCAGAAGAGCAACATGGTTCATTCTCTGCACACCCTGGAAGCCTCTCACTTTAACTTTTGATCCAGAAAATACGTGACATTAGAACAATGCTTCTCTCTTTAAAGTAAGGTCAATATTTACTTATCTGTTTGGCAAATGTGTATTATATATTGTAATGATGAGCAAAGTACAAAACAGTAAAAAGGAATTTACATTAATTGATCTTTACCCTGTTTGTGTAACTCTAGAATCATCCATTTTGCATTATAAATGAGGTCGTAAGTAGAGAAAATTTGATTTGATAGTCATAGCCACTAAAAGGCAAATATCCATCAATAAGAACAGTGTTAGCCACTCAGTTTTTTTCAGTTCATCTACTTCATTACCATACTATATTCACCTTCACCTTAATTACTAGCTAATCCTCAATAGCTAGTATACATCAGCATTAGATAGTAATTGGCAATCAGGACTTCTGGTTGGGCAGAACCTGTTACATTAAATCTGAAAGTATTGACCTAATTTCCCAGATGTTTAGAAAGTATCATTGTCTTGCTGCTTTCTAGTATTTACCAGCTGCAATGGCTCCCTCAAATGCTGTCCCACTGCTTTGAAGAGCAGATTGCTTCTGCAAAAGCGCCACAGGATTATAGGACAAAAGCTGGCTTGAGAACTGAAGCTTCTAGAATTTTAATAGAAACTTAATTATTCTACCATTAATCACAAGTGATCTCTGATTTTGAATCTAAAGTGTTCATTTATTCTTCATTTGCCTTGCAGAATTGTGGTACAAATTAACCTGCACATCCCGCACAGGTGGTCTCGAAGCTGTAATACTCCACTGCAAAGTTCTTTTGCCACAAAACCTGTGAGGAGCAGAGATAATAGCTTCTTTTGAGTCATAGGAATTAATGAGACTGACACACTGTTCTTTTCTGCTGCAGAAGGAATTTGGCGTGGTTCTCATTCTTCATATCTTTTCTCTTGACCCTGTGGCCCTGGAACTCAGCCTTATGGGCTTCAATTTGGGTCCCAACACAGATGTACTGAACCAGAATCTGTACTGTAACTAGAGCCCTGGGTGATGCTCATGCACATTAATGACTGAGAAGCAGTGCTCAGTAGGTCTCAGGAGGCTATCAACCAGCTCTATTTATAATAATGATGACATAATATTGTAACTATTACTATTATGTTTGTTAACAACGTGATAGTTTTTTTTTTTTCCCTGAGAGAATCTATATCCTTTAAAAAGAGTACACAGAGAGAGTGATTTCTTCAAAGGCTCATACTGAAGATATTCAAGGGCTATTGAGCTTTGTTCTTGTTTCCCAGGGCAGAAAAAGGATTGGATTTTCTATAAATTCTACTACAATCATCTCTCACACATAATATCTTGCATTGGTGTTGGCCCTGCAGCATTGAGGGTCTATGCCACCAAGACTTCATGGGCATTTTCAGAAACTATTTGGGAATAAGAGCTGCTATGAGCCGACTTGGCTAGGCTGTGTCTCGAGAGCCTGGAGAGGATGGGGGACTCACAAACCTCCTCCCTTAGAAAGGATGGATGTCACAGAGATGGATGCCTGGACGCATACATATTGATTCACATCTTCCCTTCCAGAAACTTACTATCCCTCTCCATATCATTTTTTATTCCTTGCCACGCAAAAGACAACTTTAAACTCACAATAATAGTCAAGTATTTCTTAGCTCGGCTGCTTTTTCTGTAAATACGTAAAACAAATTGGGGCATTTGCTTCCCTAGAAAGCCTACTCTTTCCCACCTTATAAGGACTCCACCCACTTCAAGACTAGATCCCTCCTGTTACTTCCCTCCAGCCCTCATCACACCTGCTCTGAACTTCCACATTCCGTTAATGAATATATGTCTGATAAGTACCAGAACTTTAAGTGAGCGCTTCTCAAACGTTAGCAAATAGAATCACCTGGAGGGCTTGCTAAAACACAGATGCTGAGCCCCAGCCACAGAGTTTCTGAGTCAGCAGGTCAGGAGAGGGGCCCAGAACTTCATACTTATCAAAAGTTTTAGGTGATGCTGATGCTGCTAGTCTAAGCATGACACTTTGAGAAACACTACTTTCAAATGAAATTCCAGGTATTGGAGATGGGAAGAGAAGTTTGGAAGTAGTAGGATGCCACACTAATGTCACTTCTACAGATCGGGTTAACCTGGGTCTGCTGGTATCCACACAGGTCTACCGAGACTTAGCTAGTCCAGGATTCACACAGCTAGAGCAGTGGTGTGAAGACATATTCCTCCCACAACTGGTCTCCTCAGCCAGGCATCCCTTTGGCCAATTTGTGCACAGACAGTAAGTCACTTGTGCAAACACATCTCACAGATAAAGAATGTAACAACCACCCTACCACCTTTTGTGCTTGAAATGGACATAACTGGCAATATGACTTCCCACATTGGATATTCAATGGGTAAGTCTGGCATACCAATTATGGAAAATAATTAGAATTGAAATAGCACAATTTGTATATTGTCTCCTTGGTCGCTGGTACCCATACATTAATCAACTATCAAAAATTGATTTCTTATTCTCAAGAATGATAAGAAAACAAAAGAAACTGAAGAGGACACAAGGAAAAGGAAAAATATTCTGTGTTCATAGATTGGAAGAAACAACATAGCTAAAATAGCCTTATTATCCAAAGCAATGTACAGATTTAATGTAATCTGCATAAAAATCTCAATGGTAGTTTTTTAAACAAATAGAACAAAAAAGCATTAGATTTGTATAGAACCACAAAAGAAGCTGAATAGCCAAAGCAATCCTAAGAAAAACGAACAAAGCTGGAGGTATTAAGTTGGTGCAGAAGTAATTGCGGCTTTTGCAATTATTTTTACCTTTTAAACCTCAATTACTTTTGCACCAACCTAATATCACACTCCATAACTTTAAATTATACTACCAAGCAACAATAATCAAAACAGCATGGTATTGGCAGAGAACAGATACACAGACCAATTGAGCAGAATTGAGAGCCCAGAAAGAAACCCACCTATATATAGGCAAATAAGTTTCCACAAAGGAACTAAAAATATACAATGGAGAAAAGAAAGCCCCTTCAGTAGATGACGCAGGAAAAATTTAAAAGCCATGTGCAAAAGAATGAACCTAGACTGCTATTTGTCACCATACACAAAAATTAACTCAAAATGGATCAAAGACCTAGATATAAGACCTAAAACAATAAAATACATGGAGGAAAATAGAGATACAAAATTTATGAACTTTGGTCTTAGAGAGAATTTTATGAATTTGACCTCAAAGGCAAAAGAAGTAAAAGCAAAAATAAATGAATGTGACTATATCCAACTAAAAGGCTTATACCCAGGAAAAGAAACCATAAACAAAACAAAAAGACAACCAAATGAATGGGAGAAGATATTTGCAAACAACACCACTGATAAGGGGTGAATATCCAAAATATATAAAGAGTTATACAATTCAACAACCTCAACAACAAAAAAACAAAACAAGCCAATTAAAAAAATGGACAGAGGAATTGAACAGATACTTCTCCCAAGAAAACATACACACAGCCAACAGATAAATGAAAAAATGCTCAACTTCACCAGCGATTAGGGAAATACAAATCAAAACCACAATACCACCTTACACCTGTTAGAATGGCTATTATCAATAAGACAAATAATAACAAGAGGTTATGGAGAAAAATGAACCTTCATACACTGCTGGTAGGAAAGTAAATTGGTAGAGCCACTATGGAAAACAGTATGGAGGTGCCTCAAAAAATTAAGAATAGAGTTACCATATGACCCAGCAATCTCCCTTCTGGATTGCTACCCCAAAAATTTCAAAACATTTTATCCATAAAGATTTATGCACTCCTATGTTCATTGAAGCATTAGTCATAGTAACCAAGACATGGAAACAACCAAGTGACCTTCAATAGATGATTAGATAAAGAAGATGTGGTATATATATACAATGGAACACTACTCAGCCAGTCAACAACCATATGACTTCACTCACATGTTGAATATGAAACTGAAAACAGCCAAATGAACAAGACAAAGAAACAAACAAAAACTCATAGACACACACAATAGTGTTTATTGAAGGGAGGTAGAAAAGGGTGAAGGGGGTCAAATATATGGTGACAGAAGGAGATTTGACTTTGGCTGGGGAATACACAATGCAATATTCAGATGACATATTGTAGAATTGTATGCTTGAAAGCTATATAATTTTATTAACCAATGTCACCCCCAATAAATTTAATAAATTTTTTTAAAAAATAAAATTTAATAAAGAGAAAAGAATGATATGAAAACATTTCTTCTTTTAGCAAAGAGAATGAAGAGAGCTGATCTATTGTGCCATTTGTAACATGTATGTTGAACTGTTATATATCCATTAAATATTTGTCAAGTTTCCTTTAATAACTTAAGAAATTATTGTGCTTAATGTTGAATGGAAAAACACAAAGTTGCACACGCAATATGAGCATGGCAATGTAAAATTATGTATAGTCATTCAAACGTTCATTCATTTAATTATTTACTCAGTATCTGTTATGTACCAGGAACTGTGCAAAGTTCAGAGACAACAGAGGTAAGAAGTCAAGGATGATGTTTGTCAATGCTAGAATGTGACTTATGTCCCAAACTGAATCTTGCCCTGCAATTCTTCCCTCCTTTACTGGGAAATCTAAGTATTACATTATTAACAGAAGTACAAGTATTTCAGAGATGAACTCTGTTAAAATTACATTGGAATATCTGAGCTTATATTTAAAGCATAAGATAGCTTGATTGTCCTATCAGTCACCATGCTGGCAGAAAACCAGGATACACACAAAGGGTTGAACAAAAGAGAATTTAATGAAGAGACTATTTTAGAGAAGTTTGGACAGAGTTAGGGAAACAAGGGAAGTTAAAGCACTCAGGGACTAGCAACAGCAGGAATCTTTTGCCACTGCAGGCCTGATGGGTCAAGGAGAAGAACGAGAATCAGGATTAGAACCTTGGAAAGTGGCTGTCTAATAAGAAATGTTGTCTGAGGAAATGTAGCCCATGCCCAAACCATGACCAAGATGGGAAGAAGAGGGAAAATTATCCCAAACTCTCTTTGTTCCCACACTCAAATCCCTTACCAGTGCTTCCCATTGGCTGAACCGAATCAAAAGCCCAAGTGACATAATGTGTAAGAGCTAACCTACTGAAACATGGAGAATGGTCAAAATGGATTGTAATTTATACCCTTAAAACCCTTCCTCCTGAACTATAAATTACGGGAATGGAAAAGCCGGGAATTCACATGGTATTCCCATTGAGGGATTCCCATGAAATCAGAGAGAGATAGCCTAGCCTCCAAAACATTTAGGACTGATACCCTTTGACAGTTCTACTGTATTTAATGGGAGCTGGGAAACAACCAATGGGCATCCTTCCCTGAGGCTTCAGGTAGTGTCTACAAATGTGACAAGCAGGGAGATCAAGAGAAACACAATGCACAGTGCAGATGTGTAACAGTGACCCTGCTTGTTATAAACCAAGACTAACCAGTGGTTTGACTCAGACCAGAAATTCCTTCTCCCTTAGGAGGGTGCAGCTGTGGAGCGGGTGAGCACAGAGTTTTCAACATGGTTAAGGTGGAGTTGTTCCTGTTCCTGAAAATTAATATAATTAGTGATTGAGGTGTATTTTTGTAAAATATCAGTCTTTTAAAATTCAGAAAAAGAAAGAATGGCTATTTTTTTTAAGCTACATAGATCAAAATGTAGTCTGAATTATGTCTGTAAATGTTGCTGTTCTAATTTTCTCTTTGGAAATAAAACAAGAGCCTGTGTTCTTAATAGTCGTTTTTTAAATGTGTTTTTGTAAAATAGGAAAAAAGTCTGCAGTAACAATTCAGTAGACTGATTTTTAAAAATAAACAATTTCTTTTTTTTTAATTAAAATTTAAAATAAACAATTTCAAGAACAGCAGTGCTCTCATTTTGTCTAATCAGGAATAACTAGAGGAACACATTCTTTTTCATAATGGTCCACTGATCCACAGAAAACTGTCAGTCATGTACCTCAACCAGCAAACAGCAGCAATCAAGGATGACATACAAGATTAGAAATTTACTGATTTTTGCTATGCCAACTCGAGTTTCATGCTACGATTCACTCTCCAAACAACACAGTATTATAAGCAATAATGATGCAGAGTGAGTATGTTAAAATTCTATTGAAAAGGAGGGGTGTGTGCTCTTATTCTGGGTAGGTTTATAAAGGTTTGTCACAGGGAGAATTGTCCAGCAATGGTCCTCTCAGAGGCCATACCCAGGATGTAAAGGAAAGAACGTATACAAGGATGATGTCTCTTTGATACCCAGGATAAAGACAGCAATCTACTTCCTTTGCTTTTGTGATGGAAATTTAGAAAGAAGGTGAAGAAGAGAAGGAGCAGCCCGTAAGCTGACCAAAGCAAGCAGTGAAGAGTCTTCCTCTTAACATGTCCCTGGGGGTGGTAACCCATGAGTACCTAAGGCTTCAAGTATTTAAAATAGTCTAAGAGTATTTCTACTTGGGAGATAAAGCAGTGAGGAGGAGGAGGAATGCCTCCTTGCAAATCCCCATCAGACTCCTGGGATCCTCACTGATCTCTAGCTCTAAGTAATTAATTAAGCTCTAATTAATGTGTTGCCAGCACAATCCAACTGCCTTTTATTTCTTTCAATGGTGTTAGTGGATTTTCCCCAAACTCTTGAAGCCAAGAGTTAAATTTATAACAATTCATGAATCCAGCCATTGCCCCACCAGAAAACTTAATGGTTTCAGACACATAGAAAATATTCAGTGATTATATCTGGACTGACATGAATTGGTCCTATACTGTGACCTATGAAGGCGCTTTGTCAGGAATGTAGCTATGAGAAGAGCAGAGAAGGGCCTGAGTCCCTGACTGCAACTCCCTTCACAGACCTCAATGCACAGGTTGTGCATTGAGTCTGGTGTGTGGAGGGCAGCTTTCCCCATGATGGTCTGCCAGACAAAGCCATAGTAAATGCCTATGGTCAAGCCTGAAAAATCGCACATTGATTTTTAGTGGGAGCTAGACTCCCCATTACCGATGTCTTAATGAAAGTTCACTTTGCCATTATCCAGACAAGCCTAATGTTGTTGAGATTCAGCCATCCTTGAATGGATTTCTAACTGCTCTTTCTTCTCCACTGCCTTTAACCAAATATGGACAGGACTCGGGTACAAAGAATGGTAATCATGGTTAACTACAGAAAAATAATAATGGTATACGTGTTCATAAACATCCATTTGTTTAAAATAATCAAGAAATTACAAAGCTGGGGAGCAAATGAGAATGACAGGTCCCCTTCTTCCTATTTCTTTGTGTTTCTGCTCATATTTATGGATGAAGCATAGACCAAAGTATGGTTAGAAATACTGTTCTAAGTGTGAGGAGCTGGGTCTGGAGGGAATCTCAGCTCTTATGTTCCAGCATGTGGGTGTGTGATGAAGAACTAGAGATGCCTGCTCTGTGCATGCATCAAAGCTTCTTGAAAACAGGAAATTAAAAAGGAGACCACCAAAAGAAAAAATTATAAAAATACAAGAGCTTTGCCTTTAGACTTAATAATTTAGGGAGTTAACTTACATGTGTAGCAGACAAAGGCTTAAAAGCTTTTCAGAAATTCTAAGTCAGTTCAAGTTATTTGGGCTACAGTCAGATATTTAGATTATTTTAACATCTGCTCTACATGGTTTAGGTAGTTCGTGTGAGTTTTTGGTCCAGTGGCATATTAATAACTCTGTTTTATCTAGTCTCATGTAATACATAAATCATTCTAATTCTGCCTTTGTGAAATGTCAGAAATCCCTGCCTGTAATAGTCAGAATAGGCTACAGTATGCTACAGTAACAAGTAAAGCACAAATCTCAGCTGTATAACACAACACACATTTTTCTTGTTCACATCTTCGTCTAGTTTTGGGTGGGTAGTCCTTGTAAATCATTTTATTCCAAGTGGTTATTCAACAGGTAGCTCCCTTCTTGCAACTCTGTTCCTCCTGTTCCTTGCAACTAAAATCCTTCTAATACAGTCATCTGGACAAGAAAGAGGCACATACTCTTAGTTCTTTCTCAGACTACTTCAATCTCATTTCATCGGTGAGAATGATTCACACAATGGCACCTTGGATTGTGGGAGAGCACATGAAAAGTTTCTGAGACCTAAAGGACTCAGCCACCTTCACTAAACCTTTTCTCTCCCACTAGATACAGGGGAAAGCTCTGAAAGGCCTAGAAGTAGCTGGTCTACAGGAAAAGACAGTGTCATCTGTCCAGTGTCATCTGTTCTAGACTGCGTGTTCACTGAGCTGGGGAAATGTGGTTATGAGGCCCCTGTACAACTGAATTCTCTTTGTTTTCCTGTGTTTTCTCTATCTGCTTCTTAAATGCAAATTAGATATTTGTGAGTTTTTAAAAGCCCAATAGCCTAAAGAGAGAATCTATTTTGCATTTTAAATGAAATTTGGAACATTAGCACAGTTTTGGCTGGCATCAGTTTATGTTACTTATTCCCTTCTGATCTCCTTTCATTTACCCTTTTCATACATAATTCACTTTTCAGATGCACCACTTCTTTGTGCTGTGGTTGCTCAATGTTGGGGAGCTTGGTGGCTCATGTGTGAATGAGCAAGCAGTGAAGTAAGAATGGACAGACACAAAATAAAGTGTTTGGAAAATATAATTACAAACAAAACCTCTTGCCTACCCAGAAAAACTTCTCCACAAAAGCAGAAGAGAAAGAAAACAACTCTATTACTGAATAAGCATTAAACCAGCATGTGATGGGTACCACAGCAACCCACTAACGAGACTGCAAAAACCAAGAGAAATCTTACTTTGTTATATAGCCAGGCAAATACATCGTATATCCATGTCCTTAAGATAAACCATCAAGCAAAAGGCACCTCTTGCCTATCACCAGGAGAAGCGCAAACCCTGCTGCTCACTGACTCTTGGTATCACTCACCAAGGAAAACACAACATGGCTGTTAAAGTAACCAGAGTAGGCCCAAGTCACTCATGCCAGGCCCCACGGCAGCAAACCAAAGCTTAACTAAGTTCCTTTGCTCAGCTCTCCCAGAAGAGCAAAGCCTAGGTCAACCAACTAGGGCTTGCTGCTCAGCTCACGTTACCTTACCCACCTCCAAGACATCCCTTTGCTTCATATAAGGAAAATAACCCTGCTTTAACTAATCAGAAAATGCCCAGTACAGTAAATCCTGACATGACATCATTGATGGAGTCTTAGAAACCGCAACTTTAAGAAAACATTGTATAATGAAACCAATTTTTACCAGAGGTTAACTGATATAAAAAAGAGTTAAGTCCCTATGGCATATTTTTGGTCACAAAAACATCACCAAACTTCCTGATAAAGACGCAAATCACTTCTAATATTAAACATTGAAATAAATGTGAGCTATACATACATTTAAGAGAAATTAATAAAAACAAAGAAGATGATTATTTTCCAACCTGCTTATTTCCGTTCAGCGTGCCAGGTGGCCCGAGTCTCTGCCAGCAGGTGAGGGTGCAGGCGGGGTCCACCCTGGACAGGACGCCCTTCCATCTCAGTCCACACTCACACACACACACACACCCACTCACTCAAGACAGGGACAATTTAGATGCCATTTCACCGCACTGCACTCCTTAGGGATGTGGGAGGAAACCAGAGTCCCTGGAGAAAACCCATGCAGACATGAGGAGAACATGCAAATTTCACACAGACAGTGGCCCCAGCCAGGAATTGACTTTTCTCACCAATGTTATAACAAAACAACATTAAACAAAACGACGTTATTCAAGGACGTGCTGTGTAAATTCCTTGAATGCTGCCCAATTCACGAGTCACAAAAGTAAGCCAGTAAGATATCCTCAGTTGAATTTTTGACTACATATCTAGTATGACCAGAAATGAAAATCCTCTTGTGTCTTTCTTATCATTTGTTGTATAAACTTAACTGTACAAAAAAAATGTAGAAAGTAGAATTCAAATCATAAAAATATTAGACATACATACATAGGAAGAGAACAGAGGTTTCATTTAGGGTGTGCTTCTTCTCTTCTAAGGTTCTTCAAACAATGATCCAGTTCATCTAAATTAGCATTAATTAAACTGTGGTGTCGCATTTATTTGCTTTTATCTGTTTTCTGTTTTGGGCTAATTATTCTTTTGAAAAGAGTTGCACTGCAAAAAAAGAAAAGAACTTGGGGTGAATGGGAGAAATAATGGCACAATCAAGTCTGATATTTATAATCTGAAGTTGTGTGTGTGCGTGTGTGTGGAAAATTAGTGCTTTGGGATAAATACAAAACTCTCTGTAGTCATGAAACTATAGGAGAGTGACCCAGGAATGAGAAGACAGCCAGAGTTTATAGCTAATCTATTCCATTTAACTTTTGATTATAGCACTTACCTAGCAAGTGGGATCCAATTCCAGTGTGAATCATAATGCCTCTGGGAACAGTTGTCTAAGTGGCTGGAGCTCTCTGCTGCCACGTGGGATTTTACCGGCACTCCAGGGCACAGCCAAGAGAGGAGCCAACAACAAAGGCTCAGCATCTGGTAAGCAAGACTCGCAATCATGTCCGTGTTCTTTTCCTGAAGTCCAGAAACCTGTCTGGGCGGTGCGGCCTACTCATTCATATTATTAGGCGCTGTCAAGAGCTCTTCCTACCAGACTAATAATACCTGGAGGTCTGGAGTCCCTCTGTGAGATGCCAGGGAAAAGGGCATCTCAGATTTTGCTTTCACAGAGAGCGGAAAGGGCGGTTTTTAAGAATCCATCAATGATGTTAAGTCAGGACTTACTGTACTGGGCATTTTCTGATTAGTCAAAGCAGGGTTATTTTCTTTATATGAAGCGAAGGGATATCTTGAAGCTGGATGAAGTAACTAGAGGTAAGTGGCAAGTGCTGATTGGTTGACCTAGGTCTTGCTCTTTATAAGAAATTTGGAGGTGGTTCTCGATTATTTTAGTGGCTTAACAATATCAGGATGCTGGATACGTGTCTCTGCAAATCTTTTGTCCCCTTTTCATGGTGTCAAGCTGGCTGCAGCAGATCCGACTCTCTCATCCGTACACAGCGACCTCCCAAACAGAAAACAGGTAGGAGATGAGAGTGATGAGAGGAGCTTTTTGTGCTACAATAACTCCTCCTGTCAGTAAAGAAACTTATTGCCCAGAAGTCCCCAACAGACTCTCTTACGTCTCATTGGTCAGCACTGGGTCTCCTGACTAAGAGAGGCTAGGAAAGCCACTGGGAGGCAGACGTGAAATGGAAGTGTTGGTGAATAGCCAAACAGCAGCACAGAGATCCCGCATATGGTTGTACATGTCACAATTCTGGGGGAGTTTTTCATATCATACGCATCATAAATTTCTAATCAAAGCTGTAATGTATTTTGAAGAGCCATTTTTTTCTTTTCTACATAAAGTCCTCATATGAGTTAGCAGCAGCCTCAAAGCAGTTTCTGCTACAAACTTAATAGATAATTCCAAACCGCCATCCAAGTGTTATTACCCACTATTACCAACAGCATAGGAGAATGCTATTTTCTTTGCACAACTGTCAACACACACACACACACACACACACACACACATAGGACAATACTATATATACTTTAAACCTCATTGTGTTAATTTACATACTCTTATTATTCCTGTGGTACATGGTACATGTTTTCATACATTAATTAGCTACTGGTGTTTCTTCTGTGGTTTGCGAATTTACACATTCTGATCTTTTATACATTTGGTTTTGATTTCTGAGTTCCTTGTCCTCCAGGGACTTCCTTTATCTAGAGTCCTATCTCCAACAGCTTTACTTAAGATTATTTGACAATTTTTCTTTTTTCATTGCAAGTTGCCTTGAAAGATCTCGACATAAGAAACGTCCAAACCTGTAGAGAACTTCAATGAATCTCTTTGAACCAAACTGATGACAATTGCTATGAAGCAAAAATCTCAATGTATTAAGCAAATGCTTCAGAGAATGGCCATTTTGCAACTGTTTTTATACATTAGAATCAAAGGAGGAGACGCAAGGGTTACATGAAATCCACTTGTGGTAGATTAAGAAGGTGGGAGAAAGCAAAGCAGGGAAATGTCTGGGATTGGATAAAAAGCAAAACAAAGAGACACATACTTCTTTTACATTGATGGATACAGGATAGTTAATAATGAACATTAACAGCTCATATATAGTATTTGGGGAACAAAATAACATGAGGGGTTCTGAGGTTTTCTGCTCCGGTGCTATAGCGGTCCAGAAAAAATGGATAATGACATTCCAAGGGTATGTTATCTTAGATGCCAAAAAACAATGGAGAGTCTCATTTAAGGTAAAGATTGACCTTTGTCAAGGAAGCTACAGGCCAAGGATGTGACTGCCTGTCATGACTCGTTTTCAGTTAGGAATTTCTGTGTTCAGACTGTCCTATGAGGTTACTTTCGGTCTCTGAGTTAGTATGGTCTGCCATGCAGGCCTGCCCTGAGCTTGTCAGGTTTAGTATGTAACCCCTTTTTTCATTCACAAACTACATATTTCTGAGAAGAGTAAACTATTTAGCCATTGGTAGAATGGAATAAAAATAGAGTTCCTAGAAAAGAGGTGAAGTTAGGAGGAGAGTAGAAACATGGGACAGAAGAAGCTTGGTGTCTTGGTCTGTTTGGGCTGCTATAACAGAATACCATAAAGTGTGTGGCTTATAAATTACAAAAATTTATTTCTCAGAGTTCTGGAAGCTGGAAATTCCAAGACAAAGGGCAAAGTTTTTTTTCTGTGTTCATATTAGGATAACTTTTCCCTGGCTTCTAGAATGCTTAGTGCCAAAGTTAAGACCTTCCTCCAACATCAATCCCAGCTTCAGCTCTCCTTTTTGTTTGTTTTCTGTTATTACTTTCCAATTTACTTTTTAATTTTATAATTATATTAATTCTTGTTGCCTCCCTTAATTCCATTCATTAAATTTATGGAATATTACTAAGGATGTAACTCATATTTCATGATTAACAAATGACAGAACTATTAAAATCAATCAATTTTTATTCTGTGATATAGAAAATTCTAAGCAAACTGTTCAGATCATTCGTAAAGATATCTTTAAGAATCTTCCTAAAACAGTCTTTGCACTATTCAAATAACAAATTGAAATGAATTTACTTATTTGGGTTTATTTCTGCAGAGAGCATGGGTAGACTAATTTTAGAAAAGTGTAATTAAACCCTACAGAAATACGAAATTCCAAAATGATCATTTTTCATTAGCTGGAATAATTTTCAATGGTCTCTTAACAGTATTTTCTGATTAGTAATATATTTTAATAATGATGTCAGAGAAATGGGCAAGCTTTTTTTATTCCTCCTAAAAGAAATATACTCGTAGACATTTACACACTGATATTGGGAAGTAATTTCTAATCAACACTTTATTGATTTCCTTTTGGGTTTTGTTTTCATTTCTTGAAGCAACTCTTTTTTGTTTTGACAAGGCAAGATAAACATATATGCAAAATAAAATTATTTAACTTTACCTGCAAGTTATTTTTAAATGGGAAGGACATTCTATTCATCAAACTGGTTATTGACTTGATTCAATATTCCCTCCACCCTTCAAGCTAATGACCAACTAAATTCCTTCATTTTAAACACTGATAATTGGTCTTTGATTTGAAGTGTACTGAATACGTGGCTAAAGGACAGTCAAAACAAAAATTATTCAGCAGTGATCTCCACTGAATGGTCACTGACTACACTATAGTATAAAATTGTACTCTTGCTGCAGAAAAAAAAATTGTACTCATGAATGAGTATGTGTGTATTGTAAAGTAAAACATAGTGAATAAATTAGGTACATGTTTCTGATATTGTGATTAATAGCTCCCAAAATCTTTGGAATTTCCTAAGTGTTGAGAATGATAAATGCCTTTTGTTATGTTAATGAGATAACTATTGGCAAACACTGAGGGATAGGGGCTGGTTATCAGGGGAGCCAATCATATGATTAGAAGGTTGAAAGTTTCAGTTCCACCACAGCCCGGACTTCCAGGTAGGGGAGAGAGGCTGGAGATTGAATTCAATCATCAATGACCAATGATTTAATCAATCACATCTATGTAAACAAACCTCCATCAAAAAAACCCCAAAAGGATGGGGTTAAGAGAACTTCCAGGTTGAGAAACACGTGGAGATTGGGAGTAGTTGGCACCTGGAGAGGGCTTGGAAGCTCTTCCCACATACCCTATGCATCTCCTCCATCTGGCTGTTCCTGAATTATATTCTTTCATGATAAACTGGTAATCCAGTTGTCACACTGGGTGTCAGGCGGGGTCTCAGCTCCCGCTCCCCACATAAGAACGCAGGACATGGTGAGGCCAAAAAGGAACACCCACGGAGCCATAGGTAGGGGAGTCAGACCACTATATTCTCGCTGGCAGCTGGGTTGGAGACACAGGAAGCAGGAGCCACACTGTCTGCAACCTGCCGTCCTAACTGCAATCCGCGCTTGCCAGCCACCATCTTCTTGCTATTGCCCATTTTTCTGCTAGCATAACCACAGCAGTTATATTAGTGGCCAATAGCTCACTGGTTATAGCTGACGGCCAACTAGCCACAGCTGATGGCCATGCAATCACAGTTGATGGCCATTTACTACCTGAGCCAGCACCTTTCTATGTGAGGCCGAGAGCCTGGAAACTGTTCTCCTGGTTCTGTCCCCACACTAGTAAGTACATGTTTCTCTGAGTTCTGTAAGCCTCTCTAGCAAATTAATTGAACCCAAGGAGGGTTCAACTGGGGTAACTTCCAATATGTAGCCAATCAGAAGTACAAGTAACAACCTGGGTTTTCAACTAGCTTCTGAAGTGGAAGGGACCGTCTTATAGGACTGAGCCCTCAACCTGTGGAACCTGATGCTATCTCTAGGTAGATAATCTCAGAATTGAATTAAATTGTAGAACACCCAGCTGGTGTCAGAGGATTGCTTGTTGAGGAAACCCACACATACACATTGGAATTGGAATTGGGTTCAGGAACTCTACTTGAGGGGGGAACTGACCTAAAATGCTGGCCCAAGCAGAGAGAGAAGTCCCTAGCCTAAGCCCCAGCCCACTTCCGCATAACCCCCTCCAAGCCACACCCCGAGCCAATCACCAGAGGACACCTACCCTTTCCCCGACTCAGGAAGTCCCCAACCCATTAAAAACCTGCTCAAAACCTTGCTAGGGGCTCAGTTTTTGGAAGATCCCGCTGAGCCCACTGGCATAATAAAGCTGACTCTCCTAACTCTCTTGAGCACTCTCTTGAGTGCCGCTTGGGTTCTTTCCAGTCCTGGTATCCATAACATACTTAATACTGAATGTGAATTTTTAACTTTGTGGAGACAGAGCAAAGAGTGCAGTTTCCAGGCTCTCAGCTTCACATAGAAAGGAGCTGACTCAGGTAGTAAATGGCCATCGACTGTGATTGCATGGCCATCAGCTGTGGCTAGTTGGCCGTCAGCTGTAACCAGTGAGCCATTGGCCTCTAAGATAACTGCTGTGGCTATGCTAGCAGAAAATAGGGGCTAGCAAGCAGATGGTGGCTGGGCTGGCAAGCACGGATTGCAGTTAGCATGGTGGAGTGCGGGTTGCAGATTGCAGAGAAGCGGACAGCAGGTCACTCGTGTAAACCCAGCCTCCAGTGAGACCATAGTGGTATGACTTTCCTATCTATGGCTCCGTGGGTGTTCCTTTTGGCCTCAATATATCTTTTGTGGGGAGCGGGACCAGAGACCCTACCTGACACCCCCAGGAGACAATGCATGACAAACTTTTTAATAAAATGCCAAATTAATTTTTTTTCTTTCAAAGGTATTTTAGAACAAATATTAATTTCATTTTGTGATAGGCAGAACTTTAAGATAGCCCCTGCCTGAGTCCTTATGAGTTGTTTTAACAAAAGACCATGGACTACGTAGCTTATAAATAAGAGAAATTGACTGCTTACAGTTCTGAAAGCTGGAAGTTCAAGATCGGGGTGCCAGCATAGTCAGGTACAGGCTCTTTTCCAGGTTAGGAAGATTTATCTGTGTACTCACATGTTGAAGCTGCAAAGGACCTCCCAAGCCCATTTTGTAAAGGCATTAATCCCATTCATAAGAGCTCTGCTCTCATGACCTAAGTAACTCCTAAAGACCCTACCTCCTAATACTACCATCTTTGGGGGTTAGGATTTCAACATATAAATTTGGGGGGACACATTCAGACCATAGCATCTCCCAAGATTTCCACCCACTTTTGTACTCACCCCACATAGCCCTCTCCTATCAAGTGTGGGCAGAACCTATTATGAGTAGGCCTGATCTAATCAGAGGAGCCTTTCAAAGAAGATGAAGTGTTAGAAAGACACTCTCCTGCTGGCCTTGAAGAAGAACTAAATGTCCTTGAGTTTTACAGCTACAAGAAATATATTTTGCCATGTGAACTCAGCCTCCAGATAAGAAATGAACCCCCCGACAACACCTTGATTGCAGGCTTGTGAGAGGACCCAGTTAAGTCATCACAGAATCCCTGATCCACTGAAAACTATAATATAGTTGCTGGGTGTTGTTTTGAGTTTAGGTTTGCGGTAATTTGTTGTGCAGCAACAGAAATCTAATATACATGTCAAATGTAAATGTTAACTTTGATAAGAGCAGCAGTCTAAAAATAGAGTTGAAATTTTTAAAAGGTTATGGTTGCATGAGGGAAAAATAATTATTATTGTGGGTAAAACTAATTTAAAGTTTAGATCAACTATTGAAAGGCAATCTATATATTGTCTGGCCATCGATTAGGCAAAACTGAAAACATTGGCATCTATTGACTTCAAATGCTAAATTTTTTAAAATGCTCAAACAGGTGAAATATTTTAAACGTCAATCAGAAAATCACAATGCCTCTAATAAATCAGTATGGCAATGAACTTATTTCTAAAGAATTGTAAAATATTATAGATTTGATTGAATATGAAGTAACTAAACACAAGTCTTATAGTAATTTGTGAAACATGGTGGCAGGAAAGATACATTATCCTAGGACTAAAATAAACAACTATTTTTGCTGGTAGTAATTCTGTTTTGGCAGAATTTATATCTGGATTCTCACCTTGTGGAATGTCAAACCAGAATAACAGGCTTGCCAGACTGAATGAATTATAATCCTACCTACGACTGTAAATTTTTTTAATTTAAATCTTTTTAAATTTAAAAAATTTTAACAAGTGTCAATTTAAATATGTTAAATTTTAAATCTTTTAAATTTTTAACTTTCATCAAGTCTCACTTGGTAAACAGAGTCCATTTAGAATCACATATAATTATGCTCGATACAGTTCATGTAACAGACAACCACTATATGAAAGCTTTTACTCTCTAGAGGGCTAGAGTCAACCCTGGAGTCAAATTAGGATCAACAAGGAAGTTAAATTTTACAGGAGGCCTAGATTCTAGTCTATGGCATTATCAAAGGTGTTATTAATGGCCCAATTCTCACATATCTTAGAATGGTCCTAAGAAATGACTTCTGGTGAATCCGTTCAATTTAAGACAGGCTACGTAGTAATGACACAGAAAAATTCAAGAGAAACTAGTTCTAAAATAGAGCTGTGACTCTAACTTTTTAATAGAAAATTTCCCTTCGTGGCCCTCTGTATGCCTTCTTCAGAGAAATATCTTTTCACGTCCTCTGCTCACTTTTTGATCAGATTGTGCATTTTTTTGTTATTTCTCCAAAGAAGAAGATGGCCAAAACACATATGAAGAGATGCTCAACATCACTAATCATCAGAAATGCAAATGAAACCACAATGAGATACCACCTCGTACCTGTCAGAATGGCTACCATCAATAAGTAACAAATACTTATTGTCGAGGATAAGTATTGTCGAGGATGTGGAGAAAAGGGAAGCCTTGTACACTGTTGGTGGGATTGCAAATTGGTGCAGCCACTATGGAAAACAGTATGGAGATTCCTCAAAAAAATTAAAAATAGAACTACCATGGGACCCAGCAATTCCACTTCTGGGTATTTATCCAAAGAAAATGAAAACACGAATTTGAAAAGATGTGTGCACCCCTATGTTCATTGCAACATTATTTACAATAGCCAAGATATGGAAGCAACCTAGGTATCTATCAATAGATGACTGGATAAAGATATGGTGTATATACAGATGATTGAATGTTACACAGCAATAAAAGACTGAAATCTTGCCATTTGCAACAACATGGGTGGACTTAGAGAGTATTATGTTAAGTGAAATAAGTCAGACAAAGACAAATACCATGTGGTTTCACTTATATATAGAATCTAAAACAAAACAAATGAACAGCAAAACAAAACAGACTCAGAAACAGAGACCAAAGGGATGGTTACCAGATGAGAGGGAGTGGGGGGATAGGTGAAAAAGGTGAAGGAGAATATAGTCAATAATATTGTGATAAGTTTGCACAGTGACAGATTATTAGACTTAGTGGGGTGATCACATTGGAAGATACAAAAATGTCAAATCACTACCGTGTTTCCCCCAAAATAAGACCTAGCCAGACCATCAGCTCTAATGCCTCTTTATATTATATTGTACTATACTACACTACACTACACTATGTTATGTTATATTGTAAAGAGCTGGTCTTATATTAAAATAAGACTGGATCTTATATTAATTTTTGCTCCAAAAGACACATTAGAGCTGATGGTCCTGCTAGGTCTTATTTTCAGGGAAACGTGGTATGTTGTACACCTGAAACTAATATAACTAATATAATATTGTATACCAACTATGCTTAAATAAAAATAAAATGTCCCTTCTTACCTTTTCTAACTTCGTACTAGTTATTGATGAACTGCATGTGAATAGCTCTGCTATTCTCATAGTAGCCTGTACCTGTGTTTTGCAATGCTTTGTTTTTATTTAATTAATAATTTGTAAATATTTACTTATCTGTCTTTTTGAAGAATTTCAGATTCATATTGGCAAGCCCAGCTCTCCAGTATCTGCCACAATTTCCCTGATACCCAGCAAAACACTCAGCATTGAGGAGTCATTCAATAAACACTGTTTATGCACCAGTATTTAAGAGCAGCTTTTTCTATTATGTGGTTTATAGAGATTTTATTTCTATAAAAAATTTTCAGTACCTAGGAGGAAGAAAAGAGTGATTCCCTCTGGAATTCAGATACTTCTAGGAGCGTGGTTCTTAATGAGGAATCATTTTTTAAAGAAATACCAATGCCCAGGTCCCATCAAATTAAAATCTCTAGGGGTTGGGTTTTAAGCATGAGCATTTTTTGTGCCCTCAGTTGACAACAGTAAGAACCATAACTAAGCTTGTAACTCCCAACTTTTACTGTGCATGGAATCAGCTAGGGTGGCTGTTACAAAGCTGTGTTTCTCAGTCTCAATGTGATAGGCTAGGCAATTGTTTCAACTCCTCTCCCTCCGTATCTTTGCCACCTAAGTATGCAGTGCCTTCCCACTGTAGATGGGGCATACTTCCCTACCCCTTGATTTCAGATGAGCCATGCGACTTGCTGTGGTCAATAGGATGTTACCAGATATGAAACAGGCAGAGTCTTGAAAAGTACCTGTGTCATCAGGCCTGCACACTGGCACTTCAGCCACTGCCATGAGAAAAATATGCTTGGCCTCACCATCTACCCTTAGGAGGAGGATGAGAGACCTGTGGCACAGAGCCAAATTTATTCAACCAAGCCCAACGTAGATCATCTGACTCCCAAATGTGTGAAAGCCTAGCCAAGATTAGCAGAGCTTCCAGCCAATCTCACCCTAGATCAGCTGACCACTCCTACACACACCACCCTATCAACCTACAGATATGGTGACTACTTAGTCAGAATCCTTATGTTTATAACTAATTAAAAGCTAACCCAAACTCATTTAAAAATAAAAGAGAATTTTCTGACTTACAAAATAAGCCGTACAGGAATCAACATAGCTTGAGAAATAACAGAATCCAAGTATTTAAATGATATTGTCAGAAATTTGTCTCTCTGCACCCCTCTGTGTTGGCTTCATTCCCAAGGAGTATCTCTGCAAGTGATAGGAAAGCCAGTTATCAATAGCTCCAGGTTTGCATTCTACCAGCTGCACCTTGCTAGGGAAAAGATAACACTTCTTTTAAAACAGTGCCAAGAGAAGTCCAAATGTTATCATTTACATTGGTCCTAATTCCTAAACTAATTCCTGCCAATTTCTAAACTAATTAACTGTAATTCTGACTGGCCAGGCTAGTGTCTCATGATTATTCCTTAAGTTGGAGTGTCATTATTCAAAACAGTCACATGGACAGAGCGTGTGGGAAAGGTTCTGCAAAGGAAAACCTGGGTGCTGTCGCTGAAAGGAGAAAAGATTGCTGAGCAGTCGAATTTAAGAGTTCCAGGGCAGTAAGCCTGAGTTGGGGCTAGTGTATTAGGTGGTTTCAATTTTGTTGAACCCCAGGATGACATTTTTAAAGTAATTGTATTAGGGATAGGATTCCCCTCCTTTTGGGAATACTCAGAAGGAAGAGGCATAAGGTAGCCAGTTTTTTAAATATTGCAAACAGCATTTTAGATATAGGATTTGTGAAGAAATCATGGTCACTAATGATTAATTATTTCAACCCAATCCCTGAGACTTCATGGTGAAAGCGTCGGGATGCTTGAAGTTCGTTTCTTGGTCATTTCTTAGGCTATAGAGAGTTGATGTTATTTTTTTCTTTTTTGTTTTGATTTGTTTCCTTGGGTAGAGAGGGGATGGAGATCCTCTTTATTACCTTGACCATTAACATGCAGTTTTGCTGCACATGTCAGGTCTGCTTATTTCTCTCTGTTTGACGTAGAAGAACCACACAAGTGAGAATCAAGCATTGATGCCATTCATACTGGAATTCTCTATTGTAAGGCCCTCAAGCTGAAATCCTGCAGTCACAGGACTAACATTCTAAAAGGTCATTTCCTCATGTCCTGAAGAAATTAGTCCTTCTGCAAAGGGCAAAACAAACAAGAGGCAAAAAATAAACACAACCCCTAGATTAGGTTAAATTTAAGTAATGGATGACTTCTCTGAAGCAAAATCATGTTGCCTAGCAATATCACTCACTTTCCTCAAGTTCTTTTTTTCAATTCAGACCCAGAGTCCAACAATTTTTGAAGATAGTTTTCTTCTTACCAAATGTACACAACAAAATGTTACCTTGAATTGTACTTTTATATAGACAATATCTCATTTAAACCTCAGTAAAATACAAAAACTTTAAATAGCTTTTGTGATGCTTTTAAAAACAAAATAAATGGAACAATTTAAATATCAGTGATTCACCTAAAAATTATTATTCTCTAAAGCAGTGGCACATATTTCATCAAAAGTCCTTACAGCATTTAGATGGAACTAATCAGTGCTCTATTCACTGTCAAATGATGGGACAGGTAGAGGCTGCAAGACTTCACTACTTGTCACTGCTGCTGTAAATCTATTGGTCAAAATAGAATCACAAAGCCAACCCATAGTTGAGGGGAGGGAATTACACAAGGGCTAAGCAGAAGGTGGGCTGCAGTTGTCACAGTAATCTTTAGATGGGACATGGCAATTTAGAGTATTTGGGCTGATAGGACCCCAGAGGGAAAACGGTGACTGTCCCTTACCCTTCTTGGTTGTAAAATATGGGATTGGGAGAAGAGGGAAGCCATTGTATTTGAGGACAGAATCTAGGTACATAGATTTAGTTTGGTCTTGGAATTCTGATTGGGTTTTAAGATAGAGTAAAATTTGTGAGTTATTCAAATTGTCGTCTGATTCAGCCCCTAGGAAACTTTTGCCAAGCTCTGGAGGAAAGTGGAGGTGGAGACAATGTGGGAGGGAAAGTGACAATGAATAACATCAATCAGTTTGACGAGAACAACATCATGAGAAATATCTGGGAAACTGAGAGCCCACATACCACTCTGTTTGGGGCTGTGAAGCAGTGAGTTTTATGCAGGTGGGGGGTAGGGGAGTGGTTCCCATCTACTCCAATGCAATACTGTTGGAGTACAGCTCTCATAGGAATGAAAAGAAGGTACTGAGGCAATATCAGGAAGCACACACCAGCCTTTCAGTGATTGTTGGGAAGGAAAGAATGCCCCAACGTGGTCAGGACGATGGTGCCATTTCCAGGACAAGAGAGACACCTCCAAGACTCTAAATGATGAAGAGTAGTGGTAAGAGGCAGGGCATAAGTCAGATAATTTTGAGATTCTGGTGACATTGCCAATTACCACTAGGCCAATAATTGGCCTATGCTTAATCACTACTGCTTCCACCTTCCATATGTGTACTCTCTGCATGACATGATGCAGAGAGTACACATATGGAGTCACTGTGTAACTTTCAAGACGATATTGAGAATGGGTTTTATTTTAAAGTCTGAGGACATCAGTATAGAGAACTCGCCACTGTCCTGGGTTTTAGGGTGTTTTTTCACAGCACACTAATGAGAGTTTCATCAAACTCAGAACCATGCACCATGACAAAAGGATAATATACCAGAGAACAGACGAAACTTAGAGATGCTGAGATAGAATAAAAATAGTCCAAGGACATGAGATTATACAATTATGATTGATAAGAATTCCATTGTTTTTCACTGGAAGAGGAAAAAGGGGGAAAATCATAATATGACCTCCTTTAACCATTGTGAACATAATCTATTACAGTAGGGAAAAAACAAGTAGTTGCAGTGTCTCTGCAAGGAAACTGAGAATGGTGTTATAATTATGTACAGAAGAGATCCTTTTGAATTTGTTCACAGACTTTCCCTCTGACATGTTAATCTTGCCACACTCACATAACGTTTGATTTGGAACTGCTTATAAATGACATAAGCCATCAGCTTCAAGTCTATTCTGATTAATCTTGTTTTGGGATATTTGAAACAGCATTGGGCTATAGATTATAATATACAAGATAATGATGAAAAACAGGAAAGGAGAGGTGCTAATTATTCTCTATTCAGACAAAAACAGAAAATGCCTGATCTAGACATACAAAACCAACTAATGGTATAGGAAATTTAGCTGGTGTCTAAAATCACTAACTAAAAAATCAGTAGTAAGTAGTAAGTTTGCCTACCAGTAACCCTAAGATGCCCCCACCAATTTCTTCTTGGAGACTAGACACTAAATATGTGAGCTTAAATGTCACGGCTCCTTTGGAGGGATGCCATGGTGAGATGAGAGAAGCCCTGGTCTGAACCCAGAGTCCTCTCCCAGGTCTGCCACTTATTCACTGTATCATACTGGACAGCAGCTTAACCTTGATAGTCCTTGTTTTCACCACTGCAAAATGGCAGTGACACCAGTCTTGAGATAATTTATGTGAAAGCACTCTTTCACATAAATGAAGGGTCCAAATCAATTTATAAGTAGGGGACAGAGGAAAACAATGAGAGGTAACCTGAAACAAGTAAATTGGATCTGATAAGAAGAAATTTTTAATTATAAAGAATATATAAATTACATATTATAAAGAATTCTATAGAATTATTAGCTATGTTATTATTATAAAGAATGTTTTAAAAGTAACTACTGAATAGGGAAAATATTCATAGGAACTCTAGTGTATTGCAATAATGGACCCAATTCATTATATGCACTCCTTTTGTCATATGATTTTGCAGTTCCTCTTACAGAATAGGCTGTATTTCCCACTCCTTGTATCTTATCTGATCTTGTGATTTTTCTACGACAAATGGAATGTAACAGAAGTGACTTTATTCTCTAAGTAACAGTAAAAATGTTGACAATACAATTTAAGAGTATGATTTTTATCTACTCATATTTGACTAGACTCATAACTCTACATATTGATTCAATAAATTTATTCTAGATTTGGACTATTTATGTTAATCAGAAACACAAAGATTCCAAAACACTTGACTTCAAGAATTTATTATATTACACAGTGTGAAACTTTCTCTGGACTCTTGCAATGATCCGTTTCCTTTCCTTCCTTCCTTCCTTCCTTCTTTCCTTCCTTCCTTCCTTCCTTCCTTCCTTCCTTCCTTCCTTCCTTCCTTCCTTCCTTCCTTCCTTTCTTTCTTTCCTTTCTTTTTTTCCCTTCCCTAATGGAAAAAAAGAGAATTTTGAATCAAATTTTAAATGAAACAGTGGGATCAATAAATAAGAAATCATCCCTCTGGCATAAAAACTCACTGGTTTTGCAGTTTTCAATTATTCAAGAAGTGAAGTGGATATTAATGTCTTGAGATATATACCCTGGCTTATTTTCTTAGAGAATGATAATAGCTGCATCTCAGCTTTGTTAAAAAATAAAGAGTAAAAGAAAGCAAATGTGCTGGAAAAAGCCATTGCTGAAAACTGACTGATTGAGATAATATCCTTACTTTTATTTCAAAATAGGCCCATTAACTGGCCATTCCTATCCCTCCCAACCTGCACTCGATTGTTAATAAATGATCTGGGCCAACCCCCTTTATAAGCAGCTAATGATATTTACTAGTGGAAAGTCCATATCTATAAAATGTCCTTTAAACATGGTATTCCTGGATTTCTTCATGTAAATAAACCTGGAATTTCATGGAGCATACCTGGAGACACAGTAGTCACTTAAGCTATGAAACCGTGCAGAAACTTACCTTTTTCTAAACGACTTTTTCTCTTTTCTTTCTCCTTGATTCAAACTGGCCTTGTCTAGTCTAACAGCACCAGGAGTCACTTGCTTCTTTTATTTCCTTATCCTTCTACTTTTGCACATACCACAGGACCACTCCCTTTATCCTTACGCCATTAAGACATCAAATCCTGGTCAGCATCAAACAGTCTTAGGAAAAAAGCCTCAGATCCATTGACCACAGAAAGAGAGTTTTAGTCAAACTAAGGATAATATCTTGACGTCAGTTTTGTTTCAGCTCCAGACCCTCAGTAAAAGCTGAGAGACCCTACCGGCCTCATCACCTCAACAGCATACAGAACGACTGACATCAGGGTCAGCTGCCTCCTACCCTAGCCTTAACAAATCAGGAGAGCACACAATCACAACTCCCTTAGCTACCAGACTGAATAATCTTTTTCCTCGATAGCTTATCCCCTAGAGGCCATGGAGAGCCAGGTCTTTGAGTCCTAACTCACCTGTGTCTCCAGGTTTGGCGCCATTTCCTTCAATAAGCCTTTCTTCACTGCAAACCCCTGTTCATATCTCATTTGGCTTTGATGGTGCACAAAGCAAACCCCCTTTAGTTCAGTAACACTTTGTGATTAATGAAGTATAAAATACACATGCCCCCAAATCTTAATGGCTCCTATGGGAAGCAATGTTTCTGTATACATTGCTCAAAACTACTGAATCCAAAACAGATATTACTATAGAGTAAGAAGACATTTTTGAGAATGGAGTGATGGTTATAGACTCCTGTAGGAAACAATTTCATCTGTGCCCTATGCTTGCCTGCAGCTAATCATTCTAAGGTTTGATGTTAAATGAGTTCAAGTTTCATATGGATTTACTTTGACAATTCACCATACCATGCTAACACAAAAGGCAATTTAAGAAATATAAACCAATTAAATATAAGTTTCAGCACTACTCAAAGTATCATGTAAACATGTCTTATAAACATTCATATTCTCTTAAAGTTCACCAAGAAGGGTTGTACCTTTCCTGTCTCTTTTGGGGATGCACCCAATTAAAACTTTATCTTTCCAATTTTATATAATTTTGATTTCACATATCATGGAAATAATTAGTAAAAAAAAAATCATGGGGAAACATTCTACAAGGTCACATTTACTAGTGGACTGACATAAATTGTGTTTGACCAACTCAAACTAAGAAAGTAAATAACAGAGTTTTTTAATTATTGTAGTTGGATAGCATGTAATTAATGTCACTGTATATTTGCAATTATACCTAATGCAAACAACATCTGACATAGTGAGGTGCTTTATTAGCAAGAGAGGTCAATGACAGCAATGGCAGGGAGATTTTGATTTAAAAATTTGAGAGAAATAAAAACAGGATATCTTCTTATAATGAAATGTTAAGAAAATCCAGCTTTTTGGCATTTTATTACTAAGAACTTATTTTTGTAAAAAGCAATAGTGTCTTGGGCCTTCAAAACATATTTTGCTTAAAAGAAAGACTAAAGGTCATACAAAAGAATCCCTCTATTGGTAATCAAAAGACCGAGGGATTGTATTCATGTCTCAGTTGCATACAAAATGTGTGTTCTTGAATGAGTTGTTCTTAAGTTGGGTTCCTCCAGAAACAAATCTTGAGAAAAAATTTGGAAGTGAATAGTTTATTAGAGGTGATTCCAGGAAGCACGCACCTCTTTATATGTAGGAAGGTTGACAGGAAATGGAAAGAAGCCAATAGAGGGTATGTTATTAAACAGGTCACTACTTTGGTCAATTGGATTTGATCCTGCTCAAGAATTCTGGGAGACTGTACAACACATCTTGAAGTTATCCTGTCAGAGGGGTGAAAGAGTTAGGTATGTATCCACCAGCTCCTGACTATCAAGTGCTGCTCCCTGGGTGAATTTACTCCCCAACACTTTAGGTAGCCAGAAAAAGTATGAAGGTAAACAATTGCAGGTACTTCCGGTTGGAAGTCACAGCATAGGTGTGCAAGGAATGCTAACTCCAGAGGACATATGCACTGAACTAGCAGCTTCTGCAACTTCTATGGTCTCAGTTTCCTCATCTGTAAAGTAGTGATGCTATTGTTGGGTGTACCTACCTTTCAGCTCATGTGAATATTAAAGTGAGATACATGTGGAAACACTTTGTAAACTTTTGACTTGAAATAAGCATGAAATATTATTTGCAATATAAAAACATAGGCCAGATAATTCAGATTTCTTTCATGTTTACATTATATTTATTGTCTCATAAACTCCAGACAGGACTGATATAACTAAACGTTAGGATTATGAATGCAAAATTGAAAAGGTGGAGTGTATGATTCTTACTGATATGTTTTTAAACTTTTAAATTAGTAATCCATCTTTTACATGTGGCAAATGGAAATGTTTAATTCTACATGCTGGTTAGACAGAGGATATTTGAATAGTCATGATTTACTCCATATAATTTTACACAAAATTAAGGTAAAAATCTGTATCAAAGGGATTAGTATCTTGAGTTGTATTTGTATTGCTGTGTGACTCATGCATTTAGTCTTTGTTTGGAAGAATGTTATTTATAATCAGAAATCTTCAGTCTCTGCCATAGCTTTTTGCAGTCTCAGCATTTTAGACACAATTTCCATTAAATCTGCTTTGCAATACACTTATGGTACCAATACCAGATGAAAGAGTTTTAGAATTCTGAGACTCAAGACAGGCCACACTGAGAATTAACATTGAATAATTGCAATCTTAGCTTTTTTTCCATCAAAATAGATTTTTTTGTTTTTTCATTTAAATAAATAGAAAGACAGAATATACATCAGTTTGTTTGGGTTTGGTGGTTTTTTTGTTTTTTTTTTTCATCTCTAACTTTAAGCATGACTCACTGCACTGGTCATTATGGCTGATGATCCGAGATCCAACAGATGATCAAACTAAACCCACAATGGCAAACCCTGTTCCCTTGCATTGATAATACAGGCACATGATTCGATTAAGGCTCATATGAAGGAAAGGCTGCAGGCGGCTTCTGAAAAATATTTCCTCATTCTTAAGAAGTAGAAGAGATGGTCTTTTATTCTTTGCCCATTTTTCTATTGCTTCTTTTATCTTTTTGTGGTCAATTAGTTGGTGTTTTTTCCAGTATTAGGGGATATATAAAACTAATTGGAGAAATTATTTTTCTTTGATATGAATTACAAATATTCATTTTTTACTTTATTTATGACAGATTATGAGATGCAGATTTTTTTGGGGGGGAATAATCTTTTTTTTACGTGTCCTGACTTTTGTGTCAGGAGGGCCTTTCTCACCCTGGAGAAATAATTTTCCTATGATTTCTTCTACTACTTTTATGCTTTAATTTCTCAAAATATTTTATCAATTTTGAATTTATCCTGGTGTAACATGAAATACGAAGACATACGAGGTAGGAATCCTATGTTCTTATTGATTTTCAAACCAATGGTTCTAAATTTTGATTCTTTTGATTTCACAGTTGAATATACAATCATTCATCTTAAAAGCAATAGGATGAAAGATACACTATTTTCAACATTTTAATAATCCCTATCTTTGTCTCAATAGTGTTATGATTATGAGATGTATACAAATAACCATTAGTATTAGTAGTCATGTTTTTCCATTTTTTCAATCACTCATTTTCACTAAACACTAAGGGGAAAATGAAATAAAATATTCAAAAAAATTGCTTAAACATGGCCTACCAGTACGGCAATGATGCCACAACTGAATTGCTACGTGTTATCATTTGAAATGTTTATATAGGAATCATGACATGTCATTTGGGCAAAGAGTAGTTTAGGGGTATCATTGTGTAATGTTTGAAAATTAAGGTCACACGAAAATGGTCAAGAGCGAATTAATATCTATGTAAAATAATATATATGATTGATAACATGATTTATACTTTTCCATAATAATTTAAAAGCATATCTGAAAATATTTAAAGTTTTAGGTGCAATAAAATGAAACCCATTACCTCCTCAAAATCTGTCAGATATGATTCTTCTCTACCCGAAAAAACGGAGTCTTACACAGTTCTCTGTAGTTGGCATGCCTCAGACATATCAAATGGTTGGATGAAGGCACCTCGTACACCACCCAAGTATCTGTGTCCTGACTTATTACTTTCCTCCTACTAAGAACACTTCACTACTATTTCCTCCAGTATAACTGCCCCCCAGTTCTTGTATTAAATAACAATAAAGATGTTAACTCCATTGATTCCCTTGAGCATTGCTTCTGGGACATTTAGTCTCCATGTTAATTGCAGAGCTCAAAATTCTGGAATGACCCCCAGAATTTAAAGAATGGATGTCTTTAACTCCACTTTGAGAATGACTTCTCTTCTCAGCCTATAGAAGAAGACTTTCTGAGGAAATTAAACCACTTCAACCTAGATAATAACACAGATCACATCCCTAAATAGCCTTGCCAGATCAGAAAGAGTGAGAGTCAGAGTGAGAGTGAGAGGGAGAGTGTTAGAGCGAGAGAATGAGAGAGAGAGGAGGAAGAGGAGGGAGAGAAAGAGAGAATAAGAGAGAAAGAGAGAAAGAGAGGAGGAAGAGAGAAAATAAAAGAGAGAGGGAGGGGGAAAGAGAGAGTAGAGGAAGGGAGGGAGAGAGAAAGAGTGAAAGAATCTAGTCCTCCCCAGTGTCATCTTCTAGTAGCGGTGGAGTCAGGGTTTCCCTACTAAGATGCTCATGTTGGCTCCATTTTCCCGAGAAAATTCATCGTTTTCCAAGTTCTTTTTCTGGACAACCACCTCCCACAGAATTTAATCAGCAGGTTTGAAATAAATTATGTCTTTTTCTTTAAAAATGTCTTTCTCTGCTAACAAATAGAAAAATAAACAAACATAAAGAATTAAGCTACCACTACATGCCTGTGTTAAAAAAAACTACCCATAGAGATATATTACAATCTCTTTGTGAAAATTATCCACAAAATAGTTATAGAAAATCAATCATATTTCTAAGAACATGAATTTTTTTTAAATCAGATCTTTAATAATCCAGACATTATTAATGTAGTTCAGACATTTACTCTGGAGAAAAAAAGCTGCCAAAAGTATTTTTCATTAATAGCAGAAATTCAGTTAACATACTAGAAAATGGAATCCATATAGAACACGCCTTTGCAACTGGAGTAATATTGCCCCAAGGGAGTAAAATTTGTCAGGGGAAGAGCAGGGGGGAGAGTGGTATCATATATTATAATGGTTTGTAACCCTCCAAAGCTCAATTTTACCCAACAAAATCTTATTCCTTAGTACTCAATTTCTCTCACTAAGGAGAAATTAAATTTAAATTGAACTGAATTCTTCTCTTTATGGGGTTGATAAAGAAAAAACAGCTTGAGAAACACTGGTACAGAATAATTCACAAAATACAATATAATTAATTTGTGTACAATATCAGTTAACTACATATGAATACTTACAAATGATATTGGCTTTAAGTCCCACAACACTATTAGCTGGCTGAAGAATTTGTCCTGATTCTATTCTTTTACTTTCAGATAATTTTGACAATCTTCTTTTTTAGTATATGTGCTGCCGAAGCGAGCACGACAATCTTCTTTCTAATCTCTCCTGTTCTTTGTTTGTGCTAAGATCACTGCTATTTTCAATCAGAGAAGTTATTAATGGCAGAAAAGGCCGTAGTTTCTGCTTAAGTTCTGATTTACATAAATTTAAATAAATAGGAATGGCTTTTTTCTTTGTTCATCCCTGCCACACTCTTAGACCAGCCCCTTTAACTGCTGCTGGTTGAGGTTTTAGTCTTGAGAATTTTGTTCCTACTCCTGTGTAGGCTGCATCCACTGTTGAATTGATTTTAAATTTTAAACTTTTAAGTTTAAAAAAAAATCAATGAATAGTTATTGTTTGGAAGATATTTCTGAAAGAAAAAAATCAACTTTTCTTAAACTATAGTAATTTTTCCCCTTGAGATGACTTTAAAATGAGGGTAATAGTATAATCGTCTAGACTTAGGCAATTTTACTGACACTTGAAGCAAAGGACAGTTTTGCTAACTCCTTGATTTAACTGAGTCATCTAATCTTTTGGGTATCATAATAATCTTATTTAAAATTCATGAAATAAATATTTCATAGATGTTTTGCATTTTTTATTGTGTCTTGAAAAAAGGAAACACAGTAAGCAATACACATACACACAAATGTAATTTGAAATTGTAACCCTTGACTTTGGGGAAACAATAAAATACTCAATTCTGAAAAGACACATTTCTATTAAGCATAGAAAGCAAGAAGACTGTAGAAACAATTTAGTCACTAAAATTTTACCAGCGTTTATGCAACTTCCCACAAAAAAATAATTAGTAGTTTATTGAAGTTATTGCTAATTGTACTGAACAAGTTGTATAACACCTGCACATTCATTTAATAAGTGTTTGTTTTGTACCTACTATGCATTAGTTTATTTTGTGTTTTAGGGAAAACAAATTTGAACATAGCTCTTTCTACAGGCTATTTACAATCCTTGGAAGCAACAAATCCAGATTAACATGTAATAAATAAAAGGAATTCAAAAAGAATTTGGATACCTAAAGGCAGAAAAGAAATACCAACGACTTCAAATGAAGAATAAAGGTAGTGTGGAAATGAGAGCGTGTCAAAATACATTTGGGGCCATAATTTTGGATATTCATAATATTTCACTATAAATTCACATAACACCAAGGAAATTACAGTTGACTCTTGAACAATGCAGGAATTAGGGGTGCCAACCCACCGTGTAGTAGAAAACCTATACATATCTTAAGTCGGTCCTACGCACAGGGAGATTCCCAGATCGAAAATATTATATATAGAAATGTTATTGTTAACTCATATAGAAGTTTAAGTTAGATAACTAGGATAAACTTTATGCACTTTGGGTTCTAAATATGTGCATTTGTTGCCTTTTAGCAATGATATTCTCAGACCTTCATACCACTTAGTGCCATGAAGACTACCTTAGGATATGTATTGGAGACAATGAATCCAGAATTTGTTTACTCAGATTTTTATTTTTAGGATGAAAATACATTTCCCTTCTGCTTTAACTGGTAGAAGGAAAACATGCTCTAAAGTATCAGTTCTCAAGCTTTTTGGTCTCAAGTCCCTTTACACTCTTAAAAATTGAGAACCCAATTTTTTTGTTTGTGTCAGTTATATTACATCCATCAGTATTTAGAAATTAATACTGTGGTGTTTAAATACATTTTATTTATAAGGCATTGTAAAATAACAATAGCCTGCATGTTTAATATGCACAATAGTAAACATTTTTATGAAAAATGACTATAGTTTACAAAACGAAATAAAAATTAGTGAAAATAGTGTTGTCTTACATTTTTGTAAAATCTATTTAATGTCTGGTTTAACTAAAGACAGCTGAATTTTCATAGCTACTTTTGCATCCAATTGGTTGTGATATGCTGCTTTTGGTTGAAGGGTATGAAAAAAATCTGGACTTACCAAGATACGTAGTTGGAAAAAAGAACCTCATGGACCCTGAGAAAAGGTCACAGAAAAACTCAAGCGGTCCTGAGAACACATCTTGAGAACAGCCGCAGATCGGCTGAAATGAAGGAGTTACCCTAGTTATACAAAGTAAAAGAATCTTTTCTGTACCTGTAGATTCTGACTAATCATTTAAAATCCTCACTTGCAGGGCAAGTTGTGTTATTGATTGCAAAGCTGGAAGTCCCTGTATTTGCCCCTGTTGTAATGTTGGTGAAATTTTTTGCATAATTCCTGCCCTTGTATGCTTTCTAGTTTCATTAACTTTCACAACGGGAAGCAATGTTGTTGCATCTATGTGAAAAGAAATTGAAGAGGAGAAAAGGGCACAGAACAGAACAACCCATGGAAAAGGATAACATAATCTATATACTGAGTTATTGGACAATTTTACTTGTTAGTGAAAGTGCACTTAGGAGCATGATAAAATATTGTAGCAGGTTTATGCTGAAACACACATGGATAGTTCCAGCCCTCATTATATCACACAGTCTCAATGTAATGCAATTTCTGCTGAGAGTGATGTAATGAAAAGCTCATCCCTAAGAGTTCTGTAGGTGATTCATAGTAGGAAAAAAAATTAAAATGTTGACATATGCTTAGAAAAATGAATATTAAAAGCCTACATCCATGTGCCATAATTTCATGAAAGACTTTCCATTTTCCCTCACACTTTAAAGTCACTCTTTTCTTTGATTTAACAAACACTTAAAATATCTACTTCATTTTAAAATGTGATCCTTTTAAAAGATGGAGGATACATTTAGTCTTCTTTCATTTTTTTTAAAATAAAATGTTAGGGAGGAGAGCAACACCAAAACACAAATGGATTTCTTTATAATACAGAACACATATAATTACTCATATATAACTTGGTATTATTAATCCATCTATAAAATACTAAGCTTTTGTTTACCAAGGACCAAACAAAATGCTAGTTGGGGTATTATTCTCATTGACACAAAAATAAGGGAAACCAAGCTTATCTTTACCCCTTGAACCTAATTTTAAATATGATCACTTTGCTTCAAAATGGAATCCGGATGGCCCCATATTCTAGAAAGACATGTCAGAGGTTTTGTCAGTGAATTTTCAAAAGGAAATATTTTTTTTCTATATAATGGTATCAAAAGAATAGACTCACTGCTTCAACAGAAAATGTATCAATTATATGTACTAATAGTATCACATTCATACCTAAAAATTATCAGGATTCTTTTATCAAGAAATGTTCTAATTAAATTTTACTTTACCGATTTAAGAAAGTCAACTATTTCTGAAAAAGTGTTTAATTATTACTCATCTGTGGAGCGCTGAAGTAATCTAAAAACTAGATAAATTATTACATGGGGCAAACCAAGTATTTACCACCTCCAGAGCTATTATACAATCACCCCCTGCCTGGTAGAGCCAAAGTGCTGTGGTTGCTGCCCAGGGGTACACTAGACTCTGCTGCATGGGAACTTTGCTCAGAGCCCTGAAGGACCCCTTTATTCTTCCCAGCAGTTTCCCACCACAGTAAGCTGTAGTAAAAACCAGGGCAGGGAGTGAGAATAGTAGCCCAGGCCTCATGACATAAGAAAACAGAAAATACACAGCTAAGTTTGGTAATTTTCTCAGGTGTTTTCCAAATGGGAAGATTAAGTATTACTCAAATAGAATATTTTCAGTCATGCAGATTTCAGGCAGAAAATTTGAATGTTTGCCCTGTTTTAAAATAGAATACCTTGCAACCTTATGGGGGCCTCATGGCATGCTTGAACCAGGGCTGAACTAGAACAAGTCCTTTGGCTCCCAGCCCTGTGTAGCTTCCAATTAAATGAGGTTCGTTCCCTCATTTTCTAGTTTAATTCCCATTGAACAAGGAATTAGTAATTACAGCAAATTAATTATCAATGTGAACATTATTTATTAATAACCTGTAGATAATTAACTTTAAATCCTATGTGGTCACATTGTGGGCAGCAATTTCATTATGAACTCACTGAGAATCTAATAAGGACTGATTAAAGCAAGATGGTGAAAATATTGTTTTCCTTTTCCATTTGGATAAGCTGTACGATTTAGGGACTTTCTGCACTGGGCACTCAGTCAAATCTCTTATACTTAAATACATTTCATATTATATTTCCCATTCATGGCCCTTCATTTCACCAAGATTTCATCATTTTCTTGCATAAAAGGACAACATGAAAAGAAGTAACTGACCAGTTCTCATTATATACTCATCATTCTTAATTAAATCCCATTACTCTTATTCAGAGATAATGACTCCATTTTTATAGAATCTTAATGTCACTGTGTGTGACCGTGCTCATATATTCCAGTATTCTGTTTTAATATCCTTCCTATATTTTAACATCTTTCAACATGCCATTAATTTAATATTGTGCACATTATCTGATGAGGACATATCACTTCCCAATAGAGTATCATTGAAACATACCTCAGGTGTTTCAGATTTTTAAATCTATGCAGAAATTTTAAAACTAATCACAGTTACTGTGGAAATATTGTTGCTAGGTGTGACAGCTCTTTAATTAATTTGAATGTATTTTTGTGTTCATTAAGCTTTCTTTGGTTAGTTTTCAATTTTTAATAAAAATCACTACATATCACTGTTTATCTGACACCAAGTTTGATAAATTACGTACAACTTCATTACCTATACCCATACCTCTGCCAGCAACTTTATTCAAAAGCAAACAAATACACACACACACACACACACACACACTGTAAAAATGGAAAAAAGGGAAATGGTTTATCTCTGTTTCCTTTGTATCTGAGTTTAGTCTTACTAATTTAGGGTTATGGTTTCTTTCCATTACTATAATGATTATGTGTTCTTCTATATTACTCATAAATAACTGCATGGACTTCGAATGAGATATCACTAGATATGGAGAGTAAAGTGATGTGCCCTGACATTTCCCAAAGCCTCTTATTCACCCACGTGCTAACTGACACTGAAATCACCATTCAGTTTTAATACATGATGTACCTACTTCAATATGAATCACATGTATATGAATTATATATCCATGTTTATCTTCGAATTCTGAATGCATCAGTACAAAATTTAATTCCTCACTTTAATGTAGCTCAGGACACCTTCTCACTTACTACTAATCAATCACTGTGACAGTACATTTGAAGAAAAAAAGACACCATGCCTTATCTTAGCATGTGCATTATCCCTGAGTGAAGGTTGTGTGAGAGATTACTACAGACAAACCATGTTGTAATATATTTTCTTGAGTTGCAATCCCATGCTTCATTACATTCAATTCTTCTCTTTGACTAGTTTTCATTTGGATGTTTAAAAGAGATAGTTTGTTGGTTACATAGCCATTTTTGCTATTTTCTTTGCAAGAAAAGTGTGCTTTTACACAGGTTACCATGGCTACACATGGGTCTGTATTCAGTTTGTTTTGAACTTGTTATAAACCAAATAACAAATAACAATAAAATTTATAAAGTGGATACATCCTCACATTTTAGAATGTTAAGACAATACTCTTTCTCTACAAAATGGATGTAACTGCTTGCTGCTCATTTAACTGTTCTTATCTCCAATGCGTAGCCTAAGTCATACTTTCAGACAGTTTTTCTCAGTTACTAGGAACATAACATACCTCTCCCTGAACCCTTCCATTATTCCTCATCTGGGTTAAAATAGGGGGTAGGATTTGTTCATGGAAGAGGTACACCAAGCTCACAATTCCAGTCATGTCTCTCTTTCTTGCTCGTTATCTTCAAATAATACTGATTTTCATTATGTTTTCAGAATACTCAAAAGATCTTCCTAACTGAGGAATTTTGCCCTGGCTGTACCATCTGATTCAAACATATTTCCATAGCTGACTTTTTTGTCTCAACTAAAAAGCCACATCTTCAGAAAATGGCTCTTCCTGACCTACTATATCTTAAGCCATCTCTCCTAATTCTGTCACACCCACCTATTAATTTTCTTCATACCAGCTAACTCAGTCTGAAATTATCTCATCTATACAGGACTTCATTTGTCTGTCCTATCCTTTCCTAAAGAATATAATCATCTTGAGAATAAAGACCATGTCTACCTGGTTCACTGCTTTAATCCCAGCTCCTGAACACAGCCTCGTATGTTCAAGTTTGGTGAATGGATAAAATTCTAAATAAAGTGTGACTTTTTATATCAATATTCTTTGGGTTGAAAATAGCAGAACACCCTCAACTGGCAAACACACACACACAAAAGAAAAAAGCACACTTTATATATAAGGAAAAGAGATTCCTACCTCAATATTACCAGGATACATGCATTAGCTTTGCCTCTTTAGGGCTGGCTCCATTGTCAAACTCATTGTGATGGCAGCTTAGGCACACATCTTAGCAAGCACTACAGTAAGGAACAGAGCTTCTTTTCCTTAGAAGTCCAACCTATTTCTTCTTGGTTTATGCCCTCATTGCCAACCCGGTATCTGGTCAGAGGGAAGAAATGAGTTGTTTGATGGAAGCCTCAGAAGTCCCACCTGGGGGTTAAAAGTGGAATTAATCCCTCCCAAATCACATGCCTGAGAATGGGGGATGGGTGTTTTCACAAAGGGAAATTGGAGTATTATGACCAGAAGGAAAAAGAACAGGTACTGGGCAGCAAAAACAAGATGTCCTCTATTGTATCTTTATTCTAATCCCTTAATTGCTACCAGTCATAGCTTGATTCAAATCGATCCTTGTATTTGAATGGTATTTATCTTTACACAGTTCTGCTGTTTCTGATCAGAATAAGGAAAACAAAGGATTACAGAGGCTATGTTACTTAATATTCCTTTAATTGTTCGTGAATATTTCTTTGCTCCTACTTAACCTTTGCTAGCTCATTATCATGTAGCCTGGGAGTTATTTCAAAAATACACACCTGCCCTCTCCTGTTTACATCTGTTAAGGATTCCTTATTCCCTTTAGATTACAACAAGGGATACAAGCCCTTCCCAGTATTTTCCCTACCGCCCTCTCCAGCCTCATTTCTTGTATCTCTTCCTTCACAGCTCACATTCCATCATGAAACCCTGGCAGTTTTCTGAATGTACCATGTTCTCCTACATTTGTATAGCTTTCCATCTTTAGTTTTTACTACTGGGAACACCTTCCTTCCTTCTCTGCCTGCTCACTTCTACTCTTCTTTAGAGATTCTGCTTTACTTCCCCCAGGAAGCCTTCTTTTTACTCCATATCAGAACCAAGTGCTTCCCCCTGTGTGCCCCCATAACTACCGTTCTCATAACAGTCTTTAAATCCGACTCTGAGCTTTGTGAGAGTAAAGATAGAGTCTGTTATTTATGTATCTCAAACATGGTTTGTAATCTGAGTTCAACAGATTTTGGTTAAACAAAAGAATGAGTTGATATGTATCACTGTTGCTTAACTGGAAATTTCCAAGGTTGGAAGGGAATAGCCTCTACAAAGGAGAAATTCTACACATTCCTTAACTCTAACCACAATCAATAAATGTATACACGTATGAAAATTAAGATGAAAGGAAAACAATGAAATTACTGTGACTATTTCAAAGGGCAATGTGTGTAATATAGATGATTACATTATAGAAACCGATTATCTTCACAAAAGGGAAATTGTCAAATGGGAAATAGGCAGAAGAGTTTGTGTTATATGCTTCATGAAGTTACAGCTAATATAATAAAACTACAGAAATTGAGTTCCAGGTCCGACCTTTTACCAACTCTCTTCAGTGTAAGAGAAATTCAACTATAATAAAAATAACATTCAAAAGATGGGGAGGGAGGGCTTTATCAGAGAGTGAATAGTGACAAAATAACAACTCTAAAAAAAACAAGCCTCCAGACCACACTTTCATCATTTACTGTTTTTTTCCAAAGGTTTCAAAAACTTCAAGGTTAAATTATAACCAGAAAATTTGCATTGTAATTAGTGAATGTGAAAAAGGTAGAAGGTTTGCTATGGGAACAACTGAAAACACATATTTAACATCTTCAGATAAAGGCAGTCGGTCAGTAATTATTACTTATTCTCAAAAGTGGGATTAATAATAGATATATTTATAAGCCAAAGTATCCTGGTGTGTTTTTGTTAATGTCATTTCAATCATATCAAATATTTGACGTGGAAAAATTCAAGTGGAGTTAGACTATGATATCCCTACTGATTTCCTAACTGTATTCCCAGTTTGCCAAATGAAATTTTTCGAGACTTTTTATTTTGCAATAGTTTTATATTACAGAAAAATTGCTAAGAAAGTACAGAGTTCCTGTATCCCTCACTTAGCAATGGATTTACCCTTTTAACATATTACAGTACCTTTGTCCACTTGTCAAAACTCAGAAACTCACATTGGCACATTTGCTATTAACTAAACTCTGACCTTTATTTGGATTTTACCAGATTTTCCATTAATCTCTTTTTGTTTCATGATTCCATTCAGGATGACACTAAATGCAATGGCATTTAGTTGTCATGTCTCTGCAGTCCCCACTGACCATGACAGTTTCTCAGTCTAACCTCTCTTTTCATGACCTTAACAGTCTTGAGGAGTACTGGCCCAGGATGCTGTCAAATGTCCCCTATCTAGGACTACTGTTTTTCTCCTGTTTAAACTGAGGTAAATGTGATTTGTCAGGGTAATAGCACTTGCTTAAGTAGTCCTGATTTAAGGAGTCACTTTCTCTGTGTACAAGAAAAGCCTGTGAAAACCTTCTTGATTTATTCTGCCCATTATGAGACCCCAAAACAAGATCCAGAAAGATTAAAGCACACGTGGCCATTTTTGATGCATGGGGACCTTTAAAAGAGTTCCTATGATGCAGTGATGCATTTTTTCCAAGTCACAGTAGCTTTGACAATGTCAGATGTTCTGGTTGCCAATTTGAATGAAATGGGGAGTGCCTCCAGTCCCCGTCGACTAAGCTGAACTGGGGTGCCTGCCTTCAGCCTGCACATGTTGGCATTTTTCTGAGGCCATCTGCTGCCACATTCTGGGGAGGTCAAGATGGGCAGATTTTGGAAATGTCTTTGATCAGCAAGAATCTTCTGTATGTCCCAGAGATGTGAGGGGCGGGGGGGGGGGGAAATGTTACACAAATGCACAGCTTCATGTATAAATTTATTTTCCTATTTAACCATTTAAATCATTAAACAAATGAGCCACATAAGCTCCCAAAATGAAATGTAGTTTGGAAGAGATTAGGGGCCTACGTAGGAGCTTAGGAATTTAAACACTAACAGCATTAAATTAAGAGTCAGTGAGAGATAAGGTTGTTTACCATATCACCCGTTTCTGCACCATTTGCAGATACTTCCATTGCTCCGAGTGGTTTTTATAAGAGCAAATACACGCAAAGCTACATAAAGTCTATCTTTAAATGCCACAGAAATGAGTTATTTAAAGATAAAGTTGTGCAAAGTCATTTTTGCAACAATATGTGTGCAAATTCTCCATGGTCTCAAGAGGCAGCTTAAGAACAAGATTTAGATCTTTATATCTCTAGTTAGATATTTTGGGTGGAATTAAAGAAGAGTTTAGATTCAAAAGTTATTTTTTTTATTCTTATAGTCATAAAATACTGGGAAATAAAAATGCTTTTGTCCAAAACTATAATCATGTTATTATTGTTTTTTACATTCTTTTGGTAATTGCAACTTTTGGTAATTGCAGTATCAAAATAGTTGAAACTAATTTTTTTTGTTGTTTCTTCGTTGACATACTATTAGGCTCTTGACAAAGAAAGCAAAAAATGCCATATGAGTGAAAGAATAATCAGGGGCCTTGGAGTCAAATTAAACTAGGTTCAAATCCTGGCTCAGCCCCTTTCATCTGGGGCACGTCATCTGATTATCTCAACGGTTTTTGAAATGGTGATAACTACATTGTAATGTATTATGAAGATTATATGATACACTATGCTGAAAACACTGAGCTCAGTTCCTAAAACAAAGTGGGTATACATTAGTTATTTATCAATGTTATTCCTACACAACCCCCAAAGAGGCCATCTTTTCAGCCTAGAACATCCCAGGATGTGCAGGTAAGAAATTTGCTGAGCAATTGATTGCCTATGTGTTTTAGAGAGAGGGGCCAAGAGTGGAAGACATAGACAGAGCAGACCTAATGAGAGAAAAAGATTGAAATCCAACTCATAGGATATTTAATAACTCTTTAGAGAAAATGAAAATGTCTTTCACAGATTTTGAATAAACTCAACCATGTAAATATTTACCTTTCTAAAATGAAACAACTGCTGGTAAGAATGTGAGTTATAGTTAAATGGCAAAGCAGACAACAATCCTTCTTGTAAGTGCAGCACATAAAACACCATAAACATTGCCAAAATAATTGATCTCCATGAAGCAACTAAATAGCAATTACATAGCCTAACTAATCAACCATTGCAATTCTTTCCGTATAGGCAATCAATATAAATATCTGTAATAGTTATCTATGGATATCATAAAAAATTACCACATATTTAGTGGCTTAACACAATGTAAATCTTTTTTTGTTTTAAATTAATTGGGGTGACAATTGTTAGTAAAGTAACATGTATTTCAGGTGTACAATTCTGTAATACATCATCTATATATCACATTGTGTGTTCACCACCCAGAGTCAGTTCTCCTTCTATCACCATATATTTGATCTCTTTTACCCTCATCTACCACACCCCTCCCCCTTTACCCTTTGAATGTAAATCTTTTATTTTACAGTTCTGTAGATTAGAAGTTCAACAAGGGTCTCACCTGGCTAAAATCAAGGTGTCGTGTCAACAGGGCTGTATTTCTTTCTAGAGGCTCTATGGGAGAATTCATTTCTTAGTCTTTCCCAGCTTCCAGAGGCTGCCCATATTCCTTAGCTTAAGGCCCCTTCCTCCACCTTCAAAGCCAGAAACAAGTGGCAGTCTTTACATACATCCCTCTGATTTCCTCTTCTGCCTCCCTGTTTTACTTTCCAGGACATCTGTTACTGCACTGGGCTCACCCAGATAATCCAGGATAATCTCTCTGATTAGCAATCCTTACTTTCATTTATAACCTTCTTTTTTGCCAAGTAACCTAACATAATCATAAATTCCAAAGCAAGGGAGGTGGAGGGAGGGGGGGTTATCCATTATTCTTCCTAACATTATTTTTAAGGGAGATCATCTCTGAATTACGTAACACTAATCTCTGGGTATAAATAATATGTTGCAACTCACACATACCTTATTTATTTTCTTCCAACAATTCAAAAATGGGAGCTTTTTTGACAACTTTAGAACCTGCAAAGGCATACCATGTCATTTAACAAGAGCAGAAAGAGACAATGCTATGACAGTAAGAGTTATGTGACCGAAATCATTCTTATTACACTAAGCAGTGAAAACTGATTATCTCTGATTCCAGGCTTTCTTTTGGCTCCAGGAAAAATAGGGTATCAAAATGTAATATCCATATCAACAAGCCACATGACGCTGTCTTCACACACCCCTATAACCTATCATATCATTTCATCCTTTTGCATCTAGAACTTGCTATATTTCCAAAGGGGGAAAAAATATCTGTGGCATTAGCAGTAAGTACTTCGGAGTGATGACTTAGAAAGTGAAGCTTTGTATAGTGTGGTCGAGATCTGAAAGCACAGAAATTGTGGGATGAAGTTTTCTCTTAAAAGGCTCATCTAAACAGAATGTTTGTTGTTATATCAAGCTTAAATTAAATACCACTACATAACAAAATATTTGGTTGCTTAACTTCCTTGGAAAAATGTACATTATATAGGCTGTCACACTCCTAAGAATATTTTAGAAAACCACTGTTAAAGTTCTACGTAAGTGCATTGTCTAGATCAGGGCATGGAGCCCAGAAAGGTAATAGAAATAACTGGATGAGGCTAGAAAGGTGCAGGGCATGCTAGAGCCCTTTTGCCCCATCTGAAGAGGCCAGCCAGCAGCCACCACTCAGTTCCAGCAGCTGATTGTTGGCTCATACAATCCTCTGATATTTTCATAATTAGAACGTGTAATATTTATATCGTGTCATTTAAATTTTCAATGTTGGCAACTAAATAATACACTGCAACCCATTAACAGAGCAATAGAACGCAGTCAGCCAAGTAGCTTATCAGCCAATGGTTTGCACCTTCACATCTAAACCAGCCAATCCTTGATCACTGCCTGATATTGTACTTGATAAAAATCAACAGACAAGACATGGAAACAACCAAAATGTCCTTCGATAGATGAATGGATAAAGAAGTTGTGGTACATATACACAATGGAATACTATTCGGCGTTAAGGAAAGATGATATAGGAACATTTGTGACAACATGGATGGATCTCGAGAGAATAATGCTAAGTGAAACAAGTCAGACAGAAAAAGCAGAGAACCCTATGATTTCACTGATATGTGGTATATAGACCAAAAAGAACAAGACAAACAAATGAGAAACAAAAACTCATAGACACAGACAATAATTTAGTGGTTACCAGAGGGTAAGGGGGTGGGGGGTGGGTGATGAGGGTAAAGGGGATCAAATATATGGTGATGGAAGGAGAACTGACTCTGGGTGGTGAACACACAATGGGATTTATAGACGATGTAATACAGAATTGTACACCTGAAATCTATGTAAATTTACTAACAATTGTCACCCCAATAAAATTAATTAAAAAAAAAAAATCAACAGACTGGTATAATTTATTGTCCTAGCTGTCTAACTGGAGGCAAACATTAGCAAAACATAGAGGGAAAAAATGTGTGTTCACAGATGAGATAGTGTCATAGCAACTGAGTTGTTTCCTAAGGGAACAGATTGTCTGACTTTGTGTTGTGGCCCCGGCACTTAGCATAGCAGCTGTCTTATAATGGGCTCTAAGTAAATGTTTGTTGACTTAATGGATGACTACACTTTAAGGAAAACTTGGTAATTCTAAGGGCTTTGTTCCTATTTGTTAATGCAAAGAAGTAGTTGTCTAGCCTTAGAATTTGGGGTCAGTTAGAAAGTAAAAAGCCCTTAACATTTTCCATATTATCAAAATATATACATATATACATATATGTTCTAAGAATTATTATATTGCAATGACCAATGAGGCCTTTTAGAATATAATGGGGCAAAACGAGATTTAACCAAAAATAATACTATAACTACCAAAACCACATCCTTGTGTGGGATTTTTATGTTACAAAGTCCTTTCAGTATGTGATTTCTCTTATCATCAGATCACCTCTCTAAGATAGACAGATATTTCATTTTAAAGAACTTGAACTACAAAGGAAGTGACTTTACAAAGCCTTGCACAAAATTAGCAATGGGACTGCACTTACTCTCCTGCTCAGTCCATGATGGTTCTCTCCTAACGGGGAGGCAATGTGGGGATGTGACAATATAGAATTAAATCAGATGAATTAAATACGCACAAGGGCACCTTCATAAACCGAAAGGAAACGGAAAAAAAAACTACACTGTGGCAGAGAGGAGGAAGGAAAGTACATGGAAGGAAAGTGTAATATTTGTCAAGAGGGTATATAGACATCAGAGTATGTTATTCATCGTGACACTATTTGCATGTTGGTTAAATCATTCAGGAAAATGAGATAGCTCCATTGGACCTGTGTTCTTTCACTTGGAAAAGCACTGCTCTGTGATGTTTCATTTCCTATATGTAACCATCTCCCCCACTAGAATGGAAACCTCATGAAGGTCAGAGGCTAAACAACATTGCAATACAAGTTCCTTAAACACTGTCTACCTAGAGAAAAATACATTTGAATTTTTTGATTGGTTAATGGGTGACATACGTGAATATACTGGTGACAGTATAGCATAATGGATAAGAACATGGGACATGAAGTCAGCAGATCTGTGCCTGAAACCATGCTCTGTTCATGACTAACTGCGACTTTGGCCAAGTTAAGCCACTTCTGTGAGCATAACTTGTAAAAAGAGTGACAGTGATAAGACGTACTCCATAAATTTGTAGTAAGGATTAAAGAAGTTAATGCTTGTAAATACCTAGCAGGATGTGGGTACATGACATGCACTGAATAAATGTTTCACTACTGCAGCATACTGAAATTTCAAGTTCAGAAAAGTTCAGAGCTACATGCTGATCTCTGTAGAGGTGGAGAACACTGGTTGGTTCCAAAAACAAAGTGAGATGCTGAGAGAAAATTTTATAAAATGACCCAAAACTCATTTTTAAAACAAACTTTTAATCTAGCCCTCATGCCATATAGAATATAGTAATGGAACAAAGAAGAAAATTAGCATAGGTGCAGTGTGATTTACCATCAATATAAATGATTACAAACAAAATTAGTTTGCAAACACAAGCTCACTGACAGAAAACCTCGTGACAGGTCAATTTTTACAAAGGAGGGAAGACCTCAGATTTGGCTGGTCACAGAAGGGACATTCAAAAGAAGGAATATGTGGAATATTGAGGACTTTGCCTTGTTCCTAGAAAGAAAGAAGTTTAATTGTCACAGATGTATTATCAAAGACCAACTGACTTACTTTTCAGTTGAGCACTTGCTTTGATCTGTCAACATAGATTTTCAGACCCTAATTGTTCCCACACACAGACAAAATGAATGCAGTGAAAGAAGTACATTAAAGTGAGAAAGAGAATACTAATTTCTTAAAACGAAAATGACACATATGATGTCTATCATACTTGGAGCGGTGTTTATGAGAAAAATCTAAAGACAAGCAATTGAAACATTTTCCACCCCAAAGCAGCAGAAAAAAATGAACAACCACAGAGCAAGTACCGTCCATCAGTTTAGAAGAAATTTTGATGTCAAAATAAGGTAATAAACTACACCACGGACACTTCTCCTTTTAGCTTTGGTGTTTATAGGAGTCAATTCAGGGAGCCTGAAAGCTTTTGTAAAGTAACACTTCAATCCTGAACGTTCAGCTCTGGGGATCAGGCAGAGGAATGAGGGCTAACCTCTTGGACCACCAGTTCTTGGACAACCAGACAGATCAGCTCTTTAAAGCCACAGACGTCGATTCAAAGAATATCCTCCATTTCTCCTTTGCTTCCTTCAGCGCCTGGGTTACATTCCAAAGGCCTGGAAGACTCCTCCATTGGAACCTCATCCCCCTGCCTCCCGTTTCCTTCCTTGGTCTCCTCGTGGATCGAGTGCGGCAGGCAGTCCTGCTCTGAGTTACTCCAGACGTAGCCGGGTAAGGTCACGTGGCTGTCGGGCTGGCGGCCGGCGGCCTGGGCAGCTCTGCCGGAGATGAGAACCAGGCGCGTGCTGGCCGCCGTCTGAGACTGACTGCTGGTGCTGTGAGTGGCGGTGGTGAGCACGGAGCCGTATCTGTGGCCGCCGCATGGGGGCGTCCTTTTCCAGTCGACCGAGAGATTCCAGCGACTCCACGTCTTCTTCACCTCCGACTGAACCTAAACCACAACAACCATGCTGTGCATCAGAAGAAGCCACCAGAAACCCTGAAGCCCGGAAGGTCACCAGAAACCCTGTTGTTAGACAGACGTTTGCCCTGATTTCAGTGATAGTGATAATCATTAATTAAGGGCCCGCTGTGTGCCAGGGACTTGACATATATTCTCTCTCAATCTCAAAACCCCCTTCGAGCTGGGTGTTATTACTGGAGAGGAGCAAACTGACGCATTGAGAGAGAGAGGGAAGGGGCTTTGTCCAAGGTTGGTATTTTAATGGAGGCTGAAATGCAGCCAGTAGAAATATCTGACTTATGGGAGAGGACAACGAGGACTTGGGTTGGAGGAGAAAAACAGTCCCCACGTGACAGGAATGGCGACGGCGGTACTCAACCTGAAATGTATCACTTTGCATAGGCAGCCTGAGGGAGAGAAAAGGGGACAGAGGATTGTACATGGGAAAGCAGGCACTGCCCATGCATTCTCAGGGGGATGGGACTCTTGTTTCCAGTCTTTCACTGAAGATTCCCTTTTACTGCTCATGCCGCTTTCCAGAAGGGAGCTTATTGGGGAGTTCCATGGGAAGCAGGGCAAACCGGGCAAGCTGATACCACCTAAAAGAACAGTGCAGTTATTTCTCTACAGCCAGCTCCTCGATGAAGCGAAATTGTCCCATCGCCTTCCTGTAGTTCAAAAAAATGTCGAACTGTTCTAATGGATTTGTCCCAGGAAAACATACTGGAGTTTCTTATACAACTTGAAATCGAGTACGTTTACGCAATAACTGGACCTATGAAGTTCACTGACCTGCCAAGTCTCCGTCTGCATTCCAACAAGTTGTTGTTTGATATCAGAGTTTGCAAATGAATTGACCTTAGCTTACTGAAATTAATTCTTGCTTTCTCAAAATAATTTAAGATTAAAATATTGTCTCTTCTCCCTGCCCATTCTGTCCTGTAACTCCTGGGGATCCTAAAGAGATTCAGGTCACATTGTGATGGTCATTTATAAGCTTACTCGGAGCAAGATCTGTGGCATGTCTGGGGTTCCTTCCAACCTACCTCGCCATTGCAGTAGCAGTAGATGATAGACACAAAGAAACCCTGTAGACAAAAAAGCATGTTAGCACACTGACAATTCATGAAAGCCACAGCACTAAAGTGTCTTGTGTCAAAATGTGTAAGTTGAAAAACATGTTTTATGATTCAGAAAATTATATACATCTCCTAATGTTTCCAAATCCTTAAGCTTATATTAAATGTGTCTGAGATGCTTCCTTGGTGTCAGCTGAACCAAAAAAGTAACTGAATAAAATACTACAAGACACACAAATAACTGATGTCTATTATATTAGTTTCATTTATGTTGCCACTCAAGGATCACCGAATATCCCCTGGTTGGTAAAAGATATTAATACTCTGTGAATTCTGGAAGCTATAGACATAAGGTATTTATATGGTAAAAACACAAAGAAACTTTTTTTTCATTCATTCAAAAATATTTATTGAGCTTATGCAATGTGAAGTGTTCAGCGTGCGAGGGCTAAACAATTTAAATAAGACAGACAAGGTCCCTGTTCTCTTAGAGCTTACATTCTAGAAGAAAATACATATGGATAAAAATATAAACAAATAGCCACACAAGAAAAATGTAAGATGATAAAGCCTCTGCAGTCAAAACAAGTGACGATGATGAGAAGAATGGATACGATGTATCACATAGGAAACTCAACAAAGACCTCTCTGAGGAGGCAACATTTAAGCTGGTTTGAATGACAAGAAGCCAGGCCTTAGGAATATTAGAGGGAAGCCCATTCCAGGGAAAAGGAACAGCAAGTACGAACCCCTGAGGAAGGAATGAGCTTGAGGAACAGAAGTGTGGAAGCTCTAGTGTGGCTCAAACTTAGTGGGCAGCAGAGTGTGGTGTGACACGGAGTCACAGTCAGATCCCCGCCACGTAGGGCTGTGCACACCAGAAATCGGTGTTTGGATTTCATTCTGAGTGCAATGGGAAGCCTCCGGATACCTCTGGCAGATGAGTCACATGATCAAATTTATTTTTAAGATTCTTCATACTATCGTATGGAGATGAGATTGCAGGTGGCAGGAGGTGTCCGCAAATGAGTTTGCAAGAAGAAAGGTTAGGAGACATCTGTAGCAACCCATGTGAAAATAACAGTAATCTTATTTTCAAACAAGATAAAATGTGTAAAAGATACCTCTTCCTCTTTTCTGTCTCCCTTTTCCCCCCTCCCCTGCCTTCTCTTTCTTTTGCTTTCACTTATTTTCCATACACACGCAGACATCCGTAGTCTGTAATCGTTACACATTTTACAACGACATCCTTTCTCCTCTCACTACCTGGCCTTGTAGGTGAGAAATATTCTGCAGGACGACATAGCACAAGGGCCAGAGGATAGCGCCCTCTCGTGGCCCTCGGGCGACTGGTGCACGAAAGCCAGAGAGGGACCGAGAAAGCGGTTGCGAGGGGCGGGGGAAGCAAAACACAAGAACCGAGTTACCAGACGGCACTCTACCTGAAAGGAGTTGAAGAAGAGCTCGCAGTGCATCCGGATCTCCCACCCGAGCCCCGCAAAGGAGTGGGGCAGGCACACGAACACGATGTAATGTACTCCGAACACCAGCACCAGAACCAGCGTGGATTTGGCGAGTTTCCTGAGAGGGAACACCAAGCCTTCTCATTAGTCAACTTAGGGTGCCTTTCAGTAGAGAGAGCTCGCTGGAAAAAAACGTCAAGCTTAGCAGAGCTAACAGGGGCTGACTTTTCCCCGTTTCTTTGGATCTCAAGGCTGTACTAGCTTTGTCCCCTCGCCCTCCGCTTCCTTTCACTTTTATTCTACAATCAGGGAATTTATTCTCACCTCCCATGATTATTATCCCCTAAGTCTTTTTCTAATGTCTGCTCTTCTTGATTAAAAGATGCTATTTTCATAAAACTGTGAAATGCCTCCTTTCTGTCCTCAGTCTTCTTTAATTTCTATGTTTGAGACTTAAGTATTACCTCTATCCATGATTACTGTCTTTACTTTCATAGGCAGCATTTTGGCTTCTTTTGCTCATTTAAAAATCAACTATTCCTAGTTCTTACACTAGAATTTCCATTCATCATTTCATATTTTCTTTCTTTTTTTAAATCATTTAAAAAGTTTTTTGTTATTGTATAACTTAGTTAAAGTTTATTGGGATAACAATTGTTAGTAAAATTACATAGATCTCAGGTGTACAATTCTGTATTACACCATCTATTACATATATTACACCATTGTGTGTTCACCACCCAGAGTCAGTTCTCCTTCCATCACCATATATTAGATCCCCTTTACCCTCATCTACAACCTCTCTCTCCCCTTACCCTCTGGTAACAATTAAACTATTATCTCTGAGTTTTTGTTTCTTTGTTTGTTTGTCTTGTTCTTTTGGTGTTTTGCGTTTTATATACCACATATCAGTGAAATCATATGGTTCTTGACTTTTTCTGTCTGACTTATTTCGCTCAGCAAAATAAGCTTAAGATCCATCCATGTTGTTACAAATGGTACTATTTTATCTTTTCTTATGGCAGAATAGTATTTCATTGTGTGTGTATATATATATATATATATATATATATATATATATATATATATATACATATATATATATATATATATATATCACAACTTTTTTATCCATTCATCTATTGAAGGACATTTTAGTTGTTTCCATGTCTTGGCCACCATAAATAAAGCAGCAATGAACACTGGAGCACATATGTCTTTATGGATAAATATTTTCAGATCTTTGGGGGTAGATACTCAGGAGAGGGATTGCTGGGTTATATGGTAATTCTATTCATAATTTTTTGAGGAACCTCCACACTGCCTTCCATAAGGCCTGCACCAGTCTGCATTCCCACCAACAGTGTATGAGGGTTCCTTTTTCTCCACAGCCTCTCCAACACTTGTTACTATTTGTCTTGTTGATGATAGCCATTCTTACTGGGGTTAGGTGATATCTCATTGTGGTTTTCATTTGCATTTCTCTGATGATCAGTGATGTTGAGCATTTTTTCATATGTCTATTTGCCATTTCTATGGCCTCTTTGGAGAAATGTCTCTTCAGGACCTCTGCCCATTTTTTAACTAGATTGTTTGTTTTTTGTTGTTGTTGTTGAGTTGTATGAGTTCCTTAAGATTTGTATAAAAGATATGATTATATCCTCTTTTAAAATTTATCCTTAAAAGACAGTGAACAAGTTAAAATAGTGGAGTATGCCAGGCCAATGTACATATGGGTCATCTGTCTGTCTATTCACTTATAAAGATGGACTTTTCCACTCACATCAAGTCATTTAGCAATCCTGGGCACTGATTTGTCTCAGCATCCATCTGGTCACCCATGAACACTGTACATCTTTGCAGCCCAGCTCTCTGAAAAAGCACAGCTGTCTAATAAGATGATTCAGAGATGCAACAACTGAAAGTGGCCTTCTGGCTTGCTGGAAATACAATGATAGCTCTGTGTCCAAGGTCAAAGCCAAGAGAGGAATACAAAGGAGTCAAATGGACTCGGTGTCCTATTTAGAAAAGAAATACCCCATTCATGCGGTATCTCTTCCCAGGTGATCTTTCCCCAGGTGAAAAGTTCTAGAAAATCTCTACTCCTTTATTAAGAGTCAACTTAGCTATGTGTTTGTGTGTGTGTGTGTGTGTGTGTGTGTGTGTGTGTATAATTATTTCTCTTAAAGTATTTTTCAATTCCTCTTGGCCTTGAATTCATCTTTCCTTCTTTTCTACCCCCATAACTGTCTCTCTCTTTTTTCTCTCTCTCTCTCACTCTCTTTCTCTCTCTTCTGAAGATAAAGTCTCAGAAAAGGAAAGTACTCACGCAAAGTTACACAGCCTTAAAATCAGTTCTCTTAACTATCATACTACATAATAAATATTGGTTGGATTTATGATTTTTGTGTAATATTGAATGGGAAGTCAAATTAGTCAAAACATTTAAGCGTTCTTTTCCATTGAATCTTGCGTTTTTCATGTCTCTCATGTTCTTCCAGTCCTGGAAATCTTTTCTTACTTTGCAAAGGAACTGAGTTGTAATTTAAACAAGAAAAATATATTAGCTCTGTTGTTAAATTTGATCGATTAATTTCCTTCATATCAATTTTGTTTTGAAATACCTGATTGTAAATTACAGTTTTGCAGAATATCACCTTTGGAGAAAACTGGATAAAGGATATCTGAGATCTCTCTGTATTATTTTTATTGCTGCATGTAATTCTACATTATTTCAAAGTAAAAAGTTGTTTTAAAGCTGATTGTATTATTTACATTTTTAAGCCACTATATTGACAAAGAGATATCACACACTCTCAGAAGTCTTTCTTTGTGTATATGCATTCTCACCTGGAGAGACTCTCTCAGCTCTGAAAGATGGTTTCAGTCTTTCAGAGAGTAACATGCATGAAAATGTGTTTAAAAACTGTTTTAAATGCAACCCTGTGGAAATGTATATTTTTTCATTGTTTTAACAAGAATATTTGAATATTTGTAAGTAACAACCAAATGAAATGTAAGTTTAAAGGTAAAAAATGAGTGGGTGTAAATTTAAATACCCATAACACTCACAGAAGGAATATCACTAGGACAGAACACAGATTACATTTTCTTAAATCTCTTTATTTAAAAAGTGGGAAGCTATTGAAACTTGGTAATCTAAGACTTCAGAAACCAAATACTGAATTGAACTCTCAAATCCCTGCCAAGCAGTTTCCCACATTTTTCTCAATAAAAAGAAAGTCATTTCCCAGTTATTCTTGTCTGTAGCTAAACTTTGGACATTATTAAGAATACTAAATCTGTTTCAGCAAGGAAAAAAAATAGTATCTGGTTGAAAAATGCTCTCCCTGACTACTATTAGTCTACTAGACCATGTTTTAATTAACCACTTCAAATTGTAAAGACTTCTAGGGACCAGATTATTCCGAATAGATGTTTTCAAATCTTGATAAATTACTCTCTTCAATTATTTTGAGAAATAATTCTCATGAATAAACTCAAAATATTTTTCTATTCAATGCACTTTCTTTTAAGATAATCCACCCTTTGTTCTCTCCAGATTTTCTCAAATCTCTTGGGCAACTTTTTACTGAAAATGAGAGCTCACATCATTCAGAATTATAGACATAAGTAGCTTTTATTCAGAACTAGAGAAGTAAGCAGCTTTCAGACACCATTGCACTTTTTCATTTTTTCACAGGAAGAATGAAGCTATTTATATTTTCTATTATTCTATCATCCTTCAGCCTTGTCTTCCCCAGTGGGATGTGACATGAGACAAGCTATTTTAGTATAGCAAACGTCCTTCACTGAAAACTCGTATGCAAAATTTATAGTATATTACTATCACTTGCAGCACACTGAAAATAACAAGAACTAGCAGCTGCCGGTTTGTTAAAACTGTGTGTCCTATTCTAGACTCCAGTCAATAGCTGCAGTCTTTTCTGCCCGACAGTAAATGCTGCCTAAATGGTGAGGGGGAAAGATTCAGAAAAGAACTTAGAGAACATCTATGAGAGAGAATCAAAATGCTGACTATGATTTCTTCCTTTCTGTGTCTGAGACAGCATTTCAGAACAATCTGAGGTAGAAAGAAATAGTTACCTCTTTGGGGATTATAAAGATCACTCCACATCCACCTGACTATCAGATACGTGTATCCAGTTGGATAGAAGCCACTAATATTCAGAACTTCCAAAATGATCGTTGGGAGAAATGGACACACCTTTAACATCGTTTGATAATGATCATTTCAACTTGTCCATTTCTTCATGAAAGACCGAATAATGGACCTCACTCAATCAGTACAATTGAAAGTTAAAAATTTATATTTGGTAGGTGCCAATTTAATGGAAAGATTGGAAATAATACAGCAAATCCACTTTCTTGATTTTTTCAGTTGTGACATTATTTTAACAATGCAGATAAAATTGCCTGTCAAGATCATCAACAAGAGATTTGAGGGTGGGGCTCACATAGTTTATAGGAAAATGCAATCTAAGAACAGATTAAATATATATGTACTCAGAATTTAAGCAAATTGGGAAAGTTTGAGGTTACCTATATTTTCCTAATACATACTTATATATATATATAAACACTTTTCTGTTAAATCACAAATTGAACCCAATGAAAATACACATTCATAAATTTATCTCTTAGAGACATTTCAGGTCAATAGATATCTGTTCTTTATACTAAATAGTAATCAAAAATATTTCCTGATGGATGCCTATCCTGGAATTACCTGTATTGCTTTCTTGTGTCATGCCCAACTGCATTGGTCTCCCAAATTTTAGTAGCCAGAACTCTAACTGTATTCAGAAACAGGATAAAATTCAGCTGGAAGAGAAGGTAATATTACAAAGAATTATTAAGGTCATCTTCAAGATGTTTATAAAATTTACATAAATTGAACTTCTTTGTATGCAAAGACTGAAAATTACTCATTCCACAAATGTGAAAGAGGGACTCTGAGATAAGATACTGCAAAGCTAGTGACTCCTGATTTGCTGTCATGAAAACACAGAACGATTAAAAGTTTCAACAGCATTGGAAACTAGAAAAAGCAGGGGATCATCTGCCAGAATCCACTGGGAATTTCCAAACCAAAGTTCAGATGTGGCAGACTGGTAGGATAATAGTTATTATATAAATGTAACGAACTGCCCATTCTGAAATAAATTCCCAGCTTCTGTCTCTTTCTTAGGAAGAGTTGTTTGAGGGCTGCTGTTTCTCTTATAATGCATGCAAAATATTGGGTGAAGTATATAAGGGTGTTTTTTTAAGGCAAATAAGATGCTATATAAGAAAAGGCCCCGAGGGTAGGCAATTAGGTTGAATTTTAAATATTATAGGTGTGGGCACCACCAGAAACAAGCAAGTTCTGGCTTTAAAAAAAAAAAAAGGTGGGAAGGTGTTGGTGAGATAAGCTCTTTTATGTCTCAGGGCCTCAAGGATCAGGGAAGAGATTCAAAATGAAGAAAAAGAACAGGGTCTCCAGGTCTGGGGTCAGATGAAAGTGGAAGCAGGACCCCTCGAGTCCCTTCATTTAGGGAGAGGTCTGCAATCCAGAGAGTGCTAGTATTTAAGAGTAATGGAAATGTGGATTGACAAGAGTGGAACTATGAGGATGCCAGAGCAACAGCCAGAGGATAAGACCCATCAGGTGCTGCATCCATGGGGATAACGTGTCTCGTACAGTCCTCAATCATCTCTGGAATTAGGGGAACTGGGGTTATTAGGTGATTAATGTGCCCCACTCCCGATCCAGCTGATCATGTGTATCAGGCCTTAACCCTCTGCCACCTTCTTGCCATTCTACCACTGACTACCCTGTAGGCACCTCTCACCAATTTCACAGCTTTCTATAAGGACTGTAGGCTGGGTCTTGAGCCCCATACCTTGGAGGAAGGACAGAGGTGTGCTGTGAGCTGGTGGAAGAAGAGGAATGTGTTCAGGCTAATCAGAGCTGCCATTTACTGAGCGCTATCTAGTTTAAATGCACACATAAATATGGGACAGGCATTTTTATTATTTCCACTCATTATACATGAAGCAACTTCAGCTCAAAGAAATTAACTGATTTGATCTCCAGCTCTCAGCTGGAATTTGAACCAGGTTTGTGTGAGTCTGATTATGAATTTTTAACCACTACCTATACCTTCTCTTAAGGAGAATAAAAAGATGTAAAACATGAGATATGAGGGTTTCCACTCATCCTCACTTACTACAACATCTGGGTAAAAGACACAGAATCTTGTTCAGTAAGAGCATGATAAGCTGCTCATCTATCATAGGAGTGCTGCTTACTGAATGGTCAAACTTACTTCATGCCCCATTAATTCTTCTCTCCCTAAGACTTCAGTCCCTGGCAATACAATGCAGCTGGGAAGTGACTACTGTGTGAGGGACAAAGGGGCAGAGCTGTGGAGGCAATGCCAACTGGGGATTGTCATTTGTTGTTCCCTCTTCCTGGAAAAGGAAGAATTACAGGTGGCTGCAGATGGGCCAACCTTAAGCTCCATGCATATTAAAATGCGCATGACCAAGGACTCTGTCCTCAGGTCAGTAGACCATACTAAGTCAATACTGAAAACTCCCAGAAACTTGACTAAAGAAGATACACACAACCTCAGTACCTCAGTTCAACAACTAACAGGATACACTTAAGGACAATGAAGTAGATTATGAAAAGAATTAAGAAAAACTAAGATTGCTGCCTTAAAAGATAGGTGAACAAAATATACACATGCACACACCTATTGATACTTGCAACAATAGTTGGATGAAATTCCAAATTATTATTCTGAATAATTTAGGAAAGTGTAGAATAAAGGTTAATTAGAAACTACCGATTACTTACTCTTCTAAGTGCTTAACATAAATTAACTCTTAGTCTTCACAACAGCTCTATGAAACATGCATATTATTGTCCCCATTTTACAGATGAGGAATCTCAGTCACAGCTTACACAACTTACGCAGAATCACACAGCTAGCAAGTGGCAGAGCCCTAATGACGCCCATGCAGCCCAGATGCAGAGTGTGGACTCTTAGCCATTGCACTACAAAGCCCATAAAATAGAGTTAATGGCAGATTGAGATGGAGACAGAAATTTTTTTAAAGAGCAGGAGGGATTAAGAAAAGTTTGTAAAGAGTCTAAACTATAACTGTGTTTTAAAAATCAACATTAGAAACAGCAAACAATAGATGTGACAAAGCAGGAAAACAGCTACAGCGATTTCTTTAGAAAACCTTTGAAGAATCTTTTCAAATGCAGGGATAAAGAACAAAGACTTGTGCAATGAGGGATAAGATGCTCATACAGAAGATGTGGAACTGGGAGTCATTGTGTAGATTATTTCTCTTTCTGAAGAAAACATACTGATAAGTTGAACAAATCAATGAGACATAGGAGGAAAAAAAATCTGTGCTAAAGAAAGACCTGAGTCTGCAGATGGAAAAATGACATTATATTACTGGACAAATGAAATGAAAAAGAACAAAATTGAGAGGAAGCTTCCAGAGATTAGTTTTTAAGTATGAAAAAATAATCCTAAGTGAAAAATCATTTAGAATTTTTACATGTCTGTTGTAACCTTGGAAGAAAAATTTTGCTTCAAGATCTACTTCAAGTATATTGCTGATGAGAGACAAAACAATGGAATAAAACATAGAGAAGGTGAATAAAATGATCTTTCATAAGCATTAAAGCCAGTAACACATAGAATGAATTTTATGCAAATATGGCTTTAAAATAACACAAATATAAAATAAACATCAGATGAATTGAAAGAAAAAAACTCAAAATTTCAGCCATGAAACCTCTAGCTCCTCAAGCTATCTTGAGATTTTGTTTCTAGAGTCACATTTGTCTGTATCTTTCTCCCCTCTCCCTCCATACTCAGCCTCACAGGTTAGCTCATTCTCAGGTTCAGGCTAAATGTCACTTTTTCTCAGGAGCCATTCCTGACACCCAGCCCCACCATAGCACTTGTCACATTGAAATGTTTGCCTCACCCACTGTGTTTAAACAGGTGAATAATAAAATGTTATATTTGGAGACGTTTATTTTCAGGACAAAAATTAATGTTTTCTAATGACCAGTTCTTTTTAAAATAATTTTAACACATGTGAACAAAACACAGAAAATAGTGCTACAGTTTTAGATTCTATAATTTCAAAATTGAGTGGTTGCTTCCAAATTTGTACCGAAGTCCATGATTATCTCTAAAATTCAATTCTCTTACTATGACTTCTTCCACTTAGAACCTGTAAATGCTCATCCTTTACAAACTCCTTTATTCTCTTAAATATAGTTTTCTTCAGATATTGCTTAGAAATTCTGATCACATTTTATCAGATTTTACTCCCAAATATACAAAAATCCAATTAATAGAACCTATGCTCTTATAATATCCAAAGTCAGAATTATTTTAAAATTTACATCGAAAATTCTTGGCAAATAATGTTTGCTGCTTATATGGAGCATATCTATTTACATAAAACCATGCTACATGTAATATAAGACTAAAAAACAAACTTTTTATCCTAAAGTTAATATGTAAGAACACTATAAATATTGCCATAAAGATGGAAGGATCTTTTTTCATAAATTTAAGAAACAAGCTTGACATTTTGGAATGCAAGTGAAAACATGGTCAAAAAGTGAGGGTTATAGTTTTTGCTTTGTCCCACTAGCCACGTGACCTTTATCTGCGTGGGCTTCAGTTTCCTTCTCTAGAAAAATGAAAAGGTTATACTAAATGGACTCAGAAATCCTGTAATTATATTTGCTTTGTGCTCTGATTTCACCTCTTCCCTCTTACCAGTTCCCCAGGATATCTAATTTGTATGCATGTTTTATTTTCTCAACAAGTATTTACTGAGAGACCACTATTTGCTAGGTGCTAGGAATACAAACGTTTAGAAAAAAACATGGTTTTTGTTCACTTAACCTTGCAACTTAGTGGGCAAGACAGGCATTCAACAATCAGAAGCATCATACAAGGTGTGACAATTAAGTTCGCGAACTTTGTTGCACCGTATTGCTAACCTTTTTTGATAGCACAGAGATTATTCATTATGAATTTGTACCAACTGGACAGTTAACCGAGTTTACTATCTGTAAGTGCTGAAAAGGCTGCATGAAAATTTAGACAACCTGAACTTTTCACCACCAATGCATGGCTCATGCATTACGACAATGCACCAGCTCACACGGCACTGTTTGTGAGGGAGTTTTTAGCCAGTAAACAAATCATTATATTGGAACACCCTCCTTACTTACCTGACCTGGCTGCCAATGACTTCTTCCCTTACCCGAAAATAAAGGAAATGTTGAAAGGAAGACATTTTGATGACATTCAGGACATCAAGGTTAACACGACAACAGCTTTGATGGCTATTCCAGTAAAGAGTTCCAAAATTGCTTTGAAGGGTGGACTAGGCCCTGCTGTCAGTGCATAGCTTCCCAAGGGGAGTACTTCGAAGGTGACCCTAGTGACATTCAGCAATGAGGCATGTAGCACTTTCTAGGATGAGTTCGCGAACTTAATTGTCAGACCTCATGCATTGTACTGATCTTGAGAAAAACCTCATTACAGTCTGCAGGTTATACTAAGTGACCTAATTTAGACTGGGGGCATCAAGGAAGCCACAGTAAAGTGGCATTTAAAGTGAGGAGTGGAAAAAAGTAGATCCCAGCCTCCCAGGCGCACAGCGCACAATGAGAGGGGCAGAGGTAAACAGTTCAAGGAACTGAAAGGAAAACAATGTGGCTGAGGCACAGCTGTAAAGGGGTGTGGGCATGGATGACAGCATCTTCTCTGGGCTGTCAGGGATGTTAGATTCTCTTTTAAGTGAAAGAGATCTCCTTGGGTAGGGATACTGACCCTGAAGTTAGAATCCCAGTTCCACCACTTACTAGCTATGTGACCTCAGGCATTTCCTCGTTTTGAATGATTGGGAGGATTAGATAAATCAATGTAAATAAAGCACTTAAACCAGGGCCCAGCTGTGGTAATCACTACGCAGTGTTTGTTACTTAGTATGAACATCATCCTTCCTCACTTCAGGACACAGAGCAGCTCAGAGAAAGGAGCGCCAGTCAGAGTGCTGAGATGGGGTCCTGGGCACATCTCTTCCCCTACAGAGTTGGCTCTACAGTAAAATGAGGGAAATGTGCCAACCCTGAATTGTAATAATGAAACAAAAAGGTAATTCTCAGTGAAGGGAAAGGTGCTCTTGAATCTCTCTTCTGATTTTTGAAATTAAATGGATGTTGTAATATTGGAAAATTATTTAAGAACTCTTGCTTTGGAGCGATCATAGTTTTATTTAGTTCAAGAAGATGAAAATGGCCTTCTAAGTTTTCTTCCAGATTCACTGCGAGTACCATCATTTCCAGTTCTTCACCAACGGTGACTCTATTAGAACCTCTATAATCACCTAACTTTACTGTTTTACTTTGCAAGTTGGAAATCTCATCAATTAAACTTCTCAGTGTCAGCCAGGAATAAGGGTCTGATCTCCAACGCAGACTTTCCCAACAGCTATTGCTGTAATGTAAGAATTTCCTAAACCTTCGTAGAACAAAGTGACAGGCAAACTTTCTCTGGGTTTTAGCAGCAGCTTAATTATGCATCCTTTATTTTATTTTTTTTTTAACTTTCCAGGCTGTTAAACTTACCCCAATAGCTGCTAAGATTGGGGCTTGATAAATCCACTTCATGTTTCCAGCACTAAGTTCCCAGCATCTGAGACATGAAAAAGAACTTTCATTAATAAATTGGCAAAGCAATTAGGCAGTGAGAATTAAGTAGTATTTGAAGATTTACCAAAAACTCCAGCCTCAAGCTTTAGATTAAGAAACAAACAGAGTTGATAAAAACTAGTTACACTTGAAACTTTAGCACAGTTAAACAATTTTTTTTAATAAAAATGTTTTTTTCATAGAAACAGACAATAGTTTAGTGGTTACCAGAGAGTAAGGGGGCTGGGGGGTGGGAGATGAGGGTAAAGGGGATCAAATACATGGTGATGGAAGGAGAACTGACTCTGGGTGGTGAACACACAATGGGATTTATAGATGATGTAATACAGAATTGTACACCCGAAATCCATGTAATTTTACTAACAATTGTCACCCCAATAAATTTTTTAAAAATGGCTTTTTAAAATTAAAGATACATAAATAAAAGCCTTCAGTTTCTTTTTCCTTAAACAAAACCTAACTTTGATTGTGGCAACAATAAATGGAATCTTATAAAGAAATTTTAGGAATATAATGATAATTTTTAAATTCTAGGTGATAAACTTATCAAGAAGTTACTTTTAAATCAATGAAAAGTTATGATTAATGAGAAGCTATTTCAACTATTCCTTGAAGGCAAAACATTTTCAGTACACAAGTAATACTACATATTTTGAAATTTTCATTGTTTTATATAGGCAGTACATTCTTATTTGAAAAATCAAGCTATAAAAAAGACAGACATTGAGACATCTTAGTCCCCCCCATATTCCTGTCTAACTCTGCCCCTGCCCAATTCCATGAAGGTAACATCTTTTGTTCCTTTATTATATATGCCCCCAGTGTCTTCTTATATACACACAAACAAATACAAATATTAGATCCTATTTTCCCCTATGGCACAAAAATGCAACATCTACTCTGTTCTACAATTTGCTCTTTCATTTTAACGGGATATTTTTTTTTTCAGCATCAGTACAAAGAGAGCTCAGCAGCACAGCATTACACTAGGAGAATGTTCCACAGTTAAATCAACCAGACCCCTAGACCAGGGTGCAATTCTGGCCCAACCACCCTGTAATCAGCAAAGTCAATGGACTTGAAGTTTGAATAACATGAAAATCAAAGACACGGAAATGGCATGTTATTGAACTCTCCCTAGCATTATTTGCATGTATTTTTTTTCACATTATTCAACTAGACAAGAAAAGAAAAGTGTTACTGAGTTGTACAAAATGCCTATCACACTAACCGAGAAAGGTCTTCCACCATAAGGAAAGTGGCATATGAATGTGACTATCAATTGAACACTGATTCACCAGCTACAAGACTCTTGGATTCCGTCAAGCTTCTTTTCAGTTTTAACATTTGGTAATGTAGCCACAACCTACTTTCTTTGCCGCAGTGACATTTCATCATGGTGTCTGCTAACACTCTGGAATTCAATTACACAACTCCTCTACAGAATACTTGTATTTGGAAGTAGGTCAAAAGCAGCTACCGCTAAAAACAGGAAAAATTTGACTTTCATCATTTTCAGCGTCCAAGTTTCAAATTTGCCCTTTGATATAAGAGGCAACTGAGATTTCAGATTTTTTATTTAAGAAAATGCTATTAATCCTTGTTTTCCATTGATTCTTAAATGTCCCGCCCTTACTCTGTGAACATGGCCTAGACACTACCCTTCATTCAGAATTTTTAAAAAGAAATGTTCACACTCCAGGAAATGCAGGAATGAATGAATGTCAGTAAAAAGGGAGTCCTGAATGGGAGAGCAAGAGGTAGGGAGGCCTGACTCAGAAGTAGGACTTCCTTGTAGCCAGGATTGGAAACAGGAGATACACTGTTTTGTCAGAGGGATCCAGGGAACTGTATTGACTGAGTACTGCGCTGTCTTCACAACTCCGGATCTGATCCGAGTAGAGGAAGTGGAGAAGCCCTGAGAGTCCTGCAGATTGCTTAGAAATGACAGAAGGTATCTTTTCTTTGTCCTTTCCATTGAAGGTCCAACCCTTCCTGCTGGCATCTCTTATCTCCTTTGAATGAGCAGGGAGAAGATAATAAGGTGTCTTGTAAGGTGTTTCTGCTTTCATAATTAAAAAGACAGAGAAATAAAAAAACTCACGTTTTAAACTCATTTGTCCAATCTAAACTACTCAATTATCATATCCTATAGTCAAATTACACTTCTGATAGAATTTTGGAACTGAGAGAGACTCCCTTTGTATATTCAATACAGATTAGAGTGTCTTCTAACACTGGATCTGATCTGCTTATCTCTAAAGAGCCAAGATGCAGAGAAAATCTGAGTTCCCGTTTTGAAAGACCAGATCAGGAAAAAAAATGAATCTCAGATGTAAGAGACATGAGCAGGAATCCCATCTGTCTTTTGGAGATGCTCCAAATCTGCTCTCTCCACCTGAACTTGGTGACATGGCACTATACATAGGAAAGATTATGCTCAAGAAAAAACATGAGAACTTTCTATCTGTAGACAAGCTGAATTTCATGGGAAATCAAATCTTGCAATTTTGAAATTGTGGCCTATATGCCGTAATACAGTTTTATTTTATATGCAAAATAAAAATAAAAAGACGCCTCAACCCAATTATTGCTCAGTTCAGGGGACTGTAACATTCAAGATTTTATTCTGAGTAAAGTAGAAATAAATATTTTGTACAGAGGAATCACATGACCTAACCTATTTAATTTTTTGACATTAATTCAACTGTTTTAGAGCAAATACCAGTTGTATTTTTCAAAATATTATTTTTGCCTAATGGCAAAAATAATCAACTCAAAATAATCAACTTGTATTTATTTTTTCAGTGAAGAGACTTATGAGTAGTAATGGTTTATGATTTAGCGTGTTATTTTTAAGAATGCAAGATAACTAAGAAAACTAATTATCTAATCTAATATAATATGCATTGTGAATATATTTGCTTTCTTTCCGTGCTCAAGGCCTAAAAGATCTGTTGAATGGATGAATAAGTCAGAATTGCTCTAAGCTGGCTGTGTGGGCTTTGATGATGTAACCTGATGTCTCTGGGTCTCATTTTATTTGTCACTCAAATGAAGGGATTGGACCAAAAAATGCCTCCAGTCCTACCTTCTCTAAAATTACAAATCTAAGTGATACAGTTACACTTCTCAGGGTAAAATTGTTTAGCATTATTTAGTACCTCTATACTGACTCAATCTTTCCCCCCTCCTCCAAGAAATCAAGCAGCACAAGCTGCAAGTTTTCTTTCAGTTTTCCAATATCGCTGTGTATACATAGCAATAATGACAATAACATAGAAAACATTAACCTTCAATTGCTAACAAATCCAAATAGCATGAAAAGGTAAAGGCAAGTAAAAAAATTCAGACAGTGGGTTCCAGAACTGAAGGAAGCTGGTGAATGGGGGGTTTTGAAGCAAGTAGTAGGAGGGCTGCATCTAAAGATAATGATCTGTAGAGTTCAGATTTTCAGGAACAGTGGCAGTTTCTTTACAGAGTTCATATGCTCACATAGTGTGGCATTTTTTTCACAGTGTAGCAGATGAAATGATTTCTGAAGAAAATATCTAGTAACTCAAAACAAACATGTAGGCTCAAATTAAAGACAGGGTCCCAGGACCTAACGAAAAGGAATTGCTGTCATGAAATGTACACAGTCTGTGGACATTAATTGCATTCTGTTAACATAAAAGAATGATCAACATAACTGCAGTTGAGTTAAAGCAGTCTCTCTTGAAATCGCTTTTTCATGTAACATAAGTATATTCATCTGCTCTGGCTGCCTAACAACAATACCACAGACTGGGTGGCTTAAACCACAGACATTTATTTGCTCACAGTCTAGAGGCTGGAAGTCCAAGATCAAGATGTCACCATGCTCTGTTTCTGGTGAGGTCTCTCTGCCTGCCATCTTGCTGTGTGCTCATTAAGACCTGTACTTGTGCTCACACAGAGAGACAGGAAGCTTTCTGGTGTCTCTTCTTATAAGGACATGAATCCTATCATTTCAGAGTCCCACCCTGATGACCTCATCCAACCTTAATTACCTCTTTAAGGACGCTATTTCCGAATACATGCACATTGAGGGTTAGGGCCTCCACAAACGAATTTTAGGAAAACACAACTCAGTCGATAGCAGTAAGTTTGACCATGAGAGCAAACAGCAGGCACCTGAATGGGTTTCTTTCTACTTTCTTTAACTCACCATTACTAAAAACAGGAATAATATGAAAAAAATAAATGTTTCAATATCCATTAATCATGCAGCCTTAAAGAGAAACATAGACAACTGGAGGGGAGAGTTAGTGATTCACCAGGATGGATTCTACTTCTAATGTGCATTTGTTTTATTGTTTAAAGACACTTAAATCTGCTATAGAAGACAAGAAAACAAATGAGATGGATGAAACCCATGGTTTTCATTAAATACAGATAAGTAGTAAGTAGAGCACATGTATGTTGAACATAGGTACTAAATATATATGAGGCAACTGACCACTATATTCACGATACACCAAACATATGAGACACGAAATATCCCTGATACACAAGAAGTGCTTAATATTCTTGACATCTTTCTTCAACCACTGACTGGTGAAATCCATGCCCACCTTTGCCCAAGGAACTCAAATAAAACACAGAGCTGCGCAGCAGGCTAACTGGCAAGCTACACCTGTGGCCAGGCATACTTGCACCTGCATCTTTCTGAGACAGCAAGTGTGTGTCACGGACCTGAGGCACCATCGGTCTGTGGGGCTCCTTGCTGCAAGCTCGTCTCCAGTGCTCATAACCACACCATCAGTGGTGAAAGCTGATGGCGCAGATGGAGCAAGAGGGGAGATATGAATATTGCCTATCCCACAACTCAGGTAGTATGATCCTTCCCTCTACCTGAACCATATCCTACGTGTGTTAACTCACCCATCTCTTTCCCCTTGCTTCCCACCATATGTTTAAATTGATTTCATAAAACATGGAATTCAAACATCCTAATCTGGTCTGTGAGTCTTTCTGTACCATGACCTCTGGGATGGATAGCTTGCCACCCTTCCATCAAGGTAACTTCCCACATGACATCCCTAAAGTGCAATGTCATCAAGTGTGAATTGCAAACAGGAAGTCTGTGTCTTGACAAAATCTGAGGCTCTCTCTTTACCTTTTTTTCACTCACCTTGCATCAGCTAGAGTTGCCCGTGCCATGGCCCACGCTGCAACAAATGCTGCTGGGAACCCTGCAATCAGAAAAGGAGTCAGAGACCGTATTTCTTTTAAGACTAAGGGATTTTTTTCCCTTATATTCACCACACATAAAAATATACTATTATAAGTTGACAGAGAAAAACAGATGAAAAATGTTAGTATGTGAACAAGAAAAGTCCTAATTTTCATCTTGTCCATTTGAGAAATGAGCCAGTATATTGCTGTTATTTGTTCCTGAGTCTGAAAACAAAGGTTGGCCCAAGTTTCATTTGAGGGCTGTCGGGTCACGTCATACCAAGAGTGGCCCAAACTTTCTGGGCCAGAAGCAGGCAGTGGTTGGTGCATTCAACTGTGACCCGTGCCACGCTGACAGCCACAAGGTTTCAAGGAAGAGTGAAGCAATTGGAGGGACTCATGAGGAGCTGCAGGGAGACTGTTGTTTTAAAAAAATCAGAAGATTTTCTGGGATTGCAAATAGGTGTAGCCACTATGAAAAACAGTTTGGAGGATCCTACAAAAATTAAAATTACAACTACCATATAACCCAGCAATTCCACTTCTGGGTATTTATCTGAAGAAATCTAAAACACTAATTTGAAAAGATATATGTACCCCTATGTTCACTGCAGTGCTATTTACAACAGCCAAGATATGGAATGCTCATTAATAGATGATTATTAAAGAAGATGTGGTACATATATACACTGGAATATTCTCTGCCATAAAAAAGAGTGAAACCTTACCATTTGCAACAACATGGATGGACCTAGAGGGTATTATGCTAACTGAAATAAGTCAGATGGAGAAAGACAAATACTATGTGATCTCACTTATATGTGGACTCTAAAGAACAAAATAAACACACAAACAACAACAAAAACCAGAAACAGACATAGATGCAGAGAACAAACTAATGGTTACCAAATGAGAGGGGGGTTAAAGGGCTGGGTGAAAAACATGAAGGCACCAAAGTACAAATTGGTATTTACAAAATAGTCATGGGGGTGTAAAGTACAGCATAGGGAATATAGTCAATAACATTGTAATAACTATGTATAGTGCCAGGTGGGTACCAGACTAATTGAGGGGATCACCTCATAAATTATATAAATGTCTAACCACTATGCTGCACACATAAAACTAGTATAAAACTATATTAAATGCCAACTATAATTGAAAAATTAAAAAATTACAAGATTTTCATTCCAAAAGCAGAAGGCATAGAGAGACTATTCTGAGAGTTACAAAATCAGGACGTTTTGATCAGATGAAGCCTCCTTTTGTTCATATTGGCTCAAAACAGAAGCATCTGCATGCATTAATAGTTTGGTGAGGGTGGCTGCTATGTTAGTCTGATGATTTGAGCATGAGGCAGTTGTCCTTAATAGGTGATAAACACCTCGAGCATTTGCAACATCAACTCTATGATACTGAGTTTCCATGAGTCCTTTGCCCCCAGGAAAGGCTGACAGTTCAATTCATGCTAGAGTTGATTAGACTCTGACATCATAAAAAGAAATCACAAACCATAACTTGTATGGAACATTACAGCAGAGGATCAAAGGACTTAACGGGCAACTTTCATTACGTGACCTTTATGAGAAACGTTTAAAAAAAGGAAAGAGAGACCATGAGGAAAACACTCCAAAAGCTAGGAAGCACCTTACAAAGGGAGAGAAAACATTTTAATCTTATTTAGAACACTTTTTCTTAAACACAGTATTAAATTCTTTACTTTCACTTTATAAAAACATTTGTAATTTTTCAGATATTCTTTCTTAGCCAGAAAAGTGAACAAAGAAATAGATTAAGATGAAAAAACTTTCATGAAAAAATGAAAATAAGATGATACCCTACAAGAGAGAATTTCTTTGGTGTCATCAGTGATTATCTAATTGAATTTAACCTCAACCTGTCTGTGAGGCTCTTTAATTTTATGATTCTATATTCCAATTTTATTTGTTATTTGTTTATAACTCTATTCTTTAAAAATCTGCTTGAATTCTATGTTCTAGAAAGTTGTTTTTGTTAAACTGGATCTACAGATTTCTGGTTATTTCTTAGGTTCAGCTCACATATTCTATCTATCCATCCATCCACCCACACAACCAATCAGCAATTATTAAGTGCTTATTTATGTGTCAAGGATTGTTCTAGTCTCAAAATATAAAACAGTAAACAGATAATATCCTTATTTTCCTGAAACTTATATTCTGGTGTAGAAGACAAAATTAATAACACGACTTTGGAGTGATACCACGTAATGGAGAGAGCATGGCCCCTTCTGACAGGATGGCTCAAAAAGGCCTTTCATAGATCCTTTTGCTGTTCTGCTGCCTTCGCTATCTTTATAAAGTGTCTGCCTGCCCTTGATCAAAATTTCCCCATTTTCTCATTTGCAGGTCTTTATCTTCTGCTTCCTTTACAATCTCCTGATCAGGCAATTTCCCAAATGATGTTCTATATGCATTGATTAATGGTGCTTGAGTGGGAATTATATTTTAGATGATAATTATAACAAATATGTCAGGCACCATATCTTAAGGAAACTGCTTTTCTCCTCCTCTTGGAAGACCCTCATTCACAAGACTAGCATACAGACAACCACCGAGGAATAAAGAACAGAAACCACTATAGGGCTCTAAGATTTTTTTGATCACCAGTCTTAGCATCACATTATTACATAATTGAGAACACATACATATATAGAAAAAATATTTGAAATTCATGTTATTTGAAATTTAAATGTAAATTTAGGTAAATTTAATGTAAATTTGAATGTTACGCAATACATGCATTTACCTTAACAGCTGAGTTATTTTCATAAAATACGTCAGTAAAAATAAGGGACTCTGGGGAGAGGCAATCTCTAAGAATAAGTAGATGTGGGTTCTGATGCAGCTTCATTACGGCTGCCCTGTAAAATGAAGGTTTGAACTGATAATCAAACCTTCAAAATGTTTTTGTAATTAAACCCTTTATTCAAATAAAAACTTATGCAGCATCTCACTGCATAAAACAGAGATGCTCTGAAACCAAAGACAGGGAATATGTTCTCCTTGTCTAAGTCCATACAGTTTTATTTTGTTTTGGACACTTCAGAGGTTTCACAGAGCCCTACTTCAGCCTTCCCTTCCTCTTGTGCTACTACTGGAGTATTATTGTAAAGTCATAGCTTGATCATAAAGTGTAGAGTTAGTCCTAACAATTAGTGACCCATCATGACATCAGGATTCTGAGATTTGCTACAGACGTATGATGTCTTACTAACTAGAAACCTTGATGTCCCTGAGAATCAAGTTTATACTGACTGCTCAGACATGAAACTCCAGGCTGTGCCGGGCTCCAGCTCCCTCACGACTCATTGCAGGATGCTGGAAATCACCACCTGCTGATTTGTTCTTTAAGGAACCTAGAAGTCCTTCTCTGTAATTTTGGCAGAATTGTTCTCAACTCTCACAGGACTCTACGACAATACTGAATAAACACATCTCTCTGTCAGAAAAATGGTCAAACCTTTGAAAGTCTTTTATTGTTACAAAGAAGAGTCTATTTATGAAACTCTGAAACAGCTACCCCCTCCTGAGATGGAATTACTACCAGAAACAAAAGAAATCTTAAAAAAATACATCTAATTCAGAGTCCACAAAAATGCTCTAGAAGAATAGAGTAAGGTACTATTTAAAAGGACCAGTCTGCAACAGAAGAGCTACAATGGAAAAGAAAATATGTTTACTGAATTAAATATTGCCAGTGGGCAGAAACAGCAGAAAACCCAATTGGTAGAGAGGAAGTGGAATCTTGAAACAGGTAAACTCACAGAGATAAATCTACATAATCGTTATAAATGTGAATCTGAAGTTGACGATAATTTGTTTTCTTTTAAAGAGGTAATAATCTATATAATTTTAAATGATTAAGAGTAAAACCCCAAATTATGCCTTAAAAATCTGGAAAAAGTGATAAGCAGAGAGAACCAAGTTCCTTACCTTTCATAAAGTAGGGTCAAAATATAGATCTTTCATTGATGCTAATGGTTAAATACAATTTTAACTTTAAGGCAAACTTTAGTAGACTTAATAATGCCATTAAAAATCATAGGGGAAGGGAGAGATAGTTTTTTTAGATTTTAAAATTATGCTTCAAGCAAACAATAAAGATTTTTAATTGTGCAAAGGTGTTATATTGACTCTCATAAGTAACTGTGAAGAACAGATTTTATAAGTTAAATATTGTGAGTATAATACATATGGTCAGAACATGCAAATGAAAAACCAAAATAAGCTTAATGGTCAGACTACATGCTTCTTGTATGTGGGGACTCTACAGGTATCTCTATATTTCGATTGTATTTAATGACAAATGGTTGATCAAAACATGTTTACTGGATTGAGATCATTTTATACTGAGATAATAAAAGTGGAACTATAGTACCTTCCCCTGATTATTTTCAGAACATGAAAATATTCTATGTGAAAGCGTGGCAACAAGGATATGACTACATGGTATTACCAGAATAGGGTTTTTATATGGTAATATGTACATTCTGCCATCTCATCTGACAGCTGAAAATTAAAAATGGCTGCTGATATAGAGGTAAATTACACTCAGTAAGAATAAAGAAACAAGACTGACACCTTTTAAATATAGAACAAAATATATGTTTTTAAATGTGTAGTTGAAAGAACAAAATGGAACCAAGAATAAAGTGCCTTATTTATGAGAAAATTGAGAAACTGAGGCAGGGATAGCGAAAACTAAGAATGCAATTGGTAAAGAAAAAAACATATTAGAAATTGCTTTTAAAAAAAAAGAAATTGCTTTTACTGTCTATACATCCTGTTTCATAAAAAAGATGTGTAAAAACAGTCATTTTAAATATTTATTTGCCTTCAATTTATTAAAGTTCCGATATGTAATTCTTTCTAATATTTCCTTCCCTTCCCATTTATTGTTAAAAATCAGCAAAATCGATACAAGTAATGTAACTCCACACATCACTACAATGTGAGTAATAAAGTTCGAAATATTTTTATTTTATTGCTGTTTTATTGATTTTATTTTATTTTGAAGGGGAGAAACCCTTCATATTTAATCTTGAGCCACTTAATTTTTTCCTATGCTTAGCACCTCATGATTTGGATATAAAAATAGCAATTGACACCCGCAATTGTTAATCTCAAGACTCTAATTTTAACTATATATGTGCTTTAATTTCTCTTAAATTTTAACAAACAACAGGCTTTCTCCACATCATGTTGAATTAATGCCTAGTCCAGTAATCTCTCTGGTAATCGTAAGGCATTTTGGAATGTAAGCTGAATATCTTTTTTTTTTCTTACTTATCCCATAAGTAATTTGAATTATTTCCTTCCAAAAGACATAGTAAATCTATGTAATTAATTTGTAATTTGTATTGTTGTAAATCTATGTAATTAGTTTGTAATTTGTAATTCGTAATGCAGTCAAAATGGTCTTATAAATTCCTTTCTGGCATTCTCATCATAGAACCTAGAAACACCAATCAAAGATATGTCAATACAGCTTAGAAATTCAAAAATCAAAAATTTTAGGATGAAATTATTGCTAAATCAGACACTGACATAAGACATGAGCAGGGTACTTCTAAATGTATACGGCTAATGTGGCTAAAAACGTGTTCTCTTACATTTCTGTCAAAGAATCCCCTCAAGAATCTGGCCTAAGAAGACTAACCGTAAGTTAAAGGTGCAAAGTTTGTTACCACTGGGAGGGTTATAGACTTGATCTTAATAATTTTCTTCAATAAACAATGAAAAAGAAAAAAGGAGGAATAAAGTTGGGGAGGGATTATTTCAGGAAAATGGCCGAAAGAATGTTAATGATAGGTATGACAGAGAGCCCTAAAATCCATAGTCCAGTTTTTTAAAAAGGAGACATAAACGCCTTACCCCAGCCTATCAAGGTGAAGCCCCACAGGTAGTTGGTGTCAGAAAAGAAAGCCACAAAGATTAGACTATGCAGGTAGAGACCTTCCACCAAGATCCAATAGTAGTTTGTAGCCAAGAAGTAAATAAACATCACAACAGCAATCTTGCACCCAACCTGTTATAAATAAACAGGAATTGCATCACATTAGAACTCCTAATTGAACGGATGCCAACATTAGATCACCAAAAAGCAATTCTTCGGTTTCTTTTTTTTATAATCTAATGTCTCCTGTACATGGGAAGGCCAACACTGTTGAAAGAGACCAGAACAAAATTACTTTACCATAGCATTTTTAAGACTATAGGCTTGATTCTATTTTTAAAATAAGACTTTTTTTAACTTTAGAAGTTACAAAAAAGTCACTTTTCCTTAATTTTTCCTGTTTAAAAAATTATGCGTGATCGTTAGAGACAATTAAGAAAGTACAGAAAAGCATAGAAAAGCAAATATTATCCATCATTCTACCATAAATTTATTTTATTCTGGTCTTTTTTTATGCCCCAAAAGTTAATGACTTAAAACAATAAATATTTGATACAGCTTATGAATCTACGGATTGCCAAGATGATTCTGCTGGTCAACTAATCTTGGCTAGTCTCATTCATAAAGGTCTACCCTCAACGGGTACACTATCACATCCACTTCATTCTATTTGTAAAACAAGTCACAAAGTCAGTCCAGAATCAGAATCAGCAGGGAATACAAGGCAGAGGGCAGAGATACAGATAGGGTATTAATTTGCACCAACATGACAATTAATTTACTATACTGAATTTCCAGATACATTGCTTTAATTATCTAATTAACTGAAGAATTGGCTTATTCTATTTACTAAATAATACCAGGACCTTTAAAGCATAATCAAGTACTATGGAGTCTTCCATTGAACCAAGTTTCTGAGTGTACAATAAAGGAACTGCATGTCATGGGCTTTTAAATCCCAAGCTTCTGGTTTTAAAAGTGGGCTTCTTACTTTTGCAAGTGGTGACAGCTGCTGTGGGCCGTACATCAAAGGCCATTCCAATTATGCCCTTTTTGAAGCTTCCATTCCAGAATGTTTTTGAGAAAAGAGCCCAAGCACTTTTTTTTTTAACTTTTTAAAATTTATTTTAAGTGTGTTTTTCCAGGACCCATCAGCTCCGAATCGAGTAGTTGTCTCAATCTAGTTGTGGAGGGTGCAGCTCACAGTGGCCCATGTGGGGATCAAACAGGCAACCTTGTCGTTAAGAGCACCGCGCTCTAATCAACTGAGCCAACTGGCCACCCCGAGCCCAAGCACTTTTAATAATCTAAGATAATGAGTGATTAGACATGAGAGTTGCAGACAGAATTCAAATAGTAAACATCACTATACAAATTGGTCACCTATTCCAGTTAATTCTCACAGATAAGTTAAGCCAAAACAAGTTAACATATATTTTGTGGACTATGACTTACTTGTAATGTTATAAGAATCAGTCATGAGAGAAAATGGTGAAAACACTTACATATTGTGATCTGTCCATAGAAGGCGCTTTTTCTATGAAATTTTGTAGGTCGTCCTGCATTATCAGGGACTGCAGCTCCTTTACCCCGAGGTGAGCGTGGACCACTCGGTCCTTGACAAAGATGCTTGCAGCTCTCAGTATGAAAGATACAAATAAGTGCAGGTGGATATAGTTCCTAGTGCAATGTAATCGTCTATGGAGAGAAAAATATTCAGTATATAGTTTCGGATAAAATTAGAAATGGGGAAAGAAACTACATAAATGACCCCAAGCTCTTCCCACAACAGAGGAAAAAAATAGCAAACTGGAACAAAGACAGAAAGACATTATTATATATTTCCAATAGGAACAACTGGGATCAAAAACTAAAATGTAACTTTTGGAAATTAATTTCAAATATATCAATAAATTTGGACAAATAAATGGATAAAAAATAAACCACAATAAATGCAATAAGTACTATTGCTTTATATATGATAGATAACTTTTGAGATTATTTAAAATGAATTTCTGTCCAAATGCACCAAAATCATTTGGGAAAATTCAACTCTGCATCACTGTGCAAACAGATACACTGCAGTGCTGATCTGTTGGTTTGATTGTTTCATACTGCTTTGATGCTTCAAGATTTCTGACAAACCCCTGAATTCCTCATAAAACATAAATCGTCGAAGTCAAATAATATAATAACACTAAGCTGAATTCAAACACTTATATTGGGCAAAATATCTGGGACCACAAATTGTGAAATCTCTGTGTCATCAATGGATAAAAATGCAAATGGGAATCACTCACCGGAAGTAACCAATGATGAGAATAGCCACAGCCAGGGAACCAAAGGAGATGGAATATCCAATAGTATACATGACATAGAGGCGTTCAAAGAATTCTTGCTGCAGGGGAAGGGATTTCATTAGAAAAGCAGATTTGAACAAATCAGTCGATGTAGATAAAAATCGTGCTTTACTTGTTTAGAGATAGGCAATGTGTTGTCACATTCATATTTTATAGATTATTCATTTGGTATTCCTTTTATTTCCTAAATTCAAGTAAAGGTTAAAGATGTAATGACAATATTTGGTGTTTCTTATTGCCTAAGTGAGGACAAATTAAGTGTTGCAATATTTGCTTCATATATTTTTGTACTGTTCATTTTAACTAATTGGAATTGTATATCTAACATGTGATATATGGGATAAACTAAACACATATTACAGGACTATCTTAAAAGGACACTGGTAAAAAGAATATGTCATTTAGGGAATATTATTTCTAGTTTTCTTTAACTTTTTTATTGAGCTGTAATTTACATGAATTAAAATGTACAAATCTTAAATGAGTTTGATGGGTTTTGACAAACCAAGTCAAAAAAAAGTACCCACTACCCACGCTCAACTAACTACTCTTCCAATTTTTTTTAATTAAAATGTATGGGGATGACAATGGTTAGTAAAATTACATAGGTTTCAAGTGCACAATTCTGTAATACATCATCTATATATCAGATTTTCCAATTTCTGTCACCACAAATTAGCGCTATCTGTTCGTGTACTTTATATACTTTTTGACTGTTCTTGGAGTCCTCAGAATTATCTAATATATACTCTTTTAGTGAACATACATTTTTGATACTCAGTGATATTGCATGAATCAACAGTTCATGCCTTTTTAATTTTTTTATTTTAAAATAATTATAGATTCACAAGAAATGGAAAAAATAGTAAGAAAGGTGCACCCAGTATCTTCCAATGGTTAAGTCTAACATAATTATACTAAAATATCAAAACCAGGAATTTGACATTGGTATAATTTGTGTGTTTATAGTTCTGTGTCATTTTATCACGTACATAAATTTTTGTAACCATCACTGCAATCAAGATACAGAACTATTCCATCACCACAAAGATCTCCTTTATGCTGTCCCTTCACAGTCACATCTACCCTTCTCCTTTTCACTATCCCTGACATCTGGCAACCATTTATCTGTTTTCTACCTCTGTAATTTTGTCATTTCATAAATGTTAGACAAATGGAATCATACAGTATGTGACATTTTGAGTTTGGCTTTTTTCTTTCAGAGTAATGAACTCAAGATCCATTTAAGTTGTTGCATGTATCACATTTATTCTCCTTTATTGCTAAATAGTGCTGTATACTATGTATGTAACCTACTTATATCATCATATTTGAAATGAGTTTCAAACTTTGTATACAGCATATGTTTGGGTCATGTTTTTTAATAGACTCAATCTCTGTTAACTGGTATATTTAGACCACTTTTTAAAAATATAATAATATGTTAAAACTAAGTCCATCCATTTACTTATTATTTTCTGTTGTTCTATTTTTATTTTCTCTTTTATTTTTCCTGCCATCCTGTGGATTACTTAAACATTTTGTAGAATTTCATTTTGATGTATGTTCTTTTGGTGGTTGCTGTAGGTATTACACCATATAGCTTAATGTGGAACCTTTGAGCATTGAATTTCCACCTTCTTTTCTAAGCATTGAAAGCTATAAATCTTCCTCTATACTCTGCTTTAACTGTTTCCCTCATTTTTTTAATAAATTGAGCTCTTATATTTATTCAGTTCATACTTTGGCCAAGGGTCATATAATTTCAAACTATTTGTTAATTGTCTGCATATTTCATTTAATTGGTTTTCAATTAATTCTTTTGTGGTCAGAGAATATACTCTGTATGACTTTAATCTTGAGATTTATTGAGACTGGTTTTACACCACAACATACATTCTTTCTTGATGAACTGTTGTTGTGTGTTTTAAAAGAATGTGAATTTTGTAGTTTTGGGATATAGTATTCTATAAATGTCATTTTAATCAAATTGAAAGATATAATTACAGATGTTCTGTCTAATTGCTCTATCAATTACCGAGAGAATCGTATTTTTAAAAATTCCAACATGAATGGATTTAGCTATGTCTCTCTTTAGCTCTGACCATTTTTGTTTCATATAATTTGAAACTCCTAAATGCATGCATATTTCTGTCATAAAGTCCAACTTTCTTGTGCTTAGAGTATGCACAGGATATACCTTTTCCACCCTTTTAATTTCAAAGTATCTGTTATCTTTACATTTATCTGTATCTTTATATTTAGAGCATATTACTTGATGACAGCATATAATTGAGTCATACTTTTTATTATCTGTTCTGACAACTTCTGCCTTTTAAGTGAAGTGTTTAGTCCATTTACATTTAATACAATCATTGCTATGGTTGGGTTTAAATTTACCATATTTGTATTTGCATTCTATATGTACTACCTTTTCTTTGTTTTTCTGTACCTACTTTCTTACCTTTTATTGGTTGGGGGGTGTCAATCAAGTATTTTATAGTATTTCACATATTATTTTTTAGCAGTTACTACAGAGACTTCATTATGCATCCTGAACTTATCAGAGCCTACATTTAAATAATATTGAACTATTTCACAAACTATATAAGAACTTTACAATCGTATATTTAATTTTGCTTCTTCAGCCTTTGTCCCATTTAGCTTTTCTTCTACATAATTTATAAACTCTAATAAGAGGCTATTATGTTTGCTTTAAGCAGTCAATAGATTTTTAAATGAATCACTTTTTGGACATAGTTAAAAAGATAGATAAATTATATAGCAATAAATAAGGATAAGTATATAAGTTTTTGGATTTTTTTAGCCTATCATTTTTATCCACATATATACCTATTCTGGTCTTCCTCATTCCTTCTTGCCAATCTGTGTTTCCATCTGATATATTTCTCTTCTGCCTAGAAAACGTTTTTAAAGCATTTCTTACACTGAAGGCCTAATAAGGATGAATTCTCTCAGAATTTTTCTGTCTGAAAAATATCATTATTTTACCTTTCTCTTAATGCATATTAATCACTTTAAATATGTCATTCCACTGTATTCTGGTCTCATTGTTTCTGAATAAAAGACAGGTGTCTTTTTTTATTGTTGTTCCCTTGAATATAATGTGGCTTTTTTCTCTCACTCCTTTCAAGATTTTCTTTTTACCTTGATTTATATCAGTGTAACTATGATGGGTCCAAGTATGGCTTTCTCTTTATTTACCCTGCCAAAAGTCTGCTGAATTTCTGGGACATGTGCATTGATTTCGTCCATTTAAAAAATTTTTGGTCATTGTCCTCACAAATCTTTTCTCTCTCTCTGTCTCTCTCTCTCTCTCTCTCTCTCTCTCTCTCTCTCTCTCTCTCTCTCTCTCTCACACACACACACACACACATTTCTTTACCTCTAATTTCACATACACTAGACAATTATTCATTATCTCACAAATCAGATGGGTCAGGCTTTTGAATTTATTTTTTCTCCTAAAGCTTTAGTTGGATAATTTCTATTGACCTCTCTGCAAGTTCAATGATCGTGTATCATGCTGTGTCCAGTATGCTGTTGAGCATATCAAATGAATTCTTCATTTTTGAATTGAGTATTTCAATTCTAGGATTCCTATTTGGTTATTTTTTTTTAAGTTTTCGTTTCTCTGCTGATTTCCCCATCTGTTTTATGCCCCCTTTTCACTAAATCATCTAACATATTTATAATAGTTATTACGTACTCATTTGCAAATTCCAACATCTGGGTCATCTGTTTCTTTCTGCTCTTATTTTTACTCTAAATTTTGGGTCTCTGCCTTGTAATTTTTAAATTACATTCTGGGCATTGTAGATAAAAGAATAGTAAGGACTGAGCATATAGTATTAACAACCTGAAAAGGGCAGACATCTTTTTCTATCAGGCTTCCCACATGGGGTGGCTGGATTATTCTGTTGTTAAACTGGAGGTGGGATTTGTCATAGTTTTTCTTTTTTGTTTTTTATGACTCATTTACGCTGGTTTTAGGTTTTGAGAGCCAAATCAAGACTTTTTCTTCAGCAAACCCCAGGATCTGAGTACCAGCATCTTCTGGTGACCTTTTGATACTTTTCCAAGCCAGAGAAGAACTCTTTCAGGTTTTTGAATCATTTTTTAAGTTGCTGGGGGTTTCACTTTGCTCTCCAGCTCCGTCCTTGGCTTTCCACATCTCAGGAGATTTCCCTCCACCCTGATGCTCTGCCCCAGTGCTCACCTAGCCACTGCCTTGCTTTAGAAGGCCTCTGTGCCTAGGAACAATCTTTCTCAGCTCTATTTTGTCAGGCTGCTGACTTTCACACAATGAGATCTATGCATCTTGGGGATTTCCTGCCCCTCCCTGAACTATGAGCTGCAGTAGTCATGCACTTTAGTGAGAGGCTCCATGTGCCTCAACACATGTCTCTCCGCTCCTATGTTCTGTCCCATACCTTCAGCTAACTGCTGTCTTTCACTCTGTGAATCCCCTGGCTTTTGGCATGCTGCCTCCAGGCACCCGGTGAAGGCCCCATGGAAACAACTGGCTGGTGGGTGAGAGCTCATTAGGACTAGGACTCCTTGGAATTCTAACCCTTTCTACGAACCCTTGTCTGTTAAAAGTTGGTTTTAAAAGTCTGACTCTTTTCTTTTCTATCCCTTTCTATGGTCTGGTTGTACCTCTTCTGTTGCAGACCCAGGGATGAATGCAGCCATGGGTCTCTTCTCTCACAGGAAGGGCCTGTCCACCTCTCAAAATGAATTTGGTTCATTTTCATTTCTTGGCCTTCTTAGCTCACTGATGCATTTTCACAAATTACTGATTTTGCATCTAACCATTTATTATATTATCAAAACTTCCTACAACCTGAGTAGAAGACTTTGCCTTTTGTTCCATTTTTTTTAACGTTTACTACATATTATTTTCTGTTAATAAATAAAATGCTAAAACTTTTATAGAAAATATTTGGATAATGTGTCAAATACAAAATAGAAGAGAGAAAAAACTCTTGAATTCTCACCAACCAAAAAGCAACACTGTTAGTATTTCATGTATTTCTTTTCACTCTATTTTAATGCATCATTTCCTATTGTTTTGAGTATCTTTATCCCCAACTTATATACATTTATTACCTGATTTCTTTTTCAGTTAACTGTATAAGAAAAGAACTTCCCAAAGCCACAAACTCTTTGATAAAAATTATATATTTGAGCTTACTTAACTAGTTCATCATTGGAAATTTTAATTCTTCAGAATATCCACAATAATTATTCATTGTTCAATGAACATTTTTTCTGTTTAGTCCCCCCAAACACACACTCCAAATCTTTACGCTTAGAACTTAGAAGTAATATTATAACATCAAAGGATATGACCCTTTGAAGTTTTTTAATATACATTGCTAAATTGCTTTCCAGAAATGCATATAGCCTTTAAACATGATATACATTATATGATAATTTATACAGTATGCTACTGTTTTAAATACCATACACTAAGGAATTTGATAATATTGTGCTCTATCTTAAGAATTCTTTTCTTTCTTTTTATTAAAAGTGATTATCTCATTTAGTCAAGCCAATGACATAGAAATTATTCAAATAACAAAATAATAGATGTTTTAAAAAATTATAATCTTTTTTTCCTCCACAAAGATGTCACATTTATTCTAAATGCACACTTTTTTTGTTTTTTTAATTTTTCCTTTCTTGTACAAAAAACTCTCTTTATAATCATTAATAATGAATATCTCACAAATAAGTAATATATTTTTTCCTACAGTATATCAAAACTTAGGAGGCATCTAGTTTTCTTATCATAGGATCTTTACTTTGCTGAAGTTGTCTCAAACTTTGCTTAAGGGTTGTAAACAATAGAAATACTCTTTATATTTTTAATTAAGGAGATAAAATTATTTATGCCAACAAAATTCTTCAAATTTTCAGTGAACTTTTAAATCACTTTTATATGAAATAGTATATACTTGGGTATATTACTATCCTTAGCTATCTCGAATCTTGGTCTAAAATCACAAAAAATGGTTATAAAATTAGAGTTCAGTGTACATAAAACCAGGATTTAATTTAAAGGCCACTTAAAACCAGTGAAAGACTCTCATTTGTCATCATTTAATGCACAAATAAATTCTTCGCAGAGTACACTAAATATTGTGAATGCTTCTTTGTGTCAATGAAATTGAAATAATTTTGAAGCGTTTTATATAAAGTCATTGTTGGCTTTAGTTCTATTGTATATAGCAAGCTCCTCACATTGACCAATTTTATCTAAGTTTGTCAATGATGAAATAACAAACTGAAGGTCTTTCAGCAACTTTCTAAAAAACTCATTTAGGTGGTAGTGCTTTGTGTTAGAAAAGAGAACAGTTAAGAAAGGAAGTTCTGACTATTAATGCAAAATCAAAGAAATCTACTCACCAATCTCTCCCTCTCTCCCAACCCCTCAAAAATCATTAAGCATAAAGAAAAACGTCTATGTTGGGTGAGTTTATGTATAATGACTGTTCTCAGGGTCCTCATAAAAATAATTTATATATCAATTTAAACATACTCCCAGCATCATATGCGTATATCATCATGCATTTTACTCATGAGGTCTGAGCGATAGGAATTTAAGCATGACTTTTAAAGCACTACAAATAACTTAAAAGTATCTAGAAGTTTTCAAAGTTTACATATGATTGCTATCCCAGAAACTGCACTGATGAGGAATTTATAGATCAGGGCTCTGCTTTAGACCCTGCCATCTGTGAGCTGTGTCACTTTGACCAACACTTGTCTTTGGTTCTGAGTTGATTCACGTATGTAAAATTAAAGTTTCGTGCAGGAAGACCTGTAGGATGCCCCTCACTCCGCTTTCTCACAACTCTAATCTATTTTTTTTTTTAAGGAGGGTGCAGCTCACAGTGGCCCATGAGGGGATCGAACCAGCAACCTTGGTGTTATCAGCACCACACTCTAATCAACTGAGCTAACCGCCACCCTTCTAATCTTTAATATACTAATGAAATCACCTACTGGCAAATCTTAGGATATGGAAAGTACATCTCTGAAATATAAAACTCCTCCTGGAGTATAGAATAAACTGAGATGCAGCCATTTATAGGTAGTCAAAAGAAATCGTGAATCATGTTGCTGTTTTTATGCATAATTTTTATACATAACATAACATAATATAATGTAATATAAATATAACATAATGTAATATAATATACACAGAGATACATATTTATAAATATACATGTATATATCTCAGCCAGGTAACTTTAACCTAAAGAAAACACCAGAATGTTTCAGGTCTTAGACTTTTCCTTAACAAGGTATCTGAAAAGATTCCAAACTTGCTTTTGTCTTTTATGATCTTTGTGTCATAGAATAAAAGAGTTTTTATACACAATGGTTGACAATCAAAAATTGCCTAAACTCATTATTCTGTTTCCCCGTAGTGGTGCATAAATATAAAATTACTATTACCTTTCCTATGTTGATATCTGGCTGCAGAAAGCGAAGGCAGTCTGAATAATTAGCCCAGGTTTTATTTAAACTGTGCATAAAATCCCATGTTCCATTGGGGTTACAGTGTCGGAAAGCAACTCCTACAAAGACATGAAGAAAAACAGTGAGATTGTTCAGGTCCCTTAGACCTTTACAAAAAAAATTTTTTTTAATTAAATTTCTGTTCCAAATTAACCATTTCAGAAAAATTCAATACCTTTATGATTGAAGTCATAAATATATGGAGGGCAAGGGACAGCCGATATTTTCCCCACTGTTCCTCTGGGCCAGCAAATGAGGCCATCCCATTCTGGGAAACAATTTCCCTCTGATGAGGAAAAATATTAAAAAGCAAATAAATAAAAATGCAGTTGGAACCAGAGAGTAAATTCATTCAAAATACAAAATTTCAGGTCACTACCTATAGCAAAATGTAAAACAAATTGGTAGTTTGGGAAACTAGCATGAAGTAGATAGAATGCAAATGTCCCAAAATTCATCCACTTAGCCTCACTGATAGGAACATGTGATTTGCATAAATTAAAAATATTTTAGTGATTCCAGTATGCATGAGTTATAGCAATTAATATATATGAAACATTGGAATTCATTGTGAACAATTTCTGTAGTAAAATTCTTCCAACTATAATAGTTGTAGCTATTAATACATTTTTTTACCCTAGATTTCTTTTAAAAATTGCTGTTAAAAAATATGTCATCTGAAACAAATTAAGATTTGGGTTTGCCTTTTCCCCAATAATTTTAGTAATTTCTTTGAATCTAACACTCATTTCAAACAAAACTCTCATAAGCTCTACTCTCCTCAATATGCATCCAGAACTCTATCGCTGCTCACAACCTCCATTGCCACCACCTCATCTCCAGCCTAATTCACTGCTAGAGCCTCCAACTGGTCTTCCCGACTCCATTCTTTCTCTCCTTTCATTTATTTATTCTTTACACAGTGGCCCAACGTCATCTTCCAAAGGCCTCTCATCTCACTCTGAGCAAAGGCCAAGTCTTTACAATGCCTGAAGATCTGACAGGCCTGCCCTCTTCCCTGGCCTATCTCCCCAATCTCAACTCCTGCTAAGGTCCTCCTTGCTTTTCCTTGAATTCAATGCCATTCCCCCAGATAGATAGCCTCAAGGCTATTCCCTTACTTCAAACATCAACTTCTGAGTAAATTTTCCCCGTTTAAAACTACATTCCGAAACACTCCTTATCCCCTTTTCGGCTATATTTTTCATCTGAAGGCTCATCACCTTCCAATTCTGTGTTATTTTATTATTGTTTTCTTAAACTACAGGGTTTAAGGACCCTGACGGTTGGGGATTTTGTCTGTTTTATTTCATGCATCAGCCACTGGAACTTGTCAAGAGCTTAATATTTTGTCAGTGTCAACACTCTGTTCTTCCAGACTCTTCTTCATTAGTTGTTTATTGAACTTCCAAGAAGAGAGCATATCAGCGATGTCACACCCCCAACTTCCCCAAAAGAGATGACTTGTAATGACTGCTGTTTTCATTTTCTTTTGCTATCATAACAAATTACTACAAATTTAGTGGTTTCAAATAACCTAAATTTATTAACTCACTTTTTCTATAAATCCCAAGTCCGGATCTCTGCATGGCTTATAGACTCACAAGGCCAAAATCAAGGTATGGGCAGGGCTGCATTCCTTTCTGGAGGCTCTGAGGGAGCATTTGTTTCCTTACTCATTCCAATTGTTACAATTCAGTTCCTTGCAGTTGCAGGACTGAGGTCCCTGTTTCCTTGCTAACTGTCAGCTAAGGGCTGTGCCCAACTTCTAGAATCCACTTGCATTCCTTGGTTCATGGCCTTCTTCTTCTTCTTCAAAGTCAGCAAAGCAATCAAGTCCTTCTCACATTTAGAGTCTCTCTCCTCCACTCCCCTTTTCTGTGACTTTTTTGTCTTCCTTCCCCCCTTTTAAGCGTCCATCCAGATAATCCAGGATGATCTCCCTATTTTAAGGTCCATAACCTTAATTCCATCTACAAGACCCCTTTTGTCATGTAACATAACATACACAGGCATAACACCAGATGTTAGCTGTGGACATCTTTGGGAAGCCATTATTCTGTTACCATAAGTACTATCCATTATAGGTCTCTAAATTTTTTAATGACCAATTACACTAACTGCAGCTGGGGATTTTTGTTCTCACTAATGTTCTGGATGTCAAGTTGTTTGTTCAGTTTTGAATAGTCAGCATAATAGAATCTCACACAAACACTGATCTCTACAGAAAAGAATTAGGCATAAACGTGAAATTAACTTCTTAGTGTCCACCATTATCACTTGGAAACAAATACTTGGTTTGCTTTGTGGATTGCTGAAGCAATAAGACAATGTCTCCCCTTGCCCACATTTTTTTTTTTAAACAGTCTCTCTTTGTTCACATAATAAAAGCCTGTGCTTTAAGTATCACAAGCAACCCAGGAATTCATTACACTGATTTCTGTTTCTGGTGCACAGTTTCATCTGCTCCTTTCCACCATTACCTGCTTTTTTGTTTGTTTTTCTCCTTGTTTAAACAGAGTGTAGTGAATCAATCTCACCCAACAACTTTGCCCTAGACATTCTTCTCTATCTTGATAGCATTCCATATGGACTCCCATCCATTCCCTTTGTCTTTAACAAGTCATGCACCCTGAACTATCCAATCCTTTACCAGATATCTATTGTGCAATCTACATAAACTGGACCTGAACACACATTCTTATGTTCTTGTAATGTTTCCCTTTAAAAATGTATGCTGTAATGCCATGTGAGATGTTCTGGCAAGAGTAAGTCACATGATAGAATAAGGTCTTCATAAAAGTCTAAAATCCACTGACCACTTTATTCTATAATTATGTAGTCTTTAAACTGGTAGGGAGAAAAATCTGATTTTTCCTCATGCTCTGAAAAGGACCATTTTGTAGTTCCCTACAAGATAACACCCCACACACCGACATACCCCAAAAATTCAGAAAACTAATAGTTCCCAAAATAACGTTTCTATAAATCATATTCATGTCTCTGGTTGTTTTATGACAAAGAGAATGATACATATTCACAAAAGATTGAAAAGATTGGGGAAGCCATGACCTCACAGATAATACAGAGATCTTAATTAATATCTACTCTTTTATCATCATTTCACCTCCTATGTGAGTAAATAATATCATTATTTAGCAAGAAACTAATTAATTGCTTGATGACTCACCAATCTCCCTTTATAAATTAACACCATTAATTACATGCCCTGTAATCTTTTGTATGTGCCAGGACAAAGTAATTCTTAGTGAAGCTTGTCAAACCATGATATTTACACAGAACAATCTAAAATTTGAAGTCTCTAACTTTGTCTCTTTTCAGTACTACAGTTACGCATAGCACAATGTGACAATACATTTGTAAAGTGGAACTGGGATCAGTACCATTTTGGTTTTTCTTTCTAAATACTTGAATAGTTTTATAACTAGGTATTTGCATTTATATTTCCTTTTCTTTCTTTCATAGACATGAAGAAAAATTTTATTTTTATTATAAATTTTTTTTCATAAACAAAATAGAGAATATTATATATTCATCATCTAGAATTGACACTTGTTAGTATTCTGCCATAGTTATTTCATCTAATTTATTTTTTGCTGTGGTATTTTAAAGTAAATTGCCAATAGCATAACAGCTTACTCCTAAATATTTTGATATGCATATCTCAATTTTAGAAAAATTTGGAAATGAAAATTTCTTAGATTACCTAGTGATATCAAAATGTCATTCTACTTTTGTACACATACAGTGAAGAAATTTGGAGTCAATTTACATACAATTAGACATTTTTCATTGAAATATAGGCCAAAGTTTGGCCAGCTTTAATTCTATCCTATTTGTACGGAGAAAAAGAAAGTATCTTTTCTCTTTTAATATTTACTCATCTACACGTTTCACATGATTCCCACCTTCACAAATTTTAGACATTACAATAGGATTACATTCAAATCACTTACTCTTTTCATGTGTAGCTCTTGTGATGTGTGACTGATTCACACTTGCTTGCCTTTACCCATCCTATTCCCTCTGCCAGGAATGTCTTTTTACTTCCTCCTCTACACACCTAATTCCTATCCTTTAATTTTAAGATGAGATGAAGACTCCTCTTATCCCTTCCCAATGAATTAAGAAGGTTTTTCAGTGATTCCATAGTTGTGGTACCTCTGGTGTTAATAACACCATACTGAACTGTGTTGGTTTTTCTTACTACCGTGTATCATCATCTCCATGGGGCAAAGACAGAATCTGATTCATTTTTTCCAGCGCTTAGTACAGAAGCAACACACTGTGGGCACACAACATATTTGTTGAACTGTTAAAGGGACTCTGAAGATGATAATGTTGGACTAAGTAATCTCGGAGATATCTTCTAGCTCAAAATTTCATGATGCTTCATAGAAAATAGTTCATTCGGCCCTCATAGATAATAATCCTTATAAATTCCTCTGTGGTGACGTGGTCCTTCAGTATTCTTTAGAGGTCGCATGAGCGATTCCCCTTTTTGACACTATTAGTCTGGTCATTCAGACAACTGCTTCCTAGTACAACATACCTACAAAGGCTGAATTAATATAAAAATCTTGTTTCTTAAAACATGGCTTAGCTGGCTGTAAATTAAAAAGAATAAATCTGAGGCCAGAAATTATGCCATAGGATCAGGAAGCACTGTATTTGTGGCTTTTCTAAGCTAATTACGAAAAGAATTAAATACAATGTGTAGCTCCCAAACCAGCAGGGAGATGAAGGATGAAATAAGGAAAAAAGTCTCAATCAGTTCAAAAGAAGCCAAAAGAAGGCAGGGGTGGGTAGTGGAAGGGACACATAGGAAGAGCTGGTGAAATTAAAAGTCCAAATAAAGTGGTAGAATTGATGGAAATATATATTAATAACCACAATTAACATAATTGAGACAAAGTCTTCAGTTAATAGACAAAGATTATGAGAATGAATAACAAGAAAAAGCCCATGTTTGTCTTATTTATAAAAGATACTACCAAAACATAAGTGTACAGAAATGTTTAACAAAAGAATGCAAAAAGATAAAGAGTTGTTTAATGGATATAGAGTGTCAATTTGTAAGATGAAAAATATCTGGTGGCTGGTTGCTCCAGATGTGTTGTTAATATACACTTCTACTGGACTGTACACTTAAAAATGTTGAAGATGGTAAATTTCATGTTACATGTATTTTGTCACAATTAAAAACCTTTTTAAAGGATGGGAAAAGATATGTAAGGCAAATGTCTACCGAGAGAAAAAAACTAATGTTGCCTATTAACATTGTTATCTTTTACAGAATAATTTATATTACATATATTTACTTGTATTTAATAGTTAAAGCAAAAGTATACTAGAGATAAAGAGGGTTGCTTCATGTTGACAATTGTTTAATTCACCAAGAAATACAACACTTCTAGACTTGTGTATACCTAATAACATATTTTCAAAACATATGAAGCAAAAAATTCACCATCCGTAATGGGAGACTTTAAAATATAACCTCCGACAAGAATAGGTCAAGCAGATGAAAAATCATTATGGATACAGAATACGTGAACCATACAACCAATAAACTTAATCTAGTGAACACTAAAACGATGTACTCAGATAGACAATACACATGCCTTTGAAGGCCACGTGGAACATTTATCAAAATTGACCACTATACAAACCAGTAAGTCTCAACACATTTTTAAAAATCAGTGTCACACAGACCACATTCCTTGATAATAATCAATTGAGAAATCAATCACAAAACTTTTTTTTTTAATATTTTGTGACTAGTATGAAGCAGATACCAAACTACATATTTTATTATGGGGCGTATTTTTAAGGACATTATCTGCTGCATTCAGACTGCTGGGAATTTAGGGGGCTCAGTAAATAGTATTTCCATTCCCAGCTGAATTTGGAACTATTTGAGAAATTACATAAGGAGTGAAGCAGTAGGAGATCAAATAATCACTTTATTAAGAAAAAAGTGTTTGGGAGAACATGGCCTATGTACATATAAATGGGCTTGCTTATTTTCTCCTCTGACTTTTATATACTACCAAGAATTACAGGCAATACCCACAAGGACAGAGCCTGCCCCTCCAAGCTTATTGCATGATCAAGGATAAACCTGTATGTATGCTCTATGCAGGCAGACAGATCCCAAAGAGAGGCCAGAGGAAGAGGCTGACAGGCACAGTTCCTATTCCCAAACCCACAAATCAAGCAAGTCACTCCTTCCATATGGAGGGAAAAGCTTGTGGGTTAAAGAGATGGCAAGACCCTCATTCTACTACACACCCTTCCACATGGAAACATGGAATCACTGATGAGGGTTTCCCTAATACTATCTAAGGAGGGAAATTTGCAATCTTTATGCGGACTGGGGTAGGGGCACAAGGAGGACACAATTTTCTGAGCATCTTTACCTCCTTCCTGGAGCTGAGCTGTGATGTTGAGTTCACACTGTACTTTAGCTTTCAGCACAAGGACAATCTGTTCTTCTATAGTGATGGTGCCATCAGAATCCAGCTGTAGAGATGAACAAAACATAAACAGTAAAAAACATTATCACAATCTTTTTTTAAAGCCATGATACAAACTTTCATTATTTTACCTTCTAATACAATTGAAAATTAAAGTTTTGATACGAAGCTATCTGAAATAATCCTTCATCTGAATCAAAATTCAAAATCCATCAATGTATAAGATTTTAGAATAATCTTTTTACCTAAACTGCCTAAAGAAAAAAAAAAATCGCATACTAGAAAATTTTCACATAGCTAATTATATTAGGTATAATATAATTAGAAAAAATAATTAACAGATTGAAAATGTCCTAAACTGTTACAGAGACCCAATATTTTATTAATTCTCTTGCAATATGTCAGTTACAGCACATAGAAAGAGAATGAACTAGATGACTAAGGATAGCTCTAGTGAAAAATTATCATGATGGGGCTGCCGGGTGGCTCAGTTGGTTAGAGCCAAGCTCTGAACAACAGGGCTGCCGGTTCGATTCCCACGTGGGCCAGTGAGCTGCGCCCTCCGCAACTAGAGTGAAGACAACAACCGACCGCTGAGCTGCCCCTGAGCTCCCAGCGGCGGGATGGCTCAGTTGGTTAGCGCGCATGCTCTCAACAAGATTGCGGGTTTGACTACAAGGTTGCTGGTTCAACTCCTCAACCCCCCACAACTAGATTGAAAACGGCAACTGGACTTGGAGCTGAGCTGCGCTCTCCTCAGCTAAGATTGAAAGGGCAACAACTTGACTTGGCGCTGATGGGTCCTGGGAAAAAACACACTGTTCCCCAATAAAGTCCTATTCCCCTTCCCCAATAAAATCTTTAAAAAAATATATATTACCAGGAAACCTTGGGCAAATCACTCAACATCTTTAGATTCGTCATAGACCTAAACATGCACTTGGCCCAAGAATCAGAGAAGTTAACAGAGGACCCAGGGAAAGGTAGAGCAGTTGCAGGCCTGGCTGCTGCCTCTCTCTAGTGAGATGAGCCAGCAGATAAGCAATAACATGTGTGAGATACAAAAGTGCCTGCCTTGACCTTCTGACAATAAAAAATAAAGTGGCTGCTGCTTCACCTCTGCCCTCCAATGTTCATGAAAAAATGTCTCTTGTAGCTCACCCTACCCAGAAACATAAAAGGAAAAGGATTCTGGGAAATACAGTTTAACATAGCCAACTTGACACATTACAGAGCCATCAAAATCCACCTCTGTCAACTTGGCACCCATACACATCTCTCTAAACCACTTAATTTCCAGCAAATTCAATAACAAAGTCATGCTTCCATCTAACATGATACAATTCATTTGGTACCAAGAGTGATTCTAGAGGAACAGAATTTTAAGGAGGGAAAAAATCTGTATTTGTCAACTATGGTTCTGTAGCAAATTAATGCAAAACTTTATGCTTAAAACAATAATATTAATTGTTTAAACAATTAATTCCTACATGGGCTTAAAACACTAAATATTAATTATCCCACAGCTTGGGAGAGGCTTAGCTGGGTGGTTCTGGCTCAGAGTCTCTTATGAGATTGCAGTCAAGACTTTAGCCATAGATTCTGTCACCTGAAGACTTTCCTGGGACTAGATGACCCATTTCCAAGATGGCCCACTTACATGGCTATAGGCAGAAGGCCTCAGTTCCTCAGTGGCTGATGGGAAGAAGCCTCAGTTCTTCACCACATAATTCTCTCTCTGGGTGCTTGAGTGTCTCTACAGCCTGTCACCTGGATTCCCACAGAATGACTGATTTCAGAAAGAAAACAAGGAGGAAACCACATGCCTTTTATGATCTAGTCTCAGATGTGACTCATGATTAATCCCATCATATTTGTTCAAAGCAAGTCACCAACTCTCACTCAAAGGGAGACAAATTAATCTTACAGGGAGGTATTCAAAAGCTTGTAAATATATTTTTAAACAACCACACAATTTTCTGCAAGGGATCATCTATTTCCTAGAAAGAGAATACTCAGTATTGTGTGTTCTGCAGATTTATTAACAATAATAAGGTCCAGAGCTTTGCGTTTGTGTTTTCGGTTAGGGACGCAGAGATTCTTAAATCAAATGAGATGATAAAACGTTTATCTACGTAACACACTCCCTATAATCCCACATCTTTAATTTGCAAATACCACACTTTAATTTCAGGCTGCAAATACACTTATTCTCTAGAATCACTACTTAAGCAACATGGAAAAACAAGCCTTTTTATCTTGTTCAATAAGATATAATGGACAGAACATTAGAAATCAAAAGATGTTTATAGCATTAACTAAAGGAAGTACACTTAGATGTTATTGATAATTATGATTTTAAATTATGTTTTTTTATCTAACACATAAAATAATAGACTGAGAGGTTAAACTGAAATGTAGGATACAGAAAAATGTATAAGAACTAGTTAAGTATCAAAAAATTATATTATTCCTGAAAATCATGAGTTTATTATTTTCTAATATATTTATAATATAAAGAATAGCTCAATAAATAATCAGGTATATAGTTTCAGAGATTGCCAGATAATATGCATAGGTCAATGGCCACATTAATTTTAATGTGCTTTTTTTTCATGAAAAGAGAGAATAATCAAAAACTAATTTGGGAGGTTGGCATACAAAACAGAATTTAACTATAAGGCTAACACAATGCAGATTCAGAGTTCTAAGTAAGCACACTAAAAGTGAGCCATAAAATCTCACATGCCATAAAGGGAGAATGAAATGAAAACACATGTGTCATCTGAGTGGGCACGGAAGAGAAATTGACTTCTTCCCCATTCATTGTCCAAAAAGTCAGGTACCATCCAAATTGCGTCCATTTTTTTTTCCTGACTATTTTTTCAGCTCAGTAGTTACCTTCTTTGACTTAAATCCTCGAAAACTCTGGGGACGATGTGACCAGGTTGCAGAACTATAAATTTTTAACTCAGAGAAATTTGACTTCAATATCAAACATGAGCATTTCAAATCACTCCTTGTATCATTTTTACTTGAACAAATACATTTTTGTTTCCTTTTGTGCATATATGGCCCTTTCACTGGCATAACCTTTACAGGAACATAAGCTTTTATAAACTACAGCTGTTAAAGATATTTTGTTCTAAAAAAATGTGGCCCTTTTAACTCAGGAGCCAGTTTGATTAGGATGTGCTAATTTGTAATCTGTTAAATTGATCTCTGGTCATTTCAGGTGAGAGTAAGAAAATGCTTAACATCTTTTATATTGCTTTCTTTTCCTCCTTTGTTACAGATACATGTGTTCTTCACCACAGCGAGCCATTAAAATCATAGTTTACTTAAGTAAAATCATAGTTTACTTAAAACTGAAAAGCACTTTTCATACTCGATATCTCCTACAATGTTTCATATTCAATATCTGCTTCAATGCCCACTCTTCAAGGTTACTCCAAAAGCAATAACTGCAACCAAAACAAAGTGGTATGATTAGAAAAATGGATGTTAGCAATTTTTCCTGGGCAAATGATCATTTACGATTTGAAATAAAATGTTGAATTTCAATCTGTCACATACTTGATAGGTAAAAGAAGCCTAATTTGATTATGTGTATCTTATTAAAAGTATCTAAAGTTGTCATTAGAGATACTAACTGCTAATGTAAGAATATGTAAATTTTCATAATTACAACATGTACACTTACTTCATGTTAAAGTAAACATGAATCCATAAATTAGATGTATTTAAAAAATAAGCATTCTGAAACTTCTACTTCCAGTACAATGGAATACATGTACTTTCCTCTATTCCTCCCAATAAGTACAACTAAAAACTCTGGACATTATATATAAAATGAACATAAGACAATTCTGACTGGCGGAGAGCAGAAAGCAGACCAGCTAGGACTTCAGATCCTGAAGAACAACACAGTGGGAAATTCTCTGGGTATACTTGTTGTCTCAATATTCCTGACTTGAATTTGTAGAAGCTGGCAGCTCTGAAACACCAGTAGGTGCTGACCAAAACAGAAAAAAAAAAAAAGTCTCAAGAAAACCCTGCTTCTATAGCAAAGAAAGGAAAGGGGCTGCCTGATAAGACAGAAAACTTTTAGACAATAACAGCATGACCCAAACACCACAGAAAACACTGTAATTCTATCCCAGTCCACACCAGCAAAGGTCAGGTGGAGAGCCCAGACTTCACCTTTGCCAGACTGTAAGGAGGTGCCCCTGCACCCTCCCCAGAGTGGTTTCAGAGCAAAATAGACAGCGGGCACTTCCACCACACTGGTCTGGAATGAGGCCCCTCAAGGTGCCCCCATCCTAGGTGTCAGTGGAGACCATGTGGGAAGCCTGGACTTCCACGGGACCTGACAGTAACAGATAACAGGGTTTCCCTCCATCTCCCCACTGGGGCAGAGTCAGAGAAGACCCAGTGCAGATAAGAGTCCATGTGGCAGCAACGAGGCCACTACACTGTGGTGCTGGTGAGACCACCCAGAAGCAAACTCACACCACCATCCATCAGTAACAGGGAGCTCTTCATCTTGGGTGTCCACAGGAGCTGGCGGGGGAACCTAAACTTCACCTCCACTGCGCAGTTACAAGGTGGAATTTCTTGGCACGTGTATGTAAATCCTCAGGTAGAGCAGGCTTTGGGAGACTGAGGAGACGTGATATTCATGAGGGCAGGGATTTGGGGTTCTGCACTTTTTTCAGTGAATCCTTTCTCTACCACTTGTCCTTGTTTGCCACACAATTGGTGAGGGACGGAATGGATATTGGAGAAAACCACCTTCTTCATAAGGTGGTTTTGAGGATTAAAGAAAATAATGCATATAGAGTGCCTAATGAAGTGTTTTTATATAATAAACGCTGTATAAAGGTTAACTGTTATACTGTTATTATCACCAGGTCTATACTTTTATCACCTTCTAAATATATTTGACCAAAATAAACTTACTGAAGAAAAAGGAAAAAAAAAAAAACGCTGAACATGAGAAACCTTGGGCAAACAGATCAGGCAGGACCTTCCCATCTCCAGTTGAGGATCTACCATCTACACTGCACAAATGTGGAAGTATAATGCAGACCAGATACATTAGAAAGAAGAAAAATGAAGAGATATTGCAGGAGGGGAGAGAGAAGTCATGACCAGAGGCAAAGAACTCATCTCTGCATTATTTGTAATTACTGGCAATCATCCAGATTAGAAGGTGTCTTAGTCACTTTAAGAGCCAGCACAATAAATATAATACTTAGCAGTCCAATGCAATTTTATTGAATTGAAAATGGAAAGACCTAGGGAAGAAAATTTTTAATTTATTTTAATTTAACTTAATTAGAGAGTATCTCCTATGCTCACAGAAAAGCCTTCCATTTACTCTTTACTGTTTGTGCTGGTTTAGCAGCAAGGTGCATTAGCACATTTATTCTACAAATATTTGCTGAGATCTACCATGGGGAAGATACTATCTACAGACACTATGGCAGAAGATAGATACAAAAGAAATCCAAGCCATGGATCTGGCCCTTGGGTAGGTCAGGAGGTACAATATGGCTCTCAGGCACATACTACACAGTTACCATGAGTGTTAAAAAACAATGCAATAGACTCACAAACAAAATGCCATTACTAATATGTTACCAGTTGGGTGGGAAACAGAAGTATGCTGTGTCTTTTGGATTGAATATAAAGGCCATTTTTGATGCTACACAAAGATTCTAGTTTTTCGATATCTCTAAGTTCAATTAATCAACATGAAAAATGTGCTTAAGTTTTGCTTACACAACTACCAAAAGTTTCTGGATATTGTGTCTTACAGACTTCAGTCATCTAGGAAATAAGATGCCCGAATCTCCGTTGAAAGGAGAAGTTCCACCTTGTCACTCATTATCTGCATGAGTGCCTTTCTGAAGGCAGATTCTCCGTGGTGTAGGCAGAATATGCAAGCTTAGACATATCTCATGCCCACAAAAGTGGTTTAAATCATTGTTAAACACAATCTTTGCTCTCAGAAAAATGTATTTTAAAAAATAACTGAAAACCTTTTTCTCACATAAAACACTGCTACTCTGATGATATAAATAGGGAAGTAACAAGTAGTATGTTACTCTCATTTAGGAAATTTCAGCCAGTTTGCAGTTTGACATAAATGGTTTCATAACAGAGAGGCAGAAGTTTATCTTCAGGAACTTGCATTACACATGCGAGTTTGTTCCAATCTTGTCACACAAATATTTGGCCAAATGGTTTTAAACAACATTTTTGTTTGTGTGCTAGATATTTTGATTTGTTATAAATCTATATGTTATTACTAACAAGAATATTTGATTTATTTACTAATTCAAGTAGCAACATATAATACCACTTTACCTATGATCATGCAAACATTTCACCAATACTTAATGAGCATCTACTGAGTACCATAACGCTGTAGAGAAATGATTAAAAATCATTTCTTGCCCTCAGTAGCCCAATATCTGTGATAGGAACTCATAACAACTAATAGGACTTGTTAAAAAGAAATAACATATCATTTATGACTAAAACTCATCCATGTTTTCACTCAAACTTTCTATACTAGCCTGACATTTAACAACGTAACAAAATTAGCAACGATGTTACATTAAAAGTCTACAGCAAATATTATACTTATTGATAAATCTGTAGAAACAGTCCTACTGAAGTAATAAATAAGATAAAAGGCCTGCAATAATTACTACCATTCAGTGTGATACTGGGAGTTCTAACTAACACAATATGATAAGACACAAGATAAAAAGAAATAACAGAGATAGATAATGAAGAAATTTGTTACTGTGCAGGAATAAACTTAGCACGTACAAATCAATCCATAAAAATAATAGAGGTTCTCTATACCAGCCAGAAGTAATTAGGAAATGTAATAGAAATTATGATAATGATGACGATAATAACAATCGTCAACACACACGGCAAGCAAATTCTGTGATAGGCAGTACTTTAAATGCTTCTCCTGAGGTTTGCATGTAATCCACACACCAACACGATGAATTTAGCCTTAGGTCATCCCCATTTTGTAAATCAAGAAACTGAGTTTTGGAGATGTTAAGTTACGGCTAAAGGAAAGAGATTCCAAATTCATTTCTGATAACAAAGTCCATGATCTTAAACATTTTACATAGTTCCCTCTCCCTCCAGAAAGCTATAATCTACTTTCTTTATAAAATTCCATCAGCCAATGGAGTAACTGCCAAATTCAAACTTAGCCTGCTTGTCAGTTCCTACGGTAAGAGAGCTCTGGAAACACCAAATCCTCATAAAGGTATGCTTTATCAGCTGTGTTCTTCTCTCCATCTTCATGACCAGATAGATGCAGGTCCCATTGCATCATTTGTACCCAAGGCAGCCACCTCTGCCCCTTAGAACACAATGACCTTTTTAAAATTAAAATAAATGATTAGAGACTTGAATTCCAAGTAGGATCAAAGAGGATGAATTTTCTCAGAATGAAAGAAATACAAATTAGATTATTCAAACAGGTATAGAGAACCTACCACCCAAAGTCACCATGCCAATTGTCACAGAGGGTTCCAAATCGTTTATTAATCCCTTTCCCCTGTGAATTTATAATCCATAGGTAATCTTATTGAACGCCATTTGCATGCTCTTTTTCAAACAAGTTTGCCAGCCCTTTCAATGCCATTATACTCTCACTGAGAACATTATTCACATATGTGGTTTCAGGTACTCCCTACGAAATGATAATGCTCAATCCAGAGCTTTTCTCAAGCTCCATAATCCAATATCCAACCTTCTAGTAAATATGTCACAGGCTCCCCATCACTCAGCTTATCTAAAAATTTGACTTCCCCATACCTGCCCCAACCATTCTTCCTTCAGGTTAATGTACCTTGTAACCATCTTTTGATTCCAGCTGCCTCCTTGCATCTCCACTTCTACAAGAACACACCAATGACTATCAGGATGGCTGAAGCTGCTTTCTGATTAGTTGCTCTGTTTTCAAATGACTTCTTCAAAGGGGGAGATAGATTTTAATCAAGTACTCATATTAATAAATGTAAGATTATAGCATCTGTCAGTATTAGGAATAAAATGTCCATCTGGGCTCTGAAGAAGAAACCATAAGGAGTAGAAGAAAGAGTTGTGGGCAGACAGAACAGCCTTGCAAAATTCACACACATACACACACACACACACACACACACACACACACACACCATTTAAAAGTCTTCAGTGGCTCCCAATCACGTTAGAAATAATTTCAATCTAATAATCATTCCATTTAAAAAGCCCTTTAGTAATTGGCTAGTAAAAAAGAGAGGATATTTTTATTATCAGACACCTTAAGGCCTTTATCTGTTTGTGTATTTTTAAATTCAATACTCTCATGCTTTATGAGAAAAATGCCATTATTGCCCTCATTTTAGAAGGGAGGAAATGGAAGCTCAAAGAAGTGAAATAGACTGCCTAAAGTCGCATTGCCATTCAAAAATTTAAAGAATAACTCAGAGAAAAGGCAAAAATTAAACACAGAGGAAAGAAAGGAGATGTATTCTAGCAGATGACAAAACCAACTGAAGCTCAAGATAGGAAATAAATGGAATGTATGAATGTTAGTTTAAAATGATCTATAACCAGAGGGTAAGTGGGGAGGGTAAAGGGAATCCAATATATGGTGATGGAAAGAGAACTGGCTCTGGGTGGTGAACACACAATGTGAGATATAGAGAATGTATTACAGAATTGTACACCTGAAATCTATGTAACTTTACTAGCAATTGTCACCCCAATAACTTTAATAAAAATAAAATAAAATAAAAATGCTCTATTTTTCTTCACAAAGAATTGAGGAATTTCTGAGGATATGACACCTACTCTCCGTACATTGCCAAGAAAAAGCCACATCTGGCTCCCATCCATCTTGCTGCTTCTGGGCTCCCAGAGCTAAAGGAACTACACACAATTAGCACAGTCGCAATGAGAAGGCAAGCCCTCAGGGATACAAGGTTTCCCCATAACTAGAAGACAAATGGAAACAGTCCTGGCTGTCAACAAGAAAGAAGAACCAACCAACCATTGGATCTATGACATAATAGGGCTTGTGGAAATAAGCACAATATAGTCAAGAAAGTAGTCAAGCTTCAGTTTGATTTTGCTAAGGGTGGTCCCCTAGCTTACCATCTTGGAGAAGCTGCCTATGCCCCAGTTATGTCTTCATTCTTAAATCTACCGATAATGGCTTGTTGGTAATTCCATCTATTATCACCACAATTTCCAATTAATATGAGAGACTGAGATACAGAATGTAGGTTTACTTGCTTTACTGATTGATTGATTGATTGATTGATTGATTGATTGATTATCAATCCTCTTTTATCTCTATACTTACTCCTACTTCTCTACCTTCCCATATGCAACCATTCATATGAAATATACATACACATATATCTTTTATCTGAATATGTTAATACAATATGTATTGCTGTTTTATGGACAGGTATTTGAATGTGTCTAAATGGTACTATATCATCTATCTCATTATTTCTGTGCCATATCTTATCTTGTTTTAAAGATCTCATTCATGCTACTTTGTGTACATGGAATCCATTGCTTTATATTGCTGCATAATACCCTACTATGAACACCCAGATTGTCCTCAACTCTCTAACACCAACGAATTATTGCAGTAACCATTATGGACTTCTGTGAAAAATTCCTTGGGATATATACCCAGGAGAGGATATTGCTGAGACAGAGGTGTGCACATATGTAACTTAGCTAAGTCGTCCCCAACTGATCTCCAATATGAGGGTCTCAATCTGAGGGGTGGGTTCTAGAGTAGAAACCAGAGTGTCAATTATGGCTACTCTACTTGTTAGCTGTGTGACTTGAGAATATCATGTAACACCTCTTAGCCTTATTTTCTCCTTTATAAAGTGTGAACAATTACAGTGCCTATCTCATAAAGTTACAATGAGAATTAAATGAGACAATTAAATAACAGATTCAAATGCTTAGCACAGTATTTGGCACATGGTAAGTAAATAAATATTGTCACTAATTATCATTTTTTTTCCTCACCCAGTAAGAGATTTGGGATTTTCCAGTAGACTCTGCATCTTCACACCAGGAGGTCAACAGAGCTCATCTTCCTCACCATATAGAGTAAGAGTAGAGATCGTGTTTCATACCCGAGGAGGTTGCACATTATCAGAGGAGGACTTTGAACGCAATTTTCCGGGTTCTAATGCTCCTTGCCCTGCACCAAACTGTCCACGACAGTGTTAGTATTCTACGTAAACAAAAAGGAGCAATAACTAGAAAACAAAACCTGAGCACTGGTATCTCTCACACTTGGTATACTCCATGGAACTTAAGTACTTCCACTCAACATGTCATGAGCTTCTGGGAATTTTTTCTAGTTGTAGTGATGGATTTGTACTCACTTCCCTGCGCACACACACACTCTCTGAGAGCCACACTAATCTGCAGCCATAAAGCATGGAGAAGGTGACTGAAGCCCATGGGGTCAGCCCACTCTCAAGCCCAGCAAAACCAGTGTTGTTCTTTGATAATTTTGTAAGGAAGGCAGCCATGCAGGTACACCACTGAGACAGTCCTTCGAGAAAGTACCAGCCATTTGTCTGTAAGGAGTGCAGTTGGCTGACAGACTCCAGCTGCAGTGCTTTTAAACATCTATCTCAGCTTTGCAGCCAAGTCTATGATCTTATAAACACTCACCAGCCAATGACTGAGCACGGTGGGAGTACTAGAGTCTGTCCACTTTATCATCATATGGGACTCTCCTGATGGGCAACCTTTTCCCCAGAGCTCTCCATGGGGTGGGCCAAGACGTTATCAAATTTGCATCCTGGTCTGAGGCTCTCCCTATCCAATCCTGCTTCTTCATCTCTTTATCTTTTACAGGCATTGTCATCCAGTAAATCTACTGCACCCCTGATTCCATTTAAGAGTCTATTTCAGGAGGATGCATTGACACAGTAAAGAAAATACTACAGTGGTCCTCATTACCATGTGATAATCTGGCTTTAGGAAACGGATTGCTGTGCTCTGTAATAACATCTGATGTGCTAATGAATGAATTTTGAACTGTGCATCGAGGCAAAGTGTCTGCCAACCAAAAAACCACAGAGATCTTGAAAACAATTGACGAGTACCAGTCTATGATATCTATTTTGTGATGCAATCCAATATTTATTGAATATGAAAGAATTATTCTATACAAGCTACTTCTGCTTGGATGAGTTCTCTTTGTTCTTCTATCAATATATTTTTTAAATGTTTAAATATATGTATGTATTAGCTGGAAATAAAGATGAAGAAACTGAAACTCTGAGAAGGTGTCAATATGTCAATGTAAATCACTTTAACTTTCAGATTTTGTTTAAAGTGCCAAAAATGTAATATATTATCACAAATTGTCATTTTATACAAGTCTTAATGTAATAACATAAATGGAAATCAATTTAAAGCAGCGGGTCTCAACCGAGAGCAATTTTGCCTCCCAAGGGGCATTTGGCAATATCTAGAGACATTTCTGATTGCCACGACTAGTGGGAAGAAGGGGGGATACTACTGGCATCTAGTGGAAAGATTACAGGGACGCTGCTCAGTATACTACAATGTACAAGACAATCACACAACAAAGAATTATATGGCTTAAAATGTAACTAGTACCAAGGCTGAGAAACCTTGGTTGAAAATTGTAGAAAAGAATGCTCAATGGCCTGATTGTTTAATTGAAAGCTAAAAGAAAAGGAAATAGTCTGCCCATAATCCCATAGTGATTTTTTATTGTTGTACTAATCACTATCTTCCCATTTTCTTAGAAAAAAGTAATCTAGAATACTGAGCAAAATAAATGATTAGAGTTCAATTGCCCCTCATACAGGGGAGCAGTGTTTTTAAGCAGATTATTCAAATATCTTATGAGACTGAAATGCAGGAAATAATAGGTCGGGGAAAAGTAATTGCAGTTTTTGCAATTGTTTTTAACCTTTAAAGCCACAATTACTTTTGCACCAACCTAATACATTAGAGCTCACCAGAGTTTTGTAACTATCACCAAATTCTTTGAGTTTTTTTTCCATTCAGTCATAGTCCTGCTATTGGTGAATTTTTTTTTTAAGTTTGAGCATTCCCTACTCTTAAGTATCCATTGCAAATCTTATTAGTCAATGTATTACACACATATTGTTTGATTTTTCTTTTTAACAGAATAAGTTCACAGAAACATCCTGATCATGTTAGGTAAAGCCCAATATTTAGCATGGCACTATTTCCTTCAATTTATGTGGTTATGTAGTTAAAAAAGCAATTGCACTTTTAGAATAACTGAAATTTAAATTGGTCATCTAAGAGCTAAGAACATAGTATTCAGTTTAGATAGTATCAGGACATAATCAATGCCTAATTTTCTCGGTGAAAGAATTTAAAAGAAAAGAAGAAAAAAAAAATGTCGGGGCTGCATTCGACGGTCAAGGTGCGCTCCCTACCGAACAGGAGGGAGAAATAACGTTGATTCAGTTTAAATTCACAGTGCTCTTAAAACTGCCTTATACCCACCACCAGTACATCTGTTTCTAGCTCATCTGACGAGCTGAGTATAAACTCTACATTTTATTTGACAAACAACAAAAAAATGTGCGGATGAATTGTGACCTACACATTCGAGAGGCTCCATCGTGAACGATTGCCCAGAAAAATCTCTAAACAGTATTAGCAGTATGAAATGACAACTACCACTTATTCTTAACAACTGAGCTTTATTTAACACGATATGTTTTTTCATCTAATCTCCTTGCTTTGATGATACGTGATCCTGTATCAAGGAGAACCAGTTATCCTTTCAGACAGCGGTCACAATCAATCCTAAAAGTTTGAGTTCTCAAAAGTGACCGTCAATTACCAACAGACAAAAATAATTTGTATTAATTAAATTCGGACCAAGGATCCGAAGAGTAAAGAAAAGTTCCTTCACTTGCCAGCCTCGCCCTCCTCATCCAGCACCCCGGGACCCCTAAACATCCCCTTTGCAGATGCCAAGATGCTGGTCTGAACAGTGCCCGCCCAGGCAGGACTTCACTCACCTAAGCATATCTCTGCAGCATCACTAAACTCCTGTCAAAGCCTGGGGGCGGAAGCAGGTGCCCTGGGGCTCCGGCTCTTACCTGGGCTCCGGCGAGGAGGCAGCCGCCGAGCAGCAGCCACCCCCAGACGTGGGGAGACGCCGCCGGCCAGCCCATGTCCGGACGAACCCCAGCCAGGAGCAGGGACACTCTTTTCCCGGAGCCGAGGGAGAAGCTCCGTACTCGCGACTTGGCGGGCGCGGGACAAACTTGTGGCCGGAGCGCGGCGAGCTGGGGCGGCCGGGTCTGGGCCAGGGGATGCCCGGGGCTGGGCTGTCGGCGCCCGGACGTCTCGGATTCCAGTCCTGCGGTGGCGGCTCGCGGCTTAGGCCGGTCTTCGAGAGAGAGCCTCTCGCGTCCTGGCGGTGACTCGCGCGGCCCTGGCCGCTGGCGGGAGGGGCGGCCCCCGCGCCCCCTGCAGGAGCCACGAGGAGGAGCTAGCGCTCCTTCTCCAAGTCTCTGCTTCCTGCAGCCCAGGGGACCCGAGGACAACGGATCCAGTTCGCTGCTGCCGCCACTACCAACTCACACCATCTCTCTGTCCGGGTTCCAACGCCCTGTCTCTAGAAGCGCCCTGGGTCCTCAGGAAATGGCCTCAAAGTTCCCTGCAGTCCAGACACGCGCTGACCACCCCCTACGGGAGGCATTGGACAGCGTGGTTCAAGGTTTCCGCGGCCAGGAGCGTTCTGCATCCGCGACTGTGTGCTCACCAGTCTCTACAGCCCTCTACAAAGTTCTCTGCTTTCTCTGCTTTCCTCCTAACTATAATAATACCCCGTGTGTGTGTGTGTGTGTGTGTGTGTGTGTGTGTGTGTGTGTGTGTGTGTGTGTGTAACAGAGAGAGAGGGGGGAGAGAGAGAGAGAACTCCAACAGAAATTTCTGGGTCAAATTCTTTGTATCCTTTTGTGATACAGGCATTAAAGAAAACAATATTCCTTAACAATTTTTTTGTATGAAAACACTCATCTGGAGCAAGACCTGTTCCTTTCTTTCTCTCTCCCTCTCTCTCTCTCTCTCTCTCTCTCTCTCTCTCTGAAGCAGAATCATCAAGATGCCAGAGACCTTGCTTTACAGACATTGAGTTGAAGAATATTCCGTTTCCCAGGATCTGATACACTTGGGAAGGAAGATTCCCATAGGTGAAGCATGATAATTCCCTCATCTCTTGACAATGAGATCTGAGATTTGTCACCATTGGCTTTCATGTGCTTGCCAAAGTGAAAACTGGGTTTGCTTTTCAAAAGTATACATTATTTATGGCTTGCTCTAAAACAGGGGTATCCAAACTTTTTTCAACGTTTTTCACCAAGGGCCATATGCGGTAAAATACACAAACAGCCGGGCCACTCACTCGAGGTGAAGTACATATTGCCTCACCTGCGTTATTTAAGTAAACTAAATATATTTTTGGAATTTGCTGTGGGCCAATTAAAAATGGATTGTGGGACTCAGTTGGCCTGCGGGCCACAGTTTGGACACCTGCTCTAAAACAATAGAAAGGGATGTCTTTTATTTCTATTTCTACATGTCTGAAAATGTTCATGCCTATCTCTATTTTAATAACAAATAACAAATATTATCTATTTATATGTATTGTAAACAATCTCATATTATTTTCAGAAGTAGCAAGATCTAAATTATACAACATAGACTCATAGGCACACTACTGCAAAATTACCAAGTTCACCTTCCACTTACTCTAAGATTCAAGGTCATGTGGGGTTGGTGTGTGTGTGAGTGTGTGCTCTTTTTCGAAATAGAGCTCTCTATAGTCACTATTATCTAAAAATCTTAGGTTTGATTAAATTCTTTAGAATTATTACCTGTTACATTATCCTACTCAAGCAAGAAAATAATGGTAATAATAATAGTACTGATAGATTACCTTATTTGGTGCTTTATTACATTCAGTTACTCTTCTAAGTACTTTACATAAAATTAATCTTTACAGTAACCCTGTGAGATACACATTATTATTATATTTATAGATGAGGAAAAAGACACTAAGTCATTTGCCCAAAGTCTAGATATTCAATCATTATGGCACTACTGTGCCATAGGAGAAAAATGTGTTCTCCTTTTTGTACAATAGTATTATTACAATTTTGTTCATATTTCTTAGGCCTCACAAAACCAGAAACACTTTTCCAGCCATTTTCCCTTTTATTTCTTTGTTCCCCCTCCCAAAACTCAAGAATAATTTACTGTGCAATATAGCTGTAGTTCTGAACCAGAGCGAATTTTGTCACACGGGGCACATCTTGCAATATCTGGAGACATTTTTGGTTGTGTTACATTTTTGGGGTGTCATACTACATGTTACTGGCATGTAATGGGTAGAGGCGAGGGGTGCTGCTAAATATCCTACAATTCACAGGACAGCTTCTTAAGACAGAGAAGCTGTCTACAATGTCAAATGACAAGGTTGAGAAAACTTGTGTTACAGTAAAAAGAGTACCCAAAATTGTTAGCTGTTTATCAACTAGAAATTCAATAAAATCAGATAAGCCTATATACTGGAACTTACAATTAATTTTTGTAAGACGTATGTTATCTAAGCAGTCTATTCATATAAATAGGTTTAAATCCCCAGGCTCCAAACTGAAAGTGTTCAAACTCTTGAAGATATTAAACTATGGTAAGTGAAAAATGTTAGGTAAGTTAAAAAATAATTACATAATTGCTTGATATCATCAGGATATTTGTGACCTTTGCCATAAAATACATAACTGCTTATGTTATGGGTAAATTTGGAATAATTAGTTAACATTATTTACAAACTGATAACTTTAAAAAAAAATGTCTGGTCCAGGGGAGATGCTCAATAAGTGTTAGTTATAATGATTAGTATTGTTTTATTGTTAATAAAAACATTGTTTAATTAATGATTTTAGTCTTGTGACCGTCAGTCTATGAATGGACAAGGACTGTGGTGAGTTTGAATGTTTCCTATTTATGTAGAAAAGCACTATGTATATTTAGAACATTAAATCTTTTTCTGGAATAATTACTAAAGTATTTTTCCAACTTTACTTTTGGCCTAATAGTATGCACATTTAAACATTTGCAACGTTTAATCAGTACAGAAGTTTTGGGGTTTTTTGGGTTTTTTTACTTTTATGTATCTAAACCTGTCAATCTTTCCTTTTATAGTTTTTGCCTTAGGTTTTAGGCCAAGAAAGAAATTGCATTCTAAAAATTAGAGTGTCTTTCATCAGATCTTTTCCTTGTTCTTTTCTACTGTTTCAAAATTTCGCATTTAACATTTTAAAGTAATGACTTTTTAATGGTGATTTAAAATTTCTCAAGTTTCTAACCAGTTATAACATCATTTATTAAAGAATTCATCTTTTTAATGGGGAAGATATTTTGAAGGAATGTAGAGAATAAACATTTGCTAATAGCTCTAAAATCACAACTTCAGCTCCATATAAGGTTGCAAAAATTAAACTAGAAGAGGTTTAGAAATTAAAGCAGGGTTTGCAGATGGTTTAATAAAGCATCTGTCCATTTTACCCAGGGTAGAACTCCATTCATTAAACCCAGATATCAAAAGCCCCTAGCAAACAGTTGGCATATATTTCTTCTGAGTATCTATTAGGTTTGGAAAGCTGTGTGCCATTAGGCCTCCAACGCTCAGTCCTGAGGGCTTTCTGGCTGGAACTCAGGAAGTAAGCAAATAGCAGGAAAAAGCCTGGCCATTTAAACACAAGTGTCAGCCAGATACTTCACAAGAGAAAAGGTACTCCCCAAGTAGAGGGCATCTGTCTGTACCCCAAAATGACATGCAGTGGCTCATGTGCAAGTGGTTTCCTGTCTGTTTAATCTGGGACAGGTTTCCTGTCACCTCAGAGTGTTTGTGTGAGAATTAAATGACGTAATAACAAAGTGAAAAAAACTTTTATCAGCTGTACAGAATTACACAAATGACAGTGTTTGGTATTTACAAAATACTTTCATATACACTATCACATTCAATGTATAATTGTTAATATACAAAGGCTATTATAAAATACTCAATAATTAATTGGTAGCTTAAGGGGAAATGATGAAAAAGAAGCAATAGCAAATCTTAAAAATGTCCTACTGAGGATTATAAAAATAATAAATCCAGGGCCCACTTCAATCAAGATAAAGCCTAAAGAAAATTAAGGAGTTGGATAATTACATGTTTGGCACCATCCCACTTCCTCTCTTTTAAATCTGCTTGTCCTAGCTTGTTAGATACCCGGTGTTTTCATTTATGTCTTGAATAATTAGATAAAAAATTTTTCCCCAACAACTAACAGTCCCAATTCAACCATGCCCTCCAAGATTTCTGACCTCTGTTCCCTCTTTACGTTCTCTATCTATGGAGATTTTGAAACACATGCCCAAATATCTTTGACAATCTTTCCATTTGAAGGTCTATGTGTCCTCCTCTTGATTCTGTGCTCTGTGACTGCTTGACCTATAACATACAGTGGAACTGAACTTTAGCCTTTAGAAACTGGCAGCTTCCACTTCTGGGGACTCACTTTTACTCTTGAAATTTAACCACCAGGTTCTGTGAAAGTCCAGTAGAGAAAATCACTGAGACTCAACCTATCAGATGTTCCGGGCAACAACCAAGGTCACCTCAGCAGCCATGTGAGAGAGCTATGTCAAAAATGGATACTCTAGCCCAAGTTGAGCCACCTCAGCTAATGCTATGTGGAACAGAGATGAGCCCAGCCCAGATTAGAGATTTTTGAGATAACAAGTGGTTGTAGTTACTTTAAGTCATTAATTTGGGGGTAGCTTGTTATGTACCAATAATAACACTATCTCACCATCAAATTACTATTTCTGTGGTCTCAAAATCTCATCTATTGAAGTTTATATGGAGGAAAAAGACCCAGAATAGTCAACACAATATTGAAGGAGAAGAACAAAGTTGGAGGAGTGAGGCTACCTAACTTTTAAAACTTACTATAAAGCTGTGGTAATCAAGACAGTGTGGTACTGGTGAAAGAATAGACAAACAGAGCAATGGAACAAAATAGAGCCGAGAAATAGACCGACATAAAATATAGTCACTGATCTTTGACAAAGGACCAAAGGTAATATAACAGAGCAAAGATAGTCTTTTCAACAAATGTTAGTGAAACAACTGGACATCCATATGCAAAACGTGACTCTAGACACGGACCTACCCCCTTTACAAGAATTAACTCAAAATGGATCACAGACCTAAGTGTAAAATGCAAAACTAGAAAACTCCTAGAAAATAACATAGGAAAAAACCTAGATGACATTGGGTATGACAATGCCTTTTTAGATGCAACTTCAAAGATGCAATCCATGAAAGAAATAATTGATAAGCTAGACTTCGTTAAAATTATTTTTTTTTTCTGTTCTGCAAAAGATAATATCAAGAGAGTTAAAATACAAGCCAGAGTCCAAGAGAAAATATTTCAAAAGGCACTTTTGGTAAAGGACTGTTATCCAAAATACACAAAGAACTCTTAAAACTCAACAGTAAGAAATAAACAGCCCAATTAAAATATGGGCCAAAGACCTTAACAGACATTTCATCAAAGATATAGAGGGAAAATAAGCAGATGAAAAGATGCTCCACCTCACATGTCATCAGGAAAATGCAAATTAAAACAACAGTGAGATGCCACTACACACCTACCGTGTTTTCCCGAAAATAAAACCTCAATGGAAAATAAGCCCTGGCATGATTTTTCAGGATGACATCCCCTGAACATAAGCCCTAATGCGTCTTTTGGAGCAAAAATTAATATAAGACCTGGTCTTATTTGGGGGAACACAGTATTAGAATGGCCAAAATCCAGAACACTGACTAAACTAAGGCTATGCTTGTTTGCGGGCAGGAGATATAGGAGAAACCTCTGTCCCTTCCTCTCAAGTTTGTTGCAAACCTAAAACTGCTCTCAAAAATAAAATAATAAAATCTGCCGTGCTGGAGGACCTGCGGGATCTCAGCTCCCACTCCCCACATAAGAATGCAGGACATGGTGAGGCCAAAAAGGAACACCCACGGAGCCATAGGTAGGGGAGTCATACCACTATATTCTTGTTGGCGGCTGGGTTGGAGACACAGGAAGCAGGAGCCACACAATCCGCAACCCGCTGTCCACTTCTGTGCCAACCAATCAACCCCACTTGCTAACTGCAATCTGCGCTTGCTAGCTCAGCCACCATCTTCTTGCTAGCCCCCATTTCTCTGCCAGTGTAGCCACAGCAGTTATATTAGTGGCCAATGGCTCACTGGTTACAGCTGACGGTCAACTAGCCACAGCTGATGGCCATCCAATCACAATTGATGGCCATTTACTACCTGAGTGAACACCTTTCCACATGAGGACGAGAGCCTAGAAACTGCACTCCTGGCTCTGTCCCCATAGTCTTCTTCTTTTTTTTTTTTTTAATTTCATCTAACTGTTGGCATTGGATGAGAACAATTAGGTTTCATTAATTGTTAGGTCACTTGTAAACAGGATTCAACCCCTTCCAAATGTTGACTAGACAGGCAACCTCTTTTGCCCTAATAATGCCATTTTTTTCTTTCCCAAATCATACAGCTTTCTCAGAGTTGACTCATTCTTCTATCAAGCATTTCTAAAAGCTGTGGCTCTCCTCTAGAAATGCCATAGAATTATAGAATATTAGCACTTGAAAAATCTTCCAAGTTTCTCCCAATAATTAAATCATTCCTACAAATCTATAGCCATATTTCCTCTATAAAAAATAATTCTAGTGATGAAAAGTTCTTTACCTTAGTGAGTAGTAAGATTTACATGGGAAACATCTGGTTGGACTAGTCAACACCCTGAATTAAAAGGCTACAATTGGCTGACAATAACAATAACCTATATTTTATAGTGTTTTATGTTTTACAAATGTCATTCATAAATTTGTATCCTGCAAAATATTTGTGTCCCCCAAACAACTCTAAAAGGTAGGTAAACTAAGGCACCCAGCTTCATGATGGCACCCATTTAGATGGGGAAACTACAACTCAGAGAGAAGGTAAGTGACTTGCAGAAGGACACACACAACGGCAATGGAGGAGACTTTAGCTTGGGTCCTCTGTTTCCTCATCTATCACTTTTCTTCCTATCCTATCCTACCCCTATATGATGCCCTTCAGCATTTGTATGGGACATCACAGGTCTACTCAATGCCTTCTCATTTTCCCCACAAAGATAACTTCCTAGTAGAATCACAATCTTAAAAGAGATTATTATTAAACCAAAGGATTAGTCACATTTCAGGCAGTATGACATATCCACAGTTGATTTATTTTGGGTCTTACAGCACAGGGAGCCAAATGTTCCCAAGAATGTACCAAATTACACTAAGAAGAGAATTTTAACCTACATAAGAAAAGGAATGACGCTTTAATTTGGGGATGGATTAGAAAAGCACGTTGAAATTTTCAATGTAGTTGTTTATCTCTTAAAAAAAGAAAACAACAACAACAAGAAATCGTAAAGAAGATAATTTGATTAAGATAAGGAACCGTGACAGTTTGTTACCGATATACTAGGCACTTTCTTGACACCAAAGCTCACTGTAAGAAGTAAATATTGATTTTAAAAAAGAAAGAAAAAGAAACAGAACATATTGTTTTGCCCTAAAGAATTTATATGGCAAAGCAAATATCAACATAGACAAAATAATATCACAAAAATAGCTACAGGGTGCAGAGTGAGGGAGAGATCAGTTTGGGGCTGAGGTTACTTGAAGAGATTTTCAGGAGGTGGGAAGATTTGCAAAGTTTCCTAGATGATAAGACAAAGGGAGAGGGCATTTATGTGTTTTGCATGGCATGAACTCACCAAGAAACTGGGTCTATAATATAAATATTATATAATATGGCTATATTATATAATGTATATAAGGAAACAAGGGGGAAAAGTGCCTTGCTGCTGAGAATGGAAAGGTGAGAAGTGACATGAGCTAGGAGTCTCTCTCGTTACCTGGCTAAGATGTGGAATTTGGAATGGCATGGTGGCCAGTCAGGCTCACTGCAAAGTTGAAACATGAAAATATTTTTACAGAAAAAAAAATGTTCTGTTTGCTCTTCGTCGAACAAATGCAGTAAGGAGGAACCAGGGAGATACGTAAGAGGACAACTTGTAATAATAACTACAACATACCGGGGACGTTGGGCACGAGAGCTTCAGATAGAACAATCCTGTCCTCTCTCCAGTGTGTTCCCATGAGGGAGAAATGGAAACAGTGGAGTCCACTCAACCCTGTGTGTGCGGGTGAGAGAGGTTTTCTAGAGGAAACATGGGAATGAATGTGAAAAACAGAGACTGTGCGTCAACAAAGGATATGAAGAGGGCATTCAGGGCAGAGAGAAAAGCATGTGAAAAGGGAGGGATACGTGGGAGAGAATGATGGGCTCTGGAATAGTGGTTTTGAGGAGGAGGGGAAATACAGCTGCAAATCCCGAGGATGGAAATGATAAGCAGGAAAATACACAGGAAGGGAGAGAGCGGAGAGAAAATGTGAAAAAATATATATTAACAGGACTTGGTCACTGACTGGCATTGGGAGGTAAAAGGGATGGTGGAATTTTAAAAAGTCCCTTTCTGCTAATCTTGGGACCAAAAGAATGGGAATAATGTTGCCTGTGATGAGGAGGCAGGAAAGGGTACTGTTTTTGGAGGGGAAAGATGCTAATCTTAACTCCTCATGTTGCATTTCTGGTGACATTAGAACATACTGGTGACAGGTGAGGAGAAGTTGAGAACTCAAGAGAACGTGAAATTGGACAGTGAGTCTAAGAGGAGTGCTGAAGACAGATTTAGGAACAGTCCAGGTGAAACTGAGACCATCAGTGGATCAATTACTTGAAGAGATTCAATGTATGTGAGATTATAAACGATTTCTTCATAGAAGTTGTTCACACACATCCAATATATCCAAGCATGGCATAATCCTACTGTGTACCTCCTTCAGACATTTGGAGCACAATGAATGAATGAGCATAATATTGGTAAACTAGATCTACTGACTTTCATGTACCATATCCCATTGGTTTCTATTCTGGAACTATGAAGTCAACACTTGTCAAATATTTATCAAGGTCTATTATAAAATTTGTTTTTATTTCCCCCACAAAACTTTTTTACTTGTATAGGACAGTTCAAGAGACACAAATACATCTGGTTAGAGAGTTGTCTAGACATCAAATATTTTTTGATAAAAGAATATCTTGATTAGTTAAATATAACACACATGCATCATGTTTCAAATAAAACAGAAATAGGCTTTAGAAATTAAAGTAGCTATTCTTAGCATTTATATACTGACCTCTCTCTGACCTAATTCAAAAAACATTTAGATAAAAGCTACTGCCTTTTATCTGAAAGGAAAAGGTAAGCAACAGGACTGCAAACTTTTCTCTTTATCAGAGAGGAAAGAGAAACCTCACATTTCTTTATAAACATGCTGTAGTAGGAGTCCCCAAGCCCACACCATTTTCACTCTGGAGGATTTGCTAGAAGGACCCATAGGATTCAGAAGCTATTACGCTCACGGTTATGGTTCATTACAATAGAAAGATACAGATTAAATTCAACGTAGGGAAAAGGCACATGGGGTAACGTTCAGGAGAAACCAAGCACAAGCTTGCAGATGTCTTCTCCCAGTGGAGCTGCAGAGACGTGCTTAATTATCCCAGCAATACTGCACAATAACTCACGCAAACCACTGCCGACCAGAAAGCTCACCCAGGCTTTGGCGTCCAGGGTTTTTATTGACCTCACCTACTCCAGCCTAACCCCCCTTCCAGCAAAAACAGACCTTCCCCACAGATCACCTTGTTAGCATAAACTCCCTGGTCCAACTGAGGCCATCATGGCCTCAGGCATCCAAAAACACTCATCCAGCAGAATGCTGCAAGACCTCAGAGGTAACTCATCTCCCAGGAGCCAGCCAGGGGCCATCCTGAAAACTGGCTTCTCTCGGGAATGGGCAGGGTTTGGGCAGCCCCGGCCTGCGGAGTTAGCACTTTCCTGTGCTCATGATCATCATGCTCATGATCATGTTCATGATCAGATTTCCCAATAAACATACTAATGGTATTTACTAGAAGTGGACAGATAATGAAGAGTCATAGCTGTAAAGTATTGTTAGGAGGATATATCTCTGTGTAAGTTGTTTATTGTAAATAAACTTAGAATTTACAGTGTATGGTTGGCTACCACATGAGGGATGATCACACAAACAGTTCATCAATGGGGGTATGAAGAAGTGATGTTCCATAACTCGGATTACTCCTTTTGGTCGAAAAAAATGTCTTTTTGAAAAATGTCTTGCTTAGAAAGAAGCTTGTCTATTAGATCTAAAACTAAAACTCACCCTACTGCATGAGAATAGGGCTAATTTAGGAAGCTGTGCAGAATGATCTCAGACTTCTTCAAGAAAAGGCAGTTTTATTTGTGCCTGGTGTATGCCTGATATTTTGAATCATTAGTCAAGTTTAGAGCTGATTAAGAGCTAGAATTCAAGAGAGTTTAATTTGATAATTCAAGCTTTTGTTGTGTTATCACAAGGACTCAGATTGTTTTAGGTATGTGTCAAATGGCACAAAATCAAAATAGCAACAAGTTAATTTGTAATATAACAACTTCGGGGAAGAGAGAAGTCCCTTAAATATTTTTAACACAACAGTCTAATTACATTCCCAAACCACATCCATACGCCCCATATACAGACTCTAAAGTGACTCTCTAAATAATGTCCCTAAAGAATATTTTTCATTTTGAACATAAGACTGTGATTGTCTTTCTTCTCCTCTTCTACAGCTTCTGGTCTAAGAACACCCATTTAACTCATTCAGTAAGTCATCCTGGTTGTTGGAAATGGCTAGAGTATTGATCACAGCTGCTTCAAACAAGAAACACTTCCAACCAGCAATTACCACAAACCCACAGTGAGTTTGCTCGTCCATTTCCTGCATAAGACATGTGTTTGAATTCCATGGCCATTCTGGCATCAAATCCTTGAAGAGATTACCAAGGCGTGTAAGGGTAACTCTACATATTGAAAAATTAAGAAACCACTGTTTCAGTAAAGATAATGAAGACGTATCTGCTCTAAGACTTAGAATACTTTATTCTGAGAGAAAAAGAAACTTTTTTTTTTTTTTACTAAATGCTTAGGGAAGTAAATCTAGTTTTTTCCATGATTTCTGTGACTTAAAAGACTATTAAGAATCAAAGACCCCCCAAATTAATTTTCTATTGTTTCATTTTATTTTTAGGCTGGATGAATAAATTGATTTCTAATAACAAATCACATGTCTTATTATTCTTCATTGGATAATAAGTATTTACTTTCAATAAATATCTGATATGTGGTATTTGAGGAATATATATATATGTATTATATATGTAGTATATATATATTATATATGTATTATAATATGTATATATGTATGTACATAATGTATATATGTATATAATATGTATTATATATATGTGTGTGTATATATATTTATATATACATATATATATGTTTCCTCTCAAAGACAGAACTAAAAACAATTTGTTCATCTTTCCAACAAATTTTTATTGAACATTTTCTATGTGCCAGATGCTTTTCCTTTTCCAGGTTGTGGCAATAAAATAGTAAAAAAAAAGAAATCTTCCTTCAAGGATCTTAAAATTTTGCTCATTGATAGTTTGCTACAAAACACCAATGTCTGGCACGCAACATAAGAGGTAATGGAAGAGTCAGCTTAACCATGATTCAGGACTTCCCCTCAGAGGTCACATACAGCCTAGACTTGGGAAGAAGGTGCTATTTCAGACTCCACACATTGACAATAACCTACAAACTATCATGAGCTAAATTCCATTTATAGGTTAGAAATTAAAAAGATGCATTTAATTATTGGTCCCCCAATGCTTCTGTTATCTTTTGGTGTTTATGAGAGTTAATAAACTGCCCAGGTTTCCGCAAACATAACTGGCAGTAATTCACAATTGATTAAGTTAATTAAGTAAAACAAAGCGAAAAATAATGAGAAGGAAACAATTTTTTTATCACTATTTTTGATCATGCTGTATGATCTTTTATTTTAATTTTATTTTTAATTTATTGGGGTGACAATTGTTAGTAAAATTACATAGATTTCAGGTGTACAATTCTGTATTACATCATCTATAAATCCCATTGTGTGTTCACCACCCAGAGTCAGTTCTCCTTTCATCACCATATATTGAGACGGATAAATTTTAATGAAACAGTGCATAATGCTACAAAGCTGCACCAACGAGTGTAGACAGTCTATTTAGATTTGGAGATTTTCCCCTAATAAATTGTGTGTGTGTGTGTGTGTGTGTGTGTGTATGCGTGCACACACTTTTGCTTTCAATGTGTTGTTCTATAAAGTATGGCATATTCCTAATGTTCAAAGTAATGGAAAACCAATTATTAGAAACGTAGCCTTTTCCAATACCTTGAATGTGTAATACTCTTTAATGCTGAAACTCAGATATGAAAGTATCTTCACATTATGAACACCTTATTCTTATTAATCAGAATCTCTTGATTCTAAGAAGGGGGCACAGATGTTCATGCTAAGGTTACTTGATTCAATTCAACATATTCGTGCAAGGTTTGAATAATCCTTTATTTCTTTCTTATGTGTTTGCTATGCTCCAATGAGTCTGATCTACAGGATATTTGTTGCCTACATCCAAGAGTGCTCACTGCGTATCAGATTTAGTATTATTTTCTTCCCCGGTGTAGGTACCAGCTAAAAATTGTGTTTGTAGCTTCTAGGGGTAGAATTACAACCCAACATGAGAAACAGAAGTTCAGAAATATGGGCAGTGATTTGGTATGTCTCATATCCTAATAGTTTGCACATGGTCTTTGACAGTTTTCTTTCTAAAGTCATGTTTATTTCACCACTTCTACTGTGCCTTATGATTCTTATCTCAATATGTCTATTCTAGAGCAATTACTATTGTTTGGTATTTCAAACCACACCATTTACAAGGATGCGTATTATGCAGAGACAGAGGATTTCACACGTTGGTACGATATCTATGTACCAACAAAGAGTCGATAGCTAAACATGCAGGAAGAACAAGATGATAAACACATGGCCTAACAGGTCATCTCCAGTCTTGATGAAATGGGGTCACCAGTGGACAGAACAGAAGAAAGAGATCTCATGATGTTGAAGGATGTTATGGAACATCACCCAAGGTGGGACCTTCCCGAAACTGTGTGGAACTACAGCTTCAGTGGTGTTAGGACCAGTATGAAGGGTGGTCTTAAGCTGTTGCAAGTTCATTCATGACTCCATTCATGACATTGTAGCCTCTCTCCCCAAGGAAACATGGTGCAGCTTTGATGGACTGACTTTGAGAAGAAAAGCCCTGCACCCAAATCCAGGTTCTGCCAACTGCCAGGATATCTGTGACCCTAGATTATTTAACCCTTGAGAACCAGTTTCCTGCTCCTTTTAAAATGAATTAGGGGAGAGGGATACCAATGTCAGAGGGCTGTTGCAATGATGTCATCAGTAATTGCAACATATGTGGTCATTGCTCTTCAGAGAATAACTAATAAAAAGATTACAATACTGTGACATCCTCTAGGTATACTAGTATGATGGTAGAATAAAGAAGCAAAATCACTCTGATGGTATTTTTCCTCAGTCATTTTCACTATGAAAAATGATCACCAAAGTGTAAAAACACTGAGCCACACTTTTAAGGGGGCGGGGGGTAATTAAGTGGCTCTTCATTCCTGAAGCCCAGGAATTTTTTTCTAAAGGAAGCAAGTAGCAAAGTCAGGAGCCACAGCAATCAGACAGGTGGTGTCAAGGAGAAGAGCATAGCACAGACTCTTGTGAGTGCACTTATGTCAAGAACTGCCTGTTGGAGTGATGTGATGTGTGATGTGATGTGATGTGGATATGTAAATGTGCATGTGAGAAAAACACAAGTATTAAAAAGAAAAGAAAGAAAAAACACAACTATTTACTTGTTCTAGTTCTAGTTGTACTTGTTCTACCACCATGTTCTAGTGGTATAATCTAATCCCCAGATTCTCCCTGGTGCTTATCTGAATATAAAAATATATTTTTTTCTCTATCTCATAGAATGTTTCTTGAAAAATCAAATTTCATACTGTATATAAAACTGGTTTTAATAATATGAGGTGTTATACCTGCAAACATAAGATTATAGTAAATTCATGATGATAATAGTGTAAATAGCAATTCAGATCTCAAAAAGCAGAAAATATCAGATTGTCCCTTTGTATATGGAAGTTCAAGAACTGAAAAGTAAAAATATATTTTTTAAAAAAATAGAGATTACAAACTGCCACCTAAACTTAAAATTCTGCTAATTATTAACACATTCTTATATAGAGAATATAAATTCTTGAGATGTTTGCACTTTATTTGTTATGGGCTGAATGCTTGTGACCCCCAAAATTCATCTGTTAAAGCCCTAAGACCCAATGTAATGTTATTTGGATTGAAACCTTTGGGAGGTAATTAGATCACGAGATGAAGCCCCCATGATGGAATTAGCCCTTAGAAGACACATGAAAAAGCTGATATCTCTCTCTCTGTCTCTCTCTGTCTCTCTCTCTCTCTCTCTCTCTCTCTCCCTCTCTCTCTCTCTCTCTCTCTCTTTCTGTGTGTATCTTTCTCTCTAATTATGATTGATTGCAATATGCCAATTGCTGTGCTGAGCTTCACCTTATTTATGCCTCACAACTCAGTAAGTTATTGATGTAGCTCCAGTCCAGATGTACATGAAATATATTTTATAGCTGTATTGTATCTATGTCTATACTCTAATGCCATTTGTATCAGAATCTGTGTGTATCTATATCTGAATCCATCAATCACCACACACAATGTGAGATATGTATACACACAGTGTGTTGTGTGAACAGAACTCACCAGGGCTTAAAACATTCATATTCATAAAATGAATATAATGATGAATATAATCTAAATCTGACTTTCTCTGGAATAAGGGACACCTTCTTGTGCCAGATATACGGAACAAATTAAAGATTTGATGAATCAAATGTTTTCTGGAACTTTCTGTATTTGAGGAAACTTAGGAAAATTGAAAGTGCGGAAGAGCAGTCAAGCTACATAAAATAATTACTCACAGAACACAGTGAAGATGAATGCCCAGATTTGGGGGTCTCTGAGTCAGGGTAGTGGTGGACAGGTTCTTCACATGTGTTTCACATGGGCAGAGCTACTTTGTTCAAAGAAGTTTATCCTCAGTTTAGCTCTACTGCCCTAGTAGTTAGCAATTCTGGCAATAAGTTATCTGTCAAACATATTTTTTTTTTGTATCTTCTGTGTCTAGGTCTTCATAGGTCTTTTAATATAAAGTTGTAGGAAGACACATCAGGGATTCTATTTCAAATCCTTAAGCCACATCTGGGTTCCATTTCAAATCCAGAGCCCTACAAATACATTTGATTTAGGAGACTATAGGTAATTTGCGGTTGAATTCTAGAAAATGAACCACTGTGAAAAGGACTATAGCCCAGGAGAGAATTGCAATGTTTTCTTGACTGCATTTCTGTGATATCTCTAGACCGCATCGGGCTTTCTCCCAGATGACCAGCCTAGAAGTGGAATGCTGAGTCAAAGCATGAGAACGTATTTATAGTTTCAATTATGTGCATCAATTGGCAAAAAATGTATGTTGATTTGTTGTCCTATCCATAAAATTTATGCAACAATTTTTAAAGTATTAATTTGAGAGGCAAACTGTATCTCATTGTAATTTGCATTTCTTTAAATATTAGCAAAGGAACATCATTTTACATGTTTATTAACCACTTTCACTGCTTGTTTCTTTAAATGACCTTTACTCAATAGAACATTTTTTAAATAATCATAGCATACATACAAGTAAATTAAAGAACACAGTTCTTGGAACAGATCATTTTCCTGTACTATTTAAAGAAAGGTATTAATGAAAAATATTAAATTATCAGATAATGATTGTAACTTAGAGAATCATAAATACAAGTAAACTTTCTCTATTCAATATTTTAAAGCACAAAGCTTTTATTTCTATTGTAAGCAGGGAGTTCATGCTATTTTTGCTTATTCTCTTTTATTTCAATCCAAAATATTAAAACTGAATCACTTTGATATATATATACATAACAATAATCTCTCCTTTTGTGGTTATCCTCTAAATGCTTCATTGTTTTATGGGACTATATAACTTTCAGCTTAAATAACAATTCATCTACCTAATAGAAAAATTCTCCAAAAGAGACGTGTGTGTGTGTGTGTGTGTGTGTGTGTGTGTGTGTGTGTTTAAAGAAACTAGCATTCAGCAACAGTACTGAATTAACAACTTTTTTTTTACGTTAAATTGCTATCAGGGTACGATTTCATATGGGGGAGGTAATAGAATGGTAAGATGTTTTTGGGTTTACCTATCCTGAACTTGGTGAATTCAGATTTTAAAAAGTTTCATTATGTCTCTCTCCAAATCTCCAGAGCCCGTAGTCAACATTCCCCAAACTGGATATCATGAGCCTCCATGCTTTCATACATTTCTCCATATTATTATGCCCTACTCTTCCTGGTATTTCTGACACTAATACTCAAATCTCCTCAAATCCACTGGCGGAGCCCGTTTTGGGTGTGAGATTTCCACCCGACTCTTTCCATCAATACAAATGCTAAGGGCCTGGGCAAGCCCCACCTTAGCCAGGAAACCTGCTCTAACCAGTTCAGCTATACTCAACTCCCACTTTGCGAACTGCTGTTGCACTTGTTTTCTGTGCCACACATGCTATTGCTTGGCCATCTGCTCTGTTGTTGGGGTATTTAGGTTTTTCTCATATGGATATCTTTTGTTCAAGTAAAGGTCAGGTGAAAACACTTATTCCCTACTCCTGTCTTCTACATGGAGGGTCCTAACTAGAAGAAGAAGCCTTAACTTACCCCATATCCTACCCTCAATTTGCTCCTCCCAGACTGTTATCTTCATCTTGGAAAACAGGCCCTGAGGATGGAGGAGCTCTGTCCTGACCAGAGCACGCAGGTCCCCACTGACGCTTGTTGGGGTGATTCCCCGAGTCTCAGCAGACATGTGATAGTTAACTGTTTCCATTGTGAATCAACACCAGCCCTCACATTCCTACATTATGCTCAAGTTCAGCTAATGGCAATCAATATGTTCCCTATTCATTACTTCAATGGAATGTTGTATTTCTAGATTATTTTCTTGGGGTCATTTATAGGCCAGAAGAAATTTAGATAAAGAGGGTAAAAATAACTATGGTATTCTATGCTGCACAATACGACCAGAATAAATCAAATGTTAGAGGGTTTTGAGAGTTGTCACTGGATGTTGTATGAGCTTCACGAGAATCTTATTTAAACATTTAAGCATTTCTGCCTTTTGAAACAATTCTACCAGAAAATGTAAGGACTTGTTCTCATATCTTCTAAAGTGCATTGGGGTCCCTAACAAGGTTATTATTCCTCCTTTGCTGTGTATACCACGCCCCTAAATCTCTTCCTAGTAGCTATATGGGAGCAGTTGAGCAGAGACACCAGAATGTTGGTGGGTCATTGAGAGCACATGACCACCAGTTGACACTCCAGCTGGACCCAGGCACTCCGAGGCTTCTCACCCCTTCCCTGCTCTTGGAATGCACGCCTATGTTCTGCTCACCATTTCCATAGCTGCAGCCATTTCAAAGACATAACCTTGAGAGAGTAACGTGTTGACACCATCTGGATGGTATACATGACTGAACCTAGGTAAGGCCTCTATGTAAATTGTTAAGACTCTGGTGGGTGGGGAGATCTACTCATCTTGCAGTTACCAAGACAAGCCTCATATATAATTCCCTTGCTTATTAAACCTGCCACCTACCAATCTGGAATGGTGTGCCTCTTTCTCCGGTCTTCTCATTGCCCTCCATATACAGGGACCAGTTTCAGATTTCACCCAGGAAACTCCTGAGGTTGTGAAACAACACAGATAAACACCTATTTTACATCCATGGCTTTTAACAAATTTCTACCCAAGGTCTAAGAATCAACTGGTATATGGTGTACAAATAATAAAAGGAAAATCGTCCTTGCTTTAGACCAAAATTACACTTAAAAGAAATTAAAATATTTAGCATCTTATAACCCCTTAACTACTTCCTTTGGAATGTTTTTTCACTGATGAATTTCAAGACAATGTAACAGTTTTACTGTCAAAGGCTTGGTACAGAAACTGAGGGGATGGGCCCGCCTACATCTGCCCATTAGGGTGAAACAGAAAGAGTGAACTGACTAGGGCACAGGTGCAGTTCTTAGGCAGAATAAGCTGATAATGATTAGTCAGGGCCCCAGGTCTCCCAACGGGACAGTAATGGGAAGGCAGAAGGAGCTTGGACTGGGATCAATGCGGAGGCCCCAGGTTTCTGACCCAGGACACACAAACAACATGAAGTGAACCTCAGAGTAACAGTGTCCTGGTCAATGCTGGGCTAATAAACCTCCAGTTTAAGTTGACAGCTGGGATGACCTGTGTATAGCCATCCAGAGAACCGAAGTACAGAGTAATGTCAAAATTTCCCTGAAACAGCGCAAGTTCTTCCTGCCTCTGTCTGATCATTCCGTAACTAGTAGAGCAGAAAAGGGCTGAAGAATCCATCTACTTGTGAGGGGTAGAGGAGATCAGACTCGGGAATGAGGTGGGATGGGCAAGCTAAAGCAAAATGTTCCAACTCATGTTTCCTGTGTATCTGTTCCACCCACACTCTCCACAATGTATTACCTAGGCAACTCCTACATAGATTAGGAAGCTATTTGATTCTCTAAGCTTGTGGATATATAGCATCAAAATAGTCTGTTTCTTCTTTTAAAAATCAAGTATGGTAAACCATTTTGGAAAATAGTTTGGCAGTTTCTTACCATTGTAAACATATACTTACCATAGGACCTAGCAGTTCCACTCCTTTGTTTACTTAATAAAGTAGCTATTATTACCATTTTAGAAACGAGTAAACTGAGGCTTTATGAAGGATAGGTGACTTACGCAAGGTCACAGAGATAATGTGTGGTGGGAGCTGACATTGGAACTCAGGGGTGTTGTCCCTTTTCCCTACCAAATCTGGAATTCCATTACATCATTGCTACTACTTTAAAAAAAATATCAACCCAAGTTTAGCTTAGAGAGGAAGCAGTCATAAAAATGAAATACCTTTTTTTAATATCTCATTCATTAAGCAAACCATATTTTTCTAAATATTTGCATCACAGTGATTTTAACACCAGGTATTTCTTGTTTTATTAAAATATGTGAATACTTAACATGCCCAATCAATTTTCTATGGTGCTGACTTCATGAAAAGGGACTACACGATTAATACTGACAATATTTTGCTAGAGCTTTATGATGACCAAATTCTCATTTTAAGACTTGTTTGATTGGGAAAAAATGAAACATAACCACGTGGTTAGATGTCATAAGTAAAGCAAAACTTGTTTTTCTTTCCCCCAGAAAACGATTTAACATTCATTTCCAATTTGCTTGCTAGCTTCATATTATAGATACATAGAACCTATCTTTACTAATTTCTCTATTCTTTAGAAATAAACATAAACCTGTCTAGAGAAGAGAGAAATTACAAAAGATAGCTAGGTTCTATGGATCTATGATTTGATGCTAGCAAACAAATTGGAAATGAATGTAAAATCGCTCTGGGGAAAAAAACCACAAAAAACAATTATACCCTTTAATATAAATAGGCCAGGATTTTACACCTCATTAAAGATGGAAACTGCACATGACTTGTGAGGGCTGACAGTCTGTTGGAACAAAAATCCTGACTTCACCAAAGGAACATTTTATATTCTTTGTACTGACAACTGGCTAGAATCCAAAGAGAATAGCTGAGAGCAGGTATGTAATGTACCGCCAGCATGACTCCAGTTTGAGAGGAAGTGACTACTATTACTGAATTTTATTGAAACATAAATAACTTTTCATTGGAGAAGAGGTCTCCTTTCTACGTGAGTCATTATTTTCAGTAAGTGAAGGTCTGCCAACAACGTGGGTCAAAAAGGAAAACTACCCAAATTTACACAATCATAGATCAGGTTCTGTTTAGAATTTCCATTATTTTAACTTAGCAATAAATGCGTGCCTATGAATTCAGGACTTAAATTAGTAGGAGCCTAATACACATCCAGCAACAATCCTTAAGTAATTTGGCTTCCTCTGTTTCTTGCCTACCTCTGCATCCATGTCCTAACGAAATTTTTGAATTTTCATGAAAAGACCAGCATATTTTCAATATGTATACTTTAATTTTTTTCCTCATTATGACATTTGCATGACAGACCTGGGTTAATCATGTTAAACTATTTGCTACATGCTTTTAAATCTACGAGCAGTGAGAACTAGGGACAGTGCACATTGTCAGATGCCCTTCAAAGTCAGTTCTCTGCCTGGAAACCCTTGAATGCTGTGGCTACTGAGTTGGTTTTATAATTTGATTAAACTAAAACATTGGGATTCTGTTAGAGCTCAAGTCAGTCTCAGGCACAAAGGGAGAATACCAGCTCTGTCTTGGAGACCAAACATGTCTGAATAATTGAGTTTTTCCCTATTTTAGTCTGAATTCTTGGTTTAGAGTTCATAGAAAGCACATGGGGGGGGGGGAAGCACATATTCTCGAGTCCCTGAGGGAGGTGGGAGGCAACAGGTGCTGAAGGCAGTCCTCTAGCATCTGTACCTTAGATACTTGAAAGAGGAATTTTTTTCCATCAAAAGGACTGGGAATGGGAGCACAAAATAGGGAAAGATGGAAGGGAGAGTGGAGTGCTGACTGCAGAGAAGAGAGCCCATATATGTAAACATGACCAAGGTATGTATTAGATATCATGAGCTCAGGAAATAAAATGTGATGTCACTGAGTACAACCTAGATTTTAATAGATGATTCAGATGAGGGTTTTCTTTTTTCTTCCTTAATTGCCTTTGTGGGCTGGGGAGCAAGTCCAAGAATAATAGCAAAAACTATGTGGGTACTCTTACAAAATCAATTTACAGATTGTAAAAGACCTTCTGCCGATCAATTCTTGTGGTAACATGAAATTTCAACTTCAAACAAGGACAAATTTTACAAAAATGTTTCATCCTCGAACAAAGCCTCTCTAATGAAAAATCATGTATGCCAGTCCTGATTTTATTTACATGTAAAAAATGCATTAGAACATAACAGCAAGCATTTTGATTTAAATAAGAACTATTCTAAAATAATATAGATGATAAAACCAAGCTTACCTGATTGGTTCCCTTTGTGGTACTTTTTAAAGTGCTGGTTTACATTAAAAGGCACAGTATTTCAAGCAATACCATTTAACACTACCTTATCTTGGCAAAAAATGCAATCATTACTGACTGAAAAACATAGAAACCACATAAGGCTAGATGTTAATAGTATGGTGAAGTTGGCGTGCTGTTACTATGTGATATGGCAATGAAAGCATTAATAATTCCTTTTGGAATTATTAGTGCCTAAATATTGTGTTAGACTTTCAGGCCATGGCCAGGTCACCTGATGGGCATTTATTATCTACACGTGGGAAAAAAAAGGAAACCCTGGACTCATTTGGGCTTCATGGAGAGCTGCGAAGTTATCCCTATCCTGAGTGGCAACTCAAAGAAGTGCTGAAGACATGGCCATCTGGTCATCCGCTCAGAAGCCAGCTCTCTCTTCCTCCCTACACTGACCCCACACTCCTCACAACTCAGCTTCCCTCTGTTTCTCCCTCTGCTGTCTCAGTTTATAGAAAGTCTCTACTTCTAAAGCTTTCTTTATAAGTCAAAATGACCAAGAAAAGAGAATTTGATTGGATCTATTACGTACTATCCAACATGGAGCCTTTCTATTAGTTCGAGTCCTCAAACCAGATCACCTCATAGGCTGGTGGGCTCTGTACATCTAGGCTACGCAAAAGGCTGCTTTGGGCATAAAGGCCTGTTGGATCAATCAGTAAGGGTCATGATAACCAAGTCTTACGACAAAAAACATGGCAGCTTACATAGGAGAAACTGTGGCTACTTACAAGTAGCACTCTGTCCCTAGAGTGCCATGGCTTTGTCTCTAGTCCAAATATGCAAAAGACTGTTAGTGAGGACACAAAAATGAGTAAGGAAAGGTCACTGCCTTCATAAAGCAATTTCAAACTATAATAGTTTTTAAGTAGGATTTCACTAAGGTGTCTTCACCAGGGTTTTGAGTTATCCTTCAGCCTTAGCTTAGAGAACCACCATCCCTTAGCCATTCAGCATGTTCCAAGACAGATACTTGAAATAAACTTCTCCTTGACATTCCCAGGGGAAATGCATCACTTTACAAAGAAGATTGCAACAAGTTTACATCTTAAAGAAAAAAATAAAAGATTTTTGTAAGTAATATTATTCTCTAAAATTATTAAAGTAAAACAATTCTTTTCCAGATTCACTTAAATATGGCATTCTTCAAATCAGCAAATTTGTCATGTTGCTTATTGAATAAACATTTACCTCCATCAACAAAATAGACATTTATGTCTTTACCTCACATCTTGTGGTTGTTTTCTATCCATTTCCACTACTGAACTGTTAGTTCCTTGAGGCTGGGCGGGGTGTCTTTCATCTGCATCACTAGGACACAGCCAAGAGTATGTGTTCCATACATGTATGCTGATTGAATGAGTGAAGCTATTGTCTGGATTTAGTTGCTTTTAAAAATAAATGTCTTTTCCATTCTAACTAGTAATCAATATGCATTGAGGCCATTAGATTTCACAAGCATGCGAAACCAAAGGGGATCTTCAAAGGAGCAAGCAGTCAGGGATAGAAAGCAGATTGCAAGGGGTGACGTGAGGTTAGCATGAGGTATATGACATTAATAGCAATGAATGCGGCAAGTGCCTTTGCAAAATCCTGTAATGGAAGAGGAAAGACAAGATTACTGGATTAGGGAAGATTCAGGAAGACGGCTGTGATTGTGACTGGAACTAAAACATGCCAGTCTATTGAAAGGAAAGAGTAAATACAAGAGAAGCTAAAGGGATAAGAAAAATAAGGGCTACTTTTTGGAGAATGATCCAGCAGAAGATATGAGTAAGAAATGAAGAATAAAAGACGAGAGCGGAGTTAACCTTGGAAAGGAGAAGAAACTCTTCCACCTTTGGGATGAGGTTGAAAGTAATACAGATGAATTGAGAAACAATTTCATCTAGTTTGTACAATAGATTAAAAATATATTAATGGGAATAGACAATACTGTACTATTAATCTGAGGGGGTGTGAAATTTCATATGAACTGTACAACTAACATTTGCTTAGGCTTAGGATTTATCTTATTCTAGAAATGATGTTTTGTTGCTTCCCTGAAAACAATATTCTTCATTTACACATAATGTACATATCATTCTGTAATAATAGCAGGGACTGTCAATTTTAGTTTGCAGTTTTTTAAATCAGCAAGTATTGTAGCAAATATAATTACCAAAATTAAAATTTGTAAATCTCATCTGTATGATCATCTAAGCATAAAAGTTTCTAGATCATCAGTTTATTCATAGATTGCAACATAAATTAATATACTCTTGGTCAAGACAGCTTCCATTACACACAATTTAGCTTTTCCCTCGTTAATTAAACTTGGTTGGAAGCAAAACAAAAAGTTTTAGAATCATCTAGCTATTGATAAACGTTGCAAAAGCAAACAAGAATTGAGAACCAAAGTGACATGAAGCAAAATAGCCATGGGTTGACTTATTCCAGAGCAACCCTCTGTTCACCAGGTGGCTTATTACCACAAGGATACAGCAGAAAAGTGTTGCTGATCGTGAATAGTACACGCCATGTTGATGAGAAGTAGCAGATAACAATCTCAGTCCTGTGGCAGCCAGTCAGAATGTGCCAGAAAGCACCTTCCAGGCTTGGATTAAGGTAGTGTCTACCTTCCATCATCACCAAAGAGCTTGGATTTCCTAGAGCCATCTTCAGTGTCACCTACAATTGCATTCACTTCCAATAGACAGAAGCAAAAAGCAATCCTCTGCAATTAAGAGTAGTTCTTGTAATTTGCACCTATGGGCAGTTAGCGATGAAGCACTGAAGATACAGCAGGGCCTCTATTCAATGGTGCTGTGATCAGTCAAAGATGTTACTAGACGAATCACTTCTAGAACGTGAGGCTGTGCTCTTCTGTTAACAGCTTGAGCTGGACTCTCCTAAGGAGTAGCTCTGTCATGATACCATGTTGTAGTTTGGCGCTTTAAGTGACATTACTAGAGGGAATCATGACTGTTAGTGGAGGGGATGGGGCGGGGGAACCAAATGGGCTTCTCCTAGATGAAGTGGCAAGTTAGCAGCAGCAATGTCTGTTAAATTCATGTGGGAAAATATGGAAGCAGCTACCATGCTCTGCTGCCAATAAGCTAAAGGACAATTCATTATACCTAGATATTCCTGAACAACCTGGATGTTATGCAGCACTTTCAAGACAAGAAGCTAAAAGACAAAGATGGTGGCAACACCAGCAATCTGGCTCAGGGTTCCATTCTCCCCAGAACACGCTCTGTCCAGGTGATAATATACATCTGTGTGCAGGTCACAACTATCTGGCGGTACCTCATGGCATATTTTTGCATATTGAATTAAAATTTTCTCTCCCTCGTTATGCTATTGTCTATTCTGTTGCAGGACTTCAATTAAAAGATCGGATTTTTAAAAAATCATTTTTTAAAGACATGAATAGAGAACTACCTTTTTACTTTGACCAACAAGTATATGAAAATATGCTCAACATCACTAGTCATCAGAAAAATTCATATCAAAACCACAATGAGGTATTACCTCACATTCATCAGGGTGGTAACTGACTAAATAAATAAATAAACAAACAAATAAATAGATGTTAGAGAGAACGTGGAGAAATTGAAACCCTTGTCCTACTGGTGGGATGGTAAAATAGTGCATCTACTATGGAAAACCATATGGAGTTTCCTCAAAAAATTTTAAAAATGTAACCTCCACGTGATCCAGCAATCCCACTTGTTTTTATCCACAAGAATTTTTAAAAAGGATCTTGAAGACATATTTGTCCTCTCATGTTCATAACAGTGTTGTTCACAATTGCCGAGAAGTAGAAGCAATCCAAATGTCCACTGATGATGAGTAAAAAAAAGTGGTATACACAAACAACGGTTTTATTCAACTTTAGAAAACGAAATGTTACAACTTGAAATGAACGTTGAAGATATTACGCTAAGTGAAATAGGCCAGTCACAAAAAGACAACTACTGTATGATTCCACTTATAATGCAAACCCAAAGCAGTCAAATTCATGGGAACAGAAAGTAGAATGGTGGTTACCAGGGGCTGGGGTCACGGGTGAAACGAGGAATTATTTAATGGGTATAGTTTCAGTTTTGCAAGATGAGAAAGTTCTGGAGATGCATTGCGCAATGTGACTATAGTTAACACTACTGAACTTTGAAAATGGTTGAGATGATACATTTTATTTTTTAACCAAAAATTTTTAAATGAGGTTAAAAAAATCTTAGTTTACATTAAGCATTACCTCAGACATTTTGTCAGAAATTAATTTCTGACACAAGAGACTTCGAGGTGAGGGCAGAAAACTCAGTGCCTGCACCTTTCCCACCACTGTGAGGGAAAAGCAGAGCGTCGGTGCCATCTGAGTGCCCCTGGGAGTGACAGCCTGGGCTCTCACTTACCCAGGGTGAGTCCAGGCACCTGATGAGGGGCCGCCACGCCCACAGCTGCCAAGCTGCAGCACAGTTGGATCCACTTCAGGTAAACTCTGAATGTGGGAGAAAGTAATAGCTGAGAGAGCCTGAGACAGATTCAGGATTCCCGGCTGGGCAACGGCACAAAAGGTCAGGCCGCTTTTTACTGGTGGAAGGGAACCTATGATTTAAGATCCCCTTTCTGTGATGTAAGGAAAAGGATTGGTGAAAGATTTAAATTCTTGGAAAACACACAGGGCGAGAATGAACAGAGGGCAACAGAGGCCAGGGGACAGGGGCAGGGGACCAGGCCGGCACACCAAACCCCATCTCCCCTTATTAATTTCCTCAAGCAGATTCAAAACTAAGTGAAGCTGATTCTCAGTTTATTGTAAGTCTTCTTTATTTACAGTATAAGTCTTCAAAAGGTCAAGGCAGTTTTATTTCTTAAATAACATGTCAATCATATAAAACAGCTAGAACCAAAGTAGAGAAATATATACAATATAATACATTGAATATTTTCAATATTGTTAATTGAATTTTTCACACTAAATTAGAAGAGGCTGTAATGATTTACAATATCATTTCTCTAGTTAAAATTAAACCCGTCAAAAGACATAATGTACACTTTTTTACAAAATCAGCACAGAAGCATTAATAAAAATGCTCATGACTGTAATTTTAATATTTCTATAATACACTGCACCTGTGTTACAAAAAAGAACAAAACAAGAAAAGGCATTGCACTATATGCTCTGAATACTGCATAAGCCAGTATGTTACTAAGGAATACTGAATGGCCTGATCTATTTCTCCATCAGGCTCACTCGCAATAGTTTCCACTCTATTAGCTAAGCAAACTTTCTACAAGTAGATTACTTTCCGTGGTAGTATTATACAAGTGCACTGCTAAGGGGTAAAATGCCAAGGAGAAATTAATGCTACAAAAACCAATCCAACCCTACTTTTTACACTATCCAATAAAAGCCAAAGCTAGAAAACCAATCACTGCTGAATCAAGGAAAAAATTATAAGCAGGACATTTTATAGGAAAATTTGAGTATCTATTAATTTAAAATAGTCAAGAGACTACAAAAGGGTTTGCAACAGCTTATTCCCCTTATTTTTCTCAGGCGTGAGTAAGAAAAAGTAAATCCTTTTATTTTTTTTTAATAAAATTTTGATGGCATCAAAAAGCTTCACATTTGTAAATAAGATTTTTACACAATACAATGTTTATGTAGTTTTCTTGTGCTATGTGCTAGCAATTAATCTCAGGATTCATATTTTATTCTAAGGAAGAAAGTATTAAGATTTCTTCCTTACTCTTAACTTTTCAGCATTAATATTCTCCAGGCCTCGAAAGGGAATTCAAGAGAGGTAACGTCATTCAATGCTTAACACTGAGTAGCACAGTATTTGAAATATTTCATACATATGGGTGGCCTAAACACGAGCAGCAGGGGGCCAGGGATACAGTTCTACCACTCACAACAAATTACATTTTATATTCCTTCTTCATTAAGACAGTTTTAAAAGGACAGATCACCCTTGCAAGGCAGCAAGTATCACTTCAGATTATATTATATTGGAATTTTTTTTAGTCACAAAAGTATCTAATTGGCAGGAGTACTTTGAAAAAACAGTTCTTCAAGTCATGGACAAGGAAAACAAAATAAAAAAGACACATAATTATTTTCTGGAGCCATTCCAATGAAGGATCCAAGCCACACATATGGTACTGAGACTAAAACAGAGACAACCAACCTGATTAGAGCCAGGGGAAGACACTTTCCATTGGAGTGTTCATGACTGGGGGTGCAGGAAACAGACAGGATAAATAACCCAAAGTATCTTGACAGAAAAAATGAACAGTGAGACAAAATAGTGTTTGCATTCAAAATGAGATGCAACATCCATCGTTCCTGGACAAATAAGAAATTAATAATGTTCCATATGTTTCACTCCTGTAGAACTCTTTTACTAGTTTTTGACATCAAAACTGAAATCACCAGTGTTTTGTATGTTTTCAAAAGGCACACCACATTTTAAAAAAAAATGCTTATCATCAGATCAGTCATAAGACCGTGGTCACGTTGCTTCTAGTTCAAAACAAACCACGTTTCTAATAAGCACCATACACCAAACTAATGCTTTCATTCTCTAAAGCAAACTTTCCAAAATGTTCCTATTTTATGTATTATAGTCTCTGTAACTGGAATGTATCCAGATTTGTTCTTATTATTATGTGAAAGTTACAAAAAAAGTGTGCTATATTATAGGAAGCCTGAAAAGAGTAGAATTTTTACAACTTTATAAATCCCCGTAATATCCTTGTTATGGAAAGAAGCCAAGAGGAAATATTCAGTTACATTAGTACGCTTAGTACTTCTGACCACTTTTTAAACAACCACTCTATTAAACAAGAGGTTCCTTACTAAGACTATTTTACCTTTTACCAATTCTCAGTAGTCAGAACTGGCCTAGAAACTCCTGCAGAAAGTTAGGAAACAGGGATGTCCACAGTGGAAACTTTCTAATTTTATAGATATCACTTATATTGCTGGTTATATTGAAAAAGACACTTTACCATTACAAAAAAAAGCAAGTGCTTCTATCTCACCCAATTTCTTGGATCGGGCCTATTTTTTATATTACATATGTTTCACATGAAAAAAAAATTCTTCATTAATCAGTCTTCCTAATCAGACTTTATACTAAAACTTTGGGGATTTAGTCATTGTGGACTCATTTACTGATGTTTCCCTGAAAATTGAGGGAAAAAACCTAGAGTAAGAGTGTGCAGATATGTGCAGGTTAACATATTAATTGCACAAATGTTGTTAACAAGTTTTAAAAAGGCTTGAAGTTAATGGCTGTAACCTCCTGTCATCCACAGAGAAGTAAAGACAGAACCTGAAAAACATCAAACATACTGGAAAACAGGGTAAGATACAGAACATGGCAGGATTCCCAATTTAAGTCAAATTCCTCAGTAAAACAAGAACAGATTGTGTCAACCCATTTAACTGGCCATTAATAGAATAATTCAGAATTTTTCTAAAGGTTTCAGAAATTCTGATAATAGGAAACATTAAACTGTTACATAAGAAACAACAAAAAATTCACCAGCTCTACAAATGAATTCCAAGTACAAAAGGTGTCAAATGTGATGCTAAGAGAATCACAATCTATGAGACATTATTTTCTTAATAAGATTGTTAGCAAATATGATAACCCATTTTCACCCTATCTCCTCATCTCTAACCATACATTTGATCTTAGCCCTTGAAATGTGTCTATATTTAAGCTTAAGTGAAAAAATGTGCACACAACTTTCCAGCCTAGGGATAGCCACTTTGTAGGTATCAAAAACTAAAGTGTAAATCCATAGCTTTAACCCTTCAGTTACAGGCATCCTGCATAGCCACAAAACTGAAAGGCCCTGGGAACAGTGGTGAATGGGAGGAAGAAATAAAACATGCAGCTTATTTTCGGTCCTTTGTTCCAGCCCCCTTTCCTTCACGGTCCATTTCCAACTGACTGCCTCATTTCAGCAGTTCATACCTAAGCCTGTCCAGTGGTCGGGTACCATCAGGAAATACTTGTCCATTGCTTCACAAAATCTAGTCCTGTACAACTCTGGAGAGACCACAGTTGGCATTTTACCTAAGATTATGAAAGAGAAAAAGAAAGCTATCACATAAATGATCAGCCAACTCACTTCAACAACTACATTCTTTCATGTAAACTGCCCGAAAGACATACACTCCAGCAGTCTCAGAAAGGAGGCAGGGGTGTTGTTCACTGAGCCACATGACATGGGACAGGTCCTTCCTGGTAGGAGTTTCTACTTTTTTTTTTTATTTATTTATTTATTTAAAGAAGGGCACAGTACACAGTGGTCCATGTGGGGATCGAACCAGCAACCATGGCAACCTTGCTGTTATCAGCACCACGCTCTAGCTAACTGAGCTAACCGGCCACCCCGCCTCCACCCGGAGTTTCTATTTTAAAAGACAAGCTCTTGCCTAGAGATGAAGATATATGAAAGCAAAGGGGGCAAGCAGTGTTCAGAGAACTTAGAAGATTTCAAGCGTTAATTAAATACAGCCTCTCATTTAGAACCTCTGCCCCCCCCCTTTATTTTTCAACTTTTCATTTTGAGAATCTCTGGCATTTTAACACAAACTTAAACCCAATATTTCCCCACCTAATTAACTCCCTTTATTATTTGATCATTTTGGAAATGATAAGGAGAGATAACCACTTATTTTTTAAGAATTTAAAAATATCCATTTTTTAAATGTCAACTGATAAGGAAAACATGAGAACAGTTTAAAGAGTAAATAAAATGAAAATGCTGCTCACCTTGCCCTCCTAAAATTCCTGTTGATTTCACAACCATCTCAAGTTTTTTGTCCCATGTAAATGTTCGAATATAATCTGTTGCAGGGAGCAATATTAGCAGTAAAGTTATGTTAATAAACATAAGCAAATGACTATAGTAATTACTATTACTATTACTTCTACAATAGTTAATGTTTATTGACAATCTGGTAAGTGCTGTCCTAAGGGTTTTTTTCCCCCATATTAATTTATTTAATCCTCACAAAAACCTCACGGGACTTCACTTATAAGTGACTTTTGAATACAGACATTTTTGGTAAAGATAATGAAAATGGAAATGAGGAAACTGAATAAAAATAGAGGGTATTAGAATTTAAAAACTATTGCTTTCGAATTTTCAAATGAAAGTTGGTGAAAATATTCAATAAGCTATCACTAGACCAGGTTCAGTATGATCTTGAAATTTTATTCTGTTTTCAATCATGAACATGAATTATAAGCAAGGTATGCTGTTGACTTACCTATAATTCCAACTACCAGCTCATTGCTGGTATCATCTCGTCCAACCAGCAAAGAATAATCTATAATGAGGTGACTAGAAAGGAAGTGGGAGTCGCTACGAATTGAGGCTCTCAGCACAGCTTTGGAATGAGAACGGATATACAGAGGATTGTCTCGAACCATCTTTAAGAGATTTTCATCCAGCAGGACTACATCACAACTCTCTTTCCCAGTATCAGTTTTCACATTTCTATTCCTAAGTGAACCCTTCAAATCAAAAACCTAACAGAAAGAAAATCCTCGGTTATTTTTGTTAGTTGCTACAAATGATTAATTAATATAATTAAATTGAAAAGGCAGAAAGGTTCCCTGTAACTACTACCATTATATATACTTTTAAATTTAATTTAAAAACTTAATCATAACATGTATAACGTAAGTCGTTAAATGCATGCATAATTGTATAATACATAAAATGCATAGTGATATAACTGTATCAAATGAAACACCAAGTACTCAGTAAACATTTCAGAAATAACTGACCCATTTAATCGTCTTTAGAAAACATCACCAACTAACTCCAAATATGTATCATTGGAATAGAAAGCAGTTTAAAAATCAGACGCAAATTGTCTTAGGAAACTTAAAAGTTTTGATACCAAAACTCTGTAATTACTATGGCAGCCTAGAAACAACAGCATATCTCTAGGAATTTGGGGATGGTAGCAAAAGCAACACACTCAAAGGTCAGGGGACTTGGGTACAAGGCCAGCGACCTGAGGTGTATTTAACAGACCGCTGCTAGTCAGTTGTTTCCTGGCTCATGATGACATAAAGGGCTAGTGCCAGGATGTAAATCAATTGTATCGTGAAACACACTGTTTAGTTCAGTTGATGTTTTTCTCATAGCAAGACATTCTCAATGAAGAAGCAGTGCATTGAATTACATTCTAGTACAAGCTCCTTATCTCACCACATTCTGGAAACAATTCAAGAACCAGCACTTTGAAGGGTACTGTTCTAGAACACAGACAACCTGAGTTCTAGGTATATCTTTGTGACTGTCAAGTACTTAATTTCTCTGGGTTTTAGTTTCTCCATGTTTAAAACTGAGAGGTGGAATTATCTGCCCTCTAATTCTGTGTTTCTAGGATACTGAATATGTTAAATTTTAGGATCAGTCCACAATATTCCTGTTTATTCTTTCTTATAGGGTTCAACTAGTGAAAAGTTAAATTTGGCTGAGTAACCAATTTAATATTAACCATCACAGAAGATGTTATTCTCTAATTCAATACATTCAGGAACCAGAAGTACAAAGGGTTCTAGTAGCTAAATGCTTTGCACAGTCCAATATCCTTACCTGAGCCATCTTTCTCCCATAGAAAAGATTTTCCATGACAAGGAGATCTAACTTCTTCTCAGTGTTGTTCTGAGAATTCTTATAACCAATTCTGTAAACTCCAAGAATTTTGGCTAATGCAGTGGGCCTCTAAATCAAGAAAAGATGAAAGTTAACTCTTAGAAAAAAGGATTACTTATAACTTAATAGTGATACCTGGATTATTCATGTAATATCCAAACAGGATTTTCTATGAATATAACCAAAGGACCTTGAAAGAAACTCGAGCCCTTGAATCTCAGGAGCAAGTAGCAGCGATGCCAATAAAGAGATTAGATCCTCAACATTCTCACAACTGCTCAAATTCACACATACTATTATGACATAGGATTTCCCCAATAACATGAAATAAATCATAAATGAAAAAAGAAAACCATGTGACTCCCTCATCCTCTTACTGGGAGGGTCACTGTGCAGTGACAACTGGGCAGACCTGCGCCACAGGCTCCTCCTCTCTTCCTGCCTAAGGGACCCACGCACTCAATTCTCAACACGTTTCAAATGTCTGTCTCAGCAAATTACAAATCACTAAATGGGCAGTTATATTCATTCAATCTTAATGTTTTTAATTTACTTTTATACATATACTCGTTAAATGCAACTTGCTCGAGACCTCTTGGTTCCTCACTGGCAAAGGTAGGAAAGAGCTTGACACCACGGCATTCTATCACGTATCAGTAGCACACCAGAGATCTAGCCGTGCCCTGTTTATATCTTAGCGCGGAGGAAACTGCCATCAGGACTCTCTCTCAGGATGTGAAAAAACCCAGAAAACTCAAATTATAGATCACGGTTTGGGATTTCTACCTTTTGTTGAACAGCATTTGTAATATAATTGAAGTAGTGCGGTGCAAAATCGAGGAACGACTGGACTTCCAGACGAGGCATTTGCTTCAAAATGAATCGATCATCTACAAGGCAGAAATTTCATGTGTTTATTCACCCACAGTATTTACTGAGGTAATCTATAATAAATCATTCCAAAGATCCCAAACGATCTGTCTGCTTCATGTTTTTAAGGAATATTTTCTGATGTCACAGAGAAAATTCTGATCAGAACATGGTTCAAGTAATTCAACAGTTGAAAGGGCTTCTAAGGACATACAGAGTCAAGAAGCCTATTTTTGACAGAAAGTAACACCCTTAAATTCATAGCTAGATGACCTACTTTCTAAAACTAGTAACTAAAATTTCATAAACTCCTCTGTTAGCAATCCAATAAGTAACAGTTATGGAAGTTCTTATCAAGCAACATCGTTCCTGCTGCATTATTTCCAATAATTTTGCTTTCAGTGGGTCTGGAGAATGAAATGTGAAGCACATGGTCATGATCTTCTGCAAACCTTAGTAGGTTAGGAACTTGGACTTCCTATTATTTTCAGGCCAAATATTTCTGTTTTTGTCTTTCTCTCATTAGCTCTGCGGTACCCTTTTGAGTTTTCAAGAAGTTCTTGTTACTAATGACATTTGGAAAACTCAGGACTAAAAAATATTTAATAAGCATATGATCAATGTTTGTCTCATTACACACCATGTACATGTATATTCTTTTAAATATTTTATGACATAGCATAAAACACAAATGTAAAAACAAAACAAAAAAACAGAAAACTTTGTTTGCCAACTGACAGTACCGTACTACCTCAGCTACAGTCATTCATAAATTGTCTGAGGGAAAAAGATGGGTGCTATTTAATTAGCTAATCATTAAAAAGACTTAAACCTTCAGTCGCATAGAAAGCAGCTCCTGATTTGCCTCCTCGGGCCTGCCAGGGTGACGAGTGGGAGAGGGAGCGAATGAAATCTTCTTCACTGCTGCCCAAAATCACTTCCCGCATCTTATGAAACTCTCCCGCATAGTAGAGCCGACAGTAAAACCTGGCATTAGCATCAGAAAATTCTATACATAGAAGTGTTAAAGAAAAAAAATAAAGCTTTTATGGATCAGAAATATCTTTTTCCTCTTGTCCACTTCTCCAGTCACACCAAATACAACCATTTAATTTTCTCCATGAGTTTTTCATGTTAAGTCTACTACATCCCTAATCGTCACAATTCTGCTAAAATGATCTTCAGGGAGGATTAGAGACCATCTGATGACCACCCTTAGAGAGTTACAGAAAAATCAAACACAACATAATAAGACCCATTTCTCATTATATACCAGTTACTGTATTTTCATCACTGTACTTTTACATCTTAAATTTTACTGTATATATTATTCTGGATGATAAATTTTGGGCACACACATAGTTACACACAATTCTAGATGCCTTGTCAAGGCTCTGTGGCTTTAGGTTACAAAATAAATAATCATTTAAACATTGGAAATTAAATCAAATTATAATTTATAAATTAAATTTTAACTTCAATTAAATTCATAAATTAACTTTCTTTATAAATGAATAATGCACATTTTATAAACTAAATCTAGATTAAATAAAACTTATATCAACACACACACTTAATGTTCATTTCAAGAAAGGATCTTTACCTAGTATGAAGCTAGAAGCCACAAATAATAGTTAGCTCAATTATAATCCATGTCCCCAAACCAACAAGATTTTATCTCATACTTACGAAGCTCCACATGAGGGTTTGTGAGTTGTTTCTTTTGTGTATCTCCTCCATCTACTTCATCTAAAAGGTTTAATATCAGTAGTAAAGCCAAAGTTTTAAACAGCTATCACTTCATTTTGTCTGTTCTTTTTTCCCTGACATCACAATAAAAACTAACAAGTCAACTCTCTGTCATAGTCAAGTCACTTGAAGCAAGGATTATGTGTACAATTCAACCATGTAAACTATTACAATAAAAATGTGTGTACCCTTTAAAAGATCAATTTTTAGATTAAAAATAAGAGAATTTCGGTAAAAGAATAATTTTTCTTATATTTATGTCATTCCTATGGTAGCAATATACTAGCTCAGTTCTTACATTAAGAGTTTCCAGGGCTTCTTTCTCAGAGTCTCTGAGCAGTTTTCCTCACGTGCAGAACAATGCTTCCCCAATAGGTCGCCAAGCTTTCTTTATCGTATACTAAGATGTGTATATTATATGTAAAATAGACCAGTGTCTACTTCAGAGCTACTTTCTTTTTTATATTGACAAATTTGTCTGACAAAACTATTGCCAGATGCACTCTAATTATTGTAGACTTGAGTACTTCTTATTATCTAGAAGAACAAGTCATCCTCCAAGTTTCACATTTCAAAATTATTTTTTCTGAAGCACCAATGCCTTTTAAGGATCACAGCCCAGTAGCAGCATGGTTTACCCCCATACTCAAACACAATCAGGTAGACATATTTTTTTAAATATCAAAATGAAGGTGCACACAAATAGTCTCAACCTTACAGGGACTGGAAAAGACAGGAAACATCTGAGGGTGTAGCGGAAGAAAAACATTTGAATATACATACTGTGAGTTACATAGTGAGACAAGTATTTTACATGTGTAATGTCACTTAGTCCTTGAAAGACATTGCTTTTGCCACTTTACAGCATGACAACTAAGGATTTCTGATTCTGCCACACAGTAAGTGATAGCAATGACATCTGAGACCAGTGGACTCTGAAGGTGCCATACTTTCTCCACTCTACCACACTGAGATGTGAGAAGGAAAGAATGCCCTGCTTTCAGCACTAAGAATTATCTACTTAAGGCTTCAGGGAACACAAGCAACTAAAAACAGTCAGTCCAAGCCAAGGATAAGCACAACTGGTCTCCTTTGACGCACCTTGAGGTTCAGGGCCTTGGTTCTCCGCCCCCTCCTTGCCGGTCTGCCCAACCTGGTAGTAAGCACTGTCTGCTCCACGTAGGGTCTCTCTCTTCTGGGAAGAGAGATCAGGGCTTTTCCCTGCTGTCCCTCGGAAGAAGGACAACATTCCGGAAGCCTTTTTGGCTAAAAATAAGAGGAAACATATTAATTACAGATCACTGCAGGTGGAAAAATTAAAAATTTCAAATCATTCCCTTGTTAGCAATAACCATCTCATGAGGGTAATAAATATGAGTAACACTGACATTTCCATTTGCACAGATTATTATTCCACAGGTTTAAGGGATTTTGGGAGGGAGCAGTCAAGCATTCTTATCATCAGAAACAGAAAAAGAACAATGACTGATAGCTATATATAAAAATGTGAGAAATTCTATATAAAACCTTTTCTATATAAAACCTTTGAAAAATATCTTTCCCAGACAGTCATAATATTTTAAGCAACAAGATTAAGTTAGGGCTGAATTCCTATAGTATTACAATTAATTATACTAATACAAAACAGTATTACAAGCTACGAGAATTCAAACTTGAAGGTAACATCTTTATGTCACATTTGTGTTCTTACATTTTAATACAGCAAAATATAAAATATTGTTTTTAACATGTTTCAGAAAGTAAGTAGTACAGGATGGCCAAAAATATTACTAAAGCTTGCTCTATACTTTTATTCTTGGTTTTGAGCTTAATATGTGTGATCTGTGTATGATCTGTGAGCTTAGTATATATGATTCTAATCTTGTACATTTACCATCTACAAAATCCATACCAAATGTTCATTGTAAAGTGCTTACTGAAGGTACCAGACACCATTATGGCCTTCTACTTGTTCCTTGCTAACAGAAGTCAACATTTGGGGCAGGGGGATACAGAAGGGAGGCATGTACAGCCCCAGGAAATGACTCATGATTTATATAAGCCAGCCGGGACAACGCTGCTCACCACTTTCTCAGTCTCCTTTGCGGGAAGCGGTGGCCATGACACTCAGTTCTAACTAATAATATTAAACAGAAATATCTACTTTCCTAATAAAAGGGAACAGCTGCAGCTTATACCTCCTTCTTTCTTTCTCAAATGTAGACATTAAGTGGAATATTTTTGACCACGGGTAAAACTTAAAGTGACTCATAGAAAAACTACCCCTATGTTGTCATGACAATGCTGAGTAGCTGAACCACCGCAGATATTATTCGAGAAAAATAAACTGTCATGTGTTTAAGCCCCAATAGCCACGAGTTTTCTATTACTTGCAGTGAATACAATGCCAACTGACAAAGACCCAAGTTCAAATCCAGTGTTCTCCACTACCTGTATAACCTTGAGCAAATTCCTTAATCTAAGTCTCAACTTTCTTTCTGAAAAATGGGGATGTGTTAAATAACCCTTGTGTGGTTATTGTGGAGATTAAAGGAGATAATACATAAGAAGTTCTTTTCACAATGCCAACAACCAAAAATGAGTTGCTGTTATATTTCTTAGGTTATACACTTTGATCTGAAAACTCTAGCTAGGAAGACAGTACCTGCTTCTTTCTGCATAGACCTGTGAGTTCCTAGGAGTTACAAATTCAATAAACTTAGGAATCAAAGAAAAGCAAAATATGTATAAAAATGGATATACAAAAAAATTTTAAATCCATTATTATATTTCAAAACCAGAAGAAATAAGTCCTTGCCAGATGGCATTTCTTATTTAATGTGTTTTCTTCTTCAAACCACAATTACAAACAAAACTAATAACTACTTCTCCATTTGTAATCTTACTTGGTTGTGGTTCTGTTTCTGCTGTACGGTTTGTCTGACCTCCACTGCTCTCAGGTAACCTAATAGGGCTGCTACTCTTTGGTCTGCTGTCTAAAGTACTGAAATGAAAAACAAAGAAAAACTGGTTTTAGATTATTCAGACAGAAAACTACAAGTACTCTGATTCCTTCGTTAATCTACTCCCCACATATCCCACCCACAATATCATAGATCTGATTCGTAATTATACAAACACAGATTAGAAAATGGAAGAAAAAGTCTTAAAATGTCTACTGGACTTCAAAAAACAAAATGTTATACTATAAATGTGTATGGAAAAATATTATAAAAGCATAAGCTCTTGCTTTTATAATATTTTGCCCAAGTCCATTAGAGCTATATTAGCAAATAGATAAATCAAACAATTACAGAAAATAACCAATTTCATATTTCTCATATCATTGTGATATATAATTATATAATTCAAATAAAATTTTATCATATTAGTAAAGTTGGAAAACCTATCTCTATAAGAATCAAAATAATAAGACTATGACAATTTCTGTCTAAATGTCTAGAATACTGAACACACTAAAAGAAACGGTTTTGGGGGTTAGGGGTTTTTTGTTTGTTTGTTTTCACTATTAGAATGTCTACTTATGGAAAATTCACAAAAACAAATAGTAAGTACCTCATTAATTTTACAAATTAATATTTTTTAAAATGAAAATAATAAAGACAATTACAAATGTTTAAAATTTAAATCTACAAAATACACTGCACTTTTGTGGCAATTATCAGAAAACAGTATCTAAAGAAAGAGTTTAATGTCTTTTGCTATACTTGAATTTTCTTCTATCAATTATTGGCTAAAATGTAAGTGTGTATCCTAGAAACTTTCATGTTGATAAAACTGAAGTGTGAGCATTTAGAAAAATGACATAGCTCAATTACAATAGATTCTACTCAGTCACAGATCACCTGTTGGTTGGAAGCCCTTCTTCGGCACTGGTCCGCAGAGTTGCTTTGGACAATTCCTCTAAGGCATTTCGGTATTCTTTACAACTTAGGGTAGAAATAGGTTAAAAAATGTTAAACATTAAGCTCTCCTTTTAAAGTAAATAATATGCTTTCGAATAAGTATTGCAATATAAAAACACAATCATTGTAAGTACCCGTAATGAAACAAATACATTTAGTGAACAAAAGTTACCAAGTAGAAACTTCATGAAGAAGGCCAATGTCTTCAGACAGAATACAAAATACTACTCAACACACCAACCAGCATCAATATCCTAAACAAAGAATGTGAAGGCCTGCATACTAACATTTCAATCAAATACTTTGAGGGGTTAATTTAAAAGTATGAAACTTCAGGGTTTAGCATAATACAAAGGAAAGGAAGTTGAGAGGATTCTTTTCTATTTCAAGGTATTAAAATTATTTTTATGTTGCATTGGTGGAAAAAACAAAAATCCAACTCTTGTACTAGCAGCCTGGGAGCCCTAATTTAGACAAATCAGATGTTAGGGAACAAGAGAAGCATCTTAGGGTGTACTATTTTGCCAGGACATTAGAAAAAGGTGACTTCAACTAGAATATTTGCTTCCTAATAGTACAAAATATGTTTTTGATTTGAATGACTCTCCTACCTTTCTTATCTATTAATGTAGTATGACTAAGCAACAAAGCAAGAAGCAAATACTATCTTCGTAAAGGCCAAAGGGCAATGATAAAAAAATCTTTCATATGAAATTTTCTAAAGGAAGAAAAGCCCTCATTATCCAAACAGTAAACTCTAAATACTGAGGCATATAAATCTATCTTGTTTACCCTTGTACATCCAATACCTACTATACCACATATTGTAGACTATTCAAATATTTATTGAAAAAGTGTACTCCTTATAACCAATATATAAAAAAATCAGAATTTCAACACCTTGCAATAAAAAAAAAATTAAACATCTTAGATTCTACTTAAACTACGTTCTACCACTGCCAAGATACCGTTAAGATTAAAAAGCTTTGTTCTTTTAGAGATAATACAAATATTTCTAAAGACGGATGCTTGTTTAAGACACATGATTTACTGTGGGCATATAAATGGGCTAAGGCACAGAAACAGCATTACTCTAAGTAAGAAAAATACCTGCTATATGTGAGAAGCAGGAAGGAAATGAAATGAAGAGTACAAAGAGATATTCACATGCTATCAGGCAAATACGTTCTAAGTACTGTGTCACTAAGTAAATCGAAGGAAGGGATACAATGGTACATACTATAGTATAAAGGAAGAATGGTTAGAGGATATAAGGACTAGTAAACAACCTGCCTAGTCAATTTAGTTATTAGGAGCTTTCTTAAGAATTATCCTATAGTTATGTGGGTAAAGAGTTTCTATTTTCAGATAGAAACAGAATAAGCTATCACACCCAAAGAGCACATGTTTTTACTTATATTTAATCATTTTGCTCTGTTCTATGTGACAGATCTCAACAACAAGGCGATTAATAAATACACATAAAATATAGAAATATACCCACAGGTGGAAAAGCCCCATTAATAATACCTGAGAGCAAAGGCTATGATGGAGCTGGGTTCCTTCTCGCAGACTGCAATGGGTACCCGTTCATGTTCATGCATTAAGTAATGTTTATCTGGATCACTGCTCAAAATTTGAGGTACATAAATAAATGAGAACAAAATTAGCAACGAGTCACATACACAAACCATGAACACATTGCAAATACAGCTCAGGACAATCTTAAGTACATATTGCACAATTATAGGAATGTAATTAAGTAAGCCAAAATGTATGCAGAACTTGAACCAAACAGCCAACGAAAACATATCAACAGAAAGTTTTTGAAGGCAATTGAAAATTATCAGCATTAGTTTTCAAATCAGAGGGTTCTGGAATAGTTACTCCAAACAAAGCTTTTCCCACACTGCCAAAACATTAGGCCACATTCATCTCAAAAAGGATTTACGTTCAGTTTAAAAGACTATTATTAAGTCCGAAAGGAAAGTCTTCTAGAATTGTGGAAATGTGCTACTAGTCCAGTAAGAAAAACATAACACAGCCACTCTCCTATTATCACATGGAAACTCAAAGGTGTGACTCCATTTTAACCCAAATCTTACTCCCTCAACCTCCACCATAAACCCCAAAGGGTAACATTCACTCGTGTAACACCTATTTACTGAGCAAAACTATTATTAAGCACCTAACATGTATAATATGGTAACAATACAATAGTGAAGAAAAAAAATAGGCATGGCAGAATATATAGTACAGTGGGGTAAAACACAAATAATCCTGTAAATAAGTATAATTACCTTCTGTGGTAAGTACCATGAGGAAATCATGAGAGCACATAGCAAACAGACCTAATCTGGTTGGGGCAAGGAGCTGAGGGGAGGGTCTAGTCAAGTTCTCCTGAGAAAGACTGACAGAGTTAATGACTAAGAAGAAAGCCAGCGCATGTGCAATGGCCATAAAAAAAGAGAAACCATAACCAGTCAAGAAACTAAGATATTCGAGTCTGAAACAGAGAAAACAAGGATCTTTACATACGATTATCACAGTATGTAAGATTACTGTATCGTGAGTCTCTACTTGTCTCCTCCCCAAGACTGTGAGTTCCCGAGAGCAGTGATTTCTCCTTATTAACCTTTTACTACATCCTGGGGCACTAGAGCTGGCAATCAATAAGTGTAAATATTGACTGAATAAATAAATACATAAGTCAGATTAAGAACAAAGTCCTATTAACAAATGTCCACCTTTTGGATACACTTGTACCAATGTAATAAGAGCAGCCGGAGAAGCAAAACACTCTCACAGCCAGCTTGTATTTTTTCCCACTCTAAGGGAGCCCAATACAAACAAGATCACATAAACACTTGTATGAGTCAATGTAATTCATCACCACTGTTAGAAAAAGTACCATGTCCCAGTAAATTATTGGGTAATATCATCCTATATACAATCAGCAATAAATTTTTAGGATTCTGTGGTCAACAAATGTGGCAATATATCTTCAACAACAAAAATATATATATGTGTAAAATATATGTATATATATATTATACACATGTAACAATTATTTTTAGAACCAGTAATCTTAAGCATTAAGCAACACTAATTAACGCTTTTTTCATCCACTCATCTATCATATAACATGTTCTACAAATTACATTATACCCAAAGATTATGGTGAAGCGTCATTCAGGATTGAGAAATACCCATGTACAGTTAAATAAACATATTTAAATATGTAGAAAGTAAATCTATAGAGAGATTTTTTTTTAATTCAGTAAAAATAAAACCACCCAACAACCACTGACTCTTTGTAATACTTACAAAGGAAACGGAATAGGGTTATAGCTATTTCCTGGAAGCAAATTTGCGAAGATGGCTTTCATGGTTGATTTCTCCTTCACCTGGCTGTCTGTGGAACCCAGCAAATGTCCATCAAACACATCTAGGATGAAAAATAATCTGCTTATATGTTAATATTCAGGAAGAGTAAAAAAAAATGTATAAAGCATCGCCTTTGTTTCTTTTCCTTTTTGAACACAGGTATATGCACACAATAATTACCAACTGTGCTGTAAAATTTCTAATCTAGGAATGACTATTATGGGCCGAAACAGGAAGCAACAATGAAGCATACACTGCACTGACTCCAAGGGGTTTCTTTTTTTACACGTCAATATTTCAGAAATTGAGATCATCCTGCCATCAACGGCAGAGGCCAGGCAGTAGCCACGATGGAATTACTGCCTGACCACCCATGAATTTAGTCACAGCTGTTCATGTTGCCACTTCCCCTCAGTCATGTGTGTGCACTGGGGCCATGATATCTAAGTTTCATTACAATTTAAAAGTTATTTTGAAAGTCTGCACTACAATTAAGTAGTTACTGTTTAATAGAAAACAAGAAAAGAGAGAAGCAAGGCATAAATTTGCTATTAATGAAACATTTGTTGTTGGAGAAATGCCTGCAATTTCTCTTATTTCTTACAAAGCAACAATTGTGCTTCATGGGACTTAAGAAAGGAATATTCCCCAGAAATTAGATGAAGCTGAATAACATTCTATTACTGAGATATTTACCTGTCAAACATTGCAACTGAATAAGTAATATGATATGAAACTATACCTAAAAGAGCATGTGTCAAAGCCTGCAGAGAGTTTTTCTCTTTTGGATCAAGTACGGTAAAAGTGACGAACTGTACCTTCGGAAATGCTGGCTGTATCTAATTCAGAGGGCACTCCCATCGACTGCTCAGATATGACTTCAGGTGGAGAAGGCAACTGGAGATGCGTAGAACTGGTGGAGCTCTGACTGGACAAGGCTGTTAAGAAGCGGTCCTCTAAAAAGAAACACAAACTTACATGAGTCATTTAAAAATATTAAGTCCATTTCTACCTGATAGTAATGTTTCTACAATGCCAACTCATATTTTTACTTCATAAACCAAAGGATTTTAGCTTCCTAAAAATTATTGAGGACATTTTGGTGCATATTTTAGAAACGGATTCAAAAATCCAGACAGGCCATATGATTTGACTAGAATCACACCTGGGTGACAGCACTGTGACCGGCAACCAAGGCTGACTCCTATACAGTATTCTTTGCACAACACCAGAATGCCTACCTAAATACTAGTTCATTCAGTTTAATAGAGAATTAAGTCATGACACTATTGGGTAAAGAAAAAAAATCATGCTTATTTTCAGGGTAGAAATTCATTTAATTATAATAGGAAAATGCCACGAACTCTAAGTTGAGGTCTTGTTCTACAATAATAGTCTAAGTAAATTTTCCAACAAATTTTCTAGGATGCCAAGTTAGTTAATGAACTACTGTGAAAAACAGCTAGAGGAGATTTTAGTAACATAAAAATATTAAGTTAAACTTTGTAAGATTTTTGCAGTGAAACCGGGGAGTTGACTTTGGAACAAGCAAAACAGAAATTGAATCTTTCTTCTGTTTGGTCTTCCCCCAACAGCAGCCTTCTCTGTTTATAGTATATTTCAGGAACCTAATTTCTCTTCTTGTAATATACTTTATGATAATCTTATGATAAACTCACAGTGCTATAAATGCTCTACAGGAAGGAAAAAAATAAGTCTATGAACAATTGCATCAGAAAATAAATCTCAAAATTAGCAGTTAAAAACAACTACTAGACTAAGAAATTGCCTTAAATCCAATGCAGGTGATCATTAGACTCAAGGACCAACCTTTTTCTCCATTTTGAAGTCCCGGAGAAATATTTCTTGGTGACGCATCCACTGCACTTATCTGTAGAAAAGAAAATACTTTGTTCTTAATATGACTAAAATCACATTAAAAAAATTTTAACCAAGTAAATCTTAAACTTTTTGGTCTCAGGACCCCTACAATTTCTTAAGAATTATTAAGACACTCAGCTTTTATATGGGTTGATCTTCCAATTTTTACCTTACTAGAAATTAAAACAGAACATTTTAGAATATGCATTTATTAATTCATTTAAAAATAACAATAAACCCATTCCCTATTAATATAAACAATGTATCTTTTCATTTTAAAAACAGCTATTTTCAAAAAACTGGTAATGGAGTGGCACTGTTTTACACTTTTACAAAACTTTAATGTCTAGCTTAATAGATGACATTCTTAATAGATGAATTCTCCTCTGGCTTCTGCATTTAATCTATTGAGCTACATTATTATGACTGAAGTGTATAAAAAATATTCAGCCTCACACTGATATGTACTTGAAAAAAAATCTCATAGAACCCTTGAAAGGGTCTTGGACACCCAGGAGTCCTTGAACCACACTCTGAGAATATTGTTCTAGACAGTAGCTCACTTCGTAGTATTGAAGCAACTAGGAGCTACTTATGATTATCCATTAAATCTAGAAACCTTTCATTATTCATTGGACTTTCTCAAGTCCCATTATCCATAGATAAGATATATTTTAGAATGACTATAAGCTCTGTGCACAATTTGATTATAAAGTAATTTCTTAGATTGCTGCTTAGAACATTCTTAGATTTACTCACCATACCAGAGAGACCTTCCTGGCCACACTATATAAAATAAGCCACCATCACCCACTCCCTTGGCAATACTCTCCATCTCCCTTATTTTTTTCTCCATAGCCTTTTTTCCATTGGTTTTTAAATAGTTATCGATTCATCTGTTTATTTTCAATCTCCTCCTCATTAGGCAAATGTTCACTGGGGACAGTGACTATGGTCTTTGTTCACAAATGTATGCCTCGTACCTAGAACAGCACCCAAAAGCACTCAAGAACTACTTATCAAATCAATGAATATAAAGGTAGTGCTACATCAAATATATGGTGATGGAAAGAGAACTGACTCTGGTTGGTGAACACACAGTGTGATAATCAGGTGATGTATTACAGAATTGTATACGTGAAATCTATGTAACTTTACTAATTGTCACTCCAATAAACTTTAATTAAAAAATAGATAAAGGCAGTGCTACACATTTTCAAATCAACTTTCAATCTTTCAAAAAAGACAATCATCTGTTGAATGATTTTGTAGTTTCAATTCTGTGTCTATATATAATTAAAGATCTTACACTACTAGCTCTGCAGTTTCTTCAGTGGGCAAATAGAAAAGCCACCAGCAATCTGTGCTAGCCATTGACAGTCCTAGACTACTGGGCAAATAGTACTATACAAATCATCTTCAGTAATCCTTCTTCTTCCTATCACCTAATCTTTTAGAAAAAGTGATTCCTATACAGTTATTTATGAGACAAAAAGGAAGAATTCATTTATATATAAGTCACACAAAGATTTAAGGTACATGGAGCCATCATTCCATGAAAATATTCCTCTATAGATATTATACACTTGTACAAAAAGAGATGTGTTTACGGTCCCAAATCAGTAACCTTCAAGTAGGGAGAATTATCCAGGTAGGCCTGACCTGATCACAAGTTCTTTAAATCTGTGTCTAGACGTCAGACACAAAAGAATATAGAGATCTGAAACATAACAGAATTTGATGTATTGTTGTAGGCTTTGAAAATGGAAGGGGCCACATGGCAAGGAAAGCAGGCAGCCTCTTTGAGTTGAGAATCATTTCTGGTTGACTACAAACAACAACAGGGTCCGCAGTCTTATAACCACCAGGATCTGAGTTATGTCAACAACCTAGATGAGCCTGGAAGAGGACCCTGAGCCTCAGATAACAGCCCTGGCTGAAACCTTCATTGCAGCTGTGAGACTGAGCAGAGAATCCAGGCCCACTGTGTCAGACCCGACTCACTGCAAGGTAATACCTTTGTGTTTTAGGCCACCAAGTCGGTGGTAATTAGTTATGCAGCAAGACAAAACTAACAGGAATGGCTAATTAAATCAGTATGTAGAACTAACCCAGCGCAGATCCCTTAAGAAAAGCTTCTCACTTACGCACAGAGACAAAGAACACAGTAAAATAAATTAGAACTATATTATACACTCACAGCATCCACACTTTGTCCTTTATAGCACCTACTGCCACCGAGATGCTAACCCCAGTGATGCCAGTAGACAGTAGCTTTTGATAAATGTTTCCAACAAATAAATTATAATATATTTTATTTTAGGCTAAGATAAAATATTAATCCAGGTTATGTCTCCTTGAAACCTCACAACTTTAAAACGAAAAACCCTATTTAATATTATTAATAAAGTATGTATTAAACTACCATTTCTAAATGTCATAAATGAAATTAATTATAATATTTATATCAGTAAAGGCCTGAAGACCAAACTACATCTTATTACCTTGCTTTCTTCCCCTTGTCTCATTCTTCCAGGACTTGGAGGAACTGAAGGCCGCTTTCTACCCTTTTCCTGCTGGAAAAGGTCCTGCAACCTACAGTTAAAGGGGGAAAAAAGAAAACAAACAAACAAACAAACAAAAAGAATATGGTTTTTGTTTCTAATATCCTAAATAACATTTACAAATTTTCTCCTTATAGCTTTGAAGCTACGATAATTCGATTTTCCTAACATTTTGATTGCAATAGATTTTAAAGTTGTACATAACAAAGACTAAATTTTTGTCTTATTTCTAATCAATTAATCAAGAGCCGTTACTGATATGACTATACTTACAAAGAAATAGCAAGTTATTATAAGAGACAGCATAACATAACAAAGGCCTTAGGGACCAGTACACCTGGGCTCAAAGCCCAGCTCTGACAATTAACAGCTGGGTAACTTGAGCAACTCTCTGAAGTCTTGGAAGGCCGTAGTTTGCTCCTCTGTAAAATGAAAATAGTACACACGTTGTCGGACTCATAAGACCCAATAAAAGAGTGAATGTTTACCACCTCTCACTTCTTAGAATGGCTATTATCAACAAGACAAGAAATAACAAGTGTTGGAGAAGCTGTGGAGAAAAGAAACCCTCATACATTGCTGGTGGGGTTGTAAATTGGTACAACCACTATGGAAAACAGGATGGAGGTTTTTCAAGAAATTAAGAATAGAGCTAACAGCAATCCCTCTTCTGGGTAAATACCCCAAAATTTGAAAATATTTATTTGGATTAGACATACGTACTTCCATGTTCATGGCAGCATTATTCACTGTAGCCAAGATACGGAAAAAACAGTGTCCCTTGATGGATGATTGGATAAAAATGTGGTACATATAATATACAATGGAATACTACTCAGCCATTATAAAGGATGAAATATTGATATTTGTTGACAATATGGATGGATCTTGAAAGTGTTGTGCTAAGTGAAATAAGTCAGATGGAAAATGACAAGAACCGTATGATTTCACTCATATGTGGGATATAAAACAGAAAGTAACAAACGAACACGAACAAACAAAACAAACATAAACACAAATAACAGTATGGTGGTTCCCAGAGGGGAGGGGTCGGGCATTAAGAGGGAAATGGGGGGTCAAATACATATGGTGACAGAAGGAGACTAGACTTTGGGTGGTGAGCACACAGCACAATATACAGAATTGCACATCTGAAATTTATGTCATGTTATTCTTAACCAATGTTACCCCAATGAATTTAATTTAAAAAAAGAGTAGATGTTCGTCTAGTACCTTACTTAGTGCTTAGCATAATCCAAGTGCTCAACAAATAAATGATATCATAATCTAAATGAACACTTAGATAAGCATAAAGGGAAATATTTCACAAAATAAATATTTAAATAAAGGTATAAGACACAATAATTCACATATATTAGATTCAATGAGCACACACACTTTAAGTATTTGAAACAGCATTAGCGGCTACTCTAATCTTTAGTTTTAGTCTTCACAAATTACCTAAAGATTAGCACATTTATTTTAAAAGATGAAACGATGTGGGGGTGGTAGTGGAGACAGAAAATAAAATCTTCTACAACTTGAGAGTACAATGAAATGTCCATAGTTAATAAAGACATTTAAATTAAAAACATCATGGCAGAGCAAATTATTAAAGAAACACCAGTCTGCAAAGTCATACCTGTTATTCCAGGCTTGTAGCACTTCACAGAGGCTCTGTTTCTTGGCAATGAGTGACTCAAAGATTGACTGTAGTTGCTGAGGGGTATCTACAGAGGAAGACATTAGCCTTGCTTGCATCTTCTCAATCCAGTTCTTGAACTCCCCTTCTTCCATCTACAAGAAACAGAAAAAATTCCAGCCACCTGAGACACACCTCAAAAGACACTTCCAATGAGTTAACAGTTAACTTTTGGGTTTCTGTCAAAGAAGTAAATTACCTCTTTTTGTGCAAAGATATCTTCCATTTTTTCCTCTCTTGTTTTGCTAAATGTATCAGTTTTCAAAGATGCAAGTCTTTCATCAATAGCAAGGTAAACCTGTGAAACTCTTAACAGTATAAAGATTAAACACTTTAGAAAAGTAGAATCAAATTTTCTCATCTCATATAGATAGAAAAAAGATGTCACAAATAAAACTTTAACTATAATGTTTTATATAATTAATAATCATATATCATTTTGCAGAACAAAAACGACCTGAAAGTATATACATCAAAATTTTAACAGTTGTTATGTCCGACAGGGTTTGTCTTCTTTTTTAATACTATTATGTACTGTCTACATTTTTGTTTCTTTTACATAATGCATATACAACACACAATTAGAAAAATGCAGTTACTTACATTTTCAAAGAAAGCTGCATGAACAAACCTGATATTTACAACAACAGCTATAGATTACAGGCAGTACTGAACAAAAAAGATGATGAAAGAAATTAAAACTTACTTTTGAAAGAAGTCCTTTAGATCCTGAAGAAGGGACACTTTTAATGGGACCTGACGTTTAATGAATACTTTGGGGAGTGGAACACATACTTCAAGGAGCCGAATGGGAGAATAACTGAGAGAAGAAAATACACGTGATAGAAAAGTGAAAAATATTTTAATATTTTGAGTAAAGGTAAATCATGATGGTCAACTAAATCCTATGAGGCATAAGAAATAATAATAAAGTTTCCATAAAATGGCATTTTAAAACAATTATAAAAATGCTGAACACAACTTTGAACCATTATAAATATTCTCCCCAATTTTGGAAGAATTTTGTTTTTTCACTGCACTGTGATGTCACCATTTATCCCTCCTGTGTTTTAAAAACAAACAGGACTAGGACACAAACCTCTACAACTGAGGAGCGCGACTCCTTCCTACAATTAGCTGGGACAGGTGCTCACTACCTCCCTGGCTCCTGAGAATTCTCCAGGAGTCTCTTTTTCCTCTCCACCTGAAGGTGTAAGTCGTCTAGTAAGTGCTATACCCCACCTATGCCCTAGGGTCATGGTTAAAAGCTCTTGCTTCAAAAAGGAAATAAGGTCCAATTACAAATATCTCTTGAGGGCCGATTTTGTGTCAAGTGCTGTTTTAGGTGCTGAGGATACAGCACTAAGCAAGGGCCAGATTCCTGCCCTCAGGATTCAGGAATAATATTTGGGTAACAAACAAGACAAATAAATGCTTATAATGTGTATTATATCACATGGTAAGTGCTAAGGAGAAAAATAAAGCTGAAGGAAGCAGGGAATGAGGTGATAGGGAGTCAAGGCAGGTGAAATCTGAACAAAGACAGGAAGTAAGGAAAGCAGGCTGATGTCTGAGGTAAGGGGGGGGCGGGTTTCACACAGGGAAAAGTAAATGCAAGGTCCCAGGGAGGAGCCTACATGACCTAACTGAGGCCCAGCCAGGACACCAGTGAGGGGGCAGGCAGAGCACGTAGGAGCTTATAGGCCCATAAATGGACTCTGGGTGAAACGCCCATTAGAAGGTGTGGCCTGGCCTGATTTTCCTTTAACAGGATCATTCTGACCGCTGTGTGGAGAACAGGGCTGCAGGGGTCAAGGCCAAAGGGAAACTGGTTGAGGCTACTGCAATAATCTAGTGAAAGATAACAGGTTCAACCCAGAGTGGAAGTGGTGGTGAGAAGTGAGTGTTCAGAGTCTGGATATATTTTGAAGGCAGAACCTGAAGGTTTTCTCAAATCATTTAATACCGCAGTGTAACTACCCATCTCTGAACTAGTGATTTTAGCTCTATCCAGAATATCCGATTATCCTTATGTTCGATTATCCTAGTTAATGTCTTAGCAAAAATTCTGACAAATTCTCAGATGCAAAAACAGAAACAGTGGTTAAGAGTAACACCTGTAGCAGCAGGTCTACTAGTTCGTATTATGACTTCATCACTTGCTAGCTCTATAAGTGAGCTATAAGCTCTCCATATGAGGGTATATAATAATATCTATTTCCCAGGGGAAGGATTAAATAAATAACACGAAAGATCTTCACACAAGAGTATGGCCCTTTGCATTTGCAAAGGTGGGTGTGGGGAACAACTCACACCACAAATTAATTCAACCTAGTAGTGGAAAAGTCACAAAGCTTTCCAGGGAATATGTGATTGTGTACAAGCACTCTGATTTCTTACCTGAAAGATGCCACCATCTGGTTATAGGAGAAATACTGGTGGTAATCATGGTGGATGGAGTGACCACATGGCTCAGCATTGGCTCTACGAGTGTACTGGTGCCCATAAAACCTAAGTTCAAGGTATTTTGCAAATGACATGGACCAGGACTCATTGGAAAGGGCAACAACTGGTGTTACCTGAAATTCAACATAAATCACTTATATAATCATATATTGAAAAATCTCTCTTTTAAAAAAATAATGTATTTTCTTTTCTAATATAAATCTAATACGTTCTGATGGCAGAAAACTGGCAAAAGACAGGTTTAAAAGTGGGTGGAGTTAGGGACGGCTGGGAAGAGCATTATCACCAATAATCCCACTACCGACATCAATATGCTAGCATATTGACTTTCTTTCTGTATGTAAAGGAAGCACATTTGTATATAAAAACTCTTTCCTGTAATTAGTTTCATAACCTTTTATTTTTTATTAGCAATAGATTATAAATATGTTCCCACATGAAATACTCTTGTACAACTTGATTTTTAATGGCTACAGAGTATTCCATTATATGGAGATATTTAACCAATTCCTACTGATGTGCATTTAAATCATTACAAGTGTTTATTTTGATGACGCTCTGATGAACTTTCTTGTATATGAATACTTATAAATAACCACAATTATTTCCTTGGAATAAATTAATAAAAGTGGGACTTGGTAGGTCAAAGGGCATGAATATTTATATGGCCTTTGACACATTGTCATCCAAAACAGGTGTATTGGTTTACACCATCTCCAACAGTATCAGAATAACACTTCCTCCACTTTCTCACCAATCTCAGGAATTATGAATCTTTAAAATGTGATTTCAAACTGTAAAAGATCAAAGATTTCAAAGGAAAAAAATGCACTTCACTAGTGTTTTATTTACATACTTCTTTGACTACCACTAAGTAAAATTTATTTGCACAAATCTAATGGCGATCTGTATTAAATTGCTTTGTTGTGCCTTTTGCCCATTTTTCTATTATTGTGGCTTACATAAATTTAATATTAAATATATTAATGTATTAATTATAACTTTTTTTGACACATAGAAGTTTTTCATTTTGGTATAACACACACTGCTTACCTTTTCCTTCCTAACGTAATCCCAAAGGCGGAAACTTATGTTTTAAAATAAAGTGCCTATATCAAAGTATGAAAGTTATAAAGATCAAATTTAAGTATTCATTTAGTTCACTGGTCAATGCACAAAAGTTCATATATTCTACAACAAAATATTACCAGCTGTCTAACAGAAACTAAAGGCCAATGAGAACAAGTATAAAAAGCAAGACTGATAATTACAAGAAATGATTTCATGGCTGTACGTTTGCTACTGCAGAAAGAGCTAACTTTGATTTTGCCCTCCTCAACCACTAATATCGAAACAGGCCACACTATAATTTTACCTGTAATTCCCATATGTGCCTTCCAAAAGCACACTCCACAATAAGCCAATAAAGATGCCAATAAAGTTAAATTTGGCACATGCTCACTGCAAACAATTTGGATAAAAAGTATATATTAAAAACATAGTACTGGCACCAAATATTTCCTCTGGAGTTATAAAAGAAAAGCACACAGAAGAAATAAAACACATGGTCCTTTTCTCGAGAATGTACATGAAACACCAGTAGAGATCAATTTAAACATGGCCTCATCTATACCTCTTAAGATAGCAACGTAGATATAGGCTCAAACATATACAAACATCCTACCATACTGTAATTATTGTGTTGTAAGTCTGTCTGTCCCCTAGAGGACAGGAGCCATAGCCTGTTCTTTTTTCATTTCTAAGGCCTAGCACAGTACCTGGCACACAGATGGTGCTAAGTAAGTGTTTGCTGAATGAATACACAAACACAATTGAGAACTGTCAGGACTAGACAAGATATCTGACAAATTCTAAAATAGAATCTTCAAGAAACAAACATTAAATGGAACATACAACACCAGAAGGTAAAATAAATAAGAGCACAATGACAACACATCCAAAATAAGAGACCAGCCTCACCCCCACACAAAAAAGAACTATATGAAAAAAGAAATGCATGATATCATATGAAATACTATAGCCACAGGGTACATTTACCTGTTTGCAGATCCTGCACCAGGAATAAGTGAGGATTGTATGTTGATATCCAGGTACCGGAGAATCCAACTCCTTCAGGATTATCTGCACGCAGCCTTGGCCATGGACAAAGCGCCGAACGTGATGCACCATGGGGGTATCACAGAACATGCTGGGACACTGATAGGAAGACCTTTACAAGAAGAGAGTCCCCACATTAACCATAAAGCTAGGACAGATATGTAATGAATGCTGGCTAATCAGAGTCACTGCCAAGGAAGTGCGGCATCCTCTCTGGAGTAAGGACAATGGGTGGAGAGTCTGTTCCAAGTACCACTGACAAGTACTGTTTGGGGCCCCCTGTCCAACATCCTGTCTTCAACTACAGTATGGTGACAGTTCCCACTTGTTAAGTGCCTTCAATTTGCTGAGCATTTTAAAAATATCACCTCATTGTACCTATTAAAACTCCTGGCATTTCTGGGGCTTGTTATTCTCTACAAAGGGGATTGGTAAAGATCAAGTTACTTGGTCTTTGAAATATAAGTGGCAGGTGATAGCCTTAAAACTTAAACCGAGACCCTGGGCTTCTGTTGCCTCTCATTTGAATCACTGTAAAAACAAACATCCTAAAAGAAAAAAGTTTTAGGGTTGGCAGGATAATTCGGTGGGCAAAGATTTGAGGAATGAACTGGGTACGACACCCCAGGTTGAATATGAAGCAGACTACTACTTCTTTGCATGGGACACTCTTAACATGTGGTATGAAAGCGAAGGACAGACAACAATACTCTAATTCATGTTTATGTTTTAGGCATCGAAAAAGCGTTAAGTGGAACATAAAGAGAAAATTTGTTCTTACCTGAAACAGTACCTCTCTAAAAATATTCCTAATGTAAGATCATTCTTTCCATAAAATTCCATTGTTACAATCCTAAAAGAAGAGATCATTTTTTAGTAACTTATCGTAATTAGGACCACACAGCAAAGACATTTCATGAGCTTACAAACTGATTATCTGTTGATGTGCTTATAATATAGTATCATATTAACGCAGGTAATATTATTTTATCATTATAGGTTTTACCTTATCAATAAAAACAGGTTTGGACTAGCCACACTACTGCCTCTTATCCACTCCCAGTCCATTTGTGTCTCATGAAACTATTTAATCAGGATGCATAAACTATACTATTAAAGCAGTAAAAGTGATTTGAGTTAGGAAGAAATAACAGTCTCTTTACAAAGCTTTAAGCCCTGTCACCATAACATGGGACTCCTGTCTCTCCTGCTCTCTAGGCCACGCCACTCCTGAGCATGGTGAAGTGTAGCTCATCTGCTTCCAGGAGAGCCAGTTCTTCACCTTATAGGTACACACAGCAATGCCCACAAACACGATAGCTTGCCTACACCCCTGCTGACTCCCACATCTTATTCATGCCTTGACCCAAGGAGTCCATAAACTCCCAGAGAAAATTCCTATGGGCTCCCCCAACCCTGTCAGCCTGCTAGAACTATACGGATACTAGAAGAATCCCTGATCTCACTTGCAGAAATAAGTGTTTCTGGTGCCCAAAATTAAAATATAAAACACATTTTGTCGTGGAAACAGTGCTCCAAAAACAAGCAGTTATGTTCCATAATACTTTTAAAACTAAAGGTAAACTACATAATAACTCGGTTTTTGTGACTATCATTTGAAACAAATAATTTATAACATTATAAAATGCATTTCTATCAATACTTAGAATTAAGTTTTAGGATAAAACTTAAGGCAAAAGACTGACTGCTTTTATGAAAATGATGCCTAAAGGAAAACCCGCCTACACTGTACGTTATCAAAATGCTAAAAACCAGCTTTTATGTATCAACTTTCTCGCTTTTATAACTACAAATTTCTCTTCCAGACTCACATTTTCACTCTTACTTTAAGGTAATCTCATTTACTTCTACCCATGAACAAAGAGAAATTTCGTGCTTAACTCCCAAGTTTAACAGTTCTATCAATTCACACGTGGCCAACAGTGTGCCATGGACCGGAAAACAGATCCTAAGCATTTCTATCAGCTGCTGGCATTCTGTTCTTAAGCAACGTGCAATAGAGCGCAGGGACAGGACCCCACCAAGGGCTGACACAGGCACTGGGCGCGTTGCTGGACTGGGCCGAGGAGCTGCTGAAGAGCACGCATAGTCGCTGGTGGTTAGCGGGGCTCAGGCAGTCCACCTGCAAGAGAAGAAACGGGTGAGCACCCGGAAGGCGTTACCCCCGGGCCCTCTGCACACTTCCCAAATCCAACACATCCCACTTGATGTTTAAAACCACCCATCATCACTGACGGGTAGTTCTAGTGAAGACTTAAAACTGTAAGAAACTAAATGGAAGGAAAAAGAGCAGTTAGTTTTTGTAACGAAACAATACAAAAAAATTTAAGTCAAAGTTATAAAAATACAAACAGATGTCTACATAGGCTTGTTTTCATAAATGCTCTTTATTTTTCAAAACTATATTAAATTATTCTGGAAGTAAATAGCTAATTAAATATGAAACCATCCATTTGAAACAGTCTGAACTAATAGCTAGATATAACATCAACTTGAGATACCCAGAAATCTAAATTCTAAGGTATTTATTTGTACTTTATACCTGTTTTTGATCATTACAAAGGTTAATACCTGCGCTCTGTTGAAATTCACATAGTACAGAGGTATATGAAAGAGTTCATGAAGTACATGAAGCCTCTCTCCTGTTGATGCCACCCAACCTCCCAAATTGACAGATTTGACTGGTTAAAAACCATGCATTCTTTTTTTTTTTTTTAATTGGGATGACAACTGTTAGTAAAATTACATGGATTTCAGGTGTACAATTCTGTATTACAACATCTATAAATCCCATTGTGTATTCACCACCCAGAGTCAGTTCTCCTTCCATCACCATATATTTGATCCCCCTTACCTTCATCTTCCAGCCCCCAAGCCCCTTACCCTCTGGTAACCACTAAATTATTGTCTGTGTCTATGAGTTTTTGTTTCTCATTTAAAACCATGCATTCTTGTTGCTAGCTCATACACATACTACAAACAGAAACACCCACATAAGTATAAACAGGTGATTGTTTTTATAAAACTGGGATGATGCTACATATATTAAAACACAACTTGCTGTTTTAAAACTTGAAAATATATCATGGGGCTCTATCTGGGTCACTAAATAAGATCCAACTCGTCCGTTTTACAGCAAGCAATTAGAAATAATGCTTTAAACATCCTTCTACATATATTCCTATAAATTGTAAACAGCCTTATACAAAATGCTTACTTCTTCCTGCAGGATCGGTTATAAAAGATAGGAATCCTAAATTAAAGGTACATACATGCTCACGTAAACTAGTAGAGACCTACCTCCCTATTACTTTTTATATATTTATGTAAATGTGTATAAACATAAATTTATATAAAATTTATTATAGGTATTTTCCCGTACTTCATTAACCATGGTTCTTATCACTTTTCCTTTTTGCCAATCTCACAAATAAAACATGGTTTACCATTATTATTTAGCACTTTCCCGACTACCAGCGAAACTGGACAATTTTTTATTTGTTTTATTAAACTGCATTTATTTTTATTTGTTTTATTAAACTGCATTTCCTCATCTAGAGATGAATTTGTTCGTTAATTTTATTACCACCATGATCAATAATATGTCCATGAATAAATCTTCCTTAACCTGCCCTCAATTTCTGTTTAAAAAGTAAAGAAAAAGGGCACTGTCAGTTAAATAACAATGTAAAGTGTTTTATGTTAAACTAAATAAAACGTCTTTTTAAAAACACCTCCGTTTCCTATAAGCTTCCATCTCCCATTCTCCCCCTCACTACCAGTAAAAGAATCAAAGACACTCTACATCCCACCCAAGTCATCCTGCCAGAAATTTTAAGCAGCTCCTTATACCCCTCCCTCACAGCTCTTCCTACTTTACTGTGAGCTCAGCTGGAAACTCTCATAACCCAGTTACATTATATTCCGACTTCACACATTTTAAAACAACACATAAGCAGATAGACCTAAGACACAAAGAAAGCATAAAAGAAATATTTAATAAATCTGCATGCAGTTCTGTCATATTTGATTTTTTTTTTTTTTTTTTTTTACCCTGCCAATAATGGAGTTGTCAACACATTCTCAATTTACACAAGCACCCAAAGTGGGCTCGCTCACCTTTGTTGACCACACCGCATCGCTCGGAATCAAGCCTCTCTCTTCATCACCCTCAGTTTTGCTTCCTGATTTGCCACTTGAAGTACCTGACGCATCCTTCGAATAAGTAAAAGGGTCTGAGTTTTTCTGAATTCTTCCTCCTCTGGCCCGATAATCGGCCAGCATCCTCCCCAAGCTCTGGCTATCACCCAGATGCGCGGCAATTCTAGTGCTCACGAGCTCGTGGGAGGGCAAGACTTGAATGGACCTGGCCTGAACACTTCCATTCATGCCCTGAAGGCCAGAGAGATCCCTGAGCAGCTGTTTCTTCCGCCTGCTCTCCATTTCTTTGAACTCTTTATTGAGGAGAGGAGACCAGTAAACCTGCTCTACAAAATAATCGCGGGTGGAGCATTTCATCCCCTTTTCAGTTAAAAGGAAGGGCTCCCGAAATGTGATCACTGGGGAGATACAGAGGATGACGTCTTTTAATTCCTGCTTAAAGGCCAAAGAGTAAGTCTTTCGATTATCTTCAGAGGAGGTAACTTCCTCCGTAACATAGAGTCCGGTGTCATCCTGGAGAGGGTCTCTGAAGGCTTTCATCTGGCTTTGGGGGTCCTGGAGCTCATCTGTTTGCTGCAAAGTCTCTGACGGCTCAGTGCCGAGGGCGTCCTGCTGGTCATCCACATGAAGCGGTAACAACGATTCCGGGACTGATGGAAAGAGAGCGTAGGGGATACCTGCGGGGCAAGCTGCTGTGGCAAACTCCGGATGCCTCACAGAGGCCACATCCTGTGAAACGGCTTTATTTTCCTGGTCACCCTTCTCAAACACAAGCCTTGACTCTAGCAAACTGGCATCATCAGAGGGCAGAAACTCCAGAGGGAAGCCAGGCTCCCGAGGGAGGGGACTCCCACTGAACGGCTCCAGTGCAGCCTCTTCACCCTCTTGTCCCTCGATCAGAGAATGGAAGGACGGGTTTTGCGTTAAAGTAGGAGGCATAGCAAATTCATCCATGAGGAATGAGATTTCTAGTTGAGAATGATAAGCTACACAGATCATAAATACTAGGATCTCTTTAACTCGAGCCAGCTCATAATCGGAGCCTCCTCTAAGCTTGATGGTGCAGCCCAGGTGCTGGGGACAGCCCTCAAAAAACATCAGTGTTTTGGTTTGTTCTACAAATAAACAAACAGAAAGTTAAGAATAGGTGGCAACCCAGTCCAGAAGGCCAGACAGAATGAATTCACTATCTTACCATCTGTAAGAGAAAAGATCACTGTTGCCTATCCTCATGTAACCCCTGCTAATACGTTCGTAGATACCTCCTATTAAGTGAACACGGTAGATACCACCTCCTAAGTACTGATGGGTGACCAATATCCTCAGGCCCCCGATCTAGGGTGAATCGATGCTAAAGATCACTCACCATTAGGCAACTGAAACATCTGCATATAAAATTTGTGGCAGGTGCCCAGGTGGGGTTTTGTAAGCAGCTGGTCCATCGACATGACTAAATCACCTTGGGTCATTCGACTGATTCGTTCTAAAACTTGCTAGAACAAAGAAAAACATTATATTACGAAATTAGAGAAGAATAGGATCCATAGTAAATTTAATCTGGAAAGGTAATAGGAAAAATTAAAACTATCCTTCACAATGAATTTCCTTGATTTTGATAATTATATGACTTTAAATTCTAGATTAGTCCACACGTACATAATGGCTTAGTAATCAAAACGTGCCTCTAAAATAAACCACACTCATTAATAACGTCATCAAAAGGCATTTAAGCACCATACACTGGTACAGGTTACTCTAGGGGCAGGGGAGGCACATCTTCGGTTGGAATTCAGTTATTCTGAAGGGCGTAACTTTTCAAGGGCGAGAGCATTTTCTGCTTGTACAATTCCCCATACAAAATCAGGGATCAATAAATATACTTATTAACTAACGTCTATTACATCTTTGGTCTTGCCGACACCTATAATGAGAGTTATATAATTAATCACATTTTCTTCCAGCCTGAGGTTCTCCAGTTTTAAATAGTGAAATAGCTGCCATGCTTCCTGTCCTACTTTCAATATATGTGGCTCAGCAAAGAAATACATAATCAATGATCCCTGCATACCTACCACACATGCATATAAACTTAAAAGATGTGATTTTTCTTTTAAATGATATAAAAATAGAAAAATAAGAAAACTCACTGATTTTACATTAATGACCAAAGTTATGCCATGCTCCAATAACATGTCCTGGGCAATCCGAGATACTGTTTTCTCTACTAGAACCAACGTGGGTCGAACATCCACTATTCGCTGAACATAATTCTTCAAGAATTCCCTTTCCTAAATAAGATAAATCAGAAATATTATATGTGGTACAAGTCAAGATCCAGACATTTAAATATCAGGATAGTTTGCCTATTAATATCAATGTCAGCTAAGTTTTCTTTGTCCATAAATAAGCCTGTAAGTAAGTTATTACAAACACAATCAAGAATATTATTCATGTCTCCAAACTGTTGATTATGCTGGAACGAATTTCAGGAGAAATTCCATTCTCCAACTCACTAATTTTACTTTAATGGCTTTTTAATTCTTAATAATATGTAATATAAAAGCCAGAATCCAATTAGCTAGCTCTCAGAGGTTAAAAAAAAGCAAACAAACACCTAACTCAAAACCCCCAAAATGAAAGCAATTTCTAAGTGTTTTTGATGTAGTTAAGGATTCCACTTTTTACACTCTGAAGCACACCAGAATATCTTTTCTTTTGGGTATCTGCATAAATAACTCTCTAACAGGCTAGTCCAGCTACTTCCTAATTTCAATCTCCCAACAGATCATATTCTACCTAGAACAGCTATAGTTAAAAATTAAAACACAATGCTTAATACAATTTCATGACAAAGGCTTATTTTCAAAGCCAATGAATACTACAAATAACAACCACAGTTAAAATTCATTAATTGTTTCATATAATTTCTCAACTCAGACAGGCGACAACTAGACATGTAAGCATGTTTGTAACTTCTGCCCCATATGCCCACAGTGTTTTCTGAGCAAGACTGTATTCATGATCAATGCCACCAGCCAGGGACAAGCCCATTCCCTACAATGAACCTGCCCTGCTACGGAGTATACTTCTTCTCACCTTTCTCGGTTACACTGATAAAAATTGTACATTGTAACATTCTCCCATACTTAACAAAAACAGAATTTTTCTTTCCTGAAATGTGTTAACTTCCTACTCTGCTTACAAAATTGCAATTTAATGGCATTTAAAATGACTGTGCAATTCCAACACTATAAAACTGGAATAAAACTTTTTGCATCTGGTACAGGAATGGCAGCTCCAGTCAACTATCCCGACTGTACGTGAAGCACCACGTTAAAGAAAGAGGCCTGAGCCAGGCTCCACACAGAAGGAGAATTAGAAGTAGGCCATGAGCATGGAATAAAGCAGTGGCAGACCAACACACCTAGCAAGGCCGGCCTGATGAAGACAGTAAAGCTTCAGGCTAATTATCTCCTTGCCCTTGGTTTCTGATCCTCCTTTTTCGATCTACCTTTTAGCTTCTTGGATTTTTCGGTTATTCCACACTGAGTGGACCAAAAAAAAGGAAGGGGAGGGAGAGGTCAGAAAAAATTTAGCTGATATTGTCTATCAATTCAAAATAAAAGCTTTAGTAAGATAGAAATTAAAGATATTATAAACTATGTTTTAAAGCACTGATGAACAAGACACTCTAGGTTTATGAATAAAGGCACATTTCTTAAGTACATACTGCCCAGAGCATACTTCTCTAACATGAAAAGACTTTAGTCTGTTAACCTGACTACAACAATGGAGTAAAATAAAGTGGATAAATTTAAGTACACCTTTTTTGTAAATAAATATCTGTAGATTTCAATGAACTAGTTCACCAATTTCGAGACATACAATTTTTCACATTTTTACATCTCTGAAACGAAGATGTAGCTTATGATCAACGTAGTTGTGATCTAATCCTACAAAAGTCTTCTTGTGACATCTTTGGGGAAATAAGAAAACTTAGCATCAAGGATCTTAGATCGACAAATGATAATTGTGTTTCACCCCAATCCTTATTTCAGCCCTCCACTGAATAGTCAACAGTAAATCAGAGCTCGAAACCTCTCACTTATACTGATACCATGTTTTCCTGAAAATACGACCTAACAGGAAAATAAGCCCTAGCATGATTTTTCAGGATGACATCCCCTGAACGTAAGCGCTAATGCGTCTTTTGGAGCAAAAATTAATATAAGACCCGGTCTTATTTTCGGGGAAACACAGTACGTAGCTGAATTCCAAAGAGGAACTAGCCCCAGGTAACAGAGTTCATTAAGCAACAGAGCAGTTTCATACACCCCGGTGCCTTTCACCACAACTCAGGTTCCTGTTGGTGTCTGAATTCAGTACAAAAGAGATTGCTTCTACCGCTCTTGGAAAAACTGGGCCTATCACCTATGGATTTTCAAGTAATGTTTTCCCTAAATGTTTCTGGAACCGAATATAAGTGTTTCTGCTATAATACAATATACACATTCCTGAAAGCCTCCCATTTTTAACAACCACAAATTAAAATTAATAGCATTTATGGGAGAAAAGGGGTTGGGGCAGAAAACTTTTTAAAACTATGCAACTTCATATCCAGAGCACTAACAAAAACAATAATTGGCACCCAGAGAGAGAACCAAGACAGCCCAAGCGGGCAGCTCAGCATAGCTGGAACTGCCTCAAGAGAAATTTAAAATGTGCAAAAGCAACTGCAACAGTACAACTGCAAGTGGAGCTCTGAGCAGCAGAGCCATTAACAGCCGTCCAAGGCTGGAGTACATCTCTGGGGAGAGGGCCCTTTGAGCAGGAGCTCACTTTTAATTTCCTAAAATAGAGCCAAAAGTGTCCGTGCCTGCATAGCCACTGAGCTGAGGCTGTTTTTCTTTCCAGCTGAGGGTTATAATCCTACTGTAGCTATTCTGGGCCCTCTTACTTAAGAAAAACCACATGGAAACCACAACTTCCCTCTGAAATTATTCCCATTTACCAGTTGCGTGTAAACTAACTGATGTTCTAGAAGCATGTGTATGAATAGAAAAGACTGTATTAAAACCAGATATTACCAGGGAGAACCTGATAAGGTAAGAGAAATCCTTAAAGTAAATCAATGACCCAAATGTGAAGGGCAACCAGGAACTGGATTTTCGCTTTTTCTTCCATATAGTCCCCAAAAGTCATATGGTCCCTTTAACACTTTGAAACTCTGAAGAATGACAGAGGTTTTGGTAAACTGCTAAAGTGTAAGACATAAAAAATGTCTTTTATAATAAATGTTGAAAGTGAAACAAGAGCAAACAAGTTTCTTTGCCTGTCAAATTTCATCAGCTGGAATGAATTGTAAGATTTTGCAAGCAGCACAGCATACAAACACCCCAGATTATTGCTTCAGTAAGTTCCTACCTGCAGCACAATAGGATCAATGCAAGTAAATTTAGTCTCTTCTCTGTAGAGATACTCAATGGAACACTTCAATAGAAGAATCTTGGGATTTTTAATACAAGAATTCATCTACAAAAAAATGAACAGTTTGTTAAAGCTTTTCAAGTTTCTGCTTTGTAGACCTCCTATAAGCATACCTTTACATCCATACTGTTCATAATTCCTGTTAAATAGATTATCTCATTATATTCATTTTAAAATACTCTCATTTCGTTCTTTTGTGATATTCTATTTTTTTCGAAGCAAATAATTTAGTTCAGGGCAATGCAAAATTCTTCAATAACCTGCTTTGTTTCACTAATGCTACTTTAATCTACTCCTCTAAAATCTTAACTATTTTTTCTTTTCATTTCTAATGCTGCAATAATAGATAACAAGTCCAGAGTAGAGGGCAACAGGGCTTAAACTCAGGCTATTTCATGGAAAAACAGCATGGAGTTTCCTCAAAAAATTAAGAATAGAGTTCTTAATACAACCCAGCAATACCTGTTCTAGGTATCTACCAAAAAAATCTAAAAACATTTATCTGTAAAGATACGTGTACCCCTATGCTCATTGGAGCATTATTCAAAGTGGCCAAGACATGGAAACAACCAAAATGTATTCGACAGATGATTGGATATAGAAGATGTGGTATATATACACAATGGAATACTACTCAGCCATAAGAAAAGATGAAATACTGCCATTTGTGACAAGATGGATGCATCTTGAGATTATCATGCTAAGTGAAATAAGTCAGACAGAAAACATTGACAACCTATGACTTCACTCATATGTGGGATATAAAACTGAAAACAACAAAGGAACAAGACAAACAAATAAACAAAAACTAACAGCCTCAAACAACAGTTAACTGGTTACCAGAGGGTAAGGGGAGGAGGGACTGGTATTACAGAAGAGGGTAAAGGAGGTCAAAATATAAGGTGACGGAACGAGAACTGACTCTGGGTGGTAAACACACAATGCAATATATATAGATGATGTAATACAGAATTGTACACTACTTGAAACCTGCATAATTTTACTAATTAATATCACTCCAATAAATTTAATAAAGATTTTTTTAAAAAGACAGGGCATTTCACAAACTGTCAGAGATCAGCAATCTAGAAAGTATAATTTAACCTTTCAAAAATTCAAGAAGTATACAGGAGGGAGAAAAGAATGAAAATGCCTCTTGAATATATTTCTAATAGAAATTATTTCCAAGCACTCATATATTGGTAAGCCAATTGGGTAACAAGAAGTTTAAAAAGCCTCTCCAGAAGGAGAGATCCAAACAATATACCCTAATCATGCAACTAAAGACATAGGCAGACTGGCCTGAAGGCTGCAGTGGCGATTTCAGACTGACCAAGCTTAAGGACTCCAGACTGACAAATACTCCTGAAAACAGTGATTCACCAGCTAGGGAACTACAGTCAGGCTCTTTTGGTAACTACAGACTAAAGACTATCTCTAAATATGGTCAGTGCAGAAAGACAATCATTCATACCTATGTTTCTACCACACCCACACACAATTTTCAATTCCAGAGAAAAGCACCACATATTTACCTCTCTGTTCAATGAAGATCATTTCATTTGGCTTATAGTACTACTTTAATGGGTAATGAATGCGCTGTTTTAGTAAGACTCTATGTAGAAATACCGACTTTGGATTATTGCTATGAAATAATGTCAAGTCCAGGCATACTTTTTTTTATCTACTGCCATTAACAATTTTCAGAAGGCTTACTGCCTCATAAAAAATAAATCATTAGTCTCCGTTTAGAAAAGAATGAAAACAGGTCGTTCATCCATCTAGTCCCTCAGACTAGAAATCTGCCTGAGCTCTCACTGTAATCAAATCAGTATTCCCAGAGATGGGGTCAGGGTATCTATATTTTCAGTAAGTTTCCTTAGTGATTCTGAAGCACAGCAAGGATTGAGAACACTCCTATAGTTTGATGGATGCTCAGAATGTGAGGACCAACGAATGATACTGGAAATACTTCGAGTGCCTACTTTAAAAGCAACCCCACACTTCACTTACACCCCACTCTCCCACTTCCCTAAATTTGACTGGAAATTTCTAAGGGCTGGGCTTAGGAATCTACCTTTTTAACAAAGTCTGCCCTGAAGCTCATGTACACTAGACTTTGAGAATCAGTGGCCTTCAGAATAAAGTTCAAGATCCCTAATGGGATTCAAAGCCCTTGCCTGCCTCCTCCAGCCTCATCTCCTTTCCTATCTTGCCTCTTAGGATCACTGAGTTTCCTTAATACACCAAGTTACTTCACACCACTCCTTTGTGCAAGTGCTAGAAAGAGGCCTCCAGCCTGAAGGTAGAGATAGAAGGTGAGAAAGAACAGAATGCCAGTGACATTTCTGCAGCTCAGTCCTAGAAGAGAGAACAGAGCTTAAAATGCTAGTCCTGCAGAGAGACTCCAGTCTGTTATGGAAACCTTGCCTCTCTGAGATGTGGCAGGGTCAGGAGAGAAATGATACTAGTATCCTATCATTGTGTTGGTCTAGAAGCCTCACCCTCTTTCCCCCTTCCTTCTTTTGTCTGATGAATTCCATTATCCAAATCCCAATTTCAGCTCTGGGAGACCTTCCCTGAACCTCCAAAATTTTGCCCCTGTGGCAGACACTGCTAAGTTACTCCTCAATGCCCACTCTCCTTTCCTTCCATGATGAGGGTACTACAGCAGTCATAGTTTGCTGGACTTCACTGTTGAAGACAATCACATTACCTTTTTATGTGCAATATTCTTGGTACAAACAAATCCATTGACAACCACAGAATCAAACTTTTTTCCACCTGGGATCTAATGAAACAATTAAGAAAACAATAAAATTAAATGATACATTCTTAGACTCCAGTCTGATGGATACTATTATTTATTTCCATTTTTTATTTTATCAAATATGTAATCGAAAATCAGACCAAAAAGTTTCAGGATACAGTTCTTCCTTTCAACCAGTAATTAATGGCATCTAGCACAATTGTCTATTTTCACACCTCCCCCTCTGATGTACTATCTGGTACTCTAAAATACTCATTTTAATAAATCGGTGCCATCTGGCAACTGAAACCACTATTAAGTGTCATTGGTAAAAAGACATAAATAAATACATATAGTAAGTACTCCATTACTATCTACATAAAGCAATTACTCACTGCTTTTCCTCAGAACAACGACAGTAATCTAAAAACATGCCTTCTCATAATTGGCAAGTCAAGAAGAGGAAGCAAGAAAGTTAGAAACTATATTTATATTTGCTTGGGTTCCCAACTCATTCCATGCCCAACTCACCCCTGCCATTTACCTCTCGCTTCCTGAGTGGCTTCCATGATCCGTAAGGGCCGAGCTAACAAACTGAGCAGACCGAAAAACCTTCCCCTCCTCACCTAGCACCCCACACAGTAACGACTTTTTAGATTACCATTACGAGACAAGTTACTATCAGGCCCATCTCAGCAGTTCCCAGCATGAGGAAAGCATTAGCAGAGCTCACTTTTTTGATGTGGACAAACTGACGGATATCCATGTCATCATCACGGTTCTTGACATCGGGGCGGACTGTCTGAACAACCTGGCAGACTAGTGATACAACGATGTCCCTCCAAGATGGTGACAATGAATCATTATGGAGCAACTGTTGGAGTAGTGCCATCATGTGGTTATGATTAGCTGAACTATAAAAGTGTTACAAAAGAGAAGTTTGTATAGTCAATACTGCCAGAGGCAATAATTCTGAAGATGCAATAAGTAGTCTACAAAGAAATAAGCCCAGGAATTAGGCTCACACATAAGATCTTGGTCAATTTTATTCTTGCATTATATCTAGAACTTAAAGATTTGCTCATAAATGACATCGTAAATATCTCCAATTAAGAGAACCCCTTTAATGTGATAAAAATTTTAACACATAAATTACAGTGGTGACAGATAAGCACAGGTTAGGACTTTTGTTTTACAAAAACTTTCATCAGAACAGGCTTTATTTCCTAAGTAATCTTAGTATTTTGACTTTATAAGGAAAAGAACTATGCACATGCCTATCAAGTCACTGAAGATTATAAAAATGGAAAATTCCAATCAAAAAGCTCACTGCCTTACAGTAACCTCTCCATGGCCTGTTTCTCTCCATTTTCCTCCCTCAGCAGCTCCAGGTTGTTATGATGCCAGCCCAAAGGTGTGAAAGGCAGCTCTTTGGATTTTTCCTCGACTCGACGATTAAACAAAGATTCTAAGCAAAGTGTAAAAGAAGAAATACTTCAGTGTAATGTATAATACCATCAACTCACAGATTTAGAAGTTGTCGATTTATTTTTTTAAGTTGGCCAATTCAAATTGTTGGTATGAAAAGGCAGGGACATATATAAATACATAAATAAAAGAATTAAGTGTGCATTGGAGCATCAATATTTCCAACAGCCACAATCAGAGACAGAACTATGAGAAGCAAATTTACATAAGCAACTAGGACTCTCAAGCCAGCAAATATAAATATAGCTTCTGAAAAGCAAATAAAATATGATTTTTACAGTCCTTTAATTTATTTGGGGACATTAAGAGGGGGTTAATTTTCCCTCTAAAATCACAAACTGAAAACTGCATTCAACGGAAATCTGGATGCTGACAAAACAACATGTGATTGTGTGGGTGCTAAAGTTTAAAGAGAAAAGTTCAGTTCTGATCCATCTGAACCAGTACAAGACTGTGTGGAAAGTCTCTTCAGACAATTCTAAATTGTGTTTCTTTTTAGAGCTTTGGACCAAAGACTTTTTCTTTAGCAAAACTTTTACAAGACAGACCCAAAAATTAACTATAAAGAAATATTAAACCACGAAAAATAACAATTTATGTAAAATTTTGTACAACCATTAAATTTTTTAAAAGAATAAAAACGGACTTAGATGAAAAATTAATAGGTAATACTAAATGCTTTACAAAAAAATTTGCTAAGGAACTGTTGAAAATGTGACTGAATGAATGGTAAGAGGTGGGAAATGCTTATAAAAATTCTCTAATCCTTCCCCTTTAAAGCAAACCAAACCAAAAAAAAATGTTTTAACCAAATAGTCCAGCAGACTATACATTAAAGCATGTGTCCAAGACAAGTGAGATAGAAGGACAGCACGTTTCAATTATGTAAACGGCTGTCTATAAACTTCTAGTTGAACCCAATGCCAAGACGTGAATTCAGAAACACTGCTAAGTTATGACATCAGCTGCAAGTGGCCTCCCTTGTCCCAGCTTGCCCTACTTTCTCTCTTTTATTTGAAACCCTCCCATTACCTAAGGCCTAAGCTGTGGAGTGTTATGGACCAATTAAGTTAAGCATGTCTTTACTCCACAGTAAGCTAAGTAGAGAAGGTGTAAGAAAAGGCTTGTACTCTTCTATCCGTCCTTTTGGCCCCAAGAAATTATCAGCAGTTAGTTCTTTATCCCTGCTTCCTACTTCTCTTCCCAACTTCACAGGGCAAGCAGCATCCTCATCTAGGTGAGAGCTGCCTGTGGGCTTTTTGACAAGTTTGACAATCATTGATGATACGTGTATCAAAGCTTAACATTATATTCATGCTATCATGCTGTAGGAAAGCATAAAATAGTAATGCCTTTAAAAGAATAAAATTCAAGTTCTATTTAAAAGCTTTTAAACAATTACTTTTCAGATCAGAGACCTTCTTCTCTCAAACTAAGTCCAAGTTTATATTCTTGATTCTTAACAGTCTCAAAATTACTACATATATTAAAAACTGTGTTCCCATGATATACTAAAATAATCAAATACATTTTCAGTACTTACTCTGCACCAATCAATGTGCTAGGCCTAAGTATATCCTCATGAACAAGAGACACCATCACATGTACAGCTTTTGATAAAATTACCTTTGATGAAGGCATCACTTATTGAGAGCTGTTGTCCTCCATTGTCAGAAATCAAATACTCTGCACACCAGGGAAAGAGGAGAGAGGAGGAAGGAAAGAAGAGACTTATGACTATAACAAGCCAGCACAATTATAAAGAGAACACACCCACATGCAAAGTATTACTCACACTACACCCATCACTGCCTGGCCAATTCAAGAAAGCTTCAGGCTAAAATGTATCTTTAAACTTGTTTCACACGCTACATACTAAACTTAATAGACTTGAACTAATAATATAGAACAAGAACAGTAATGTTAGATTATCTTTAACAGATTTTTTTCCCTTATTAAAACTTAACCCGTTTTATGGAAATTGAGGTCTTCAGTCATGTGCATGACAAACGTAAAAAATTATATAGTTCTTCTCATGTATTACTGTGTTATTTAATAAACAATGACTTTGTCTCTACACGAGGTAATTCACAGATAGAGAAGCCACCTCACAAAACAATATACGGTGTTTTTTAATTTCAGGATATAAGCCAAAAACAAATTAACATAAAAGTAACATTGGCAGGGAATAAAGGATTTTTTTAGTTTTCTAATAAGAGTTTTAGTTTTTCAAAAATTCTAACCAAACACTGCCCAATGGTTGGTTGCGATAACTGCCAAACATACTCAGAATGTGCTCTTTTAGAACTTTTAGAATATTAGTTTTCTTACAAGTGAAACTTATTCTTTACTTCCCCATGAACTTTTCTCTAGGTCTGTGACCAAGCATAGCTCAAGTGGGGTTCTTTCTACCATGCAAATTAAACCACAATGCATTTTAAGACCTCTAAGGTATAGGTTTTTCACAAAATTCTTTCCAAGCAGATTTCATTTATAAACAAATGGGCTTCAAAAGTCAATGTTTATAAGACAATATGCTCATCTTTCAAACAAGAAAGCAGATAAAATATTTTACTTAGAAAATTCAAGTGTTCTATGCCAAATACAATAAAATCAAGTGTACAGACAAGTAAAAATAGATGTTAACACTTTATTTCTACGCCTCCCTCACAAAAGTAAATAATGCTAACCCCTGTTCATTCAAGTAAGGTATTGGCTTTAAATGTTTACATTTCATACTAAAGCATATATATATGTATATATATTTATATATGTATATTCATATATATTTCAGAAATGATGAATTTCCCCACTTTATTATGAAAAACTTTCAAATACAGAAATACTCCCCATCTAGATTCAATAATTGTTAACTTGCCAAAATCATTTCTCGCTACATACTCATATACATATGCTCTTTTTTCCCCAACCATTTGCAATTATACATATCATTGCACTTTTCCACTAATATTTCAGCATGCAACTCTTAAAAATCAGGGCATTCTTCTCTATACACATTTAAGAATATTGAAAATGAATGTTTAATATCGACTCAGTCCATATTCAAATTTATCTAACTGTCCCTGAAATGCTTTAATAATTATTTTTCCTCAAACCTGGATCCAACAAGGTTCATATACTGCATTCTCTTCGTTCCTTTTTAATCTAAAGCAGACCCCACATTCGGGATTTGATCAACTGTTTCCTCATGGTACTGCTGAACTTGCTCCTATTCCCCATGTTTGCAAATAAATAGGAAGTTAGACCGATAGGCTGACGGAAGCCACGATTTTCACTCTCCTTTAGGTCCTACTTCTTAACTTTCCAAGAATGCTTCAGAATCCTGCTTGCAGCACATAATAATAAAATGCATTTTAATTCTATCACTCTCCAAGACCAGTAGTGAAACATTAATCAAACCAGAAGATCACACTAAGTTTTATAAGTTTCTGACAATGAGGGGCTTGCTTACATAAGGAAAAACACACGATTTTTTTAAGTGCAGATATTTTATATTTTATAAATCCAAATTTTCTCAGCCTTAGAAGACAGAAAACGATCTGTAAGAAAAAATTTAGTATTACCTTTAACCTCGATAGAAAGATTAAAAACCACCCATTTCCATTTGTATTTTAAGAGGTATGAAAAAAGAAGCAGGAGGAGTCTGTTATTCTTTCACTTCACTACTAGATCATTCTGACCACCTTTACTTTCCGGTAATGAGTGTTCACCTTAACTACAATGTGGAAAAAAATCAATTATTGAATTTCAAAGTCACAAGAAAAACAGAAAAAGATTAATTCATTTCAGTATGCTAAAAACTATCAAGAGAACTGGGAAAACCAGGAACACTTATTAAGGGATTTATAAAGTTCTTATATTGCAGACTCCTGAGGCTGCAAATGACCCAAGAGATCAATCTAATAATTACCTTCTTTTTGATGCTGGAACTTCCTGGATTATATTCTTACTGTGCAGGCCAAAGGATTCCTTACTCCCCCTAATAATTCTTTTAAAATTCCAGATCTCAATTTTTCATTTCATAGATTCCGAATTAAAAGCGAACTTAGAAGTCACCAAGCCTACCTAACCTCAAGTATCGATCCTCAGTAACTCTGAAAGGTGGAACTTCAGACACCACCTGCACACTCCCAGGGCACAGCAGCAAAAGCTCACTGTTCCTAACTACTGCACTGAGTTTTTCCCTCAGCCATAATATACAAAACAAGAATCATTTCTTACAGATACTCTTCAGATACTTAAAGGCAACATCACACGAAATATTAAGAATGGCTTTCTCCAGAGTATTAATAGTAACCTTCTTAAGCCTAATTACATTCTTTGTTCATGTTAAATTTCATCTTGCTAGTCTATTGCTTAAGATTTTTTAAAATTCCAATCGTGCTATCCAACACACTAGCTGTACTTCCCATATTTTAATGATGTGTGAATCTGAAAAACATTCAAAATGCTGACCAAAAAAGTTGTTGAAACAGAATATGGATAGACAAAGGACTATAGCATAATCTAAAAGCATCCCCTTCGTGTTGACATCAAATTATTACTCTTTCAATGTTTGGTGCAACCATTAAAGAAACTACAAATCCATGCATTATAGTAATAGTGGTTCTTACATTTGCCAAACACATTAGCTCTTTATGTGTGTTTTTACATAAAGAGGCTCATAGAGACTCCAGAGCCTGTGCTTTTAACAGATAAATATGACCACTGCCTACAACTAACTACCTCTTTCACATATTTCCAGTGCAAAATTGTCCTCTTTGTCCACAAAGCTATTGAAAGACCATCAAAAGTCTTATTAACATCAAAGACAACAATATCTATCGTGGTCTCCTAATGTACCAATCTCATATCACCATAAAAGATGGAAATAAGGTTGTTTCGGACTGACTTATTTTAGTTAACCAACACTGTTGCCCAGTCACCACCAATTCCTTTTCTAAATGTCAAAGTATGTTCTGTTCATTAAATTTTTCTACAATTTTGCCAACTTCCTGTCACATCAAAAACCCATGTTTTAAAAATTTTTTTTTGTTTTGTTTTGTTTTTGTTTAAAAAATTTTTAATGCATCTATTACTAGTCACCTAAAGTGTCTTCTATTCTGCCCAATTCTTCAAAGATAAGCTCTGGCCTCATGATCACAGCTCCAAATTCTTTCAATAATCTGGTATACAGTTTGCCTGAACCTAGCAACAGACATAACCAGGCACTATCTCTTCATTATCTGGAACTTCACTTTCCTCTTAACCATGTGTGTTCTTTCCTGATAAGATTATCTTGGCGGAGGATTAATATTAAAACAACTCCCTCAAATAACTGAACTAATTTTTCTTTCTTTCTTTGCATTACAATTTTTTTAATCTTTGCTAAAATATCCTTGGCATTTACTCCAAACTTCAGTGCAATCTGGACTTGTGCTATCCTGTCTTTTTTTTTATCTGAAGTACTGGCCCCTCTTTCAGATCCACCTTTATAGGAAGATTGCCTCATATAACTTTTGTAGACAATCTTCTTGAAGGGTTGACATCAGAAAGGTTCCAAAAGAGTCATGATGGTTTTTTTCCAACTGCAGGTGCTTTGCCTTTCATTTTCCTTAGAGACACAATTTGAAGCTGTTCTATAAAAATGTCGTTATTGGAGCCCCCTGTTCTACTCCACTCCCAACATTATGAAGTTAGGTTTCCTAAAGTAAATGTCTGACTGTGCTCAGCAGTCCATCTTTTGCTATGATGAATTCTATGATGACAGGTCAACTTTCGTCATGATTTTTTCAAAACTTCGTAAAACTTTCCAAGAGGTGAAATCATCAGCAAGTCAATAATGTATTTTGCACTCTACTTTCAGCAAAATGAAATAGCCAACAGATGTGTCCAGAGAACTGATATTCTCCACATGACGGATCCCGCCTCTGACCCACATCTGCAATTTGTATCACAAGGGTGTCATCCACTATCCTCCATGTGATCACAGTCTACAGTGAGTTCTCACACAAGTGTCACTCACGTCTGCTCTTTGTCCTTCCATACTCACCCAAACGTTCTCCACCATTTTTCCAATTTCTGTTTTGAGGATTCCCATAAAGATGAGTATCTTACTCATGTTCAACACTATACCAGACTCATCTTTTCCCACACCCTCTCTAATTTTCTATTTTAAATAAGATACACCTTTTTTATTACTGTGTATCAAATACCAGTTTACCACATCTTGATGATAATGGCTAATATTAACAATTATGAGAAATTTGTTGTAGAAATGTAAGTTGGTTTCCAACTTTTTAGCACAGACATTTAAGGTCATAAGCTTTTCTTTTCTGATCATATTTTTAGGCTCAAAATAGGGAGTAGCAAAAAATTAAGCACGTATTTCTGATCTGAGGAGACAATTCAGCTTTAGAAAGCTACAAGTTAAAAATTCAAACTCCAAGTGAAATCATAGAACAAATTCCTTCATCTTTACAATAATGATTTTTCAGTGACTATAACATAATGCAATCCCACAATTATTTATTTACTGATATGTTTTTTATTTATTTACTTTTACATAATGCCATCTTATGGCTAAAATTTAAATTGGTTTTTAATTATATACAATCGAGAAAACTTCATCACGCATTTTAAAAAAGCATTCATTTCTTCTGCACTGCTATGTTAGATTTTAGTAATGGTTTACCTTATTTTTCGTTTTATGCCAAATGTTTTTTTGAATACAGCCATTATTATTTTTGAGTCAACAAACCCAAGTCTCAGATAAGATAGCTAAAACTAAAGAATGAATTCATTTTGTAGCAAAGAGAACTTTTTAATAAACACAGCATGTACATAAAAAGCATTTTAAATTAGAGTAGAAAGATATTTTGGGATATGTGAATGTTTTTCCCAAAGTCTAGTTCAGGCATCTGAAAAGGTTTAGGGAAACAAGCTACTGGGCAACAGCATAAGCAAGTAGGCTCTAAAATGTTAAATGAAGAAAGAGAAATGAAAAGAGCAGAACATCCATGTTATAAATGCAAAGAAATGCCACCTTGGAAGTTGCACATTATGCTAAGGGAAGAGCAGTCAGATGTAGTTCCTTTCAAAGACTACAAGCTTTAAACGGGGTGTGGTGGTCCTGAGGGAGAAAACAAGAAACAAAAGGAACCAACCAAAAAAGGTATGGGGAGGAGGTGTGGGGAAAATGAGAAAGGGTGGAACAAAACCCACACCAAATCCCCTCAGCCATCTGGGACAGAGGAAGCCAGAGGGACGAGCTGGCATGAGATCCTATGGCCCAGGTCTCCAGCCTGCATTTGGATTCCAGATGGTGACTACCTCCTACCTTTTTGGTCAGCAGGGTGAGGGGGCACATGTGGGTACTTGGAGGGCTTCTTGATATGGAAGTTCACGTTGTCCAGCTCCACGTTCAGGCTGATAGAAGCGGCTGAGTCACTGTCCACTGTGGACTGGAAACTGCTGACTGATGTACGCTTGCTAGGACTGGCAGAATCTTTTAGTGTTGGGGAGGGGAAAGAAATATAGGGAGAGGAGGGGAGTAAAAAATGGGTTTCATGAGGGTATTGGAGGAAAGGAGAAAAATGTTTTTTTTTAATATACAAGCCCAATGTGCAATACCAAAATGGATACAGTATTTTCATGTACTTCTGTGTAGACTTAATAAAATTTGATCAAGTTAAGTGTAAAACAAATTTTTTTAAATGAAGAAATATATTGGAGGTTCTGCAGAGAGAAAGTCTGATATCATAGTGAAGAGGTGAGAAAGTTGTCTGCTGTGACATTATTAGCTCAGAGTTATTTTAAGCTGCTGCAAACTAAAGACTATGGCAAAATCTGAAAACGCTAGTAGCCTAACAAGTTGGTTTCTTAAGAAAATACTGTATCTAGGACGAGGATTGCTATCAGATGTTTACATTTAGTTGGGAGCCATAAATCTTAAAGTAGGACTGTTTCAACTAAACAAATAAAAACGTTATTTGATCACATATTACGGTAATGATTCATAAAAACAAAAATGTTAGAAAGTTAAAACTCACTAGTCAAATTCTCGTCACCTTCTTCTGCTATCTGTTCCGTGTCGCTGTCATCAAACTTTATGTCTTTAAACCAGGATGGCTCTGAGTGTCCTTCCACCGAGTTCACAGAGTCACTGTCTGGAGAAGGGGTCTCGGAAAAGTCCGTGCTCTGAAAGGATCGAGACAGGATCTAAGTAATTCGCCTTCAATAGCAATCACATGGAAGTAAGGCTGTCACACTACAAAGAACGTCTAGCTCAATATTTTTACAAAGGTAACCACCAAATAAATTTATACAAAAATAAGCAAATTAGTAGAAACTAAGTTATAAATCAGCATCACGCTGACAATTTCACTCTTAAAACTGTCATTTTTATTAAACAGTAGGCTTAGGCAGTATGTTATGAACACAACATAATAGAGAGATCTCATGGTGTTTCACTTCATCCTGTAGTCCTGAGAGTGAATGAACAAGCCTTAAAATTTATTCTAACCCTGTGCACCAAACTAGCATACATCCTGGAAAACAACTTTTAGATTTTAACAAATAACACCACACCAATCTTTTGTGTTGTCTTTTCTAACCACTGAGCTTCTAATTTTATTTCACAAAGGTGTTACGAAACATTATATATATATACATGTACATATCAAATTAACATAAACCCAAAGGAAAAGTATATCTTTTTAGAAAGTTCTGTCTTTCAATAATTCCCACTTCCCTAACTAAAGTTTAAAAAAAAAGAATATTCACCATTTTACCATTGCTATACAATGTAATACTGCCAATGAGTCAATACCTATTGCAACGGTGACATGAAATTTTTTCAATCCTTTTGTTATGTATGCTCTATCTCAGTCCTAAAAACACGGACACAGTAAATCTGAAACCCACTGAAGGTAAATGACAAACTATAACACCACCAGGCCAAACTTAAGAAAAGCCACACCAACTGAATGTTTGAATCTGATAGGTTTTCCACCACCGTTACCTACTAAGTAAAAATGTTTTAACTTTCCTCAAACAGCAAGGTAAACGTATGTTAGACACACGTATCTTGGAGTAATTCAAGCACTTTGTATTCCCGCGGATGAAGAAAGACCACAAGAAGCTCGCTACATTCTCCTTAGCGGTGACGCTGAGAACTACCTGCAGTGGTCGGTACAGCGCATACTCATCCCGGAAAAGCTGATCATGATGGCTGACACAATCTAGCCAACGTCCATCGACCATCGCTTGTCCAATTGCTATAGCTTGCGCCCTGAATCAAGACCAACAAAAATGAAAACTTTTACAAGTCAGTCGGAATAATTTTACAGGTACAAGACGAGACACAAACTAAATTTTTTTTCCCGTCCTCATCAGAGTTGGAATTTCAAATCATCCTTGGATAGGTAAGGGATAAAACAAGAGAGACTTGAAGCTAAATTAAAAGATTTTTTTGAGGTACCATAGTAAAGAACCTATTGTAAGTCAGTCCTAACAAAACGTAATTTAATTCCCGCATTTCTGAAGTACTCAAGGCATGCATGCCCCGTACTTAAAACAAATATTGAGAATAGCCTGGCTCCTGCCCTCAAGGAGCTTACAGTCTTGACAAGAAGACAATACCAAATATTACAGATACAGGTATAAAATGTATATACCGTGTTTCCCCAAAAATAAGACCTAGCCAGACAATAAGCTCTAATGAGTCTTTTGGAGCAAAAATTAATATAAGCCCCGGTCTTATTTTACTATAATATAAGAACAGGTCTTATATTATATAGTATAATACAATATAATATAATGTAATATAAGCCTGGGTCTTATATTAATTTTTGCTCCAAAAGATGCATTAGAGCTGACTGTCTAGCTAGGTCTTATTTTCAGGGAAACATGGTATGTATATCCATGATATAGACACATATTAACACATTGCATTTATATGGCATTTCACAACCTATAAAGCACTTTAGCCATGTTATTTCATTTCATCCTCACAGCTTCTTCTAAAAAAACTATATATATATAATTTTCCTCATATTGGAACTGAGAGGTCCAAGTCTCAAAGAAATTGAGTAACTTGACTAAAAGCACAAAGCTAAAAAGAGACACTCAAAACTGGAATGCAAGGCTTCACTGCTTAAAGCTGTTTCTCTCTTCCTACATACTTGTTTTTTCCCATGAGAGGAGTCACTAACCTAAACAAGTAGAAAAGCTCAGGAACATGTTACCTTGAAAGGCAACAGGACCTGTCTCTCTTTTTCACAAATTATTTTGTGAGATTCTAAAAAATCTCACTAGGACACTCCAGGTGTGGCTCATAAACCCAATTCTCAGGACAGGTTGCAATGTCCAGATTAGGGAACAGTGGCAGAAACCACTGTTGTCTTCGGGCCTACCTACATTCCCCAATCCTGCTTAACTACAGAGCTCAGTGTTTTGGAAATCACTGTACACTTCTGCTCTTAATAAATTAGGTAATTGTGACCCATTTGGCTCCTTGCATCTATTCTCTAGTGGTTAAAACCCAGAAGGGAGGAGGATTGATTAATTAGCACCCCAAACACCAAATGCAAAAAACAAAAGCACCCTACTCACAAAGAACCTGGCTCCCCTTATATGTACAATAACATGTTCACATTAAAAATAAATTACTAAATAATACCAGAAAGTCTTTCTTAAGAGCACATTACCTTGTAGTAATGTGTCCATTTCGAATTAACCAGTTGACTAATTCCTTTCCTACAATGCAGTTGGGATGCGTTCTCAGCCAGTAGCGGTGATCCTGAAACTCCATTCCACTGCTGTGATGGCAGATTTTTTTCCACAGGTCCTTTAGCTGAACACTGTCCTGAAATTACAAGCAATTACTCCTGAGAAGGATGCTATATGCCTTTTCGGATTCTTTCTTGTGACTTGCAGATTCATAAAAAGAATTCAATTCAGATGTCTTTGTCGTAGCTAACTTACACAATTTAATAGAAATGACACATGCATGGGGAACAGCTTGAACTGAGCTCATCTAATTCCAAACCTAACTTTTTCTCTTAAAAACCAACTATCCCAAATAATTTTTTTCAGTCAGTGGCACATATTATCAGTCTCCTAGTTATCTAATTATAAAATTTCATACTCCTCTTTGGAGATGGGGGCAGGGGGTGAGACTGAACAGACAACACTCATCTATAGTAAATGTTTCTAGTAGGCTTCGCTCCACCAGATTCTCACCATTCTCACCTACACCCAATTGTCAGGTGAATTTTTTTTTTTCCCCGGGTGAATTTTCCTAAAGAAAGGCCTTCAGTGAATTATTCCCTTCTCCAAAAACTTGCAATATTACTCAGGTCCTACAGGTCCTATCTAAACTTGGAAAGAGTGAATTCACCACCTTCCACCAGGTAGCTCCAAATAACTTTCCATTCTCATTGCCCACAGATTCCAACCTGATCTCTCTCCCAAGTTCTCCCAATTAAATCCTACTTCAGTCCACGAAAAATGCCACACTTATGCTCACCACTATCCCTTTCCTCACACTTTTAAATAAGGTTTGCTTTCCTCATTGCTGACCCAAATCCATTCCACACTTCAAGGTCCACTCTAAGCCTTTCATTTCAAAACCTTTCCTAACTCCCTCACTACTAACGATCTTTCTATTTTTTATAATTAAAGTATTACTTCTTTTACTATTAATGACCTGCCCATCAACCTCATTTCTACTTTCTGAATTGTAAGCTTGAGGACAAAAGACGTATCTTCCATTTCTTTGACTGAACACAGTATTGTACACTTAGATAAATTCAATAAACAACTGATTATCACCTCACATAAACATATAGTATTAACTGTCTGAAAAGTATTCCATGGGTATGAGAAATATGTTCTAAAGCTTAAACAGCAATCTGAGATCTAACTAAAAGTTAAGCTCGCTTATTAGTAGGCACCTGAATTCTGATCTTGCCAGGTGTAAGGGGTCAAGAAAATATTAAGGCAATATGAGTATGGAATGCATGACCAATTGCTTAGGTGATCCTAATAAAAACTTAAGCTAATTATTTCCTCTATTTAATTCATATGCTAACTGCCTATTTCATTTGTATGTTTCTTTAAAAAGGAAATCAATGAGATAAACATTCTTTATGCTCAAAACTAGCAATGGCTCAAAGATACGGGAGCAGTACCAGAAGAATTTTGCGTTCATCCTCAGTGGTCTCTGTCCTAACATATGTTCGGTTAGCCTGGGGACTGACAGATGTCTCATATGAAGATACCATGGGAGAACCAGATCGATCCAGCGACAGGTTAGTAATGCTGGCTGATCTGGAAATAAAAACAAAAAATGAAAACACAGTTGTAAATTCTTCATCAATAAACAGCTACAGTAAAAATTCATTTTTAAATAAATGCTTATTTGTCAATGTTAAGGGTACATTTAAAAGTAGTTATGACATTACGTATGATAGCATTGGGAGAAGAGTATCCAGAAATTCTCTGTACTATACTTCCAACTTCTGTGTTAGTCTGAAATTATTTCAAAGTAAGTTTAAAACAAAGTTGTTATAAAAAGATTACAGGAAAACAATTATTGATGTAGTTCATATAACAGTAATATTTCGAAGGAAATAGATAAAAACTCCTTGCTAAATGCTGAAAGTTAATATTCTTTTTAAGTGACAAATATAAACAATCACAGTGTAAATGCAGAAATAATCTTACAGATCAGGGACAGGAAACCACGGCCCACCGGTCAAATGGTTTTTGCATAACCAGTGAACTAAGAATGTTTTCAGTTGAACATCTCTAATGTTCTGATGACAGAAACACTCACTTCGAACCCACACTAAGCAAAATATTATCCCCCCAAAAAGAATTCCTTTCTTCTCATTAGTAGACCTACATTAAAAATATTGTTCTCAATTATTATTATATTTTGCACTTGATCAACAAACAATTGGAGAAAATCTGTTTCCTCTCTTGTTGTGTATTTACATGATATCCTTAATATTGCCTCTTGCCAAAGTTACCAAATAAAATGACTTGTGAGTAGAATATCAAGAGCACCAAGCAAACTTTTATGTATACAAAAATTTTAGCTAGAAATTTAGTTAGCTTCTACCTTGAAAAAATAAAACCCAGTTTTAGCTTCTATATAAAGGATAAAAGGCAGAAGTATCTACAACGTGCCAGACACTATATACTCATTCAGTAGGGCAATGTACGTATCTTCCCTCATTTAATCCTCACAGCATCCTATGGAGGCAATACTACTAGATCCATTCTACAGATAAGGAAATCAAGAATCAGAGATGAAATAATCTGTCTAAGATAATTCAGCTAATAAATAATAGAGCTGTCTGTCATTCAAAACCAGGTCTCACTTGAAAAACTATGCTTTCCTCAGCAGGAAGATACTTTTAAAATTTAAGAAATTACTGTAGGCTGTAACAGGCTTAGCAAAAAGTCATTTTTAATGGTTCATGAGAAACCACTGATATCAAATAAATAATAGTCTATAAGCAAAATTTTTGAAATAATCAGTTACTCGTTTCTTGGCATATTCGTTTAGTGAAGTTACCACTGTATCTCATTCAACTAATTAAAATCTCTTCCAAGGTGAGCATTAGCCATTCTACTTCTCTGTCTAACATTCTAACCATCCCTACACATCTTCTGATATAGTGGCAACAAGAATTTAAAAACAAATATATTCAATTTCATTGTCAAATTATTTTAATAAGTAGCCTATGGTAAGAGTGCTGACTAAAATTTTTCTTAGAGATAGTACTCACTGACTGAATTACATTTTTCTTAAAGACTTACATCAATCAGCATTAATTCGAAACACACAGAGACATACTGTAAATTGGCACAGCTATCTCTACATTTGTGCACATGCCAACAGGAATACTGTAATTTGTCTCATCTTTTAAAAACGTCTCGACTCCACACGCCTATGCTGCATTTCCCTCCTTCACCGTATCAAAACTCCTCTCTCCAATTCTTCCATTCTCTCCTGAACCCCAAACAACCCATGGAAATTGCCTATCAAGGTTAGCAACATTGTTAAATCCAGTGGTCAGTTTTCACTCATCTTACTTGACATATCAGCAAGATAACTCCCCCTTCCTTGAAAAACTGACATCACTTGGCTACTAAGACAACACACTCTCCTGGTTTTCCTCTCACCTTCTCAGGCTCCTGTTCTGGTTCCTCTTTATTTCCCCAATCTTGGTCCTTATTTCCTCACTTTCCACAACTCTTTTGACAATCTCCAGTTTCATAGCTTTAAATACCATCCACATGATGACAACACCCAATTTTATAGCAGGTTGGTGCAAAAGTAATTGCGTTTTTTGCAATTATTTTTAACCTTTTAAACCACAATTACTTTTGCACCAACCTAATAACTCCAGCTGGTACCTCTCTCCTGAACTCTAGACTCACATATCTGTCTGTCTGACATCTCATTTGGATGTGTAAAAGGCATCTCAAATTCAACATGTGCAATCAAATTGTTCCTCCCAATCTTTGCCATATCAATAAATGGCATTTTCAACCACTAGGGCCAAAAGCCTGACTCACCTTTTACCTCCAGTTGTTCAGCAAATCCTGTGAGCACTATAATCAAAATATATCTAGAATCTGACCATTTCTTATCCATATCTACTTCTCCTACTCTGACCTGAGTCAATTCACTTGCCTGGATTATTGCACACCAGCTTTATAAATGGTGGCCCTGCTTCTACTCTTATGTCCCACAAGCTATTCAACCGAGCAGACAGAGTGCTCCTTTCAAAACATAATTCAGGTCATGTAATCCTCCCAAGCTCCCCATTCAAAATTCTTCTATAAGGAAGTTTATTTCGAGTAAAATGTCAACTAATAAATGTAGAAGGAATGATGGATAGGAAGTTACCATTTTGCAACCATCACAGTGTGAATCACAAAGACGCTAAAACTACTGAGTTAGAGATTGATAAGGAACAGGATATTTACTCAGTATCAAAGTATCTCCCCCACACATTATTAATTACAAAGAAGAAAATGGTAATTTTACAGTGGAGAAACCCAGGAAACTACCTTAATCAAGAGATTATGTCAATATTACCAATGGGATAAAATTGATTCATATCTTCTCTGACATGATAAACAGGGATATATAATTTCTGTAGAATTCCCACCCAAAAATGCATAGCCTAAATCTAATCATGAGGATGTATTAGACAAATCCAAATTGATGGCATCTTCTAATACACAGTTTGAAGAGATTGACCAAGCATCAGAACTACAGTCAGATATGGCAAGAATATTGGAATTCTCACACCAAGAATTTTTTAAAACTATGGTTTATGTGCTAAGGGCGTTAATGGAAATAATAGACAACATGCAAGAAGACACAGATAATGTAAGCAGGGAGATGAAAATTCTAAGAAAGAATAAAAAAGAAATGCTACAGATCAAAAACACTGCAAAAGAAATGACAAATTCCTTTGATGGACTCGTCATTAAGCCAGATTGAGTTCACTGATGAATTCTACCAAACATTTAATAAGAAATTATACCAATTCTACACACTCCTTCAGAAGATAAAACAGAGGGACTACTTCCTAAGTCATTCTATGAGGTCAGCATTATCCTAATACTAAAACCAGACAAAGACATTACAGGAAAACTATAGACCAATATCTTTCATGAACATAAAATCCTCAAAATCTTAGCAATCCAATCCAATAATGTATAAAAAGAATTATACCCCCAACCAAGTAAGATTTATCCCAAGTATGAAAAACTGGTTCAACATTTGAAAATCAATCAATGTAATCCACCACACCAGTAGTCTAAAGGAAAACTACATGATCATATCAATAGATGCAGAAAAAGCATTTGATAAAATCAAACAACCATTCATGATAAGAGCGCTCAGCAATCTAGGACTGGGGGCAACTTCCTTAACTTGATAAAGAACGTCTACAAAAAACCTACAGCTAACATAATACTTAATGATGAGCAACATGAAGCTTCCTCACCAAGACCGGGAACAAGGCAATGATGTCCCCTCCTCTCCCACCATTGCTTTTCAACATCATATTGGAAGTACTAACTAAGCCATAAGACAAGAGAAGGAAATCAAAGAAAAATAGATTGGGAAAGAAGAACGAGAAACTCTTTGTTCACAGATGGCATGATTGTCTATATAAAAATCCTAAAGAATCAATAAAAAAAACCTCCTAAAACTAATTATAGCAAGGTTGCAGGAGACAAGGATAATATACAAAAGTCAATCACTTTGCTATATACCAGCAATGAAGAAGTGAAATTTGAAAATTAAAAACACATTAGCATTTACATTAGTACTCCCAAAAATAAACTTACGTATAAATCTAACAAAGTACATACAAGAGCCATATGAGGAAAACTACAAAACTCTGATGAAAGAAATAAAAACACTAAATAAATGGAGAGATGTTCCATGCTTATGGATAGGAAGACTCAATATTGTCAAGATGTCAATTCTTCCCAACTTGATCTATAAATCAATGCAATCCCAATCAAAATCTCCAAAAGTTATTTTATGGCTACTGACAAACTGATTATAAAGTTTATATGGATAGCCAAAAGACCCAGAATAGTCAGCGCAATATTGAAGGAGAAGAACAAAGTTGGAGGACTGATAAAACCCAACTTTAGGACTTACTATACAGATACAGTAACCAAGACAGTGTGGTATTGGTGAAAGGACACACAAATAGGTCAATGGAACAGAAAAGACAGCCCAGAAATGGACCCCCATAAATATATTCAACTGAACTTTGACAAATGACCAACAGCAATACAATGGAGCAAAGATAAGTCTTTTCAACAAATGGTGCTGGAATTGAATATTCACATACAAAAAAAAAAAAATCAATCTAGACACAGACCTTGAACCTTTCACAAAAATTAAATCAAAACAGATCACAGACCTAAATGTAAAACATAAAACTATAAAACTCCCAGAAAATAACATAGGGGGAAATCTAGATAACCTTGAGTATAGTGCTGACTTTTTAGATACAACACCAAAGCATGATCCAGAAAAGAAAAAGAACCCGATAAACTGGACTTGATTAAAATTAAAAACTTCTGTTCTGTCAAAAGATACCAAGAGAATTAGAAAACAAGCCACACAGACTGGGAGAAAATATTTGCAAAAGACACAGCTGATAAAGAATTTATCAAAAAAAGAACAAACACCTCTTAAAACTCAACAATAAGAAAACAAACAACCCAATCTAAGAAAGAGCCAAAGATCTGGACAGACACCTCACTAAAGATGCTATATGGATGGCAAGGAAGCATATGAAAAGATCTTATTTTCAGTATCATAGATCACTAGGGAATAGGAAATGAAAGCAATGAGATATCACTGCATACCAATTAGAATAGTCAAAATCCAGAACACTGGAGAACACCAAATACTGGCAAGGATGTGGAGCAACAGGAACTCTCATTGCCAGTGGGAAAGCAAAATGGTACAGCCACTCTGGAAGACAGTTTGGCAATCTCACATAAAACTAATCATAATATTCACCATATGATCCACCAATCGTACTCCTTGGTATCTATCCAAATGAACTGAATACATGACCACACGAAAACCTGCGGAAGTATGTTTATCGCAGCTTTATTCATAATTTCCAAAACTTGGAAACCACCAAGATATCCTTCAGTAGATGAACAGATAAACAAACTGTGGTATATTCAGACAATGGAATATTCATCAGAACTAAAAAGAAATGAACTATTAAGCTGTGAAAAGACACGGAGGCAACTTAAATGCATACTACTAAGTCAAAGAAGCCAATCTGAAAAAGCTACATACATACTGTATGATTCCAACTATACGACATTCTGGAAAAGGCAAAACTATGGAGACAGTAAAAAGATTAGTGGTTGTTGCCATGGGTTGGAGGAGGGAGTCATGAATAAACAGAGTACGCAGGATTTTTAGGACAGTGAAACTATTCTGTACTATACTACGATAGTGGATACACGTTCTTATACACTTGTCCAAACCCATAGATTGTACAACACCAAGAGTGAACACTAAAGCAAACTGTGGACTTCGGGTGATAACAATAATGCCGACGTAGGTTCAGGAACTGTAAGAAATGCACCACTCTGTGTGGGACGTTGACGGGGGTTGTTGTGTGTTGGAGGGTAGGCGGTATATGGGAAATCCAGTACTTCCTGCTCAATTTTGCTGTGAACCTAACACTCCTCTACAAAACGAAGTTTATTAATTTTTTTTAAAAAGTAAAGGATGCTGATGTCTGCAATTTACTCGCAAATGGTTCAGAAAAATAAAACAGTATGCACACTATAGAAAAAGAGAATGGGTAAAATGTAAATTAGTGAACCTTAATGAAGAATACATGAATTTATTTTATTATTCCTGCAACTCTTTGCAAGTCTAAAATATTTTCAAAATAGTAATTTTTTTTTTTTTTAAGTCAAAAGTCTCCAGTAGCTTCCCATCTCACCCAGAGAGAATGACAAAGTCCTCACAATGAATTGGAGCAATGCTCTACTCCAAGTACAACCAGGATCTCTTGCTATTCCTTGCCAGACATGTTCCCTCTCAGGAATTTGTTATTCCCTGTTTTCTTGCTACACTCTTCTACCAAGTGCAGATGTGGCTATTCCCTCACACCCTCAGGTCGTTGCCCAAATGTCACCTTTGCAGTGAGGGCTCCACTGAGCACACTATTTAAAATTCTACTCTCGCAGGGGAAGGGGGGGAGGATCGCAGCGGGGGAAAGGTGAAGGGGGGAAAAAAAATTCCACTCTCCATCCCTGTTCCTTACGTTTTTCAGTGTTTTAAATTTTTGTCTATTTAATTCACTGCTTTATTCCGTATACCTAGTTTGTAGGTACTTATCAATACTTGTTGAAAGAATAAGTTGAAAGTACATTAAACCATCGTAATTCAGATATGTAGTTCTTGAGGTTTACAATGACTTATTCACCACTTAAACTTGTAAAAGGAAAGCATTTTCAGTGGGGAAGTGTGCACGTTAGTAAGAGCTAGTAAACCGAAAAAGGACATGTACATGTGTAGAATGGTTATAGGCAACTATTTCAAGGAATATAGCTAAGAAAAGAAACTGAGAAAAAGGTAACTAGAGGTGAAACACAAAGGAGGGATTTTTGTTTGTTTTTAATGGGTGACTTAGGTTTGTCAATGCTGATGTTAAGGAGTCAGCAGAGAGAGAGATGGACAATAGGGAACATCAATAGGATAACTAACAAAAAATGAGAAGGGATCAGATCCAGAATACAAATGGAGAATAAACCTTGGTCAAGAGGTGTAGAAAAGAAGGATGCACTCCAAATGTAATCAAGTTGGTGAGTGGTGTTAAGAGTGAGGAAGTCCCCTTCTGTTATCTCCTCTTTGCTACGTAATAGAAAGTAAGTTCATCTGCTAAGCTAGCAGAGGAAAGGATAGGTTCCAAGATCTCAAGCCAGTTGAGAACAGTAGAAAAGAGCCACTCAGATGGTGTAAGCAAAAGCTGACTAGCAAAAGGGAAATGAGTTTCAATTCAGCTTTTAAAGCTCAGAAAGTGTGTAACAATCACTCCCACCCATTTTTATGTGTCTGTTCTTCTCATTACTCTAAAAAGAAAGAAAAACAGACACAGAATACAGTGTTTTCATTTGGCAGTTTACCTATTTCGAGCAGGAGATTTCCCAGCATCCTCTTGAACAGATACAAGTCTTGTTGAAAGAGCAGTATTTGAGGAGTCTGGATGAACCAAACTACAAACAAAAAAGAAAAATACTGAGATGACTTTGGACAGTAACAAGTAAATCCAATTTCAATGAAACACTTTAAGATTTAAAAGCAGATTGTTTTCCTCTGCAATAATGAGATCGTGGGTCATTTTTGTTTTCTTCCTTTAATTAAGGTTGAAACAGTGTGTTTTTTTTATCTTAAGTATATCAAATGCCAAAAGGTTGATTAAGCAGAGTTTATTAAGTATATGGAATACCATTAAAATAATATTGGTTGAATGGATACCTATAGAACTCCTTTTCACATGATATACACAAGGTTGAAGCAATTTGAGGAGTAAATCCTGAGTTAAAATATTCTCAGTCCCCATAACCCACTGGAATAGCAATGCAGAGTCACACAAACCTAGGTGCAAGGGCAGGCCCTACCTCTTACTAGCTGTGTGACCTTGGGGACATTACTTAATCTCTCTGAACCACAACATCTACATCTGTCCAAAGGAGAAAGTGGTACCTACTACAAAGATATGATGACTAAAAGAGTGAGCATTAAACAATTAGCAATTCCTTCTGACATCTATCCTACATCTCTCTAAGGAAGCTTTCAAACCCAGTCTGTTTTATTAAATCACATGTGCCAATTCTGGTCTCACACAACAGGGCCAGGTACAACAAAAAAGCATTACTAACTAAAGTAAGCAAGAACTGAAGACCCAATATACTTTGTTTTATTAAATGAAGAATCAACCTTTAAAATGTATAAAATACATGTAACATATAAGAATCATGATGTCCCAAACACCAATGCACCCATTGAGCAATTTAAAAGACTCTGAAGTACCCATGTTCCCCTACCCAACCCCATTCCCCTCGCTGACCTCAATGAAACTACAATTTCATATTTATCAGTTTCATCCTTTTATTTAAGTATACATACCATGTTTGTATCACTAGACAAAAACTAGTGTTTTTTTCTGTATATTTTTGAACTTCACATAAATAGAATAATCACTAGAGATGAATATGACTTTCTTTCCTACTCTACATTATGTCCCTGAGATTCATACACGTGGAATGTAGCTATAATTCATTCATTTTTGAGTTGTTTAAATTCTTTGGTTACATACAAATTCTTCACTCCCTTAAGGGGTAATTGACATAAGAACTAATCAGAAAGATGTGAATTAAAACTCTAAGCTCTTTAACATGGCCAGATTTGGTGTTATGCATAAGAAAATAATTTAGCTAAAGAAAACAATCAGAAACTGATGAATCTAGGATTCTAATTCAAACAATTCCGGGTAACTTCCAAGAAAAAGTTAGTAACATCCTCCACTACCAGTGAGTATAGCATATTTAGACATATGTAAAAACATGAAATGTTCCTTAGGAAGGGAAAAAAATCTATTTCATTTGTAAATATTATGAATACAAATCTTATAAGCATTCTCCTCTAAGGAGGCTACATTAGAAATTATTAATCAATAACTTATATTGCCTATTCAATAAATATTATCAAGATCATATATAGGTCATACGCTGTTCTTGGTGTCAGGGATAGAACAGTGAATAAGGAAGATATAAAGTCTCTCCTCTTGTAGTGCTTACATTTTAATTAGTCAATATAATCTCTGTCCATAAACATATTCTGTGATCCTTCTGGAGGCAATTCAAAGAAAGAGGAGAAAACAGGGAATTTTTTGGAGATAATTCAAGAAGGTAAAAGTTAACTAAGAGCACTCATAGGTCACAAGACAACTAGTATCTCCCAAATATAAACTATAGTTAAGTGACAGTACCTTTGCCAAGCAAAATCATCCTCTAAAAATATGTTGCGACTGGCTTTTCTACTCCCAACAGGTGTTCGGGGTTCACTTGGATCAAGTACAGACACAGAGGAAGCTGAATCCGAAAGAGCACTCAAGTCTTCCCCAATGGAATTACTGTCTGTGGAATGAGCGTAACTTAAGGCTATTTTTCTACAGTATGTACAAGCTCGGAGGTCCCCTAGAAAGGGAGGAAAAAAAAAAAAAAAAAACTAAGTAAAAGATAACAATAACACATTACTTAACAGAACATATTAAATCTTTGGGTTAATAGTTAATCTAATAACAGGCAAATGTCTTCAAGTAAAGACTACCAAAAAAACATTTTTAAAAAGTTAAATAATTTTGTTAGCTCAGTTATATACTTTAAAAACCATCATTATGATAAAGTCATCCAAGTATATAAATTACCTCAAATTTTATAACAAGAAAATATGACTCAACTGTATTAGAAAACTGATCATACTAGAAAACTAATTATATTAGAAAACTGGTTTTTCAAGATTCTAAAAGTGAAATAAGGGACAGAAGATTCAAAAAAATTTAAATAGAGTAAATAATCCAACACAAAGACAAAAAGGAAGGAGGAAAAATGTTATTTGGGTCTTCATTATGGAGCCAAGAAGAGTGGCCTCCACAAGGGGGAACTATTTTAAAAACAAACTGACAAATGGGCTTACAGACAATATATGGGGAGGAAATTAAGGAAATTCTTACAGTGTAAGTTAGGATGAAAATGAAATATTCTTGGAAGGACAAACAACAAGGTTATTTATACTTAATACTTTTAAATACTGTAATTTTATTTCAGTTCTGCCCAAATATAAGTTGTCATTTCTACCCTGTTTTTCTGTAACAAGTATTTGTGTGATTCTGTAACATTTTAGTGTACTAAAAAAAGAGGTAAGATAATTAAACCTTATATGTTATTTAACATTTCAAACTTAAATTTTCTACTACCATTAATATCAGAAAACTGATGTGATGTGAAATCTTTTGAAAACAAAAGATTTCTCAAAGTCAACTGCACTGTTTTTGTCACAATTACTATCAAGTATAATTTATTTGTTTCATTTTATTTTTTCATTTTAAGATTACTATTATAAAGTACTCAGTTTTATTAAACTATGCATGTATTTTAAGCAATATTAACAATTTGCTTAGTTTGTAATATTTTGCTATGGCAGCCCTAGAAAACTAACACAAAAACCATATTAATAAGACAGGATTTTATCCTAAGGGTAATAATAGGAGCTCCGAAAGGGTTTTAGGCAGGGGAATACCCCCGACATGATCAAATTAGCATTTAACAAAGAATACCGACTAGAGCATGAAAAATTAGAGGTAGAAAAAAACTAACGGTAAAAATATCTTTTCAAAGGTTGTAGCCATAATCCGGATAAAAGATTAATTCAGTTCTGAATTCTGTAGCAGTTTCGGTGGAAAAAAAATTAGTGAATAAGGCCAAAAGGAAGATCTGCATGATAATAAAAATAACATGAGAGATTCTAAGAGTGGTGTTTTTTTTTTTTTTTTGGTAACTTCTGCCCACTTTCCGCTCCCAAATCACTGTATAAATCCAAACACCATTGATTAGTTTTTCTCTGCTTCAGTAAATAATTTAAAATTTCTGTATTGCTAGAATTTACGGAAGAATGCAAGATGCAGCTTGCTAAAGCATAGTGTCATACAACTCAAGGAAGATCTGGATTTTGTAAAATGAAACTCACATAGTAATATAAACTAGTAATCTACTCTCTCCACCTTGTCTAATACATGTTAACATCCCTAGGGTGTTTGACAACATCTACAATACACTCTTTTACTCATATATGCACATCCATCTCTGTCTAGTTATTATTCGACTATAAAGTCTTAAAAGCAACGCTGCATCCCCCTCACCTGTGCCGCCCATGGTTCGCATGTAAAGCCCAAAATAAAAACTGGCTTGACATCAGTCCTGTATTATAACTATTTTATAGTTATGACCTTTAACAATTGTAAAAGTGTCAATAAAATGCATTTACCTGTATAGCCCATAAATTTTCCTGGGATTTCTTGGTTACAGCAACGACTGCAGAAAATCTGCCCACACAGTCGACAATGGTGTCTACGCCTAAACGTGGTAAATTTCTCACTACAGTCATAGCACTCTTTACATTGGCTGTCTGGCATCCAGTATTGCTTCAGGTCACTATCCTGTAACAACAAAAATATGTGAAGGCTTCTTGAAAATACCGATTACTAAGTCACAATGACAAAGGCAATGCTAGTGAAAATCCTAGAGGGTTTCCTTCGCAGAGTGACAAGCCACTTCTAAAACTAATGAAATGCAAAGGGCCAAAATGACCAAGACATTCTTGAAGAAAAAAAAGTTGAAGGACTTACATTACCAGCCATCAAGACTTTATTCTAAAGCTACAATAATGTTAGAGAACCAGTTCGAGGATAGAAAAAAATGGAGCTATGGAACAGAAGAGAGCCCTGGCACACCCTCACACACATATATGGACTTAGGTCAAGATTTATAATGCAATCAGTGAAGGACCGTTTGTTCAAAACAAAAAGGAGCTGAGTCCAATGGGAGAGCCATGAAAAAAAAAGGAGGCTTGACCCTTAAACGTCACACAAATAATAAAGCTTCCTGAAGTAGCCATGGAAGAATATTTACTGACCTTAGGCTAAATACTTCTTAAACAGGACATGAAAACCACTGACTATAAAGGGGAAAAAAATTGATCAATTAAAATTAAGTACCTATGTGTAAAATTACAGTGTTCGTAGCTGGAGAAAGTACTAACTGCACTTTCTTTCAAGGACATTATGCCATTTTCAGTGGCCTGAGCATGGCCTGAGCCCTGTATAACTGATTAATATGTAATCTTCTAAAGCCCTTACACAGTACCTGGCTTTTCCCCTCCATGATTTCCTTGAGGCGTTTTAATACTGTACTGAGGCTTCGAAGCTGAACAGCTGTACGAGGGTCATGACCTCCAAAGGTAGGTTCTGCTTTCCTTCTTGTTTCTGAGTCAGATTTGCCAAAAATAAAAAAATAAAGAGCAACCTGTTAATAGTCTCCAGTATCTATGCAAAACAATGTACACACGTGATGCGCAGTGCCTCTTATCGTTAGTACATATTTATGTTCTCCCAACGAGTGGTATGAATCGAGAGTTAAAACTAGTCTTTATGAAGGTAAAAGGTTGAAAGTGTTTCTTATTACCATGTAAAACACTACTTCACAAGCAAGTAAGTGAGGCCACAGATGATTTTGAGGCCTGGGACGAGAGGATTGGTTAAATGGCCCCAAATTCATTAATGATTTCTTGGGCCCTTTGGCCCCAAGACAAAATAAATATCTGCTAGAAATTTAGCAGAAGAAAAAGCAATCCTAGTGAGTTAACCTAGGTTAGCCTCTACAGTCAAGCAGTCAGCAGCGGGGCTGAACAGTTCAGGCTGCAGACCACATATCAATGTCTCATGCAGCAGAGGATCACAAAGGAATTTACAGCCCAGTCCCCAAAGTCTGACAGACTTCAGCACGTCCAGGATGGTCATTTACCCACAGAGTTTCTTCCTTCAGCAATGTCCATGTAGATTAAAACTGCCAAAGAATTGCTAGAACTCCAATTCTACCTTTCCAGCTACCTCTTCACCCCTACAGCTCTACACTGGAAGGGTTATTGACACTTCAAACAGCGATAACTGAGTCCAGTCCTAACAATAAAACAAGCCCAAATTCCAGCTTTGTGGTCAGAAGGGGGTGTGCCTGCCAAAGCTGTCATCATATATCATTTCCTTATTTTAGAGCAAGATTACTACTGAAGTTTCTACCTATTCCTGTATACCTATAACCTCATCAACCTAATAACCTATGGCAAAGCAAGATGGAAAATAGCCCACCTACAACTTTCTCAAACTCACTTGTTTGTAGATTTGTTTTAGGTGTGCTTTGTTTGGGTTGCATGGGGGAAAAAGAAAGAGGTTAGTATCTAAATATAAATTGACAAAGATTTCCAAGATAATTTAATTACAGAAACAACTATCTAAACAGCACCTATGTTAGAAAACTATCTTTTTACAAATAGTAATGTCCTAATTTCAGCAGATACCTGTGTTGTTACTCGAATAAAAATAAATGAGAATTAGAATGACCAAATTTTCTTGAGTATCACAATATAAAGCAACTCCCCATGATTTATGAATGGAAAAAAGAGACAAAGGAAGCTGTTAGAATCCTAATGGTTCTACTTCACAATTAATTGTGAAGCCCCTTGCAGTTAGCCAGTTAGGAATATAAGAGAGTATTAATAGCATCAACCATTGGAAAAGGAAGAGCAAGACTGTTCCTGAAACCAACAGAATCAGAGATCTCAGATAAAGATGTAAGATCCCTGAGAGAAAATCTGGTCCAGCACTTTGTCTGCCCTTAGACAAACCATCTTAGCTGCTTCTCTTATAAAACAGATATCAGTAAATTAAATGACTCTCCTAAGGTCACAAAACTAGCAAATTGTGGAATTATGGCCTTTTAGTAGGAAAAGGAACTTGACTGGTCAAATAGTCGCAGGTTTCTGAGCCTCTCGCAGCTAAGGTCGAACCAAAGAATCAAGTGAACTTAATAAAACACAGTAAGGCATGGTGGGGGCTGCAGCAAATCAGACAGTACAAGCTCCACTCAGTGATACTTAAAGTCTGATTTATCAAAACACCAAGGCAAGATTTGGTAGGCTGTCAATTTGGAACCCCTACAAGATAAGATTAATCTTAATTCAGCACAGGATTTAGTCAGAAGAGCTCCCTCAACAAAAATAGGACAATTGTCACGGGTCAGGTTAAAAAGCTAAGGAGAGTTTACTGCGGCTAAAAGTTAAAGTGGGGATGGTCTCTTCCTTCCATTCTTTAGAGTAAAAGGAGAGCAACTTGCTCCCTCACCCCGGTCCCACCTTCTGATTCCTTCCAAATGGCTGACATAACCCAAGCTGAGGCTCATTGCCCTAGGAAACCTGCAGAGGTGATGCAGCCAGCTCTGTTCCAGTCCTTAGAGAGAAACCCTTCTTCTGTGTGATTTATCCTCCTCCTGACCCACCAGAAAAACGGTTCTAAACCAAGTCCCAACTAGCAATAAAATATCCTCCTGCCACCCGCCATTACCTGCACCTGCCTATTTTTCACTCGAAGATCTCATGGGGAAAATTGTGCAGACAAGACAGGATCTGGTGTTCAGGGCCATTTGATTTCCAAGGCTGCACCCCTTCCCCTCTATTCTGTCTCCTCTCACTGACTTTCTTCTATCACCTTGAGTTGGGCAAACCACAGCACTGAGTTTAATACTCTAACAAAAATAAAACATCAACAACTCACTTTATCTAGTCTGTCACTTCAGAAACTGATCCCCAGCCTATACTCATCAGAAGAGCATGAAAATGAAGGAGCAGAACCTGTGTAGGAGACCAGGATGGAGAACAAACAGGCAAGAGGAGCTCAGCTTATGCAGCCACACTGACATTTTGCATCCCAACACGACAAAAGGCCAAGAGCAAGGGGCAGCCGACTAACAGAGGTGAGAGAGCTCTGCGGCCAGAGGCATGCACAGCACATTTCACTAGCCATCCCAAGGACAGATGCAGGATTCATTCACAAAGCTGAAACTAACCTGTGTTCTCCTGGGGATGTTGCAAACTGTTCTCTGCTGAAAGCCAAGCAAGTAATTAATCAAAAAACAGTCAAGAGATCTCTGCCTGGCCTAAATTAAAGTTTAATAAAAAAATGTTTAAGAATTTCTCTTTTTTAGGTACCTACAAATTCTTTCACTACCTAGGTAATAGTTTCATTCATTCTGAAGAGTACCTGACTATTCCAAATAGCAGAAAAGTTAAGTCAATAAGTCAATAAACACCCTGGGAAACAATGACTGGAAAAATCTAACACAGAGAGCGGAATGAAGAACACTGTCTTACCTAACACTGTTGAAGATCGTCGCTGGAGCTCCTCATTAAGCTGTTTCTTATAAGGTGTAGGTGACCTCACAGATTGCACTCGTGAAGGGAGCTGAGGGCTGGTCCAACTTCCACTCAGAGATGGCTGTTCTCCCTGGCTCCCTTCTGCTCTCTCTGTAGCAAAGGAAAGCTTGGCATTATTTGAAAAACTAAGACTCAGAATTCAGCAAAGAGAAGGCAATAGGTGAAAATTTTCAGGAAAGAACATAAGAACATATGCACAACATGCATCATTAAAAATTAGGGTTTGAAACATTGAAAAAAAGGTAGCAAAATTACAAGCCAATAATCACATTCTTGGTGTATGTGATCTTCAGTTTGTTCTACTTTGCATTGGTAATACCTTAAGCACATTAAAGAAAACAGAATGGAAGCTACACATAAAGGCAGAGATTTTTTTCGGGGGGGTGGTGCGGGCGGTTCTGTTTTGTTTATGGACTAGATCCCTTGCACTGTTAAAACAGTATCCAGTGGATAGTAGGTGATCAATAAACATTTGCTAAATAAAAATTGTGTCTCGTGATGACTAAATATGATGTAGGATACTGGAACAGAAAAAGGACATTAGGTAAAAACTGAAGAAAGATGAATAAAATACATGCTTGAGTTAATAATAATGTATCAATAATGGTTCGCTAATTGTAATAAATGTACAATTATTATAATTATTTAAATGTACAATTACATCTTACTAACACAGAGAGGAATGAAGAACACTGTCTTACCTAATACTCTAAGATGTTAATAATAAGAGAAACTGGGTACAGGGTATATAAGAAATCTCTATACCATCTTCTCAGTTTTTTGTAAATCTAAAACTAATCTAAACAATAAGGTTTACTTTTTAAAAATATAAAAAGATCATTGTCTTAAAGATGGACTTAATAGGTTTTACAGAACTTTAAACATGACTACTAATAAATATCAGTTAATACTATTAAAATTTCTACTAAGTTAAACTACTAACCCCAAATTTCTTACAACAAAGGGGATCACTTTCTAATCCATTTCAAATACAGCCAAATACAAAGCAAAAGTTGTAATCCATGTTTTCTTAATTTTTCTTCCAGGTGAAGAATATATTACTTAAAAAGAGCTCACTTTAAAAGTATCTTTTAACTTGCTAGTATTACATTTACACCTTGTCTAAAGGGTTGAAGTCAACAGCAGGCCTGCTGATAATTTCCATTTAAAAAAAATAAGAACCTTTTCTCCTGTGTGCTGATCCTTTTAGTTTCATTGCTTTAATTAAAATCTTTTATCAAATATATGGTGATGGAAGCAGAACTGATTCTCGGTGGTGAACACACAACGTGATACATAGATGATGTATTACAGAATTGTACACTTGAAACCTCTGTTATTTTACTAACCACTGTCAACCCCAATAAATTTTAATTTAAAAAAAAAAAAATCTTTTGGCCATTAACCCCTGAAAGAACAAAGTCCATTCCATGAACTTAAGGAAATTGAAACATATAAAGAAAGGGGGGAAAATGGTCACTTTAAAAAGGGTCCTCCTTTTAACATTTAGTTTCAATTCAAATCTTCAGTTACGAACAATTAATAAAATTACAGTGAAAACTCTAGCTTTCTTTTCTTAAGCAATGAACCCCAGTGACCTATAATTAAAGCTCTCTTTGTTAATAATTCACCTTTTTGCAGACATGACATTAAAACTGAACAAGAGAATTACAGAGAATCAAAACTGTAGTTTCTGTGATCTTGAAGAATAAGTCTTACCTTTGTTAAATCGAAAGAGATTTACAAAAGAACTATATGCTGATTTAAAAGGAGGTTCGTCCTGATCAGGAGTCAAAGGTTTAAAGTGTGTGAGATGAGAAGGACTAGTAGGAGATCGAGGCAAATCATTGGCAAAGTCCGGTGTTGGGGAAGTCTTATCATCTGTGGCCATTTCATGAGTCTAAAAAAAAAAAAAGAATAAGCTAAAGATATGTTCCTCGGGAAGCCCAAACCTTAATTCTAAACAGCATCCCTAAATATCTGAAAATCTGACTCTGAAAATTCAGACCTGTGAAAACCAAAGAACAAATAGATCTCCAAATTAAAGCTTAAAAACTCTGAGGTCTGGATCATAAGACAGTCTCTATCACCTAAAACTATGATTGCAGAGCCAATCGAATTTTCAACATTGCTACTCAAATTACAGAACATATCAAAATTATTTTTAAAAATTGGAGATCAGGCATAAATGTGAGCAGATAAAAAGAAAAAATGTATTTTTGCATAATTTATATATTTTTCATTTTAAGATTTTTTTTGGGAAAAAGACATTCAATAGCTTTTTAAAATTATGGGGGGACACTGGTTTTACACAAGCATATATTCCTCACAGCTTTATTTTACTTATTTCAATTTTTTCTTTGAAAAAATGTAAAAGATAAATATTTCCAAGAAAAGAAAATGAAATAGTCATCCCTTAATGACACTTCTATATAACCTCCAAAATTACCTCAAGCTATGCCTCAACACCTTGAGAACTACCCAAATCAACAAGCTGTTCCCCATCATCTTCCTCCTAGGCAAATGAACCTGGTTTTTCTCCTTTTAAGCCTAAACTCATATAGACATTAAAACGAAGATCTTAAAGGGCATTTTTTTTCAAATAACCAAAATTCATAATTCAACCAAAGCAGTAAAGGAAAACACATCAACCAGATGTAGATTACAGAAAAGCACATATGTCTATTTTCTGCCATATTGATTAATACTTCAAATAAAAGACAGGAACCATGAACTATGTATAACTCTAGTCATCAAAGTGCTATGATGTGTAATCTACTTTATACTTTACAAAGAGGACATTACATTCTTATAAAACTCTTCACTTTCAAAATCATATCTACCATCTCATTTAATTTTTACAAAATCCTGGAAGGCTCACAGAACTGGTCTTATTACTTTATTTTACCTTTGAGGCAAACAATGTACACTTAACCTAAAACAACTTTCTTGAGGGTCACACAACTGGTCAGTGGTAGAGTGTAACTAAACTCCAAGTTTCAGCCCAGAGTTCTTCTTTAGAGCAAAATTACTTTTGTAGCTCTTCACAGACCTCCAATTCTAGCCTATCTGAATTCTAACTACTCAAGATGTTGCCTGATTAATAATTTACTTAATAAATTAATTAAACAAAGCAGAAATGAAACCACTGACTTGAACAAAATTTTGGCAATAAATGTTTACGGGAATGGAAGAAGGGGGGAAGGCAAAGAGGAAGAAGAGGAAGGAGCAGAGGAGAGAAGAGGAAGGAGGAAAGAAAGGTCCCTAACATCTTGTATTGGGAAGAGTAGTCAACAATCCTTCTAAAGTGTAATGACAATCCATAGTCCAGTATAAAGAGTTAGAAAATAAGCTGGAGATTCATCAAACGTAAATTTCAAAAGGTAAAAGGGGGGGGGGAGCACTGTAGAGACAGAATAATGTGATGGCAATAACCCTCAAGGCCTCGGAAATCAGCCTACATTCTACTTTGACACAAGTAACATCTGAAGCAGTTAGCAATCTGCCTAAAGAGTCTTGGCATTACTTCTAAGGGTCACTCACCCACCTAAAACTTCTATTAGGCTATGGAGATATGAGGATAAAAATTACAATCAAAACAATCAGCAAATGTAGTCTCTGAAACATAAATGCAATCACATAGACTTAATCTTAAAAATCAAATCATGACATCAGAATCCTGAAAAAAATACCTTACAACATTTTATTCTCTGGTAGCTTAATAACTGTGATATAAACTAGGACTCTTTCCTCACTGATAATTTAAAGCATTAACTTCCTCAAAAGATCTCTGGTGTATCACCAGTACGTTGCCTCTTCTCATTTGAAGGTTGCAATTATATACAGACCCACTTCACACTATCTTGATGCTTAAGCCAGTCTGAAGGCTAATCAGACATTAACATGTAAAAAATAAACCCGATCTACCAGCCAACATCAAAATTTTGGCAGATGAAAAAAAATCCAAACATCAGTGAAATCATTTCTAACTAGTTTCTTTTTTAAGTACTCAAAATATACTTAATAATCCAGGACAGCTGAATACTAGAAATGTTTCCATCAACAAAGATTTTTTTGTTCAATTTTTGATCAACATGCCAACAGAAACACTAAAAGAAAACCACAGCGTGGTGCATATTCCTCTTCCCCAAAGAAGAAAAGGGAAAGTATGCAATGGGAGGCAGCCTTAAAAACAAAAGAAGAGAGAGAGAGAGAGAGAGAGAGAGAGAGAGAGAGAGAGAGAAGTAATTTTGCTCTACAGAAGAGACTTAACCTGCTCAATTTTTGTCACAACCCCAAACCCACCGAAGATTAAAAATCCTGATAGAGTGGGAATTTTGGAGTGGCAGCAAACAAGATTCAAATAAATCAGGAATTAGATTCAAATACATCAGAAATATGACAGTGCAATATACCAAACAACTACCTGTACCGTCAATATCGTACCAATTTTACAACAGCGGATGCACTGAATCAATATATGAGAATTTAACATATACACACATCAAATAAACAAAAATAATTTGCTTACTACAGAACTCTAGCATTTCTCATATTTCTTGAATGTCTTAAGAACAATAATCTCTACAATGGACCTAAGACCCTTAATTCCTTAAAAATATCCCTTACATTCCAGTCTCAGCCTCTCGTTGGGAACATTTTAAGCAAAAGGGAAAAAATACTAATTGGGAAATCAAGTCTCCTTCCCAGAGACTTTGAAACACAGACAGAAATGGGACAGCCTCAAGTAGCAGAGGCAAGCATTCAGGGAGGCATGCACATATTTGAAATCCCACTATTGCTGTCGTTTGTGCACCTCATGAACTTTCTTTTCCAGTCTACGCACGCATCTGTGACAGACTGAGCGCTGCTCCACCAGAGGGAGGAGGAATTGGACGGTGCACCTCCAAAATCAGCGGAGGTCCACGGGAAAGAGAGGGAGGGACAAGGGAACTTCGAATGTTTCCAAGGAAACCTCTTCAGGAACAGCCCCACCCGGCTCCCTTCCCCACTCGCGTGACCAGGGGCAACCGGGGAATCAGGGGCGCCGGCTAACTGCAGGCACGGCTTCTCTGCCCTTCGTTGCCCAGTCTCGCTCGCAGCCTGGCCTCCAGCCGCGGTTGTGGAGCCCTGGCTCTCGCCCTCACTTCAGCCTTCCCCTCCGCTCTGGCCCCCGAGCTCCCCAAACCGGCCTTCTTCCCTACTCCCCGCCCCACCCGGCGGAGCGCCGGGCCCCCGCCCTGATCTGCGCCTTCCGCCCGGGCCCTGCAGACCCCGCCACCCCAGCCGCGGGTTCACCTGGCTCAGGCACAGGAAGCCGGCTCCGGATCGCAGCACCGGGGGACGCGGGCAGTTGGCAGTTGCCGCAGGCTGCAAAGCTGCTTACCTGGTTGATGCGGCTTCTCGCTTCCCTCCAAGGCTCCACCTCCTGTTTCCGCTCCCCTCCAATCCGCAACTTTCCCGGCCACGTGCTCCGCCCTCTTCTCCGCCTCCCGCGAGACGCTTGGATCAGATGCTCAGGCAGAGGGAGTCCAGCGCAGATAGAGTCGTCCAAGACCCTTTGGCCGAGGTGAGGCTGTCTCAGCCTTCCAACAGGAAACCAGACCGACTGCGCGCGTGAGCATCACGCGTGCAGCGTCACCAGATGGGTGAGTGTCAGACGGCAGTTACCGTATGTGTCCGATTACGTGGGCACTCATAATGTGTAACTACGCTCAATGTTCTTACAGGGTGATGTTCCCTTGGGTGGTACAGAGCACTTCTATCAAGAGACGACTTGTTATCAGACTTGAGTGACTCTGCCAATACCTCCTAGTCACGTGACCTTACATTACTGACTTCTTTAGGCCCAGGCCTCTTTTCTGTAAAATGGACCTAATAATAGTACCCACTGAACAGATAGTTGTTTCAAAATTGAGTAAAACATTGCACATAAAGCATTCGGCATAGTGTCTAACCCAGAGTAAGTGATGGTAGTTCTGTGAACTGGACCAAAAATGGCCACATGCTAAACCTAACAAGCTAAGGGAAGACCTTCCTGACAGACCTTACAAATTCGGAGACCCAACGTAACCGCATAGGATGGTCTGAACTTCCCAATTCCTAACTAAAAGCAGGTCTGGAGGCTAGACACGTCTATGTTAAGTGAGCTTCCCTGTTGTCCTTTTGCATCTAAATAACATTCCTTTGAAATGTAGGAGTAATCTTTCCCAGACCCTTCAGGGCACAACCACCAGCACCAAACCACCAGACCACAGAACCCCGCAAGGTTATCTTGTTTCCCCACATTACATCTCTGTGTTCTGTAAATGTTCATTATTAACTATTCCGTACCAGCAGTGTAAAAGAGAAGTATGTGTCTCTCTGTTTTACTTTTAGACCAATCCTAGAGATTCTACCCCCACTTTGCTTTCTCTTCTCCTACTCTCTTAATCCACCACCAATGAATTGTATGTAACCCTCCTTACATCTCCACCTTTCATTCTAATGTATAAAATAAGCTGCCATTCTCCGAAGCATTTTTTTTAATCCATTGAGATTTTGCTTCCCAGCAATTGTCATTAGTTTGGCTCAAATAAACTCATAAAAATTCTCTACAGGTTTGGACATTTCTTACATCAACAGCTCTATAGCTAATCTTTTGCTCAAATTTTGAGTTGCAAAGACAGGTGCAAATAAAGTTACCAAGCCCCCATTTTGCTCAGCCTGAATTATCCATAATTTTGCCCTGTGTTGAGCGTTGTGCCATTAGCTGAAGAAAACGTCAAAATCTTCTGATCATAATTATGGAGCTTGGCAGGAGTGATTGGAAAGGAAATTAAACCAAAAGTGAGGTGCTATTTTAATTAAATTCTGCAAGCTCTTTTCCTCAAGAGTTTTGACAAATCCCTACCCAGCTTTCTTTGAGTTTGTCTTCTTAGCTGCTGGAGAGTAACACTGAAGCCTGATGGCTGATACCAGTACAAATCTTCACCATCCTCAGCTGGGCAATCATCCTAGGAGTTGGCAGTCAGCTTCCTCTTCCATTCCTCACTACTGCTATTGCACACATACACACACACACCACCTTGACTATCATTCTCAGCAGAGATTCTCATCTACCTACCCTGTTTTCCCAGAAATAAGACCTAGCTGAATGATCAGCTCTAGTGTGTTTTTGGAGCAAAAATTAATATAAGATCTGGTATTATATTATATTTAGATTATATTATACTATACTATATTATATTATATTATATTAAAGACCCAGTCTTATTTTACTATAATTTACTTATTATACTTATTTACTATATTAATTTTTGCTCCAAAAGGTGCATTATAGCTGATTGTCCGGCTAGGTCTTCTTTTCAGGGAAACACGGTAAGTGAAAAAGCGGAGGTTGTTGAGTGTGACCCCTAATAACCTAAGCAGCACCAACACCACATTTACCTGTATCCACATCTACCCTGGCCTGCCTACAGCGCTCAACCTTGGGAGAAAGGGGCTGCTTCTTCTTCCCCAGCTCAATCCTACCAGTACCAGTCTACCCTCTCCTAGCTCCCCTGGGAGTTTGCACCATATCTTCAACCTCTCCTTTTCCAATGACTCATCCTCTCTTCAACCCATAAATATGTTCAAGCCTGTCTAAAAAAAAAAAAAAAAAAAAAAAAAAACCTCCCCCCTTATAATTAGTCCACCAGATGTTAACATTTCATAAACTTACAACAAAATATAAATCAGACACACAGAGCATATAAACAGAATAGTTAGCCCCATAAAGGCCCTAATTATACAGAAATTCTATAAATGGTGTTAAAAGATAAAGTGAGGCATATTAAAAATGTTAAGAATTTATTTGGGCAAAAATGTCTTTGAATAGGGGAGCTCCAAAATGGAAGTGGTCAGGAGTACTCCAGGACAGAAGCTAGGGGAAAGATTTTTATAGAGAAGAGGCAGAAGCAAAGCAAGGAAATTATCTGATTGGCTATAGCTTAAGCAGGTGCCTTATTTGGGAAAGCCTAGGTGGCTGTTTGTGATTAGTTGTTCTTAGGTTTCCAATTTATAACCTTGAGGCATTACAGGCTTAGGTTTTGGTTTGCTTACAGAGACTACTAGGGCATTAAAACTACCTCAGTCTAATGACCTCCTTGTTTAACAATGGTAAAACCAAACGGCCATTTGACAAAAATTTTTGAGTGATTAATTTGATGAACAATATGTTAAGTAGACACTAGAGATAAAATTGTGAACAGGACACAGTCCATGTCCTCAAGAAGCTTACAGTCTGATATCTATATTAGCTTACAGTTTAATCTCTGTGAAAAAGACATGGAAAACTGGCTACCATTTGGTGTGGGGGGGGGGGAATCAGTTTTAATTCTCACCTCAGACCAGACATCAAATTAATTCCAGAAGAATTTTATCTATAAAGAGATATTTTATGTAAATACCCTTCTCAAAAGCTTTCATCAGAGCGCATATTTATGATTCTTGCCAAGCCAATTATTATTATAATAGAACTATGCTTGTAGTCCTCTATATGTATTGCATTTATACTAAAAATAAATAAATAAATAATAGCTTTTCCTTCTCTATTTTTTTATATTGGTTAGTATTATTGAATTAAAATTAATTTATCTTTTAACAGTATCGATAGGCATATCCCTCCTAGAGAATGATGTGATAGATCTAATAAGCACCTTAAAAGTATTTACACTCCTTGATCCAACTCTAGCAATCTAGCCTAAGAAACACAGAAGCCTGAAGGCTAATACCAGTACAATAAAGTATATCTAAATGTGTTTGTCACAGTTATTTAAAACAGTAAAAAGTAAATAAATAAAAAAGAAACAAATTTCTAACCAACACAAACCACATGAAAGTAATACAATCAAATGATGGACAATTATGCAGTCATCAAAAATTATGTTTACTAAATAAAGCATTCATCTTCATTTCACAACCTTCTTTTCTCCAAATTTCCCCCTATAGAATTATTCTTCTTAAAGGGCATTCATGAGGTCTTCCTACTTGCCAAAGTATTTTCAGGATGTATCTTCCTTGCCCTCTCCAAACGTTTTTGGAAACTTTCTCATCCTTTGGCTTCCCTCAGGCTCTACTGATTCTTCTACTACCCCCAGAGAGTCCTTCTCATTCTCTTTTGGGTGGCCTTTTCCTCCACCTGGCTTTTTAAAAGATGTTAAGTGTTCCTCACAGTTCTTGCTGAGATAGACTCTTCTTCTTCTTCTACACAAGACTCCCACCTTATTTGCAGTTTTATATTCACATTTCAAGCAGTAATTTAATTTCAGCCAAACATTATTTGCTACATTTAATTAATGTTGCTAATGGTAACCTATTATACTTTTGTTTCTAGGCTTTCTATCTATAAATTTATTATTTTATAGTTGTATAAGGGCTAGCAACATAAGGAACAAATATCTAGTTTTATGCATATCTATAGTAATAAGTCAATTTCAGGGATCTGCAAAAAAGTTATTTTCAGTGAAAAGGAGTTTCTATATTACTGGCTTAGAAAATACTGTTTTAGATGCTGAAACTCCCATAAGTTCCCTTTCTTCCCACACTGGTTTAAAGCCAAATTTGCAGCCCATCTCCAGAAGTGTTTGGGTTTGATGGAATATATTTTGTGATTAAATTCACTTTGGTTCTATATAATTTCCTATTTTTATCCTCTCTTTTCCTCATTTTATATTCAATGTCTTTTATCGTGCTATACTGTGTGTATCTTGAAGGCTGCCTAAATCCTTTCTAGAACAAGAATGAATATAAATACTTTCAGTAAAGGGAAAAAAGTAATAAAAACTGTGAACCCCAATATAAGATGGAGTAAATTTACAATCTCAGTTGGCTTTGAGCCTCAGATTCGAGATGAAATACAAGCTCATACATCTCTATAATCATTTCTACAGGAATATATGGAGTTCATAGCTACTTTCTGTTAATCCACCTCAAAAACCAACAAGCCCAATACCTGTGTATTCTTTCTTCCTTATCTTTTAGGAAAAATACCAGTGCCCTCTAGTGTCAAAAATGCACCTTGCATAGTGACTTTCATATCACTTGATCTTCAAAGAGTAATTGTAATAATCCGAGGCTACCGATGCTAGAGATAATTTTTTAAAATAATTATTTGGGGACATTAAGTCCCGGACAGGAACATACAAGCATACTATCATCCTACACATCACTATCTAAAATATTGTTTTCCCCTCATATTCTCAAGAGTAAGGAATACACAAAAAATAATTCCTTTCAGGGGTCAGAAACTGTTTTTAAATCCACTGTTTTCTCAAGCTTCACATCTCTAGTCCAGCTTCTGTGGAATCCAGATAATAATCTCCTCATTACCTTTATCTTCTAATGCAATAAAGATAAGGTTTATTTATGGTAGTAATTGGAACTACAGTAGTCCCCCCTTATAGGGGGAGAGAAAATACATTCCAAGACCCCCTCTGGATGGCTGAAACCTTAGATGGTATTAAACTGTTTTGACAATACATACCTATCTATGATAAAGTTTAATTTATAAATTAGGCACAGTAAGAGATTAACAACATGATAAAATAGAACAATTACAACAATATACTGTAATAAAAGTTATGTAAATAGTTTGAGGGCATTGTTAACTAAAATAAGGGTTGCTTGAATACAGGGAATGCTGCAATATCAGATAGTTGATCTAATAACTGAGCCGGCAGGCTACTAAGTGACTAAGGGAGCAGCATGTAAATGCTGGACAAAGATATGATTCACCTCTCGGGTGGGACAGAGCAGTAAGTCTGGAGAGTTCATCAGGCTACTCAGAATAGTACACAATTTAAAACTCATTGATTGTGTTTTTCTGGAATTTTCCATGTAATGTTTTCAGACTGCAGTTGATCACAGGTAACTGAAAGCACCCAAAGCGAAATCTCATTGAAGGGGGGGACTACTATGTACTAGGTACAGACGCTTCTAAAGACCTAATCATTGATAGTGATGGAGAGTATTTACTGTGGCATGTCTACTTGTGTTAACTGTTCAATCCTTTGCATTCTAGCTGGGCACCGAGAAGGCTCCTCCCGCCCCCCGACAACACCCCCCGCCCAAGGCGACCCTGTGCTCCTGGTCTGGAGCACAGTTCCTCCAGCTAAAGGCGGTTCCAGATTAACGCACATCTGGAAGTGCCCTGAAGGGGACGGGTCCAGGCGCTCTGTCTCCCGGTTTGCCTTTACTGCGGACCTGGACCCTCAGCGTTGTTAACAGATTGTTAGCAGGTTTGCCTTTTGGCTGCGTGGGCCTCAGAATACCATCGCCAGAGCGCCCTGCTCTCCGGCCTGTAGGTGGCATTCACGTCCTTCCACCAGGAAAATACATTGCGGGATTTAGGGGGCGCTGCCGGCCTTCTCCCCACCTCCAGCCCAGGGAAGGCTATACCGCGGATTTGCCCGCTACTTTCGGGACGGACCCTTAGCCCCCTTGCCCCGCCCACTTCGGAGAGGTCGATGCTCGGCGATTGGCGGCGTGGCGGGGGCGGGGCTCCGGGAGGTGGGCTGAGGGGGCCGGGCCGGGAGGGGACAAAAGCCGGGAAGAGGAAAAGCCTACCCCGCCTGCCGGTCTGTGGCTTTCTGCGGAGCTGGTGTCAGACGCTGAAACAGCTGGGAGCCAGCTGGGATTGCCAGCGTGTGCGCTTGTAAGTTTGAGCTTTTGAGTGGCTGTGGCTCCCCTGCCTCATCGTCGTTGTACCTTCCCCTGCAGGTAACCGCAGGCTGCGAGGGCGGCCCCGGCCGACCCCTGGCTTTTGGAAAGGATTTGCGTCCGCCAACGACTGGAATGGGAAAAAGAAAGAAAGCTTAGATCTTGGGTATGGAGGGAGGAACTTAGCGGCGAGTTCTGGTCGCAAGGAAGCGGGAAAAAATCCAGGTTATTGCACGTGGGAAAGGGAAATAGGGAGGAGGAGGGTGCTAGATGCCTGGATGTGTAGAAGGCCCGCTCTTGGGCACCAGAGGGTGATATTGGGCGGCGTGAGGTTGCAAACAGTGACAAATAGAAGCTCAGATCAGCATGCAGAAAGAAAAATCGAGCGGTGGGCAGTTGCAAGGACACGTGGAAGCCTAAGTCTTGGATTTAGAGGGAAGAAAACGGGCGGCAGTGGAGAGCTAAATGCAAAAAAAGGCAGAAGTCGAGGCCCTGGGCGTGTGCAGCGAACTCAGGCTGCAGGGACTGGGGGTGCGGCACGGTGGCTGCGTCCGCCTGGTGGGCGTGTAGGGGGCGGTGCTCCAGCTCTGAGGGGTGTCCGCTAGGCCACCAGATTGCAACAGGAGCGGGGTAGGAGGTGGGGGAGACACCACCACCTCTGCGGGGATTTCGAGTTCTAGAGGAGGCGTTTCCTGGCTGGCTCCCAGCGCCAGGGGTTTAAAGGTTCGGTACTAGAGAGGGAAGGGGCGGGCCTGGGAACCTGGAAGGAGGAATAGAGCCAGCTTCGGTTGCAACCTTCTTACACAAGTGCCACAAGGACGTATGCAGGCCAAGACCCTGCTGGTCACAGCCTCACCTAAGGACGTGCAAACCCCAAAACCAGGTAACGGAGGACGAACCGGGGACGCACCATCCAGTGTGTGCAGGCACAGATATTGGTTCCCCCCTAATCTTTAGTTGCAAGGTGCCTACGGACCTAAAACTGCCCTTTGCCCCTGTGGGTGCACTCAGCACTGTACTTTAAACGAGATAAACCCGGCTGTCTAAATCCTGACGTGAGCGAATTGTATGTTGTCTTTCTATTCCCTGTTTGTTTTGTTTTGTTTGTTTGTTTGTTAAGGACATAAACTAAACTCGGCTGAGCCTGCAAGATTAAGAGGATTTGGAGTGATTATAAGTTGACTCACTGTAAAGGTAAGAATTAGCAATTTCTCCCCTTCTGTATTTTCTTTGATATGACAATACTTCGTTTAATTGGTCTTAGAAGTAGGCGGAAGCACTGCAAGGGAATGAGTCAGGAATATTTCCAACAATAAATTACAACTGCTTCCTTGTTTCTCTCAGTCTAGTGTCTTCTCTGCAGGGGACGATTTTTTTTTCCCAGAATAATTTCTGGTTCATGAAAGCAGCTGAAGAAAAAAAAATGGATAAAAATTTGGAGTTGATGAAAACATTAAGTAGGGTAAGCGGTAGTTTTCTTAAACTACTCTGTAATAGTCCAGATTTATTTTCTGGAATTGCGCAAATGTGTCGGGAGATTGGAATTCGGCTGCTTTTATACTAAGTGAACTGGTCTGTTGGAAAAGGCCTTCGTTCTGAAGTTGGGGTTTTGGTGGAGATTGAAAATCTGAGGGGCAAGGGTAGAGAAGTGAAATAAGTGGAGCCTAAATTCAATCTCATGGAATTCAAATCTAAAAGAAATAAAATAATGTCCTACATTGTAGTAAGCCAGGGTCTACAATAAAGCTTCTCTTGTTTAACAGGTGGTAAAATTTTAGTTAAGTAATGTGAGAAAAACCTGAAATATTTCAGGTATGCATTATATAGAAAGATTACTGGACAAAATGTTCAACTGAAAAGGAATTTAAAATGCTATCAGTATTGAAATTTCAAGTATGGTGTGTGTGACCTTCTGTTAACCGTATTTGTCATCAAGGAAAAATAGCCAAGTCATAACTCTTGCATAATACTTTATACGGATATGGCCATGAAAATGTAATATTAAATCCAAGATGAGTTTACTGCCTCCTTTTTGTTTTGACTTGTTTTAAATACAAGGACAGATGTGACAGTGGGATCAGTGTGCCTGAATCATATACTTTAAGCTATACTGTAAATCATACTTGAGATTACAAATGGAATTTGTAATTCCCATTTACAAATGGGATCCACACCAGTTTATTCATCTTTTTTTATTGTAGTTGAGTTCCAGATGGTTCCCCAGTAGTGGTCTAGAGAACTTCCTAAACACTAATAAACAGGATTCTAGAATTGCAGATTTAGGAAGTGAAAATGAGCCTGGGGTGAGAAACACATCCTGGCTTGTCACAAGGAACTGCTGCTTACAGTCTACTGATCATTACATTTTTTTAATTTGTAGGCCAAATTACTTTAACTCCACTTTTCAAGAGGACTGTTTACAGGCCTCTTACCTCATAATTTTTTATGTCTGTTCTCCTGACTTTTCCAGTCCTCAGCTGTAACTTAAGGGGATAAAAGCAATTTGCAGTTGTGTTTGCAGGGGTTTGGGGAGGGAGTGCCCATTAGAGCATTAATGAAAGGGAACAAATATCTTTCGCAGACTCAGGGCTTCCTCAGCCTCTCAAGGAACACACATAGGACAAGAACATGGCCTTTCTTTAAGCCTCATAATTTCGGTTCCTCCAAAGGGAGCACCCCTGCCCTTTCTGGGAATCAGATGGATTTGTATTTGTATTTGCTACCCTCACATTCAGTTCCTCAAAATGACATCTCTTCCCAGAACCCTTCTGCTTCCCCGTTGCCACACACTGGCAGCTTACCTTTATCCATGAACAGCCAGAAGAAAAGGGCAGGAATGGGGTGGGATACTGGACATGCTTGGGTCCTGAGCAGTGGCATAGGAAATTCCTGTACAGATTTCTCTCATTGAGAAATCACTTTTCTATTTAGCGCGACATCCCCAGTATCCATTATTGTCTCCAGGAAAACAGTTCCACCAGGAATTCTTCATCTTTCACTTTCAGACTTAAAGTTCTTGAGGATGAGTCACAAATACTTGCTGAATCTCTTCAAGGGTAGTTATTTTAACCAAAAGAGCCTCTTCAAAGAGGGGACATATTAGCACTCAACATGTGCTCATCTCAAGGGCCCAGTAAAATGAGAAGTTGGATAGGAGTGTTCAAGTAAGCATGAGATTGTGGAAATAATTTTATAAGACAAACCAACAGTCAAGAATGATTACATTATTAAGGGCACGTTTACAGGGTCAGGCTCCCCTATGCTCCAGCCAGGTGGCCTTGGAAAAGCTATTTTTCTTTTATCAAACTTACATAGGAAAATAATTTCCATCTTTCAGGGCTGTTGTGAGGGTTTATTCAAACCACACACAAAGCGTGTAATACAATGCTTTATAGAGAGAACGTGCTCAACTCTACTGGTAAATGTAATGGTTATTACTAGGTTTTATGCGGTCGTGATATTATGAATTGTTCTGTTAATAGTTACTAAATTATATTTTGTTTTTATACTGCAATGACGTATGTTATCTTTTTTTTCTTTTTAAAGGTTTATTGAATTCAAAATGTCTCAAAAAATCCATGGCGGTTCTGTGGTAGAGATGCAAGGAGATGAAATGACGCGAATCATTTGGGAGTTGATTAAAGAAAAACTCATTTTTCCTTATGTGGAATTGGACCTGCACAGGTAAATCAATTATAGTCATGTACAGCTTAACGACAGGGAAACATTCTGAGACATGCATCCTTAGGCAATTTTGTTGTTGTGCAAACATCATAGAAGATACTTACACAAACCTAGATAGCCTACTACACAGCCTGTATAGCTCTGTAGGGAAGGAAAAATAATTTTCCCTCTACCCTTCTGGATTCTTGGCTGAGACATCCCTGTAATAAAAGACAGATGAACAGGAGGAAAACAAACGAAAGTTCAATAATATGTATACCTCCTGTATACATGGGAGCAACCCAGGAAAACTGAGTAACTCACCAAAGTGGCTGAAGCCACCACCTTAAAAACTATCTTCAACTGAAGACAAAAGATCCTGGGAATTGGGGGCATCAGTTATGGGAGTTTACCAGGTAAAGCACTGTAAATAAGGGTAAGGTGTTAGGTCTATTTAAGTCTTCCTCTTCTGTACTGGTAAATTTCTAGAGATCAAGTAATCCCCCTCTTCCTGGTACACCGGGGGAGAAGCCCTTACAAGTGGAGGTTTCCCTTTTAAATGTAAATACCTTTTACAAAGGGTAATTTCTACTTGGTTTTCAGAGCTTCTCCCATGTTTGCTGTTTCTTAAAATTATCCAGCCTAAAATAATCCTAATGCCAAAGAGGCATATTTTAGGTGACAAATTCTGTTCCCCTTCAGCTCCTACGCTACAAGCATCTACTGAATACCATAGGCAATTGTAGGACAATGGTTAAGGATTTATGTAATGGGTTGAGCTACAAGGGCTTAGAAGGTGATAGGAATTTTTCAGCTCCATTCTAATCTTATGTTGTATATGTGGTACGTGACTACAATACGTAGCAATCCACGTGATTTCAAGGTATAACTAGCTTTTTTACATAGATGTAGCTGTATCTTGTGAATAAAGCTCGTGGGGGAGAGTACCTAAATATATGCACGTGAACCTTCCATTTTAAATTTAGTCTTGTTAAAAAAACTGGACTTAACTGTTCAGAAGACAAGAAGTGTGTGATGGAAACATGATTTTCAGGTCTTTCCAAGCCTCTGTTTCCTTTCAAAGTTTTATTTGTAATAAATCGGTGGCCAAGAGTAGCACAGATGTTTGTGGAAGGGAAAATAATAGAGGTACATCCTCTGTTAAACAGTAAAGTAACCATAGTTAACAGTTTTGTCCTTTCAAGCTCTATTTTTCTATCCCTGTACTTAACTAGTCAATGGACCTTTTCCCCTTTTTATTTCTTGCCTTTTGCTCTTTTCATACAGTACAGAAAGAACCCTTGAAGTAATTTAATACAACCTTCACCTTTCAGTTGAAGTTCCCTTAAATCATTTGTGTCCTAAAGACTTGAGTCTTTGCCCTGTATTTAAGGACCTGTTATTTTGCTTGGGTGTAGATTTTTAAATTATTCTAAGCCTAAGCTGTTGATAATGTCTATAGTGCAACCATGAGAAGGAGCAAATAAATACCTACAGAGGTCAACCAAACGTGTGCATATAGGAAATAAAGCGTAAAAAAAACATCATCCAAGTGGGTTACCAAAGCATTTTATAAGCACTCCCCTGTTTCAGAACTTTACATGGCAATAGATGAATAGCCAGAGTTCTTGGCAGTAGAATAGTTGCAAAGATGCTTTCAGACGTAAGTAGTTTTAAAGGACAGTCTTTTAGGCTTAAAAGGAAAAGAATCACTAACTACAGACCAAAGAATTTTTGGAGGCTCAAACAAATTGTTTTTTTGTTTGTTTGTTTCCTTTTCTTTTCTTTTTTGAAAAACAAAACCAAGTTTATGTGTTCATTTCTTGCATGGGAAGTCCTCCTGATGTTATCTTTGGCCTGAGGCTCTTTGCCAATCCTTAACCACCACACAACTGCAACCAACCACTTCATGGGGCTTTCCCTCTGTAGATTTTACAGAGGCCGACCCAATCCCCTGGCTTCTTGTTGTCATCAACCTTAATTAGGTTAATTTGGTGTTCAGCATAGAGGGCCTCCACCAACTTGACATACAGATGTAGGTTCATCGCAGTTGAATGCAAGCACCCAAAGATGGGCTTGGCCTAAGGTTTTGGCAGCTTCGTGAATTCCACGTGCTATTTCCTCGTGGATGAGGGCGGTCTTCAGTGCCTCTTGTAAAGCAGTATTAACATCCATTACACCTCCAGCAGCAGTGCCTTCCTTGGACATGGCAATGGGTTACAGATGGACCTGAATCTTGAATGTAACCAAGCCTCTCTGCTTCCACGCTACTCTGTGGCGGCAGGGAAAGAGCTCAGACAAATTTTAAGTCGGTAATTTCAAAATTACTATTATATGACTGATTCTTTTTGAGGGAGGTGAAGCAATTCATTTGTTTTGTTTTCTGCAGGCTGGACAGTGGTCCAGCTATGTGTTCAGTCTTTCCTATTAGAAATGTTAAGAGTGCAAAAAATCCACTAATTTGCTGGGAGGTTCTTCTGATGACAGATGGTTCCTATGAACATGAAAACTGCTGACCACACTTCTTGTTTGAATTAGGAATAGACATTTGTAGATGCTCAGCATTTTCTATGCCAGAAGATAAGATAGCCAGTGGCTTTATTTCACTTATGTGAATTATTTAAGGTCAAAGCAGTCTGAAATTATTTTTATTTGGAAATAGATGGAGATTGCTACCTTTGCGTTTGCATCATGAGTTGGGATAGCTAAAGACAGGAAAATACTAAAACTGAAAAGATATCTAGAAGCTTCATGGTCCAACAAGTTTTGAAAGCTGAAAAACTTTTTTAAAAACTTGGAGAACAAAATAAATTCTCACATGACTGTTTTGTTTCCCTATTTTCAACAAACTATTTCATATTTTACATAAAGCTTTATAATCAGTGTCTATGCTCCGTCGAACAACCAACATTCTTTTCAGCTCTGAATAACTTGCAGTCTGGGCATTGGTATGTATTAAGCTAAAACTCTCTGGGGTATGTAAAACCGTCTGATTCCATTACTTAGTCAATAAACTAGAACTGCAGGCTTGTTTCCAGAACAGAGACTTGCCCACGAATTAGGGTAAGGTTCATCATATGACTACCGTGTTTCCCCCAAAATAAGACCTAACCGGACAATCAGCTCTAATGCTTCTTTTGGAGCAAAGAGTAATACAAGACCTAGTATTATATTATGTTGTATAAGACTTAGTCTTATAGTAAAATAAGACATGTTATATTATATTATCTAAGACTTAGTCTTGTAGTAATATAAGACCAGGTCTTGCATTAGTTTTTGCTCCAAAAGACTCATTAGAGCTGATTGTCCGGCTAGGTCTTACTTTCGAGGAAACATGGTAACTGGCATTTACCAAGGAGTCATTAGCATTTTGGGCACTGACTATCACATCTATAGCGCCCACTATTCTAATGACAAAATACCAAAAAAATTCTTTAAATCCTCTGACAGCTTTATTTTTAGAGCATAATATTTACTAAGGAAAAAATAAGGTGGTGCTTAAGCTTGCATTTTTATGCTAATTGTGTAGAAGGAAGTCCGCAAAAGGGTTGTTTCAGTGCTGTTACTGCCCCTATTTGGTGAAAGCAGGCAAAAGAGCAGAACAGGACGGTTTCCATTCAGTTCCTGCTAGACAGCTTCCCGCTGCCACACGAGGAGCTGTGACCTAGCAGTCCAGCCTCTCTTAATGCTTTTTCAGTTGTCAGCCATCTTTTGTGTCTAGGGTGCACTAATGCTGAAACTTGGGAGATTTATTAGGTTGGTGCAAAAGTAAGTGCAAAACCACAATTACTTTTGCACCAACCTAATATGTTTAGAGGCTTCACTTTCTGCAAGGCGAGCTCTGCATGCCATCACCATGCAGAGATAGAATGGTAGCACCCTCAATCTCCTGTCAGTTTATCTGGAATGTTCTACTTATGATTTTTCCCTCCCAGCTATGACTTAGGCATAGAGAATCGTGATGCCACCAATGACCAGGTCACCAAGGACGCTGCAGAAGCTATAAAGAAGTACAATGTTGGTATCAAGTGTGCTACCATCACCCCCGATGAGAAGAGGGTTGAGGAGTTCAAGTTGAAACAAATGTGGAAGTCGCCGAATGGCACCATCCGAAATATTCTGGGTGGTACTGTCTTCAGGGAAGCTATTATCTGCAAAAATATCCCCCGGCTTGTGAGCGGATGGGTAAAACCCATCATCATAGGTCGCCATGCTTATGGGGATCAAGTAAGTCATGTTGGCATAATTTGATTTTATATTCTTTTTTTCATGGCCGTTGGATGCCCATCAATTCTGATATATATGTGTTTTATTCTTATCTTTTGGTGTCTACTCCCATTTAACAAAGCGCACAATTGAGAAATGCATATATGTATATCTGTATATTTATGCACATTTAGATAAAAGTAAATGCAGGAAAACTTAGAGATAGGCACCCATCTCAACACAAATGATTTTTTTCAGACATGTTGTTTTCTTCATTTATCTTTTTATTAGGTTAAACATATGATACCGATATTTTTGAATAGATAATTTTCTGTGGTCCAACCAAATCAGTGGTTCTCAACCCTTGATATAAAAGGGTCCCTTTATAGGTTTTTGGTATTTGTTTTGTTTTGCTTTTTAAAAATAGTTCTTGTTTGTTTTAATTCCAATGCCTGAGACCCACTCTATACCAGCTGAATCCAAGTTCTGTGGGATTCAGGCATTTTAAAAGCTGTCCGGGTGATTCCAATGTGCAGACAGCACTAAGAACCACAAAAGATTATATTAAACATGACCATCTTATACACAAAAGGAAAAACTCACTCAGTAGTTGAAAGCAGTCTCTTTAAAGTATTTCTTCCCTGCTTGGAAAAGAAAGTATACTTTCTGTACTTCTGTACAAGTAGGCTGGCTGCCAAATTAAACACAAAAACTGCCAACTAAACAAAATCAAAATTTCATGTTGAAACCGAGGTTTCAGACTTTCGTACAAAGCAGTGTATGTCTGAAAAGATCCTTAAAAACAAGAGTCCCTAATTTGGAAATCCAGAGGTTTTGATGTAGCTATCTTTAAGAACAATCTGACCAGCGCAGACCACCATCTGTTTCTAGGGACAAGGTCAGCCGGTCAGTCCTTGAAGGATAGTTTTATTTAGTTCTAATCTGTAGCTCATACTGTCCCTTCATCCTGGCCAGTCCCTTTACATATTACCTCCCAGAGGCCCAGGAAAGGGATGTCAATGGGAGTAGTACAGACTCACTAATCTGGGGACACCACTCGAAGTTCTTATGAGGTCAGTGTTTTCATTTTTGTTCTTTTTCTTTTTTTTTGTTATTTCGTTATCAGACACTTGAAAGAATGGTCGTTCTAGTCATTAAAATCCAGATTGCAGATTCCAAACCTCAGGGTGAATCCCTGATCACTTAAATGTGCATAAACCTCTATAAAGCATCCGTGGTGCTTTGGTGCCTTGGTTTCTTTCTTCTGAGAAATGGGAATGAATTACCATCCATAGTAAAGTATTTCATATGTCAGAAATGTTCTGCATAGAATAGATATTGAACCTTTGTCATTATCTGACAGCTCTTTTATCAGCTGTCCTTAGTATTACTCTATACGAACAAATAGGTATGGCTGGTATCTGCTGGTACCTGACTCCGAAAGTATGTCTTTGTTAGGTCATGAGCATTCCAATACTCTCTTCTCTCCATATCAGTACTCAAAACACTGCCCTGTGCATGATGGCACCCAATAAATACTGAATTTTAATGTACACTACCACTAACTAGCTTTGGGGATCTCTGGACGTCTTCATCCCCATCTCCAAAATAAAATGAGGTTGAGCTACACTGCTCTATTTGTCTAGGTGTCTTCCAGCTCTATATTCTATGGTTCTTTTTTCCTTGTAATTCCTGTTAAAATGTTTGGTTGGTTTTTTTTTTCTTTATACCTCCCCTCACTCATACACAGTACAGAGCAACTGATTTTGTTGTTCCTGGTCCTGGAAAAGTAGAGATAACCTACACGCCAAGTGATGGATCCCCAAAAAAGACATATCTGGTACATAATTTTGAAGGTATGTAATTAAAGTCTATCGTGATTTTTTTTTTTTTTTTATGGAGGGCGCAGCTCACAGTGGCCCATGTGGGGATCAAACTGGCCACCTTGGTGTTATTAGCACCATGCTCTAACCAACTGAGCTAACCGACCACCCCAATGATCATTTTTTTTACAGATCATTTAAACAGCATTGTTTCTGGTGGTTTAAAGTTAGTTGTGTAGCTGCCTAAAAGTACCACTTGAATCCACATTTCTATGGAACCCAAAATCTAAAATAGTAATTGGCTTCTATGCCTGCTTGTGGCACGGATAAAGGCACAAAAGGAATTAGCCACTTAATTGGAAGTGCATATAGGCAAAGACAAGTAGATAATTAGGCATTTCTCTTAAAACACAAAGGGAAGGTTGGTGGGACTCTGTTGTGCATGAATTATATAAATTAAACGTTAATAATCCCAAATTACCTGTCATGTAGTCCTACCCTATGTATACAAAAATGGTTGTGTTACATATTTGCAGAAATTTTCTTCTTGCCCATCTGAGTATTCTGTGGAAGTGGAACATTTGTTTTTTGCCTATATTCTTGTTCACCATCCTGCTGCTTCAAAGGTTCATAATGGCAAATTCCACCTAAAAGTTGTTGACAAAACAGTACCCTCTTTCTCCACTATTGAAGCTATTAAAAGCACTCAATCAAAATCTCAAAAGTTAAAAAAAAACAAAAAAAATCTCAAAAGTTATTTAGCTTTTGTTTTCCTTCCGCTCTCATCAGCAGAATTTTAATGGAATCTAATTCTGCCAGTTTTAGCACCTTTCACAGTCTGAGCCCACATTGGCCCTGGACACTAGCATAGATTCAAGTTCTATCTTTCAGTAACAACAGAGTTCAACTAATAAGAGTTGTGAAACACCAGTGATTACATGTAGTATAATTATTTCTACTAATGACAGTATGAACTGTCAGTATCCTCTCGGGAATTAGGAGAATTTTCACTTTCTGGCTGAGAGTTAAGTGCACACTTAAGAGTTTGAAATACATGTTTGAAGTTTTAAAAGTATGAAAAGACAGTTTCAAAATCATTTGCCCTTTCTTGCGTATTTCTGGTTCATATCTGTAGCTTTCGGTATTTCAGTATCTTCAGGATCCTAAAGACCATGTTTTTCTCATTTCTCATTTTCCCTTTCAAAATAAGTTAGAATGTCCTTATGTAGAACTGACTTTCCTCCTGCTATGTGCCATAGGAACTTATGGAATATTCAAGTTGGAAACTTGGCTGGGACTTTTTGAAGCCTGAGCTCAGATATGGGAGCTAAGAATTGGGTGTTTTGGTGGTAGACTGATTTAAATTTCTTACAACTGTATCCCATTTACTTTTCTCCTTTTTTCTCCCATCTGTGTTCCCCTACAGAGAGAGGTGGTGTTGCCATGGGGATGTACAATCAAGATAAGTCAATTGAAGAATTTGCACACAGTTCTTTCCAGATGGCTCTGTCTAAGAGTTGGCCTTTGTATCTGAGCACCAAAAACACTATTCTGAAGAAATACGATGGACGTTTTAAAGACATCTTTCAGGACATATATGACAAGTAACTATAGTTCTTTTTTCCTTTTTCTTTTTTCTCAAGTAAGCTGACATATATAATATAGAATTGATCCTGGGACAAATGGAGTGAAAAGCAATCACTATCCCTTAAAGACAAGGGCAAAACTTGATGTAACAGGAGTGAAACAAAATCAGTCTAAGTTGCTTTTCGGAGGTAAATGTGTTCTCAAAGAAGGGTCCCACATTTATTTTTTTTCAGAGCCAGAATTGTTTTAATGTTTGAATAAAGGTATCCTGTTAGTGATAGGAAGTTACGATTTTTCAGGTATATGTGTTTCTGAGTTGGGCCCGTTTTCTTTCTTTCTGAAGCCCATTGTTAGGATTTAAAACTCTGTTTTGCTGTAGTCACTTGAACTGAAGTCTACATTTATAACAACTTCAGATTCAACAACATGTGAGAATATGTTAAACTTTAAGATGGTATAACTCCCTTTCAGGTGCAAGTGTTCAGGCCACGACACAGAGTTTAGTTGTCTTTCATGAGACATTTTAATTCCTCTTCCCACTACCCATCTATACCAAGCCTAGAAGCTGTCCTAGTTTGCTAAATTATATCCAGGCGTAGAATTGTCTTTTTCCCCTCAGTACATTCTTAAAGTAAGCTGAATCTTAAGAATCTGATCCATAGTGTATTAAAAATTGTAAAAGTAGTGCTTGGAACACTACTGTTTGCCTTAATTCTCACATCTCTGCAAAGAAGGTGAAATCGCCCTTGTAGATGGGGACATTGAGCCTTCACAGCTAGAAAAAGATTGGGCAGTGATTTGAGCCCATGTCTTTCAGATTCCCAAGTTTGTATTGCTTTTGCAAAAAAGTGCTGCTTTCAGCCCCACCCCTCTAACCCTTTAGAGAAGCAGATGGTATCCTTAAAACCGATTTCCTCCTTTTTTTTATTCTTTTCTCTGCTGGTTCTTAGGCAGTACAAGTCAAAGTTTGAAGCCCAGAACATATGGTATGAGCATAGGCTCATTGACGACATGGTGGCCCAAGCTATGAAATCAGAAGGAGGCTTCATCTGGGCCTGTAAGAACTATGATGGTGATGTACAGTCGGACTCCGTGGCCCAAGGTAAGGAGTTGAAGGACCCAGCAGAGATGGAGCTCGGCCTGTGGCAGGTCGGTCATGCCACAGTAGTTCTCCGGGTTATAACGGAAGGGGGCTTCTGCAGCCCTTTTTTGTAAACGTCAGGAACGGTTAGCGCTGCAAGGCATCTAGGTCCATCTCCTGAACTAACAGATGAAATGAAGCTCGACTGGGGAAGCAGCTACTCACAGACGCACAGGAAAGTTACTCAGTGGGTTGAGACTCTTGGCTCTAGACTTAGATTTGTGAACACAGTTTTCTCTCTCAGCCTTTTCCTCCACTTGAAGGTTCAGTGCCGCCAGCAGGCAGCCCAAGTGCATAATCTGAAAATCACTCCTTTTTCCTGCCTTTATTTTTCCTCTGATGAGAATGTGAAAAAGGAGGTAACTCGGGTAAGGAAGAGGCAAAGTGAGAGGCCTGGGCTGTCTAATAACCAGGGCGGCTCTCTCTAAGAGGTCATCCATCTGACAATGGGTACCACTCATGCCTAGGGTTTCCCGGCGGCAATTTTTCTGGGCGGGAATTCCCTCCTGTCCTCAGGAATTTTTTCCACTTTCCCATTCCCAAATCCCGAGATATAAACTGTTTTTTGTTCTCCACCATGAATCGTTTCCACAAAGTGATGGCCGGTACTACCAACCACCTGGGTTCAAGGAGCCAATTTTCCCCGATTTCCTGACCAAATTTTTTCGGGATTCGGAAACCAAAAAGTGAAAAAGAATTCCCGAGAACGGGTAGGAATTCCCGCCCGGAAACCCTACTCATGCCCTTTCTGCCATCCCTGGAGGCTATTCTGGTGCCTTATGAAACACAGGTATTCACTGCTTATCTTTAAGTACAAAGGAGTTGAGCAAAGAAGCCCAGGGCTATTGACAGAAATTCAGAAACCAGAAGCTTCATGTCTGGAGTAATCAACAGAAACTCTCCCTGATTTCCTCAACACTGAGTTACTCTTCCATTTTGGTTACCCATGGCAGCTGCGTCAACTTGAAACTCCACTGATGAATGTTTGTGTTAACTTTAATCATGTTTGCTTTTCCCCAGGAAGTACTGCTTTTTCTTTCTCTTATGGAAAGTTAAGCATCTCCTATCAGCTTGAAAATCAGTAGCTCAACTGGTTAAAGATAATGTTTATGTCAGATAAATGAGTTGCACAACTCTGTAAATCCTCGCAATACAGTGGAGGAAGGAGTGTTGCCTGCTGGTGACTCCATGTGGATGAGGGGAACTTCCTTATAATCAGAGTTCTTAGAAAGGGACCCCAGTCATTCCACTGTTTCTAAATGTCCTCATGGCAACAAGAAGAGAGTATGTGGAGGGATATTTCAGATGTAAATGTCCAGTTATCGAGGCACAGAGGACTTCAAAATAGGAGTTCTGAGGTGCAGGGTCCAATAGCACACTGATAAGATACCTGGAATCTAGGCGGTCTGGGCAGAGCCTGTACAGAAATGTGACCTCCTGGCAGCTGAGCAGATTAAAGGCAGCAGAGCTGTCCTTACAGTATTCTTCTTTCTCTAGAGGCAGGAACTGCTTTGGACTCACACCAAACACTGCATTTATTTCTTCTGTTTTGACAGTGGTACCAACTAGTGTTTCGTAATATTAATAGACAGACAAATGCACCATAGAGATGGTCTTACACTTGTGTTAAAGCCTCAGACCGATTCAATCATACGAAGGGAACTAGAAACCCCATGGAGAAATTTCTAACTATATTCGAAGATGTGTTTAAAAATATGTGTACTGCTTATTTACTTACTCTCAGACATAAAAAACAAAAAACAAAAGTAGCAGCCTATTATAAATTTGCATGAACTCCAGAGGTGCTGTTGGGAACAGCAAAAACGGAGAAAAGGATTCTTTGAATACAAATGTAAAAGAGGGAATAAAAGAAGAAAAAAATCAATTGTACAGACTTAAAAGTTGTAATGCGGTTCTCTAACTAGGAAACTGGTACAGACTAGAATTGTTAAAGAGAGCAGGGCAAGTGGGATGTTCTTGGATCCATCCCATCCTGTCTTTCACCTGCTTTTTCTTACCTGTCCTAATGAGTCTGTGAGCAGCTTGACGGCAGGTGACAACCCATTCATTTTTACTTTCCCAGAACAGTAAAGCATCTGCACATAACAGTAACAATAGTGTATTGAGCTCTTCTTCTCTAACAGATACTATGCTAAGAAATATGAATATACTTTACATATTTATTTGTGAATAGATGTATATTTGTCTAATTCTCACAACAACCTGATTTAGTAGGTGTTTCTATTACTCCCATTTTATAGGTAAGAAAACTGAGCCACCATAGCTAGGAAGTCACAGAATTAGGGTAGAATGCAGGCACTCGGACCCTGAGCCCTCCATCGTGGAGCAGATGCCTCTCACATGGAAAGTGACGGCAGAGTGCAGCCTTTCCAGACTCTGGCTCTGAGATCTGAAAGGAGGGATCCCGCTTTCTGAATGGCAGTATTATCAATGAGTGCACATGCTCATGTTTATTTTGTTTACCAAGACCTGTGAAGTTGAAGTCTTTTGCTTTCATCTCTGAGCGACCTGATGCTCTTTGTGCAGTGGAAGCTGATATGTCATGGTCTATCACTTGTAGGTTATGGCTCTCTTGGCATGATGACCAGTGTGCTGATTTGTCCAGATGGGAAGACAGTAGAAGCAGAGGCTGCCCATGGGACTGTAACCCGTCACTACCGCATGTACCAGAAGGGACAGGAGACGTCCACCAATCCCATTGGTAAGATAGTGTTTGCTGCTTTCTACACTGATTTCCAACCAGAGAGTGAAGATCTCCAAAGGGACTCAGACATATTCCTTTGGCTATCCAAAAGTTTATGGGTAAAATTAACACCAAATGGCTGATTTATTCTAAGAAAAGTTGTTTGAACATGCTTCTTAAAATATACATAATATATGTTTTTCCGTGTGGTGGGAGAATGCATATTACAGAAGAGAATGTTATCACCAAGCATTGTCCGTTTTCCTCTGGTGCAGTGAGAGGTCACATATGGCTAAGAATCTCAAACCCACATGGATAGATCCTTCTAACCAGGTTTCAAGGACAGCACGTTAAAAAGAGATTACCACCTGAGAAGAGAAGGGGAGACCAGTATAAACAAGGGGAAAAATCTCTATTTGGTAAAATATTTCCAACTCCCCTAAAACTTAGAGTGCATGTGGATAGTATGTACTGAAGTCAGTCACCTAAAAAAAAGCAAACCTGCTTTTGGGAACTGAAACATTTGGGAATATCTGTAGCTGGTATGATTGACATGTGTTTTTTTCTTTCTCTTTTAGCTTCCATTTTTGCCTGGACCAGAGGGTTAGCCCACAGAGCAAAGCTTGATAACAATAAAGAGCTCGGCTTCTTTGCAAAGGCTTTGGAGGACGTCTGTGTTGAGACCATTGAGGCTGGCTTCATGACCAAAGACTTGGCTGCTTGTATTAAAGGTTTACCCAAGTAAGTATAAGATACCGTGAGTTCTGTGGTCAAGTTACCACTTGTCCTCACAGCGCTCGAAACATCAGTGCTTTTTGGAAGTATAGGAAGTGTTATTCATCATCTAGTTCAGGGGCCAGCAGACGCGATCTATGAATTACCAGATAATAAACATTTCAGACTTTGTGGAATATACAGCCCTTTTGAAACTAGGCAACTGTTGAACTTTGTCTCTGTAGCATGAAAACTGTCATACGGGTAGATGATCCAGAAACTAATGGATGTGGCAGCATTCCAGTCAAAGTATGTACAAAACTAGACTGCAGCCTGGATTGGGTCCATGGGCCAAGCTGTACTTTGCTGATCCCTGATCTAGTTGATAGTCATTGGGTGACAAGATTCCATTTAATTTAACAAGAAAATTACAGACAGAAACAAAGGAACCCCCAAGGTTATGGTATTCCATTCCAATTTTCTTCAATTTGCAGATAAAAGTAAGCAACACAAGTATTAGATTCCCAGTTGTCACAGTCCCTTCCTTAAGTTGTAACCAGCAGTCAGAGATATTCCAGGGTCCAGGTATTGCCCAGGATTTTTCTGAGAACCTGGTCCCAAATGGAATAACTGCTAATCAAACTCCACCCTCAAAGTCAGGGTTGGTTACTACCGTGTTTTCCTGAAAATAAGATCTAGCCGGACCATCAGCTCTAATGCATCTTTTGTAGCAAAAATTAATATAAGACCCAGTCTTATATTTATATTATATTATATTACATTATATTATATTATATTTATTATATTATATTATATTATATCCGGTCTTATATTATATAAGACCCGGTCTTATATAATATATTAAGACCTAACTGATGGTCCAGCTAGGTCTTCTTTTCGGGGAAACACAGTATGACTCTCACCTCCAGAAGCACCACTAAAGTTTAACATTAATCCCATGTCCCAGCTATGTGTCTTCAAAAATCTCAGGGTCAGTTTACCCCAGTAATGGGAATATACTCAATCACTACATTTTTCTTTCCTTAATTTCCCACAAGAATTACAGCATCTGAGATGTTTTTATCAATATGGTACACTGCAACCTATTTGAATTATGTTATAAGCAGGATTGTTAGCCAGTTCCTTGTCCTTTGGGTTTTGTTTGTTTGTTTAAGACACTGATAGACATAAGATGATTAAAACTTTATTTAAGGACATGACAATTTGTGGGGATATGGGTTAAAAGCATGGTTTTACACTGAATAGGTTTTGTTATTTTTTTAAGAAGGAGGAACATAAAGTGGGATAGTTTTAGTCTCCCAAGCATTAGTCTGAACTAAAGCTTTGTGAGAGTTTCACCCTCCAAACTACATGGCCAGGAATCTACTGCGAATGTGTGTGTGGCTGGGCTTCCACTGCAGGCCACCTGGGTCAGCCCCTTAAACTTCGAGCACAGTCTTCACCCATACATTTGTAGCTTGTTCACATTAATCAGTTGTCTTCTAGAAATAAATAGAACGCTACTTTATGTAGCATTTCTAGAACTTTTCCTCTGTCTACTTGTTAACAGATCAGAAACAAACTAAATTGCCTTTTTTTCTTTTTCCTCCTCTTACCAGTGTGCAACGTTCTGACTACTTGAATACGTTTGAGTTCATGGACAAACTCGGAGAAAACTTGAAGATAAAACTAGCTCAGGCCAAACTTTAAGGTCATTCCGCAGCCTAGAAGGACAAGTGATTTTTGGTAACTAGGGCCACCGGTTTACACTTTTCTCTATAACACTCAAGGATAAGGGCAAAATCCATTTTGTAATTTGTTTTGAAGTCAGAGTTTATCTTTTCTATAAGTTTACAGCCTTTTTCTTGTACATACAGTTATGCCACCTTCGTGAATGTGGCTGGGGACTTTTTAAATTTTTATTTTATTTTCTAATAGTAGCTTAGGAATTACTTTAGTGCTGATTCGTACTTACTGTCACTTTTTCTCATGTTCCGATCAACATAAATGACCAAAATGAAGAATGCTTGAAAGGGTAAACTAAGCCACGGTATTGGTCCCTAAAATTGCGTAAAGTAGAAATTCACTCCCTTCCCCACTTTCCATGGCCTGGGGCTCTGAGTGGTTTTGGTGTAACACGTGTCCCATTGTGTGAGGTAAAGCTGTACCTTAAACTTGCATGTGAATTGGAATGAAGAGTATGGTTGTAACCAAAACGTGTTGAAGACACAGCAGTCACTTTTGTAAAGATCTCTTAATTGAATGTTTCGAAAATGCTAAAGATTTTGGAGGCCACAAACAGTTTGGAATCCAGGATAAATACTCCCTGGGGGTTTCTCCCCTGTATTTGTCCCCTTCTCCTGGCCTTGTGTGGCCTAAAGATTATGCTACCCTGAACAGTATATTTCATCCAAGTGCAATAACACAAGCTGCACCTTTTGCGGACTTCTGCTGGCCTATTTTATTTCCTTTATATAACGTGACTTTTCAGAAGTTGGTTTTGAACACTATCCTAGCCTGTTCTTCATTGAAACTATTACTTTTAATTAAAATTAAGTGCTAATGACAAATCTGAGTATTTATTTACCAAGTGCACTTTAGTGGCCCGGCGCCATGCTAGGTCCTAGCCACAGGAATTTGATTTTGAACCGTCTCTGCCCTCAAGGAGTTGACTGTGGGGAAAATGGATAAGTAAACAGAAAGATAAGGATCCTACAGTGAAAGGAAAAGCAGGTCAAAGAAAGAGAACAAAAGGGGTAACCACAGACTATTAAGGCATGAGTCTGTGCACATGTAAGGAGTTTAGGGATTATCATGTAAATTAATAGGGAGCTATTGAAGGCTTAAGATGGGAGGGGCGTGATCATAATTTCATTTTAAAACATTGCACTCTGGGCAGCTTTTATGAAGAATGAATAGGAGTGGAAGGAGGGAGTGCGGGAGTGGTGGGCACAATGAGGAAGGAAGACCATGAGGCTCTTGTAGTATTTCGGTTGGGAAATGACAGATCTGAACTGAACTCACAGTGGCCCTGAGAATGGAGAGAATGGGGTAGATCCTGAGCAATGAAAGTTGAATGGATGGGGATTGGTGGGTCCCAGGAGATGTCAGGATTGAGGGAAAGTAACCAGTCAGAGGTTTCCCAAGTGTCTAACTCACACCTGGAGAAAGGCTGGTCCACATCCCAGCATTAGCAATGTACTATGGGGAAGGAAATTGAGGCATTGAGAGGATCTCTGATGAAGCTTACATAATACATCAGTGGCTGTTTTGGCCTCGAGCCCAGGAATCCTTATAGCTGAGCTAAGTTTCTTTCTACTATACCTGCACGTTTTCGGGTTTGGATGGAAGAAGAAAGCATCACATGGAACAGAATGATGGCATTGGATTGGATGATCTTAAGTAGGTCCTTCAGCTCTCACAAATGTCCTGGGAGTTGATCAGATGAGTTTTTGTGGCCGCAAAGCCTTGCGCCAATATCAGATTTAACATTTGTCCAAGAACCAGTTCATGTTCTAAAACAATCAGCAAATGAATAGATGCTGACCAATGCATCTCAAAACTAATGGATTATTTTGTAACAGCATAAGGATCAGAACTGTTGACCCGGAAAATGACTGCTCCTTAGCATAATATTGAATCCAGGGGCAGAGAAGACGAGAGTTCTAGACTTTGAAATTCTCTAAATTGCAAGTACTGTTTCTTAAGTGGAATTTTTAACTGAAAATATTTAAATTTTAATCTTAGCAATTACAATCACAGCTCCTCTGTATTCTTGCCTGATACATACAATCCTAAGATACTCCTGACAAGTGATTTCCCATATTCCATTTGAATATTTATATAACAAAAATTTCCTCCAACTTAAGGATCTTGTCTCTTCCTGTTAAAGAGAGGATTAAAAACTAATATAAACATATTAAGGAATACTTTGACTATTTATATAAATACTGACAAAAAGGTACTTTTATCACCTGTCTGCTATTAAAGGTTTTATTTCATAGTCCCTATTTTTAATATTAGGGAAAGTATACCATCCCATTTGCTCATTCCCCTGGAACAAGAAACTTGAACAACTCTGAATTTGGATGGTATCTCAGAGGTGAATTTTGCAAATGCTGTAGTATATTTTGTAACTTTTAATTTTGATGTTTTAAGCTTACAGAAAAAGTATTAAGACTAGTATGAGGGTCTAGCTGTTACGTTCCTTTGTACACCTGAAACTAATTTAAAAAAAATAAATTTTAAAAAAAAGAATAGTATGAGGAAATCCCATAATCTTTTATCCATTTTTAACTTTTGCACCATTTGTTAATATCATATTCTCTCTGTCTTCCTCTCCATCTACACACACAGGTTTTTGTTTTTCTTTTCCTGAACCATTTTAGAGTAATTTGAAGACATTGTGCCCCTTTACCTCTAAATAATCCAGTGTATATTTCCTAAGAAGAACAAGCACATTCCCTTACACAACGACAATGCAATTATCAAAATGAGGAAATTAACTGATACAATATAATATAGTCCCTATTCAAATTACAACTGCTTCAGTCATTCTTACAGCTTCTTCTCCAAGATTCAATCCAGGATCGTATATTGCATTTAGTTGTCATATCTCTGAAGTCTTCTTTTGTCTGAAATAATTCCTAAGTCTTTGTCTTTCTTGACTTTGACATTTTTGAAGAATACAGGCTAATTATTTTGTCCCTCGATTTGGGTTTGTCTGATGTTTCCTTGCAATGAGATTCAAGTTTTGCATTTTTTATTTTTGGCAGAAATACTACTAACGTGATTTGGTATGCTTCTCGATGTGTAATAGTGGGGAAAGGAGGAAAGGATATGAAGGTGGATTGTCCTGATATTGGTGAAGTTAGCTTTGCTCATTTGGTTATGGTGGTAGCCTCATTGCTTTCTACTGTGAATTTACTATTTTCCCTTTTGTAAACATAAGTAGCATGTAGGGAGATGCTATTTAAGTATACTGCTCTTCATCAAAATTCACCCATAACTGAAACATGCATTGGTGATTTTATAATTATCATACCTTCTATAGTTACATATATTATAAATATATTATATATTTATATTCTGTAAAGAACAACTTTCTCCCCATTTATTGATTCATTCATGTCAGTATGGATTCATGGATTCTTGCTGTATTCAATGGATTATACTCTAACACTGTAATGTATTTTGATGCTCAAATTGCCTCACATTTGGCCAGTGGGATTCCATCAAGTTGGGTCCTGTCAGCATTGTAATATATTTTACAAGCAGTTAATTGGGTAAAGAAAAATACTATCTTGTATATTAAGTCACCCAGTATCACGGTTTACTTTTCTTAACTGAGACTTCCTCTGAGAAGGGCCTTTACATGCAACCTTTCTTTTCTACCAATAGAATGTATTGGTCCTTTCCAAGTCAGACCCCCCTCGCCCCCCCCCAGTGGCTCAGCAGAAAGTGTTGGAAGACTACCATTTCCAAGGTGCATCTCCAGAGACTGGAGAGGTATTTAACAATTTAATGCAGGCAGTAAGGGACAGATCTGAGTTAGAAGCAAATGAAAGTACTAGAGTGCTAGGGTCACTAGTTACTGATCCTTTGGAGAAATAAGTATGGCTGTTTATAGTTTTGTGTGACTTCCTGTATCCATTTTATTTTACCATAAAAAGGTTAAAAAATATATTAGGAAACCTGTTTTGAATCCCTTGGGCTAATTGCATAGGACCACATTCTTCTGGATCACATCCAAGGACTTTCTCTCCAGTGTTGGCTTACGCTCCTGCCAAAGCCTTTTGGTTTGCCTTTAATAGAGGGACACAACGCCACTCAGCTTGTCTTTAACTTTTTAAAATATACACTAGAAAGTGTCTCTAAAATGCCCTGCCCCTATAATTTCACCTGAATTGTATACTGAGAAGTAGGAGTAAAGATGCTTAAGGGCCATTTGTGGCATTTTGGACCTTGCATTTTTTTATTTTTGGCAGAAATACTACAAAAGTGATTTGGTATGCTTCTCAGTATGTAATAGTGGGGAAAGGAGGAAAGGATTGATGAATCCATGACATGTTCTTATTAGGACTATTTGGGTTTGAAGCTTTCATTTGTGTTATGCATAGGAATTGTCTTCCTGGTTGGCCTTGCTTTGTTTTGCCTTGTGCATTATTTACATGTTCAGAGACTAAGATTCAGGACATTTTTCTAAATGAATCACAACTTCCTATTTTCAAGTCATTAATTGAGCTGTTTTTTTCCTACTTCAAGATCTTGTTAAGCATTCCCTACAGGTTTTGATACTGCGAATTTCCCAAGTAAGTTCTGAAATGTTTGAACTATATGATAGAAACTGAAAACTACCATTTTGACTCTGAGTTTTTATTCTAATATTCTAGAACTACTCTCACCTATTTAAAATTTTCCCTGTTTTCTGGTTATAGTTACTCCATGTGCTATAATGATTTCAGTTTATTTTTCTTTCAATCATTTTCTATTTTTATTGTTTGAGATGGCCTGCATGTTGGTGACTTGTTTATTCCTGCAAATTAATTACCACACCCTGTACTATTCCATGAAGACCTACGACTTGGATCTTAGCCAAAGTTTTTAATCTGGTTTTTCCATCTGGGTCAAATTCTTTGTATGAGGATTTTTTTTTATTTCTCATATCTTTGTACACAGTTCACCCAACAAATAGATTTTAGTGTGTCCTCTAATCCTGACACTCTTGGGCTATCAGTGTCCCATAAGACCCACAACCTTTAGATAGGGGTACTTTTCTTACAAATCATGTTATACCAGGTACTTACATTGTATCAGTGCTAAGAGCCAGGAACCTTGGGGTTGGAGTCAATGGATTTGTTAGTGTTTTAGTAAGCTCTTTTACTTTTATCATGGGAATGCCTTTCAGAATTTATTTGAAGTTGACTTGAGTCTAATTTTCCATGAATACATTCTTCAAGTGTCCTATAACTAAGCTGAGAAAGCAACATGTTTATCTTGTACAATGAGTACTTTCATCCTTGCTCTTCTGCACAGGTGTCTCACTTGCTTCAGTGATATGCCTTCCATTTCCTCAGACAATTGCTGGAAAAGAATCAGGCCTGATGTGACAGCTTCACAAACTCCCAACTGAGCACAGGCGGAGATTTAAGATACATCAAAGTATGGAATTTTCCTACTTACATATGAATTCTTAGTCCAATTCCCCATTTTGGAAAGTGGTTTGAGTTCATATCTTTCTTTCTCTCCAGCAATGGACTCACTAGTGAATTTGTATACAGAAGTGGTATTCAAATTTTATTACTGGCATTGTACATGAGGCATTATCCCATTTGGTTCTCAACTACATTTGAAATGCTTTCAGTTTCCCATGAGAAATAGACATGCATGTGATACCTTCTCAGAATCGAGAAAACATAAGCCTTTCCACTTGAAATAGTTTGCAGAATGAGAAAATTATGTTTAAGACATAATTATGCCAATTAAGAGTAAAACTTCAAGTGCCCACTCACTGTATTTACATAAAAAACAAAACTGAATCATCTATGTTCAATTTGCATAGTTAATAAATGGATTTCACAAAAGGTGCCTAGAGAAAGAGATACACGCCCCTCAAAAAAAAAAAAAAAGAAGAAGAATCCCTGCAGAGTCCTGAGCTGGCGAAAGGGTAACAAACTCTAGACATGTTAGAGTGGTCGGGATGTGTAAGTGGAATTATCCCATGTAAGGGAGAGTGATGGAACAGCAGTGTATAGGCTGAGTTCTACGCAAAATTAATGACCATAGCATTTATACTGTAGTAAGTAACACTACAAAGTAAATTCTTCTCTGGACGCATGGTTTTCTGTAAATAAGTTTAACCATATACCAGGTTCAAGTTGCAAGCTTGCGAATAGACTGTGTTTCAAAAGTTTGGATAATTCAGTTGTTTGTCACTAGAACACAACTTCTTAGAGAAGCAATATAGTAACTGTTCGATTCCTTGGAAGGGTGAAAGTTGAGGGAATTCATTTTTGTGTATGGTCCTTTATAGGCATTTTCATTTAATTCCTGCCACAGTTCATCACTGCATTTTGCTCAGGGGGAAACTGGCCCAGAGAATAAAAATGACTTGCCCAGGGTCAGCTAGTAAGTAGCAAGATAGAAGCCAAACTACCATTTTTCTCAGTCATTGAGACAAAACATGAACCAAGGGCCACCGAACACCTAATTGGAGAATTCTATCGGAAACCCCCAGTTGGATATTCAAATGCAGATTCCTGGGCTCCACCTACTGAATCGGATTCTGAAGGCAGCGCTCCAGGAATTCCCCCGGTAATTCTTATGAATGAATGCTGATGATTGAGAACCATGGAAAGGGATTAGGAAAAAGCTACTAAATGTAAATTTACACACAGTTTTGATTGGGTAATAACCATTTCCAAAAGAGGAGGCGGATGATTAATTGCAAGTAATCCCTAATGAGTACAATTTAAGGTGTATTATTTACTTTATGCCCCTTGCTGTCACCAGCAGTTTTCATTTGTAAGAGACTTTCTCTGAGGTCCACTATTTAACCTGTCTTTCAGCTTCCTTCCTTCCACTTCTGAATCCATAGACTTTCTCAAATAGTTCATCTGGGCTTGTTGTCATTGTCATTCCCTTAAGAACTCCCAGTTGTGCGGTCAGGAGAGTGGCAGGGTCTGCTGTGCTCCTTTGTAAAGCAGGGTCCTTTGTAAGGCAGGAGTTGTTGATTCTCTAGCTGCTGGGATATTTGTCCTGGTTTTCAGGCAACTCTATGATATTTCCCCCCAGAATCTCCTGGATAAAGTGCATATTTGCATTTAATCACAGATACGTCAGGAAATGTGCTGTCATAATATTTCACACCTTCAGCAAGAAGACATAGTAAGCTCAGGTTGTATTTTAATGTTGTTTTGTGATAACGCAGATAAAGAGTTCAAATTAATGATGCAGAAACTGTCCCACTGGGTGGACATGCGTGTTTCTCTAGACCTCTGCTTCCCCAGTCTCTCTCTAGGGATTAAGTATTACATACAAGGTTGACTCGGCTGAGTAGCCAGAATGGATCCAGATTCCAAAGCAACCTCCAAAAACACACACAGATGGGGCAAGGACCAGAATTTAAGGGTTAATGATTTGGCATTTTTCAAAGTCTGAAGTGCTAAGTATTTTTCCAGTGCTACCTGCAGGCTCCACTTGCAGCAGCATATCCCTGCCAAGCAGCCATAGTGAGTGAGCATCTTTAAAGGAAATGGCCCCTCCTTGGTTCCTGACCAGGCATTAGTCCTTGAGGAAATGCAGACTCCCTGCAGGTGGTCTCAGGACCCCAGGCTCCTCCTAATCAATTGTGCCTCCCCTTCTGCCAATTCTTCCTTCCAAAGATGGCCTGCTAACCTGATCCATAGGGACGCTGACAATAACTGGTCAGGAGGTACATGTAGGGTGGGAGGTAAAGGATAACTTAAAAGTAATAAATGGTGTAGTGAAAAGGGGGCCTCCAAGAATGTGATTTAGCACACTCTGTGCTCAAACAAAAAAGAGAATTACAGCCTTTTATAATGTTGTGTATTACGTAATAGACTTCCAAAATAGCTCAAGCGTTCAAGCAACAGACATTTTCCATTAAAAAAACTTTTTGCAAGGAGCGGATTAGCACCCATGAACACTTTTAGCTCTGAAGGCTTTTATTTATATAGAAGGAAAGAGTAACTCTGGGGTTGGGAATACCGTAAGAGAACCATCATTTATATTTAGAAGGTACATTTACCCCACAGACGAACCAGAGGACAGAGGTCATCCAAGGATGTGCTCAAGATAGAAGCCACTCTATCGCCAAGTTGTAGCGCTCACTCTCAGTCTGTTGGGTTAAGAGGAGACAAGTCATTTAGTGTCATGTTGGAATTGACCCAGAGCTAAATGGGCTATTCCGTATCTTGTTCTTTGGTTATAGTTTAGATACGCAATAATAATTGTAGCTAACATTTATTAACCTCATACAAGCATGTCCCTAGATCTTCACTTGATTACTGGCTTCACGCTTGCAATAACCTTGTGATGCAGGTACTATTTTTTTTTTCCATTCCATAAGTAAAGGGGAGCGCAGAGGTACCCAGACCATACTGATGATGTTCTGGTCATCTGTTGAATTATTTCAAAACTTAGTAGCTTCAAACAATACCAATTATTTTATTGTTACCTCTCATGAGTCTAGACATGGGCTGGGCCCAGTTCGGCAGTTCTCACTTAGTAATTCGCACTTGGGGTCTCCCATACAGTTGCAGTCACATGATGGCTATGGCCGGAGTCATCTTGAATGGTTCCTCATTCATGTGTCTGTTGGCTGGGACCCCAGGTGGCGCTGTCACCCAGAACCCCACACATGCCCCCTTCATATGGCATTGACTTCCCCACTGCATTACAGCTAGGCTCCAAAAGCAAGCATCCCAAGAAGACAGGTAAAAGCTGTGTCACCTTAAAAATTTTTTTTAAATTGTGACTAACAATTTTGATAAACTAAACAAAATTACAGACTAACAGGAAGTTGCTAATATAGTAATAGAGTCCTATGAACCCTTCACTCAGCTTCCCTCAAAGGGGAGAGGTCAGCTGTAACTATAGACCGGTGTCATAACCAAAAATTGACATTTGCACAATACCTTTAACTAGACTATGAACTTACTCTGTTTCAGTAGTTTTTATATGCCTCATGTCTGTGTGTGTGTGTGTGTGTTGTGTGCAATTTGAGTCCATGTGAAGATGCGTATAACTACCACCACCATCATCATAGAAAACTGGTCTACAAAAGGGACTCCCTTGTGCTACCCTTTACAGTCACACCCACCCTCCCCTTTCCCTTACCTGTCTCCTTGCACCCCTTACCCGTTCTCCATCTCTCTGGTTTTATCATTTCAAGAATGCTAAATAAATGGAATCATGCACTATGTAACCTTCTTTGATTGGCTTTATTCACTGTACACGATGTCCTTTGGATCCCTCCAAATACGCGGGTATTTATAGTTTGCTGAGTAATAGTCTATGAATGTCTTTGAAAACCTAGTCTTGGAAGTCACAGTTTCACTTCTACAATAATTACAAGACAGTCCAGATTCAAGGGGAGAAACACCCTGCCTCCCAACCTTAATGAGAGTAGTGTCAGTATCCCTTTTTAAGAAAAGCGTAAGGTACAGGAGAACTGTGTGGCCATCTGGGTAAACGTAACTGCACAGATGGCAAGTGGCAAAGGTAGGATTCAAAGCCAGGTAGTCTGACTCTAGAACCCATATTTTTAGAGTGACCACTTGTGTGTTCTGGCCAACACAATGCAAATGAAATCACTACAAACTTAATTGAGGAATAGGTTTACAAACATGTTTTAAGTACGCAACTTTAATTTCTAAAATTTAGAGACAAATAGAAAAGGCTTGACAAAGTTAGAATCCTGCATGCTCATTGGGCAAAAGTGATAGTAAGAAATGTTTATTGGGGAAGGGGGGTTTGTGAGAGGTGAAATGTCTAACTATTACATTGTTTTGTACACCTGAAACTAAAAGAAAAGAAAGAAATGTTTAGGTAAGCAGCCTGAAAGTAAAAATGTCTAGGTAAGCAGCTGGAGTGTGGGGGTTAGGTAGGGGTGGGGAAGCAGGCGTGATGGGGAAGCAGGGGTATACAAATTTAGCAAGGTCAAGGCTAAAATTTTCCAAGGGTCGCCTTTGTACAAGGAGCATCTCTTGAGTAGGAAATTGTGGAAAACAATATAGAAGAGGCATTAGCAACATAGTGTCAGTAAACTGAAAAACAATTCTTATGTTTATTCTAATATTTTATGTATAATTAAAAATAAACCGTAAATAGCCACACTAGAGGAAAGACTGAATTGTCTTTCCAATCTCTCAATAGAAAATAATATTCCAAAATCTTTGTCACAGTAAGAGGTAATCAGAGCATGCAAGAAAAAAAGAATTTAAGGATATGACAGTTAATAATAAAGATAATATTAATATTGTGGGGTTTTTTTCCCTACATTTTTAATATTTGTGGTGTTTGTTAGCTCTTTAAAATTTATAACTTGTGATTAATGATTCTAAATAAACATTTAACTTTCTCTTCAAAATTTTGCAATCTCTTTCTTCCATTTATGAAATTCAAATTGTATAACCTTCAGGCTCACAAAGCCTGGAACCTTCTGGGTACAATATAAATTCAGTGTGGTGTGAACGACTCATCTACAAAAATCCAAATCTAGAGTTTTACTGTCACTCATAGAACACCTGAGATCTGAGGTAACCAGGAGACTTGGTTGGTGGAGAGGCGTGGAAATGAGGATTAAGTGGTATTGATAGACTCCCAGGCCCAGATGGGCCAGAGAAACAAGCTGCCTCCAAACAAGGGCATGGAGGAGACTCACAGGCCATAGTTAGGAGTGTAGATCTTATTCTAAGAACAACCAGAAACCATCGACAAGCTTTAAGCAAAAGACAAAGTATTTACGAGGAGGAACCCAGTGGAGAGACCTAGCGAAGGCCTGCGCCACGGTGTGGTTCTTCGGGATTTCCACTGCTCTGTGTCTATAGTGATAAGTAGAATCACCCTTAGTGCTTGGGGGCTCCCTCCGCCTGTAAGGAGCCAGAGGCTCACTGAGCCTTCCTGAGAAATCCTTGCTCAGCCATTTGACTCCTGGATCTGCAGCCAAGTGCTATAAAACACCCTGCAGGAGGTGGACTTCTCACATCCTCTCAGCTTTCCAATTAATCATTTAGATGGGAAACTGAAGCCTATTCAGGTAACAAAAATACAAGAACTCCAGGTCAGGATCACAGTCCTGTCCCAAATGTATAACTTTTTCCTTCCAGTTGGGGAGTTGGGGGTGTATTTAAAAAACCAATTATTTTTATTCAGTCACCGTTCCCTGGCAACCACAAAAAAGCATCTGTGGTCCTGATGCCTGTGAACACTAGTCCAAGCGGATACTCACGCACGCCTCCAGAAGCAGGGAGAAAACAAAAGCACAGGAATCAGTCTCTTGTTGGTGAGAGATTCTAAATGGGAAATTTCTTAAGAGCCGGGCCTCTGATAGAACATAGCATGAGAGATGTAGGGGTGCAGATATTCTTCAGGGCATATAAAAGGGGCTGTGCCTTTTGTATGGGTTGGCTTCTATGAAACGGTTAATGCCTGAGACAGCTGACATCTTTCCAGTCCCTCCTTTGTGTGTCTTTCCAGCCAGAGTCTTGTTTGTGTTAAAGCTCTATAGACAGAAAAGAAGGGTGACTGGCTGAATTTAAATCTAAACTGAATAGGGTCTCTGCCAATGTCCCTCTTTCGACCAGGCGTAGCTACTCAATGCATGTCAGTCACTGAACTCTATAGCTAGAAAGGATCTGTCCAACCGTCCAATGCTTGTTTTACAGAGGAGTAAACACAGAAACGCTGAGAGGCAAATTCACTTGTCCATGGTGACACAGCTAGTTGGTGGCCTCCCAGGGTCTCTGGAACTCCAGCCTAGTGGTTTTGGGGTAAGAGAGGCACATATTTTAAAGATATAAACCTTTGCATATTATGCCACATTGAAAGGTAATGGGGAGGAAAAGTGCGTCTAAGAAGAAGCTGTCACAGCAACCAAGAGATGCAAATCTTGTAATTTGTAAGTCTGAAATTCAAAGGGCTGACTCACAATTACAAAACAAGAATGGGTTGAAACAAATGCTACGTTTCTTAGCTTTTTTTTTTTTAAATTAAAGTTTATTGGGGTGACAATGGTCAGTAAAGTTACATAAGTTTCAGGTGTACAATTCTGTAATACATCATCTATATATCACATTGTGTGCTCACCACCCCAGAGTCAGTTCTCCTTCTATCACCATATATTTGGTTTTTTGCTTTTTAAAAAGGCATCAAAGCTAAGTGAGTGCCCCCACCCCACACACACACCAGTCAAGGAATTGAGGTAGGACAAATGTTCTACCAACAAATGTTTTTCCAACTTATTGAATTAGAAAAATGATAATACATGCTAGCCTTTGTGGAATTGTAGAATGTTAGGGCAAAAGGTGCTCTTAGTTATGTCAGTCAGGCTCATCATGTTTTAGATGACATCTGAGACTGGGGTGCAGAGAAGCCAAGGGCTTGGCCGGCCACACCAGTGAGTAGTGGAGTGGACACAATATCCTGGCATCTGGCCTCCCCAGGTCCAACGCTTTTCCTTCTCAGGGCCATGAGGCCAATTCTCTGGCTTGCAGTATTCTCTCCGGATTTATTCTCCTGTAGAGAGCATATTACTGTCTTTATAGTTAATCCATTTCCAATGGAATGCTACTTCTGTCTTCTCCCTTTTCATTTTTTCCATATCCCATCCAAGGCTGACACAGATGTAGCAGCAGCAAGAATGGTCCGAAACAATTCAGTTGATCTGGTGAAGAATTCATTTAAATCATCTTGTGGCACCCGGTTTTCCATCTGCTGATTCTTGGAGAGTTGAATAATATGAAGCTTAATGGTTGGATGCTACCATCTGAAAGAAAAAAAAAGTTTCTCAAGTGTTTCCCCAATCCCTTCTAGAGTAATGATTTAAACACAGATGCATGATTTCAAAAGTACAGAAAGCAATATAATGAACATCCATGAATCTATAATCCGAGTCAATAAATATTAACATTTTTCTGATATTTGTGTATTAGGGATCTCCAGAGAAACAGAATCAACACGATGTGTATATATACATAAAACTGAGTTTAAGGAATTGATTCACACGATCATGCTGGCTTGGCCAATAAAAAATCTAATAAGGTAGGCTGGCAGGCTGGAGACTCACAGAAGAGTTGTAATCCAAGGGCAGTCTGCTGGCAGAATTCTTTCTTGCTTGGGAGAGGTCAGTCTTTATTCTTTTAAGGCTTTCAACTGATTGGATGAGACCCACGCACATAATGGAGGGTAATCTGCTTTACGCAAGTCACTGATTTAAACATTAATATCCATAAAACACCTTCACAGAAACATCCAAAATACGATTTGACCAAATATCTGGGGGCAGTGGCCCAGCCAAACGGACACATAAAATTAACCATTACAATTTATTTTAAACCTTTTTTTAAGAAATAAAACATTGCAGATATAGTTGTCATCCCATTTATACCCCTCCCTGGGCACCCCATTCAATACTGATAATGTGGGGTTTTTTTGAAACTCCTTTTTGTGACTTCAGAACCCTTTTGACACTGAAACCAGAGGCCAAACAAGTCCAGGTCCCATGCTGCCTGCTCCGCTCAGCGAATAGACTGACACAGGACTGGGTCCTAGAATAAGCGTTTATTATCAGAGCACCTGTGGTCTGAGAAAGCAGAGAGTTAACACCTCCAAAAACTGCCTTAACATTTTCAGATTAGCCTGGGATATTTAAGGGAAAATCTGGGTATTCCTCCAGACACTACATGATGGTATATGTGTGTGGGGAGGGGGGGGTCTGCATGGAGCCTCCCCTCTGGCAATGCAGCTGTCTAAGTGGTCACCTACCTAGGAGCAGTGATGTTAGCAACCTAGAAAGAATGCTAGGCCATAGAGATTGTAATCTGCAAACACTGGAGGGTGGGCACGTGGGGGGGCAGATAGGGGGTGGCAAGCATCAGTTTCAGGGTAATTATCTAAAGCAGTGAACTGAGACGGAACATCCTAAACTCAGGAACTGGGACAGGGGACATTCCAAGCTCAAAGTGAAGGGAGGGGGTTGATCCATTGTTAAGCTCTAGGGCAGGGACAGGCAAGGCCAAGGCGTCTTTTGTGGGGGTCCCAACCGGGCCCTGTTTCAATGCCATCACCTAAACTCCAATTTCTGGCTCGGTGTGGGGGAGGGATTGAAGACATGGCCTCACATTTGCCATCACGACATGTTCTTTCACAGACCTCCTGGCCACAGGAAGTTGTACATGGGTTCTATAGAAAACTCCATCATGAGCCACTGTACCAGGGTAGATTCACTGGGAATCACTATGTTGAATATGCACAACTCAAACACATTCAGATCACGGGCCACCCAGGTTTGGATGGTCCTGCCCAAATAGTCTCATTCACTATTACACGAGCCCTGTCTGTTTTACTTGCTAGTTTATTGCAAGGATAAGTAAATGATGACTGTTGGAAAAGCTTGAAAGAAAGAAGAGGTGTCAGATAAACTCAAGGTACAGTGCACTGGCCTCCAGACAGCTTTCTGACCTGGAACCTGTTGGATAAGAGGCCTGAGCTCTGCAGACTCTCGGATCCCTTCCGGAGCCTAGGACTCCATGACTGGTATTTGGAGTGATAGCATCCCTTATTTAAATTCTCTCTGATTTGCTGCTGTAGGCTTAGAGAGGCTGGTTCTTTCCTAAGGATATTAGGTGCAGTGTAAGCTGCAGATACCTGCTCAGCTGGCTAAGGCTTTAATCATGGAAAGAAGGCTCCTAAAGAAGGAAATGAAAAAGCTCCTGTAAGTATGATTGAGAATAACTTTCATTTATGTCACTCAGCAGTTGCTGGGTTTTATGTCCTAGATGGCCTGGATATTGGCAGGATGCTAAAAATCTAAAAAAGATTCTATTCCTGCATCATCAGAGAAAGCCAGATGACTTGGCCTCTGTCTCCAGCCAGAGAGGATTCACACAGCCAGAGGCTGAATCTCTTGGGAGGATGTTTCTGCCAGCAGCTTGTGTTTCTGAGGCACCCCCATTCTAGAGCGTAAGATCTGGGCCCACAGCCTAGTCAGACTGTGCTGGGTGGGGTGCGCCTTAGAAATAGCCCTGCTGGTCAAAGGTGTAGGAGAGATTTCTGAAAAATGTATCCAAGGGTTCAGCATTTAAATCGCAGCCTCTGCCTCTTTTATTGTCAGTTTTTTCAACTCAAGAATTCATTTCCTTTTTCTTGCCATCTGAACTTTTTTTTAAACAAACAAAGAAAAAATGATTAAGTTTTCCCATGGAAACAATTTGTTCTCCTCTGCTAGCTTTTCTTGGACTTGGTACTTTGTTAAGAGGTTGGTGAAAATCACAGGCCACATAAAAAGGAGGGAAAAAGGGTTATGTTGTATTTCATATGTACTATAGACATAACAATAATACCCTTTTCATCAAAGACCATGTCACAGTCCCCATCAAATGTCCTTTCTTAGCCAACTAAGATAATTATCTTTTAACAAGTCCTTAAGAAATGCTAGCATAAACTATGTTTGAATCCACTCCTGTTTATATGTATGTGTTTGGAGGCCAACAAACTAAAGAACAAACCGTAATCAAGAATGTCAATTCCTCCACATAGAACTGGAATTTCAAAAGTGATATAAATATAATTTTATAGCCAAAGAATACATTTAGGCTACTTTAAATAAAGTACCTTGGAATTACAAAACTTAGTGACTTAGAAGAAGAGCTTTTAAAAGCCAAAAACAAATATCCCCCACACAGTACTTGCCCAAAATGAGTGGTGAAGACCTTGACAAGCAGAAGTGTGGCCTTATGTAAACTTGAGAGATTTGCAGAGATCGACCTCAGAGACCCCAGGGTCCTTTATCCTGCATCCATTCCTCTTCCCGACTTTCCCAAAATAGCACCCTTTCTATTTTATTCTTTCCTTGCCTTATCAAAAGTCACTGTTCTGAAAAGATCTGACAAAGATACACTAAAGTGGAATTATTAATATGCTTTTATGCATAACTCCTCCTAAGGGTATCTGCAGTCTAATGGGAAAAAGCCTTTGGGCAAAAGAATACATTTGCACAAAATATCACCTATCGAAGTTATCAACTTTGGACATTCTGCCCAAGTTTAACTCGGGCAGTAATGATATCTTTATTTTTAACAGTGAGTCTCAATCCTTTCAGTTTTGTCAAACCTTTTCTGCAGGTGGGAATTTATCATACTCCCTGCCTTCCTATAAATTCTATTTGGACTATGTGAGTTTAATGTTTGGATAAATGTGATTTCAGTTAATGATGGTTAGACATGTTGAGCCTGCAGCGTTGCAGAATCGCTATTTAAATCCAAATGAAATATGAACTCAGCTACCAGAGCCATCCTTGACTGCTCTTGTGTTTGGTAGAGGAGGGAGGGACTGGGCAGGAACCATCTCCTGCAGACTGAGCCCTGGTGTCATTCCCAATGGTTCAATCCTACTCTCTTGCTTTTAAGGGGAGATTATATTGGCATCAGACTTCGGGAAAATGAATTTGACCCAAAAGGAAGAAGGCAACTCACCTTTCTAGATGATATGGTAAAGAAAGGCATGCGGGTGCGAGTCACATTTGTGTTATATGTGTATGAAGGGGACAGAACAAGGATCCAATGTGTATAATAAGGCGAACCATGATCCCCCAGAATGTTCTCTTTCTCATCTTCTCATCCTTCTCATTCTCCATATGGTCTTTTCAACTCATTAAACTGAAAGCAAAAAGAACGAGAAAATAAAAGTCCTGAGACTTTTGCTATTAGAAAAGATTCAAAAGCTAAAAGAGTGCAAGGATAAATGTTACATACAAGATGTTAACATTTTTGGGACAGGATTAGCTATCATGTAGTTCTCAAATGTAATACTTTTTTCTTTACCATTTGCATTAATGGACAAAAACCAAAGAACTGAATAATCCTAAAATTCTTTGTGTTATTGTTCAGGTTGAAACTCAGGGTCATGTTATGGAATAAAAGTTTACTTCGCATAAAGTAAGGAAGAAAGTGTGTAAAGAACTAATTCAAAAGAAATGAGCAAATCCTCAGCTTTTCCTATTCTTGAACTAACAAAGAAGAGAGGACCTCTCCCTTCCCCTCTCCTAGTCTGACTTCCCTGTAGCTGAATAAGCATTTGGTATTCTAAAGTGCTTCTCTGTGCATGTGTTAAATGGAGAAATTAAATTGATTAGATTACCTGCTTCTCAAACTTTAATGCGGTCTTATTACAAGGCTCTGTGATTCAGGAGGTCTAGGAATTTGCATTTCTAACGAGCAAACAGGTGATGTCAGGGCTGCTGGTCCTTGCATCAATCTCTGGATTAAGTTTCAACAATTGATCACTGTCTATTTTTTCTTTCTTTTTCTTCTCTCTCTCTCTCTCTCTCTCTCTCTCTCTCTCTTTCTTCTTTCTTTCTTTCTCCTCTTCTTCCTTCTTCTTCTTCTTTTTTTTTTTTTTTGGATTCACTTTTCAGTTTGGTTCAGTCCCTGGAAGAATTAGAAATAATTCCATTGTTTAGAGAATGTTGGCATTAGATAGAACCTTAGAACCCATCTTAAAACACAAAAACCAAACCAACCTTCCCTTTTCTGGGGGTGAGGAAAGGAATGGACATTCGAATTGGTCCTCAGCTTTTTACTGTCTATGGGAGTCTTAGCAGGTCACTTAATCAGGTCTAACTCAGACCTTTGCTCACGCTGGCTCCCCAGCCTGGAGGTCCTTCTCCATCTACAGAAATTCTCCACATGCTTCAAGTCCCAGCTCTACCATGGCCTCCTCTCTGAAGCCTCCCAGGATTCCCCAGGTGGACACACCACTTCCCCTCTGCCCGTGGGAGTATATTTCTGTCAGTCTACTCACAGAATTAGAAGTTATTTTCTGGGTCCTTCTTCCTCCACCTTCACCTTTTTTTATTTCAAAATTTAAGAAAACGGAAGCCCAGAGAACACCAGTTGCTCACCTGAGGATATACTACAAATTGTTGGCAGTACCTAGATTTGAGCCCAGATTCCCTGATTCCCAGTTTAGTATTCTTTCTAAGAATCTATCCTTTCTTTGACCCACACAACCCAGAACAACTGCTCTAGTGGGCGACAAATGTAATGCCTGAAGCAACCTAATGATTTCTGTCCGAGCATCAGGTTACTGGACAGGGTTGATGACCCTCACCATTGTGTATATGACAAAACAGTAGACTAGGCTTAGCAGTGCCATTGTCATTGGGCCCAAGAAGTGCTTTGGCCAATGTCTAAGCCAGTTCCTTTGTTCTCTGTGCTTCCTGCTTCAGGCACACTATGACTTGGCCATCAGTGTTGCTTTGCAATGGCTGCGTCACTCAGAAGACCTAACTTGGCTGGAGTGGGAGAAAGTGTAAGTTGAAATAGTTTTGCTTTTTAAATCTGTGACTATGAATAATGACGGAGGAAGTTCTATCTAGGGTCTTCTGCCATGAGGCACTCTGACTTGAAAACACTGCAGGGGGAGTATCTCTCTCCTTCTAGAAACCTGAAGAAATCCCACAGTTGTCAACTTGGGGAAGTTGTAAAACATGTGTTTACATGTGTTGCATCTCTGCTAATTTTTATTTTTTTTTAAAGATTTTATTGAGGGAGGGGAACAGGACTTTATTGGGGAACGGTGTGTACTTCCAGGACTTTTTCCAAGTCAAGTTGTCCTTTCAGTCTTAGTTGTGGAGGGCGCAGCTCAGCTCCAGGTCCAGTTGCTATTGTTAGTTGCAGGGGGCACAGCGCACTACCCTTGCAGGAGTCGAGGAGTTGAACTGGCAAGCTTGTGGTCGAGAGCCCACTGGCCAATGTGGGAATCGAACCAGCAGCTTTTGGCATTAGGAGCATGGAGCTCCAACTGCCTGAGCCACCGGGCCAGCCTGCTAATTGTTTCTATCAGATGAAAATCTTTCTTACATAGAATGTTCTGCCTTAGAAACATGACTGTGCTTTATAATGTACATGCCATGATTTTTAAGATGGCCAATGCTGTGGTTAAAGGCTGTAATCTTCTCATAAGGACAATCAAACACAACTTCTTAAGCATTTAATCAGAATGGTACCTGAGCTGAGCTGTTTGAATCACAGAATAATTTCCTTTCCAGGATTATTGGCATTTTCTCCATGTAGGCCAGGCAGACGCACTCAATTAGTAAGAACATGAAACTAATGAGGCCAGAATTGAATAACTATTCCAAAGCCCTGTTATTTTTTTCTGTTTTCATGACCTTAGAACACACACCTGGTCCTGGATGGTTGTATCAGCATGTAGTTGTAAGAAGCAGAAAATCCAGTTTGAACAGACTTAAGGAAAGGAAAACAAAAAAACAGCGGAGGAGGTGGCGAGAGATTTATTGCCTCTGTTTGAAAAGTCCATGGGTCGGTCTGTGTTAGGTAGGACTCAATTCAAAACTCAAACCATGTCATCAGTGGACCTGCCTCCTGACTATTTCTTCTGTGTGGACACTACTCTTTCTCAGCCCACTTTATTGCAACATTCAGTTCAGGAGAGAATGGATTTTTATTTTATTTTATTTTTTTATTTTATTTTATTTTATTTTTTTAATTAATTTTATTGGGGTGACAATTGTTAGTAAATTTACATAGATTTCAGGTGTACAATTCTGTATTACATCGTCTATAAATCCCATTGTGTGTTCACCACCCAGAGTCAGTTCTCCTTCCATCACCATATATTTGATCCCCTTTACCCTCATCACCCACCCCCCACCCCGGATTTTTATTTTTAAATCACAGAATTGTGTCTCAATGGCTCTGTTTGCCCTGACTTGTCTGGTGGTGGAGTGGGGGATGCTGACGAGCTTAGTCCACAGTTGTTGTCTATCTTTGGAATGCAGGGGTGTTGTCTGCTTCCCTAAAAGCACATAAGCTTACAGTAGCGTAAGGCAGTTCCCCCCAAGCAAATTGCCACAAGAAGGTAAAGGTTCCTGGTTGTCAAAACCGTAACTGTCCACCATAATGACCAGTCTAACAATGTTTGATAACTGCAAATCCATGGATAGATGAGGGCAAGTTCATCACCACTGTTGGAAGATTCAAAATTCAAAATGTGTACTTTACTGATGGCAGATTAATCATATCAATTTTGTAAACAAGTACATAGCACACAGATATGGGAGATTATTTATGCGCTATTATCACAACTTCAGCAGGTATCAAAAACAACAAGAATAAAACATTCATATTTATTCATATTCCCTCTTAGGAAAAGGCCATTCCGTGCCAGACCCGTATATCCAAACCATAGAGAAAGAGAAGCAATGATTTTATCATCTTATGCTGGAATCTTAATGGTAAGGAAAAGAACACTATGGGCATATATGGAGATTGTATATTTCCTACGCACAATGCACTATTAATGCGTATTTATTTTCTTTTTCAACCAATGTTTGTAAATGTTTAGGATTTATTAATCGTAAATGTTTCATATTTTTAAAGATGTACTAAAAAGACTTTGACTTCTATTTTGTATTATGAAAACATTTATTCAAGGGGGGAAACCAAAAACAAACAAACAAAAAAAAAACAGATGAAACACGTAAATAATTGGAATCTGGATATTCTGATGTTTCCATTTATTCAGAAGTTATTTATTCGGTGCCTATGCCACTCAGGCACCATACAAGACATACTGAAGCTATAATAGTTTTGTTTTGTAATAAAAGAAAAGCAGTGATATGATAATACATATTTTTGTTGTTGTTTAACAGAACAGCATCCCAATTGAGGAAGTCTTTAAAATTTATGGGGCTGATTCTTCTGCCAATTCTTGTGCTACCAAGGTAGGGGTGACCTGAGACTATCAATATAAGGGATTTTTAGAGAGAATTTCTTTATTTGACGCAGGTATAATGCTGTATTTTCAGGCATGAAATAACAGTTTTAAACAAAAATGGACAAAACCAGATGTAGTCATATCTTAATTGGGTAATAAATGTTTGTAAATTGCTTTCCTTAGATAGAGGACTATATTGTATTTGTAATTACAAATGTCTTTTGCATAAGGCTGAGTAGAGGCAGCAAATAGAGCACCAGCCTTGGAGTCTAGATTCTGCCTCTGTTTCTGATTAACAGAATTTTTCACTTATACTTTTTGTAATGTAGATCTGGTTAGTCCCAGTGCTACTCTTGTACAATGTACCATAACATCTAGAACTAGGACAAGATCTACAAGTTTCACTCTCATGATAAATTATCTAGTTGACTGCTGCCACATTTCTCCTTCCCATCAGACTCCTTTGAAATCACTGAAATAGAATCAACAATGATGTGGGAGTCCAGGCCCCTGGGTATGAGTTCTGACTCCACTACTACGGAACCCTAGGTCCCTTTCCCTCTTTGGGCTTCCATATACTGACCTTTAAAAAGATAGAGTATTCTGAATGATCTTTATGGCCAGTTCAGCTTTTGCTATTTATGAATGTGTGAGCATTTAATAAACATGTAAATATGGGCTGCTATTTAGAGGTGAACTACTGATCCCTTTAGCTTTAGATGCCTCTAGAAGAAGGAACAGGAAAGGGAGAATGGGGTGGGCAGGGTAGCAGGAGGGAGTCAGAGAAGGAAGCAGGGAAAACCCACCCCTCACATCCAGGCCTTCTATTGCTTTCCATGTCCCCACTGGATTGGGAAGGGAGAGCAGGGAAGGGGCAGGGCTATGTCTACAGGAACATCTGCCTCCCTTGTTCTTTCACCTGTAGCCCATACTGCAAACAGTGAGGCTGAATAAAGTCAAGAGCCCACCAGGTCCAGCTAAGGACCTATAACTTTGAGTTTGTAACTTTTTCAGAGTTATAACTTTGAAACAAACTGTCCTGTTATCTGAATCCACAGGTAACCTGCCTGTAGTCCTGAGACTCCTGTTCCCTTGATCACTCTAGTTTCAACTTCATTCATTCATTCAATATAGCTGTAGATGCTGGGAATATAATGGTGAGCAAGTCAGACAAGATTGCTTTTCTCATAGTTCCCATATCTTATATTGGCGCTGACATTTTACTTTGGCCACCCCAGGCCTGATACCGTTCAGAGACTAAGCTGCCCTTGACTTTTAAAAAAAGCCCAGCTCTCTGGGTTTCTTGGAGATCCAAGCAAACCATACTGTTACATTCCTGCTTGTTTTTTCTGCGGCTTTCTTCCTTTCAGGTTGTCCTCCTCTCCCCTTCCTCTCTGCTCCCAACCGCGACACATACACATAAATATTTGATCTCCAAACCCCTGTTTCCAGTCACTGTGTTTTCCCCCCTCATCTTCTGTTGCCTTGGGGAGGTCTAGGTCAGGCCTCAGGCATGTCTGATCTGTTGGTCTTGACTCACATGGCCAGAGGGCAAATATGGACAATGACATTCTGGAGTGGATGACACTGTGAACCCCTCCAGTGGCCAGGATATCAATCAAAAAGGTTTGCGAACATGGGTGTCTGAGTAACTTGGATGAGCCAGGTTCATTTAAAGGAGCCAGAATGGGAAGCCACGATGTTTAGAGGTGGGCCAGCCAATCTCTATCTATCCATCTGATCACTCACTTATTCATTAAAGAGCCTTTACTCGTCTTCTGTTCTGCTCTGTTCTACCTTCTCTGTTCTGTTATACACAGTCTCCGTCCTCACCATCAGTGACCAATAATAAAAAGCCTAGACGTGCCCATAGACTATATAATGAGCAGCGCTGAAGGGAAATAGATAATGTACTCGTAGAAGGGACTTTCCTTCAAAGGTCTGCGTTTGCTTATTGATGCAGTGGATGAGTGTGGGCTCATTTATTGATGTGTACATGAAAAACACTTTGTACACTAGTTAAGCACAAGGATTCTAAAGGCAGGCGGCTGGGGTTTGAACCCCAGCTACATAACCAGCAGAATAACGCTAGACAAGCCTTCTCAGATCTGTCAGTCTCGATTTCATTTGCAAAAAGAGGAACAAGAAGATGGGGTTGTTGTGGCCAATGAAGTGACTTAGAACCCGTAAAGCCCTTAGTGATTGGCTCTTGGTAACCTCAAAATATGAGCTACAGTTAAGGTTCTGATATTTGGGGGTTGGGTATCTGATTTTCTCTATGTTCCACTAAATCAGGGTTTCTCAACATTTTAGACCAGATAATTCTTTGTTGTGTCTAGGGGATGGAGTCAGGCTGGCCTATGCCTTGTGGGAAGTTTAGCAGCATCCCTGGGTAATATTGTACCCATTAGATGCCTGTAGCTTCCCCTAAGTCATGACAACCAAAAATGTCTCTAGACTTTGCTAAATGCCCCCTAAGAGGTGAAATCACAGTTGAGAACCACTGTTCTAAATATTCAAAAATTAAATAGCTCATCGAGCATCCATGTGTATTATTAATATAACATAAACTTTGTGTATTTTAGACAATGAAATATCACAAAGGGTTTGATATGATTTGAGCTACAAATACAAGAGTCAGGATCATCTATCTCTTAGGAGGCCTACCTCTGCGGGCCTCCCAAGTTCCTCCCTGCTCAGGGCTTTCTCCTGTGGCCACACATCTGCTGCCCTCAGGGATCTCTTCCACACCTTAAATAAGGAATGCCAGACCCTCTCATGTGGCAACTCAAAGATTGCAAATTATAAGAGCTATTCTAAAACAATCTTTGGGGGCTTAACAATTTCAAACTTTTTAACTAGGAGATGGGTTGCTCAAAAAACAATAGTTATTGCCAAAAGTTCTTCTCTAATTGCTTTATATATTTGACTGACCTTTGATTCCTTTGGATAAAATGTCTCCCAAGCAACAGCTAAAATCCTCCCCAACAAGACCTTAAAGCCCTGTTGAATACTAATCAGATTATGTAGAATTTCCAGCCACCAGCTTTGGCCACATGATACAATATGGGTACTGTGCATAGGCTGGATGGCTTTCTTCAGAACTATTTGCTGCCACCTTGTGACAGAAAGGCCGAGTATTGTTCACTAATCTATTAATGTTAGGTTCAGGTTTTATGCCTGATAAGGAGTCATGTTTCTGCTGAGGACCTTGGATCCATAGAAGAAATCAACCAAGGACCGCACACAAGAGGGAGTTATTTACAATTAGATTCAGATAAATGTAAACGGTCCTACTTAATTTTAAACTGAAAAAAAAATAAGCATAAATCTTCCTTCAACAAATAAAGCAAGCAATAAAAATATTCTTCAGCTCCATTTAATGGAGAAAGACGGATAAAGGAAAAGGACTTTACACATCTCATCTTCTCCCCCTGCCCCTTCCAGTTGGAAGAAATTTTTGTTGAATGTGCTTTGGACATAATTTGGCACTCAATAAGTACTTGAATCAAGAAATAACAATCACAACAACACTTTTACATTGACACAATGAAGATATTAGTAAGTAACGTTAAACTGAAAAAAGAAGATATGATTCACTCTAAGTTTAGCATTTAAATTGCATCCTACTTTTAAATAATTTTTTATATAAACCACACAGGAAGCTACATTAACTGCTTGCATGAATCGTCAGATCATCAGGACTCATAGACTATTTCAGCTGGAAATGACCTTTAAAATCATTGGGTTCTATCTTCAGTAAACAGAGAAACTAGAACGTGGGAAGCCTGTATCTTCTAAGTGCAGAAATGCAGCAGAACAACATTATAACAAGACTTTCTGAGGGGATCACTTTATAAGCTATATAAATGTCTAACCACTAAAAAAAAAAGAATGACATATGAGCCAATTCTCTTTTTCTTGTATCTGGCATACATTATCCTAAAGGACGATTATCATAGCTATAATTGCTCCATACTTATATAAAGCCTCCTTTCAATTACTTTCTGTGCTTTAGGGTCAGCTTTCTGAATAGATTAAGTGCTTCTTGAGATTAAAGGCTACAGTTTGTGCTTAGGTTTACTTCTTTACAATGCTGGATATGAAGTAAACTCTCAATAAGTATTTTTTGTCATTTGAATAAAAGACTGAGGTCAATTTTAGAATTGCCCCTGCTAAGGGGCCTCTATCTGTTCTATCAATAAAGAGAATAAACACATCCTCATTTATTGTTTAATATATGTTTTCTGTAGGATACAACCGAAAACCCATAGTAATATTGAAAAACAGATGTTTACTTCTCACACAAAAGGATTCTGGAGGTGGGCAGACCAGGGCTGGTACCACAGCTCCACAAAGCTGTCAGGAACACAGGCTTCTTCGAGGCCTCTGCTAAGTCATGCCTGTTGTGATTACAAAATAATATATAAATATAGTCCCTTTCTTAAAAAAAAAAGTCCCCAAATACCCCAGCTATATATAAACTACACAATGATCTTTGAGCTCAAATTCCTGCGGAAATACAAATTTCTACCTACTTCAAAGGGATACCAATTATGTAGGGACTTGATCATTAAAAGTGTGATCATTAAGAGCTTTGTATGATAAAATAGAGTAGAAAATTTTCTACTGCCCTACTAAATCTAAAAATAGTTATTTATTTTGTTGTCCTTGTTGTTTGCTGTTTGCCTCAGTTAGACATCATATGAGTGTCCTACTAATGAAATGGAATATTTGTTCAAATGCCTACATAAAGAGAATTGTGTAATCAACTTTTACTCCTTCGAAATAAGAGTTCTGTAAATATAAAACCTGAATCTCTATCAGTGAGGAGGCAGATAATTGTTTATCTTGCAGTGAGATGTTAATTATTTTAGGCCTCCTGGCTCTGATTAGTTATTTGTCAGCAATTCACTCAACCATTCTCTGGATCCTAGGAGGGAAGTGGTGGCCACGTTGCCGCCATGGGTAACTATGCAATAGAGAGAATTGAGTCGGGAGGAAAATGATGATGATGATAGATATCAGTAATAATTATTATTATCATTAAATTTAAAGCTACTATATTGTATTATGTGCCACACACTATTCTAAGCACTTTACGTATGCTAACTCTTTAATCCATACCACAATTCTATAAGGTAGGTATTGGTATTATTATTATTATCACACGAAGAAACGGATACAGAGAAGTTAAATGACATGCCCAATATCACACATTTTATAGATGGTGCAGCCTGCATTCAAATACAGCCAGTTTGACACCAAAGTTCATGCTGTTAACCACTATTGCTTTTACTAGAATCATAGTTATTCAACTAGTCAATAACATTTGAGTGCCTACTACGTGCTAGGCACTCTCTAAGGGCAGTGGAGATAAAAGGTTAAATTAGCTAACCATCCTCCCACCTTCCACACTCTAATCCATTCTCCACATAGTAGTTGTTTTTCATTTTAAACCTAAATCAGACCTTGTAACAATACTGCTTTAAAATATTTCAATGGCTTCCATTGCTCCCTGGAATCAATTTCAATGTATAAGTCTGTACCATGACCAACAAGGACCCACGTGATCTGGGTCCTTCATTCCTCTTCAGCCTCTTCTACAATTTTCCCCTTTCTCACTAAGGTCTAGCCACACAGGATTCCTTTCTATGTGTGGAAAGCACAACCTTATTCCAAGAAGTCCTTCTTGTTCCCTTTGCCTCTCCAGGTCTTCCCATGGCTGGCTCCTGCTCATCCTGCCAGTCTCAGCTGAAACATGGCTTCCTTCTAGAGACTTTCTCTGTCCTTTCCATCTGAAATGGTGGTTGCCCAGTAACTCCCTAGCACATCGTCTGTCTAATTTATTTATTAAACTTATCACAATGTATAATCACCCTGGTTGTCTAATAGTTAGTATTTTTGTCTCTCCTGACTCGGCCCTAGAAAGGCAGGAACTTTGTCTTACTAACTACAGCTCCTAAAACAGAGCCTGGCCCATTGTAGGTGCTCACTGAAAGCTTATTGAATGAATGAAGGAAGGAACAGTTCTAGCCTTAAAGAAGTGTCCAGTGTAGTGCAATAGACTGTGGATTATAACGAACTATAACACACTTGGTTTGTTCTATGTGACATCATGCTTTGAATTCACAGATGAGCAAGTTAATCATTCTGTCTTGGGGTGGGGTGGGAGGCTGGAGGCCAGCATGGGAGAGTTGAGTTGAGGCCTTGAGACATTGGGCAAGTTTCTCAGAAAAGGTGACATTTGAGCTACTTCTCAAAGGAAAGGTAGGAGCCTCCAGGCAAAGTAAGAGCCTACAGGCAAAAAAGAAGGAGATCGCTATTCTAGGTAAAGGGAACTATTTGAACAGCACCAGTGTGTGAAATGGCATTCTAGGTGAAGAGAACCCAGCGAGGGAGTAGAAGGCAGTATGTGAATGTGCATGACAAATGAAACATGAGCCTCACCAGTAGACTGCAGTAACATCTAAGGACTATAGGTCGGGTCAACAGGCCAAGTGCAGTAACTACTAGGCATTAACAGCACAAAATGTGTGCAGCTTTTAAAAGCAGCATTTTTTCCCTTTCAGGTTCCCCGAGCTACCCCTTTCCACCTCTCCTTGCATCCTTTTGCCATGTTAACAGCACCCAAGGCAGCAGAATATGCCCGCAAACAGAGTAAGCCTGTTCACTTTCATCTGCTTAGAGAAATTTAAGTAAAACTGGGAGGGAAATTCACAAAGTAAGGTCGAAGTTGTTATGGTAATCGGATCTCTCTGGTTGAATTAAAAAGAACTGGGAGCTTTTATGACTTGATTTCCCTCCATTATCGAAATCTGGGAAGTTTTATTTCTCAGACACTTTGGTGATAGGACCAAAGCACTCTGGAAGGGAACTTGGGTAGACCCATTTTTTTAAAAAAAATTTGTGCAGATATGGTTACTACATGTATTTCTAGGTGTGAAGTTAAGAAGAGGAGCAACGAATAAAAATGCCACCAGCAGCTCTGCACAGGAAGCAAGTGCCACAGAACAAAAATCATCCAAAAATTTATCTTTGGACACACGGTCAAAGAACAAAGTAGGTCTAAAAACATAAACTGGACCAAACTGATACCAGATGTTTTGGGAGTATTTTACTTATATGGTAGTTAAAAATCTAGCCTTTAGAGTTAGATGCTCTGGGTTTGAATCTAAAGCCCACTATTTACTATCTGTGTGACTTCAGGCAAGTTACTTAACCTCTCTATTTCTTAGTTTCCTCTTCTGCAAAATGGGAAGGTTGTTGGGTTGATTAACTGAAATTATGTATGTTGAGAGGTTAGAACAGTGGCTTGCATAGAGTAAACCATAAATAAATATTAACCACTATTACCTTTTAGCATTTGAGAAATGCTATTCACAAGTTAATCAGCTGTTATTCTGTGGGTTCAAATAAGTGTGTACATGGTTATAGTAAAAATTTCAAACAATACAAAAATTATAAGTGAAAAGTAAAAGAATCCCCTTTTCCCCCACACACCTTTCCTACTCCTCAGAAATAACCATTGTTAATATTTCTTGTGATATTCAAATATTACTATGCCTATATATGGAAATACGCATACATGTATGTCTCACTGATTTGTTAGAAATAACCAAGAAATAAATTAAAGAAATACATATTTTTAGTAAAAGACAAATATTTTATTAAATGTATAAAATATGGTTTCATAGTTTGTTGTTTGAAGAAGTTTTTCATTTTTTATACTTGAGCTTCTTAGTCTTTTCCTTTATGGCTTATGGATATTACATCATGTCTTTTAGCTAATAAACAATTTTTTAACCTTAAGATGAAACAGTGCTGTATTCAGAATTTTCTATTTATTTCCAGCCACTGAATTTCTTCATGAAGTAAAGGAAAAGGAGAAACTTTTAAAAATCCAGGTATTCTGGCAAACAGTTTTAAATATTTCCTTTATACTGTCTTGGTATTAATAGCACATTAGTCAAAATAGGTATAAGCAATACCATATCCTAGGACAGTGTCAATATTGGGCAGATTACTAGGAAATGAATTTGGAATGGACAGGGAATTGCATGATGATAAAGGTCAATTCTCCAAGAAGACATAACAATCCTTAACATGTGTGCACTCAACAACAGAGCAAGAAACTACATGAGGTAAAAAAAAAAACAACAAAAAAATACAACTCATGGAACTGCAAGGAGAAGCAGATGACTTCACTATTCTACTCAGAGACTTCAACACCCCTCTACCACAAATGGAGAGAGGGCGATTTAAGTAAAAGTTCACAGCAATATACAAGAAATTCAAAATAATATGCTGCAAGGGTAATACACAACTACTAAGGGACAAATAAATGATTCGCTTTGAGTATGGTTATCAAAGAAAGCATTACCTTTATTATTTTCTTTTATTTGGAAATAATTTCAAGCTTAAAGCTGCAAGAATAGTACAAATAACCCTCATACACATTTTACTCAGATTCACCAATTGTTAACATTTTGCTCTGTTAGCTATATCATTTTTTCTCTCTGCCCTTTTCCTTCTGTCCTTGTTTCTTTCTCTCTGTATATAGATATGTCTTTTTTCTGAGCCATCTGAAGTTATATTACCATATCATTTTACCCCTATATACTTCAGTGTGTATTTCCTAAGAACAAAGTCATTCTCTTAAATAACCACAGTATAGTTATGAACTTTAGAAAATCTAACTTTGACAATCTTATCTAATCTACAGTCTATATACAAAATTTTTAAGGACCCAAAAATGTTCTTATTTTTTTTCTTTCTTTCTGTACAGAATCCAATGTGGGATCACATATTGTACTTAGTTGAAAAATATAACTCACTTTCCAAATGCCTCAGAACAGTTCCATGGAAATTCTTTTGTACCTATATTCTTTTTTAACTCATCTTTTTCAACAACTTAGTATCTGATATTTGACCTTAACTCCCAATAGATTGAAAGCTGATGGTTGTGTCCATGTTGAATTGACATGCTTGATACCAAAATCATCTTTTTATTCTGCAGGTCACTTAGAAACGTGGGATTGCACCATGGGGCTTTGTAATAAAGTCTCTGGGAGAGGAAAAGAAACATCATCTTAAAACTGCACCTCTTGACAGTACATTTTTTTTACAGTTAGCTTTTGATGCAAATTGCACGGAACTATTATTTTTAGATGTTGAACTTTCTTCTCTTAGAATCATATTGTATGACTACATTTGACTTAAAAGATGTGTGTATCTTACACTACTTCATTGTGAGTGGAAGACTGTTGGTTGGAGAATTCTAAGAATACAGAGAATTTCCATGTCAGAGCAGGCTGGCTTTGTAGCACATTTTGTTTAGCACTGAATATTGCAGAGTGGTGAAATAGAAGGCAATTTTCTGAAGTTTCTATCCAAAATAAAATTAATCTGTCATTGATTGCCTTTGTTATGTTCTCATATGGAAACATTTAAAAACATTTCAATAAAGCATTATAAGAAGAATGAGTGTAGGCTTTCTTTTACTAGACTATCATGACTAGGAGGAAAAGAAAATATTCCAGTCTTTCAGTACCTTTCCAAAATGCTGATTAGGTACACGCCTAAGCTTGTAAATATTTGAGTAACAATGTGATCAAATGAATGTGAGTACAGATTATACTTTTCTTAAGGTTTTCATGTGCCATCTTTCTGCAGAACAGTTTTTCGTTTGTTTGTTTCTAATGTGTGCAAAAACACATGTGTGGTTTGTTGACTTTTGCTGAAAATGGTAGTGTGTTCTGATGTGGGGTTGTGGCTGGAAAGACCAATGCGGCCTTTCCCATACTGGTTTGGTTATGGCTATAACTGAGGTTTACCAGTAGACCTGCAGCATTAGGCGAGAGAGAAGTGTATCAGTGACCTATGGTCCCTGGGTACGCTGCCAGGTGTCTAACCTCATAGGACTTCACCCAGTTATTTTTGTGTAGCACTGCTAGTCGCGAGGGTACATTTTTTCTTTGTGGCTACTGCTGTCTCTCCTTTTAACATCTGCACACTTGCTTTACATGCTGCCTGAGGACTTTCACAAATGGCATTGCGGACATACTGCTAGTTCCAGTTGCATATCCTTTTAGAGTCCCTTCACGGGTCACGTGAAGCACACAGGTGCTTGATTTTTGTCTTTCTACATACACAGGGATGACAAAAGATGAGCTGGGGGTTGGAGTCACCCCTGCATATCTGAGGAGTGCTTCTAAATCAATAGGTTGGCGGAAAGTACTTCAGGCTGTCATCTGGGCTATGTGACACGTCAGGGAGGGAAAACTCAGGCAAACCATGACACTAATTACAGGACATCTCTTTATTTTAGCCCAAGAAGACGTGTTTAATCACAAGACAAAATATGCCTATTTTCAAAAGTTTCTGCTTTTCACCATCAACTCAAAGTTATGTATTTAAAAATTGATTTTACTGTTTCAACTCATGAAAGTAATATACATTTATAATACAAAATGAAGTCAATAGAAAACAACGAAAAGGAGAAATAAAAACATAAAACTAGGACCTATAATCTGGCCATTGATTCATAACCATGACTGACATTGGTGTATACGTACAATGTTCTAATCTTTTTTCCCTACATAAACATGTGCAAAATATTGTTATCAAAACCATATAATACTGATGAGGTAATTTAGGAAATGTAATTGATTTAGAATGAGAGGATTTTTTGTTGCCCTTAGCACTTCAAGTCCTTCTGAACTCATAGGAATGAAACGAGTCGCCCCAGGTGGAAACACCAACCTCACCTCAGCAGTTTCCATAGGCAACCATTCCAAAATGCTGGGCATGTAATGTATTTATAGAGAGCTGCATAGGACGAGAAGTGCGCCCTTTGTCTCCAAGGTAATGATGGCTCTGCTGATTTCAGTTCCTTTCACTGGAGCTAGTGAGGGCACGTCGAAAATGCCAGAGAGAATGAGGGCCCCCTGGCCCATGATCCCAAATGAAAAAAAGAGAGAACATAGAAATCCCCTCACGCAGTACCCCCAGGTCCCTTTTGTGTTGTTCTTGCCAACACAGCAGCTGTCCTGCTATATATACCAGCTGCCACTCTTGTCCCATCACACTGGACGCTGATCATCTGGGATCAACAACCATGGGAAAGGTGAGTCAACCCAGGTGCCATACCATGTCTATTGAGTGTCTCCTGTGCCTGGGGATGTACCTCCCAGTTGACTGCCTGCTGTCACCTTGTTTTCTACTAAAGATCACCTTTTACTAGGATAGAGGCTTCTAGGGCCACCACTACGAGTGCAGCAGCGACTGTCCCAACCTGCAGCCCTACTTCAGCCGCTGCAACTCCATCCAGGTGGACAGCGGCTGCTGGATGCTGTATGAGCGCCCCAACTACCAGGGCCACCAGTCCTTCCTGCGGCGCGGCGACTACCCCACTACCAGCAGCGGATGGGCCTCAGAGATTCAGTCCGCTCCTGCCGCGCAATTCCTTATGTGAGTCTTGCTTCAACCAACTGATGTGAAAGCATCATTGATCCGGGGCCATAACTTCCTGTTTATAAAAGTCAGTTTGTTCCAACTCAGGACTAGTGTTCACAGTGAGGATAACAATGCCTGACTTTCAAGCATTTAAAAAAACAAAAAATGTGAGCAGGATCATGAAAAACTGTAACCTCTATTTTTTTCTTAAGGACAACAAATTATTTTTAGGGCACAAGAAATCACAACATAGCCTCTAAAATTAAATTTGGTAGCATCTGGCTGATCCCTAATTTTTAAATAGAAACCACCTTCTTCAGTAAAGAAAAAAATCTATCGAGGTCACTCTGTTTTAGTAGTAAAAACACTAACAGACTATGGGAGAACAATACAAGCATAATGTATTCTAATTGCATTGGTGATTGTTTTCAACACATTATCTGCATTGTTCATTAGTGTGTCATCATACTGATCTAGAAACTAACAATTTGTTTCAGCTTGTAAGTGGCTTCTTATTTTCCAGGAATCATTATTAACTAGTTTCATACAAGGGTCACCAGAGACAACTCATTAATTAGGATTTCATAGGACATGGTCCTCACCAGTGTTGCTTAGTGTATTTTCATCATGTGGAGTTTCTGTTTCTGCTTTCTGGTGACACCAAATCATGTGATGTGGCAAGCAGATATAAGAATTGAGACCAAAATTTGTAGATGCAAAAAGAGATACACAGAAAATAGGAATTTCTTGGAGGCAAGAAACTCAAATGGTATGAGTGACTTGGCACAATGTCAAACATATGGATTCAGAGTAAATACGAATTGCGCACAATATGAGCGCAAAGGAACTTAAAACCAAGCTTGATAGGACTCACTTGAAGGCAATCTTAACAGAGAAGGGAGTTAAAATCCTCTCTGCAAATCACAACACCAAATATTATCGTGATAGATGGTTTCTTACAGAGGAAACCCTTTCATTCTGTTTGTTTCAATGTGTGTTTCTTCCACTAGATAGTCCACTGGTCAGGTGAGTTTTATTTTAAGACTCTTTCTAACGTGTTAGACCAACAATGTAAAGACAGGGGTTGTGGGGACAGAGCCCCAGAAAGCAGTTTCCAGGCTCTCAGCCTCACATAGAAAGGTGCTGGCTCAGGTAGTAAATGGCCATCAACTGTGATTGGCTGGCCATCCGCTGTAGCTAGTTGGCCGTCAGCTGTAACCATGAGCCATTGGCCACTAATATAACTGCTGTGGCTACGCTAATAAAAAAAGGGGGCTAGCAAGAAGATGGTGGCTGAGCTAGCAAGAGCGGATTGCGAGAGGCAGATGCCAACAGCGAGAACATAGTGGTATGACTCCCCATCTATGGCTCCATGGGTGTTCCTTTTTGGCCTCACCATATCCTGCGTTCTTATGTGGGGAGTGGGACCAGAGACCCCGCCTGACACCCTGTATGACACATGGCACAGTGAGCAGGGTCTCCCACACGACAGGGGGTAAAGAGGAAACATATGTCAGGATGGTTTGAAAACCATGCTTCATGAAGATGCAGGCTAACTGAGTCACTTTTATGGACATCAGGGATGCACACAATTTATTTATTTCTTCTTTGGTTTATTGTCACAACAGACCAGCTCTCACAGGATAAGATTGTACAAGAGAGATGACTACAGAGGCCTTGTGTCTGAGCTACTGAGGACTGCTCCTGCATCCACAATCGCTGCAGGCTCAATGAGCTGCACTCTCTCCACGTGCTGCAGGGCTACTGGGTCCTCTACGAGATGCCCGACTATCGGGGGCGGCAGTACCTGCTGAGGCCGGGGGACTACAGGGGCTACCACGACTGGGGGGGGCCACGGATGCCAGAGTGGGATCTTTGAGATGGGTCATCGATTTGTACTAGGCTGTTTTCCTTGTTGTGATCCACATAGAAATGCAATAAATAGACCAGTTGTGTTCCTGACACTATGTGACTCTTGCTTATCTTTAAATAATAACTCAATTCTAATAAATGGTAACTCCCAGGCACTTACCTGTCCTTGAAGTTCAGGTATTTTGAATGTCTACTTACCTCCTGTTGTTTAGGCAACAGTATTTATGGCGTCCCAACCCACTCATGTCATGGGAAAGAGAGACAAGCACCGTTTCTGCCTCTTTGACCCAAAATCTGAGGGAGAGAGGAAAAACAAACATAATGAAAAATGACTGGAACCCATATAAAGGAGAAAACATAGAACCAGTTGTGGCTGGGACACCAAACACAAGGGATTGCTGGAGAAGCCAATGCAGCTGAAGTCTCAGATACTAGTCAGGAGAAGCTAAATAAAGAAAGAGACGGGTTTTAAGCAGAATTCTCAAAGCAGAGAAGGTCAAGTCATTTGATGAGGTCATCTGGTTAAAAAAGGGATTAAACTAAGAGTTAAAGAGCCTGAATTGTTATCCTGCCTCTGCAACTTACTAGGAGAGTGACCTGCTCAGACTACCTTTCCAGGGACTCTCCCAGTTTTAGCAATGAAAGTCCTTGCATCCTGGCAATCCCCTAAATCTCAGGTGAACTCGGATGTGTGGTTACCCTACTTACTAGCTTATCACTTCTTATCCTCTCTGTGCCTAAATTACTGCATTGAAAACTACAGGTGATAATAAATTCCTGCCTCACTAAATCCCAGAATAATTATAATGAAAAGATGAAGAAGGATTGTAAACACACTTTGTTTTCTTTAAATTATTGTACAAATGTACATATAAGAAATTAATGTATCTTCAGTGTCCCCCCAAATCAACAGTGGTCAACTTTATTTTGGACTCCAATATGAATTTTTGTCAAGACTCAATTATCAAAAACTTTATGCAGAGTGAAGTATTAATATTTGCTGTCCAGCATATCTCTACGATCTTTCCAAATTTACATAAACAAAAACTGTGCTCTGTTCCAATTACCTTCTTTGTAGAAATTGATAAGCTTATTTCAAAATTCCTGGAATTGCAAGGGACCCAGAATAGCCAAAACAGTCTTGAAAAAAAACCAAAGTAGGAGTACTCACACTTCTCAATTTCAAAACTTACCACAAAGCAACAGTAATCAAGACTGGCATAGGGTAGACATAAAGATAAATAACAGACTTATCTTTAATAACATAAAGATAAGTAACAGACTTGAAAGTCCAGAAATAAACCCATGTGTCTACACTCAATTGATTTGTAACAAAGGTATTAAAACAATTCAGTGGGAGAAAGAATGGCTTTTCAACAATGGTGCTGGGACAACTGGATCTCTACATGCAAAATAAAGAAACTGGACCCCTATCTCAGTGCTGGAGGGATGGGTGGATAAGGGATGATAGCTAAAGGGTACAGGGTTTCTCATTGTGGTGATAAACACATATATAAAAACTAACTCAAACTACATCACACACCTAAATGTAAGAACTCAAACCGTAAAAGTCACAAAAGAAAATCTAAGCATACATCTTTGTGACTTTTTATTAGGCGATATTTCTTAAATGTGACACCAAAAACACAAACAACCAAAAAAAATTGGATTTCATTAAAATTAAAAACTTTTATGCATCAAAGCACATTACCAATAAAGTGAAAAGACAGCACACAGAATGAGAGAAAATGCTTACAAAACATATTTCTTACAAGGGTCTAGTGTCCAGAATACATAAAGAACTATTACAAATTAACAATACAAACAATGCAATTAAAAAATGGCCAAAGGACTTGAATATACAACTTTGCAAAGAAGATATGCAATTGGCCAACAAACAAATGAAAAGATGTTCAACATCATTAGTCCTTTGGGAAATTCAAATCAAAACCACACTAGAATACAACTTAATTCTCATGAGGATGGTTACAATAATTCTAGGAGGAGAAAATCAGAAAATTACAAGTATTGGTAAAGACGGGAAGTAATTGCAACTCTCACCAATTGCTGGTGAGAATGTAAAATGATGCATCCACAGTGGAAAACAATTTGATAGTTCCTCAAATAGTTAAACATAGAGTTATCATATGACTTAGCAATTCTACTCCTGGATATATACTGAGAAGAACTGAAAAAGAGTGTTCAAACAAAAACGTACAGATGAGTATTTATAGCAGCACTATTAACAATAGTTAAAAGTTGAATACAACCCAATGCCCATTAATAGATGATTAGATAAATGAAATGTGAAATGTCCATACAAGGAAATATTATTTGACCACAGAAAGGAATGAAGTGCTACAACATGGATGAACCTTAAAAACACTATGCTAACTGAAAGAAGACAGTCACATAAGACCTTATATTATACGATTCCATTTATATGAAATACCCAGAATAGGCAAATCTATAGAGACAGTAAGTAAGTTAGTGGTTGTCTAGTGCTGGAGGGATGGGTGGATAAGGGATGATAGGTAAAGGGTACAGGGTTTCTCATTGTGGCGATAAACACACTCTAAAATCGACTAGTGATGGTTGCATATGTCTGTGAATTGTACACTTAAAATGAGTGGACTGTATGGTACGTGAAGTAGCTCAATAAAGTTGTTAAAAAAAATAATGCCCTGCACAGAACCTTAAATGATGAAGATTCTTTAAATTAAGATTCCTTCTTGTTGAAGGAACATATGGGATAAACTATAAATATGAAGATACACATATAATAGACCCCCTCTTATGCATGGTTTTACTTTTCAAGATTTCAGTTCCCAGTGGTCAAAAAATATTAAATGGAAAATTCCAGACATAAACAATTCATAAGTTTTAAATTGCGTGCCATTCTGAGAAGCATGAACTCTCATACTGTCTTGCTTCGTCCAGCCCAGGACATGAATCATCCCATATCCACGCTTCATACACTACCTGCCCGTTAGTCACTTAGTAGCCGTGTAGGCTATTAGTTATCAGAGAGCGAGAGACGGACCACATTCACATAACCTTTATTACAGTATATTGTTATAATTATTCTATTTTATTATTAGTTATTCTTATTAAACTTCCTGTGCCTAATTATAAATTAAACTTTATCATAGATATGTACGTATAGGAAAAAACATAGTATATATAGGGTTTGGTACTATCTAAGGTTTCAGGCATCCTCTGGGGGATTGGAGCTACTGTATTATCAAAATACTGTTACTCTTACCAATATCAAATATGCAGAAGATTTGGGGTTTCACTGCTGGTTATCTAAATCATAGTGCATTGTCCTCTAGCTGGATGACTAATAAAATATGAGCTCTTTTTTAAAAGGAAAGACCAGTGTCTCACTGAAGACAATTTTGTTATTATTTGTTATTAACTTGAAGTTTTGCTTTGTTTTAATCTGGTGAACTGAAAGGTTTAGAAAACAGCATTTTATCTGACAAAGCTCAGTATGCCACAAGTTTCCTTCTCTATAAACTGAGGGATGTGGACAAGATGAGGTCCATGATTCCTTCACTGTAAAACGATATTAGGTTTCGAGGTGGTGTATCTCAGTGGTTACCAACGTAGGCTTGGAGGTCCGTGGACTTGATTTCTGGCTTGATCACCTAATGGCTGTGTGATCTTGAGCCAGTTACTTATCCTCCCTAAGCCTCAGTTTTTCCACTGCAAGTTCTCAAGGGAAATTAATGAGATACCTCCTGTAAAGGAGCTAGCATATAGCAAAGGCTCAATAAGTAGCAGTCATCACTCCATTACTTTTATTTAGTTATGCTATATATATATGGATTTTATAAGGAAAAGGGGCCAGAATAAACTTGGTATTTTCTAGAAAATTCCCTTAACTCAAGGAAGAGTGAACATCCTCAATGTCCTTTTGACAGTCACCCATTACTGCTGTCTTAGAAGTTTACATATAAATAAATGAATCAAGAATTACAGAACCCTTTATAGCCAGTTAATGCTGAGGTCTTAGAGATAGGCTGAAGAGATCAGCCTGGCATCAGACAACTGAGCAATCCACTAGAATTTACAGGAACTCATGCTAGGGCCAAGATTCTCAGGGTTGGTAGGGACACAGCAAGCTACTTGCTAAATTAAAAAAAAAAAAAGTATGGCATTGAACCTACTCTAAGAAGTACACAATTTAGGGGAGATATAAGACGTGCTTATCTAGAATGATATCTAAAACAAGCCATTGGTATATGTAGAGGCAATTAGGCATTGGCATCTGAAACATCTGAGTTTCAGTCCCAGTTTCTCCACTTACTAGCTATACGGACCTTTTTAAATTTGTTTCTTCATAGTGATGAGTACTGTGATTAGACTTGGTCAGTCAGGGTTCTTGGCCTGAACTGGGTGCTTCAGAGAACTCCATTTAGCCTTTTCTAGCTGCAATATTCCCCACAGGACAATAACAGTGGGGAAATGGGTACATGCCCACAATTCTTCTACACCACATTTCTTATACTTGGAGCTCAGAATTCTCTCCATTTAGATCCTTGATTCCAAGACCTAAGAGGGAGTCTTTACCTGGCCTACCCACCTGAGGATACTGGTAGTCAAAGGGCAGCCGTTGGTGAGAAGTAAAGGAGAGAGGAACATATGGATGGAGCTTGTACATGTGAGGGAGTGAGGAGAGAGGAGCATAGTCCATGGAGTGGTGGGAAGGGGCTCTATTTATGCTCTTGCCCAGGTGTCTCAAATATTTGGGGCAGTCCTGGTAATAATTGTGCTGTGTTGGCTACATGACATACTTTGTATAAGATTCCCAGCATAATGTCTGGAACATAGTAGACACTGTTTATACAGTAGGCTATGATTATTAACTATTATTATTTTCATCACTGTGAGTCCCAGGAGAGCTGTGAAGTTTGCTGCAGGTTCAATCCCACCCACAAAAATGGGAGTAAACATGGCTTCCTTCAACAGGGTCATGTCAATGATGTGCTGATGAACTCAAAAGGTTTCAGTTGGGAGACATGTAGGTGGTTACCAGAGAGCCAGGAAAAGAAGCCTGCAAATGCTTCAGAAAACCCAGATTATAAACTAAAACATTTGTGGAGAAAGGAGAGCAAGAAAGGTGATGAACTATTTCTATTGAGGCTTCTAACAGGCCTCAGGTAACTTTAATGGCTCCTAAATGAATGGTTTTGTTTTGTGAAGAAACCAGGTTTATATTAGATCCATTCACGTATTTTGATATGTAAGTTTGTATATCTAATTATACAAGCTTATTTAACTATGAGTTACCAAGCTTTATAATTTTTTTACTGATTTAAATAAGACCTGTCTTTTTAAGAAAGAGTTTTGCAGTTATTTTTAAAGACCAAAAAAAAAGCTTGTATATAACTTTAGGGTTCAACTCAGTATTCAAATATTTGTGATAAAAGTCTCATTGATTTCAGAACCTTAATCTTCCTTATATTCTAGACTGAGATGTTGGCTGATTGTGGGGACAGAGCCAGGAGTGTAGTTTCCAGGTTCTCGCCCTCACGTGGAAAGGTGCTGGCTCAGGTAGTAAATGGTCATCAACTGTGATTGGATGGCCATCAGCTGTGGCTTCTTAACCGTCAGCTGTAACCGCTGGCCACTAATATAACTGCTGTGGTTACGCTAGCAGAAAATGGGGGCTAGCAAGCGGCAGAGTGCGGATTGCAGTTAGCAGGGCAGATTACAGTTAGCAAGGAGAGCCGTGGTTCAGTTGGCAGAAAAGAGGACAGCGCACGTCGTGTGAATCCAGCCTCCAGTGAGACTATAGTAGTATGACTCCCCTATCTATGGCTCCGTGGGTGTTCCTCTTTGGCCTAGCCACATCATGCGTTCTTATGTGGGGAGAGGGAGCAGAGACCCCACAGGCCGGCCCCGCACGGTGACACTGATACTACTACAAAGGGACATAACAAAGCACGTCTTGGAGCCTCCAAGACCAAATGTTTCATTCCATTAACCCATCCATCTTCTAAAATTCAAGGAAGTGGCTAGAAACCTCTTTCATTAATTTCCTTCACAAAAAAGTTGTTTATCACATTTTCTTTCATTTTCATTCTCTTAGGCCACCTCTCCTGCCTCCCTCTTTAGCTGTAAGAACTAAGTTCTGAGACCTTAACAGGATAGCTATGTGAGTGCTCTAGCGCCCCTTCTAAGGCCTCCCTCCTGTCCGCCTACACCAGCCTGCAGGTTTTTGGGCCATTTTTACCTCCCTTCAAGTCTTCTCTGGCCATCAGGGCAGGACAAAACTGGAGAGTATCAGAACCAGGGAATGTGGTAGAGGAGTGAGTGGGAGAAAGTGGCTTCTCTGTCTCTGAATGGGTGACCTCATGTGGGAGAGTTATTGTTTTCCCAAAATAGGATTGGAATCATTATTGGTTTAACTGTTCTTCATGTTTCCAGGGCTCTATTTATCCACCTATATAATTGACAAGTAATTATGAGGGACAGAGAAGTGTGACTGGTCCTTACCCTTGAGCTTATAGAAGACATTAGATCAGAAAAAGAAGAAATATATGAGCAAGGCAATGCTTAAGTGAGAAGCTGGGTGGTAATGAAGTGGATGTAGACATTCAGAGAAGGGAGAGACAAGTAAAAGCTGGTTCTGAGAGGAGACATCCTAGGAAGAGGGACTAGACTGCCTTGAACATTGGGTGGGATTTGATAAGCTTCCAGAAAGGAACAGCTCCCTTCCATTGACCCAGATCATCATAGACATCTTGAATTTAGAAGACAAAACGGGAAAAAATTCTCCCTAGTTAGCCCTTCTGGGTTGCCAAGATTGAGAACAAATGCACCCATTGTTTTCAGGGTGAATTGTATCTACTCTTACTATTTCTCTACATGAGCATAAAAGATTCAATAAAATAATGAGAAAGAGGACATTTCTTCTGACTTGTTCTTTATATGTCAACTTTCCTTTTCCATACTGCTTCGAAGACCTCCATAGTACTTTAATAGAAAGAATACATGCGTAGCTATAATGTAATGAAGAATCAAAGTGATACGGAAATGAGAAAAAGTGAAATTCTGCTGCTAGCCAAATCAGTCCTAAATCAGCTAACAGATCTGCTATGTACACACATACTCACTGTGTGGACAAAACCCCAAAAAACAGTTTCCAGGCTCTCGGCCTCACATAGAAAGGTGCTGGCTCGGGTAGTAAATGGCCATCAACTGTGATCAGATGCCAGCAGCTGTGGCTAGTTGGCCGTCAGCTGTAACCCGTAGGCCATTGGCCACTAATATAACGGCTGTGGCTATGCTAGCAGAGAGGGAATGGGGGCTAGCAAGAAGATGGTGGCTGGCAAGTGCGGACTGCTATTAGGCAGATTATGTAGATCCTGCTTCCTGTGTCTCCAGCCCAGACGCCAGCGAGAATATATTGGTTTGACTCCCCTACTTATGGCTCCATGGGTGTTCCTTTTTGGCCTTACCGTGTCCTGCGTTCTTGGGCGGGGAGTGGGAGCTGAGACCCTGCACGACAAATGGCGCAGTGAGCAGGGTCCCCTGCGTGACACTCACCCACAATCACTCACATCCCTGAGCCTCTGTTATGGCTGGTGAGGCCCCTGGGTTTTGCATCTACCGTCCACCAGCCACAGTGAGGTGGGTTTAGAACAGATGCTGGTCAATGAACTCACAGTAACGTTCTTGGGAGGATTTCCCTTACTGTTGGCATGTTCCATTGCAGATAAACCCCTATGGTACAGCAGTGACCACTTCAGCCTGTAGTCCTGCTTCAGCCAGGACAATTTAGTGCATGCAGGTGGACAGAAGAGCTGGATGCTCTGGGCTGGGGCAGGGATATTCTCCACCAGCAGCGGGCAGACTTCAGTGACTATCTTCTCTGACTGCACAGTCCTCGCATTATATTATTCCTCCTCTTGGCATTTTGCTCAAGGTCACACACAAACAGTAGTCATCATTCGATTGTGATATCAAAATTACCAAACAGAAGATCTTTGCTAAATTAGGTCAACGTGTTCCAACACATGAAATTATCCACCGATCATATTTAGTCTCTATGCCATAAGCAAAAGTGTGGACACTATGACATTGAAACCCACAAACACAAATATGTTTATTTTTATTGATGTACCAAAGAATTCTGTTAATATTATCATCTCCAGCATTATTAAAATATGAATAATATACATTTTACGACCACTATTACTTTACAATTTACCCTGTGCTTTCGAGTTTATTATCTCATTTGATTTTCATTGTCATTCCTATTTTATAAATGGGAAAAGTGAGGCTTGAGGCAGTTAAGGGACTTTCCAAAAATTACACAAGCAGTAACAAAAACTGCAGAAGTGTGTGTGGATGTATGTAGCCATCGCTCCCTAAATGTGTTCTTCACAGATAGTGCCTATTAACAATTTCATGGTATTTGTTAGTACTGTGAAGACAAATAATGTTAGAGGAAGCAGTGTGAAAGGAAGGCCTTGGGACAGGTAGGACAGATGGTCACAGGGAGTTTGCAATACTTATTCCTCCACCAAGCAATGGTGCAGGCCCTGGAAACACCAACCACCCCACTATCCGACCTACTCCACATCCCTGATGCTCTAACAGAAGCTAACTATACAACAGAGAGCATTTGAGTATAGGCCTCTAACTCGGCCCAGACTTTCCCATGACGTTGGAATCCATACGCAAGGCTAACTCTCTCAGCAACCTCTTGACCCAGTATTTTATTTCTAGGTATTTTACTTGAATCCCGAATATGTCTTAATATAATTGTTTGCCTCAGGGATCCTTTAGTGCTGCCACTACTTTTGCAAGAGGCAGGGATGAATTGTACAATGTCACATGGCTGAGAAGTAGACCGGAGCCAGCCTATAACCAGCCCATACTCTTTATCATCCCACAGAGAGTCATGCCAAGGCCTGGGTATCTTCTGGATACTGTGTCGGTTCTATTCCAATAGAGAGACCTTCTACCCACTATGGGTTTCCCTTTGGTAGGAAGGGCCTTAGACAGTAAACCTATTACATGTTCACATACATAACATATGTTTATGAATAATAACCATATTTTCTAAAACAAAAAACAATTAATGAAAAGACAGTTTTATTGTTTTACATGTTTACAAATTTCTTTAATGTCAATAGCCTCTGGAAAACACTCCACTCTACACTTGTAAAAGAATAAGAGTGAAAAAGGCAAATAACATCTTAGTATTGTTTTGAAAACTTTTTTGACCTCATGAGCCCCTTGAAAATGTTTCAGGGACCTCAGAGGTGAAAGCCATACTATCAACAGGCACGGCTGGCTGGAGAGCAACTCACATGTCTGAGGAAACAGGCAGGTGCGGTATTTTGAGGGTTTATACATTACACCTTACACTAACTCAAATCACCTTTACCAAGGGAGCAAGAGTTTGAAATGGTGACAAGGAAAGAAAGATCTTAGAACATTTGACCTACTATGTGCCAACGCTTTGCTCTAAGGCCGAGGGACAGAAAGGAACAAGAAAGAATTTGCAGCCTTCAGGAGCCTATGAATATCCAATCAAGCATCAGTTTTACTCAAGATGAGCCCCCCAAAAAGCAATGATAATCACAGAATCTAGAATTTGAATTAAGCTTTACGCTCTTCAAAGCACTTTCACAGATTACCTCACTTGATTTCCTCTTCCTTAAGATTCCTTATTGTTTAAATTCTGGTTTTTAAGAATTTTTTTTTCTTAAAACAACACACCAGTCCCTGAGCAGAATACATTGCTCAGTTTAATTACCTTTGAGGAGTCAATTAAGCAAAGTAGGCTATAAAAGAAAAGCATGAGGATAGAATTTCGCTCATCCTTTTGCTCAGCTGAAGAGTAAAGACTCTTTTCATTTTGGTGGCAACAACAGCTTTAGTGAATTAGAAAACCCGAACCTACCAGAAAGAATGAGAGTAAACCATTCAGCTAACACCAATGACCAGGGGGCAGAGAGAGCCAGAGTTTGCAAATCCCCTACTCACCGAAATGAACCCCTTTTGTGTGATTTCCTGCAGAGGCAGCAGTCGGGGCAGCTATATACACAGCGGCCGTCCCCCTAGTCCCACAAAGCACCGAGCGAAACCTCCTGCTCACCCTATCCAAAATGGGAAAGGTAACTGGGTACTGAGGCTCCACCTTTGCTCTCTCACAGCACTTTCACTTGAGGCAAATAGTTTCATGCTCCCACATCTTCCATTTGCAGATCACCTTCTACGAGGACCGCGGCTTCCAGGGCCACCACTACGAGTGCAGCAGCGACCACCCCAACCTGCAGCCCTACTTCAGCCGCTGCAACTCCATCCGGGTGGACAGCGGGAGCTGGATGCTGTATGAGCGCCCCAACTACCAGGGCCACCAGTACTTCCTGCGGCGCGGCGACTACCCTGACTACCAGCAGTGGATGGGCTTCAGTGACTCCATACGTTCCTGCCGCCTTATTCCTCAAGTAAGTGAGGCTCTGTCTTTGTCTTCAGTCTCTTTGGAAATGAAAGCCATTAAAAACTATCATTCGTCAACCAAATTGTTCCAATTAGGGAGCAGAAAGCTCAAGAGAGACCACCAGTGCATGCAGTCCATTTTAGACGAGTGTCTCAGATGGGAAGCTGTTCTTCATGAAATGTGTCTTTTTTTGAATTATGTTTGTAGATTTGATATTTTAAATGTAATCAAAAGTGTAAGACCCAAAACTAAGAAAAAGCAGAACGTAGAGACTGAAATTACCATCTGTTCAAGATAGAATTTCTTAAAGTGGTGATTCCAAGCCGTATCAACTCAGAAATTCAATATAACAAAATTTAGAAATGCAACCTGGGTCGGTTTAGTTGATAAAAATACGTTTGCTTGCTTTGGCTCACTTTTCTATTTATTTTCCTGGAGAAGATAGGACCCTGTTTTCTGGTTTCTATTCTAATTCCATGATCAGTACCTATCAGCTCACTTAGAGGTATAAATTCATGGAAAGGCCAAATCCAAAACTTTAGTCTGAGATTCAGTATTTTCTAGAGAGTGATTGTAGAGTTTTTAGAAGAATGAAGTAAGTGTAGGCAGGGCATATGGTGTCATCCAAACTGAGCTTAATGAAAATTATTCTTGCGGCTGAAGAAAATGAGTAAGTTGAGGGTAGGAGGCCAGAAAGGAAGCTGAAGAGTCAAATAGGTTGAAACCTGAATTGTAACTGAAGTTATGAAAACAAAGATAAGGAAAATGTGGCATCTTAATTTTTTACAAGAGCTTCATAATCCAATGTTCCATAGTGTATGTGAATACTAAAACATCGGTTTTATGGAAAGTAGCTAAAAATTGATTCCTTTTTAACAAGAGTAATACAGAGGGTGCCAAAAAGTTATACATTTTAAGAAAGGAAAACTATTAAAATTGTGATACTCAATATATACTGATAACAAAAGATGAACACAAGTCATCTTTGACTTCAGTAATTACAAGAGGTGCTCAAAGTGGTTACCATCAGCGTCCAGACACTTCTGATTACAGCAAACTACTGCTTGAGCAAACTTGACCAAAGTGTCCACTTGTATACATTTTATTTTGGCACCCCCGGTATACAAAATGAGACTGGGCTTTCCAATGACTCTCATTTTTCACCTTTGGAAAGGACTTTCTCTAATAACAAACACTAAAGTAATCCATTTTATTTTAGGCAAATCTTAATTGCCAAGGACAGACACTGGTGGGTAGCAGTTGAAGGGCTGCTGAGTTCTGTTTCTTGCTTTACCCATAAATCATTAGATTCACTACAGTGAGTGATCAGGGCCATGGAAAGCTTTTTAACTCTGAAGCATGGCTGTTCTGGAAGCAAACTTGAACTCTGAGAACTTCTGGGCAGGTGAGGCCAAGGAGGTGCAGGAGTAGAACTTTAATTTCTCTCTATTTGTGTTCATGTACTTTTGTTTTTCTGTCTGCCACCTCAGCACTCTGGCACCTACAGAATGAGGATCTATGAAAGAGAGGACTTCAGAGGACAAATGTCAGAGATCACAGATGATTGTCTCTCTCTTCAAGATCGCTTCCACCTCAATGAAATCCACTCCCTCAATGTGCTGGAGGGCTGTTGGGTTCTTTATGAGATGCCCAGCTATAAGGGAAGGCAGTACCTTCTGAGGCCAGGGGAGTACAGACGATATCTTGACTGGGGCGCTATGAATGCCAAAGTTGGTTCTCTTAGACGTGTCATGGATTTTTACTGAAGTATTCACATTCTCTACGTGTCTCCTTTAGAACCTAATAAAATATTGTAGCTTCTGTTTCTGGCACTAATAGAGTCCTGCTTTTCTTTCAATCTATTAAGCATTCATATGCAATAATGGCACTTGGCCAAAATAATGACATATGTTTTTAAGACGGGGAAACAACGTTGTATAAGGAAGATAAAGTAGAGGCTATTATTGTCAGCATTCTTTTAAAGATTAAACCATGGAAGCGCAAAGAAAAGTTCAATTCAGTTGGACTGAAGCCATTTGTGGTTGGTCTTATAAGCATATTTTTGCAGCTACAATGATGAATTAGTTCTTAGAGACATCTCAAGTTCTCCTTCCAGGTTATCCCCACAATCCTTATAAAGTTCAAGTCTTAGTTGATGAGGAAATTCATTTTCAGCATCTAGACTCTTCCTTTATTAGCTCTATAAACAAACTGGTCCCGCTCACCTATTGCACTCCTATCCTAACAGCCAGTGTCCTTTTTCTCCTAATTCCATTTCAATACCCCATTCCTCCATGAGATTTCCAGTCCAAATATAATTCACTGTCGGCTTATAGAAGAATTGTGCTTTGTAGAAGAATTCCAGGATTTTCACCAAAACCACATGAACACAGGGAAACTCAGCCTCATCATTTTAATAGGAAATTGAGTGACATGATGACTATACACAGAAAATAATACTAAATGGAAAATAAGGAATTGAAATTTTCTGGAGAAGTTTGATTGTATGTTTATTTCCTTTATTTTTAAAGAATGGATTAAAGCCACTGAAAAAAAATACACAATATAATAAATTAAAGATATTAAAAATTGATGACTGCGGAAATTGGGTCAGAGGATAAATAAAAGTAGGAGAGAGAAATAGAGCCAGAGGTGAAGTAGAAGCCAGCTTTCACTCTATTCTATAGGTGTTTTTTTGGCTGTAGATAGAACCAGGTTTGGATCCAGCAGCCAAGGCAGAGGGAAACAACATCACCAAGTTCTACAACTCATGGTCTATAACAAATAAAAGAATTATTCAAGACAACCCCTAAGCATTCCCAGTAGTAAAAGCTAAAAGAAAATTTTCTTGTGGGTCCTGGTGAAGAGGGTACTGAGTAAACATCATGCTCGATAACATCCTGCAGCAATTAAATATATAGATTCATATATATATATATATATATATATATATATATATATATATATATCTCCAATGTCTCATAATTCTAGAGAGAGAATGGGAGAATGGATGGTTTATGCTTTTCCCAGTCACCATCCACTCTGCTCATGGGGCATTCGTTGGGTGGATCATCCTGCCTTTCCACATGTGCCTCCCCATTCTTCCCATGCATAATACTGATGCAGGTGAGAGATGTAGTTCCTTTTCCTTTAATTCCCGAACCATTTCCCACATGAAGCATTAATGTGTGCAGACAGTTGAATTATAGAGGTTTTAGGGGAGAGAGGCATGTTTATATCATAGTACAATGATATCAGATTTAATAGTCGATGGCCCAGGTCTCGACAGTTGTCTGCAAGCTCCGACCTGCTGCTGGGTGCCCTGGTCTTCTTTCCCTTCCTTGCTCCTCTCTTCTCTGTTCTTAGCTGTAACCACATGGATGTTCAGTTTTGATAGAGACTCTGTCCGTCCCGTGCCCTCAAGTTGTCCAAATCTACTACCCAAGTGGCTAATAAATAGAGCAATATAATTTGTTTCTTAAACTGAGCCATTTTTGGGACTGAAAGGGTGTACTATTAAGGATTATACTGGGGCAAGAAGCATGAATCAGGACTATTCCACGTAAACTGGAGCACATGGTTCAGCTATTTTTAAAGATTTCTTCCCTGGAAAATAGGTTCTTAAATTATTTGGTATTGCTTGTTCCTAAATCCCAGTTCTTTAACCTTTAAACTCCCAACACCAGGGCTGGCTGCCTGGAGACATACACCAGAGGCATCTCTTTGCAACTAATAATATATCAAACATGAATTAGAAAGCCACAAGTTCCTTGGAGTGCTAAATTTTACACTATACAACAGAGAGGACTTGAGTATAGGCCTCTAACTCGGCCCAGACTTTCCCATGACTTTGGAATCCATACACAAGGCTAACTCTCTCAGCAACCTCTTGACCCAGTATTTTATTTCTAGGTATTTTACTTGAATCCTGAATATGTCTTAATATAATTGTTTGCCTCAGGGATCCTTTAGTGCTGCCACTACTTTTGCAAGAGGCAGGGATGAATTGTACAATGTCACATGGCTGAGAAGTAGACCGGAGCCAGCCTATAACCAGCCCATACGCTTTATCATCCCACAGAGAGTCATGCCAAGGCCTGGGTATCTTCTGGATACTGTGTCGGTTCTATTCCAATAGAGAGACCTTCTACCCACTGTGGGTTTCCCTTTGGTAGGAAGGGCCTTAGACAGTAAACCTATTACATGTTCACATACATAACATATGTTTATGAATAATAACCATATTTTCTAAAACAAAAAACAATGAAAAGACAGTTTTATTGTTTTACATGTTTACAAATTTCTTTAATGTCAATAGCCTCTGGAAAACACTCCACTCTACACTTGTAAAAGAATAAGAGTGAAAAAGGCAAATAACATCTTGGTATTGTTTTGAAAACTTTTTTGACCTCATGAGCCCCTTGAAAATGTTTCAGGGACCTCAGAGGTGAAAGCCATACTATCAACAGGCACGGCTGGCTGGAGAGCATCTCACATGTCTGAGGAAACAAGCAGGGGCAGTATTTTGAGGGTTTATACATTACACCTTACACCATCTCAAATCACCTTTATCAAGGGAGCAAGAGTTTGAAATGGTGACGAGGAAAGAAAGATCTTAGAACATTCGAAGGAAGACAGAGACAACAAACAGGCAGGACTCTGGGCAGCCACCAGCCGAAGGAAGAATTTAGGCTCCCAAGAGGACGTGAGAAAGGGAGGAAGGCCACAGCTATCTGCTTTCTTTAAGGTCAAAGCCAAGTATTGAGGGCCTACTATGTGCCAAGGCTTTGCTCTAAGGCCGAGGGACAGAAAAAGGTGAGAAGGATCCTGTAGGGTGTCCCTTCTCCCATTCCACTCTGGGAGGCTGCTCTCAGCTCAGACCCTCTCTCCTCTGTGAGGTCCCAGGGTTTACTTTAGAGAGTGGAAGGACAGAAGGAGGAAGGGTAGAACTAGGAGTTAGTTGGGGCATAAGCTCCTCCAGCACCACCATCACTCATCATGATGAATTTTTCTTTATTTGGGATTAAAGAGAGGATATCATTTTCTCTGCCTGTGTCCCAGAAATGGAAGCACCTGATTTTCAAGAAGAAAAACGTATCAATGAGTTCTAGGGACTCTAACTTTATGAACTTCCAATTCATGTGTTTCAGGATAACTTCCATGTCTGAAGTCTGTGATACTATGTCTATTAGACAAATAGTGTAAAATTTTCTCTACAGGCATTTCCACTGAACGCAGCATGTAAAAGGAACCCATGAAATCCCCTTACTCACCCCTGGGGCCCCTTTTGTGTTGTTCCTGCCAAGGCAGCAGCCATCCTGCTGTATAGGCCCTCTGTGCTGCTGGCGCCATCTACTGAACTCCCTTCATCCGTGTCTACCAGTCAGTCATGGGGAAGGTGAGTGGAACACAAGTTCAATAAAAACAAAATGCCTCTATGGAAGATCTATTGGGGGCAAATGATTTAATTGGGAATTATTCTTCCTTTGCAGATCACCTTCTACGAGGACCGCGGCTTCCAGGGCCGCCTCTACGAGTGCAGCAGCGACCACTCCATCCTGCAGCCCTACTTCAGCCGCTGCAACTCGGTGCGTGTGGACAGCGGCGGCTGGATGCTGTATGAGCGCCCCGACTACCAGGGCCACCAGTCCTTCCTGCGGCGCGACGACTACCCTGACTACCAGCAGCAGATGGGCCTCAGCGACTCGGTCCGCTCGTGCTGTCTCATTCCCCACGTGAGTTCGGCCTGATCTCGCTGCCTGAGCGTTCTCACAAAATTGCTGTCGCGGGTTAAGCTCAGGGAGGTTTTCCTTTAAAAATGCCCAAGGATTAAGTGGGCTTGAGATACCTGCCTAGATACTCACACAAAACAGCAGAGGATATAGGGAAGAATTCATGTAAGGAAAAGAGTTTTTTATCTTCAATTTTAGCTACCATTAGGTCAATCAAAAGTTGTCAGTAACAAATGTAACATCATACGGGATATAAAACAAAACTTGCAGATGGGAAGCTGGTTGGGCATCAGAAGGCAGTATTTTCAACAAATTAATTTTTACCTATCGTAAAGGAATTGACAGTGAATGAATTAGGGAGGTCCCACTGTAGACTAGTAAAAATTGAAAATTCTATGGTTAATACGTGCAATTCAAAGGTAGTGTCCAACTTTGAGGAAAATCATTGTCCTTGATTTGGAAAATCAGTTGAATTCTGGTTCCAAGTGACAATTTAAACTAGTTTTCACTGAAGGGTGTGATTTTTAAAATTCTACCTCAGTGGTAAATGTATCTGTATATACATTTGGGAGATAATATTCATCTTAAAAGAATGCTTGTTGAATACATTACATTTTCCCCCAAATATCATTTTGGGTTAACACTTAGAAATCAAGGAATTAGGAACTTAAGAAACAAGATGTTTGAGTTCTTGATGGACTCTAACCCAGACTTTGAACCTCTTCAAAATTATATCTCCTAGATGAGAAATAGAAAACAAGCACGCAGCTGTTTGTTAAATGCTAGTAGGACACAGACCCATACACCACAGTCACAGCAATGTTAGAGCCTCTGTGTTTACATGGACACTCCCATGCCCCAGCCCACCAAGTTCATCTGTTGTGTGGTTGCTTCTTCTGCTCCTTCTCTCTGGGGACCAAGCAGACAGGCTCCCACCGGCTGCGGCTGCATGAGCGAGAGGAACACAAAGGCCTCATGGTGGAGCTGAGCGAGGACTGCTCTTGCATCCAAGACCGCTTCCACCTGAGTGAGGTCCACTCCCTCCGTGTGCTGGAGGGCTGCTGGGTCCTCTATGAGATGCCGGACTATAGGGGGTGGCAGTACCTGCTGAGGCCCGGGGAGTACAGGCGCTACCACGACTGGGGGGCCACAGATGCTAAGGCTGGCTCTTGGCGGAGGGTGGTGGATTTATACTAAAATAAGGTCATAGTACCGTTTTCTCAATTTGGAACTTAATAAAGTATTTAGTCTGTATTGTTGGCAATTGCTGGCTTCAGTTTTTCTTTCATTTTGTGTGTCAATTAATTCACCTGTAAATGCCCCCCGGTAAAGGTTGAGGAGTGAATAAGTGGGGAGGAGTCTGTTCTAGAAGAGCTTCAAGGTAAAATGAGTCTTGAACAAGGCTCAGCAGGGAGGGTGGAGGGAGCAGGTAGCCCGTCTGAGAAAGAAAGGCAGGTCATCCTGAGAAATGGGGGAGGGTGACGTGAGAAGTGAGGCATTCAGCTGAGGGTGAGGGCAATAACATTCCAGGAATTCCCTTCTAACCTAAGAGGTGCTTGGAGGCCACAGAGCAGTCACAGATGAGGTGAAGAAAAGCCCACTTGGCAAAAAGCCTGATTAGATCATAGAAGGAATTGTAGTTTTGTTTACTTTCCAGCACAGTATTATATAACTAATGCCAGGGGTGCCACTGACCATTGCCAAACTTTTGGACTCAGATAAAGACCCTCCTTCCTATTCTAAAACAGCTTCTGACTGAGGCGCACCCCTTGGCCTGTACAGCTGCTGCGCCAAACCCTGCATGAAGGGCAGAAACTGCACAGCTGTGCACGGCACCCGCTAATACAAAAAAATTAATGAGATGCACATTAATATTTTAAATAAATATACACGATATACAGCACTGTGTTCCATTTTTTGGAGCTCCCTACATTATTTCACCTTTGATCCATCTGTGATTGGGCTTTCGCAATGTTGCTTTTACAAACAAGGCTGCAAAGAATATAGTATATATATCTTTACATATGCCTTAATCATTGGAAGATAGAGACCTGGGAGTGAGATTGCCTGCTCATAGCACGTGATAGGTTTTTTTTATTTTAATAGACTCTGCCCAATTGTTAGTCACCAGAGATCCTAACTTCTTTGAGTTAGGATCGTCACCATTTATTGGGCACCTACCATAGGCCTGCCATATGCAGCACTGGGAATGAACAATCAACCGAAACAAATGAAAGGCATTGTCCCTACCACCACAGAGCTCTGCACGGAAATAATACTACCTGCTAACACTTAATAAGTATGTAATTACCTTTTTTTTAAAGTCAAGTGCTGCCCAAGTACTAAATAATACATATATAATCACTTTCGTTTATTGAGTACTTTTACTTAGTACTTTAAAATTATCCTGTGACAAACGTCTAGGGCAAATACATGGAGTAATATTTATTTGCATATCTCTCATCAGATGTGTTTGTATTCCTTAACATTTTGGGAGAGAAACATGTTTCCTTTTATGACATACACATTTAACACTTCCTTATACACCTAACATTTCTGTAATGCTTTTTTCTCTCTGCTTTGGGAAAACATCTCCAATGAAAATAACTTCCTGTGAATAGGAAAAAATCTGTCTTTGCCACAACAGACAGAGTCGCACAGGAACATCTGCTTCTGGCCTTAGTCCTTGGCTGGGGAACTGGAGGCCAGAAAAAAGCTGGTCACCATTTCTCTACCACTTTCTCCTCCAGCTATTTTCCTTTCTTTTCACTCCTCCTTCTACCACCTCCCATTGACCTCCTCCCTTTCTGCCCCTTTATTCCTTTCTCTAGCCCACTGGTCTTAAGGTACAAGCAAAGTGAGTGCTCTAATGTCCCTCCCATGTTTTGGGAGAAATTTTCACAGTGACCCAGTCGGAGCTACAAAAGCTGCCTGGTTTTTGTACTAAACCTGCTTGGGACTCACATATAAATCTTCTAAGGTACAGGAATTCTAATAATGATCCAAACATTTTGTAAATGAGTTATTTTCTCTCTTTCTCACATACACAATTATAGTGAACTCACAACATAACATGAAATGGGATTTTTCTTTTACAGAATTCCAAAGGAGAAATGTTGAACCAGGTTCCAATCACTTTTTACAATCAATTCGTGAATTTACTTTAGTAAAGAGTTCTGAGAATAACAAAGATTAATGACAGCTAATGAATGATAGTGGTGGCAGAGAAGGATGAAGATACTTGAGTAGTATTACTTCAGTTAAAATGAAAATGTGTGACAAAGAATAGGACAGTTTATAGTAACAGCTGTCCTAAATGGAAAACATTATCTTTTTTTTCTGGTTTTATTGAGAAACAATTGACATACCGCACTATAAAAGTTTTAAGTGTATAGCATAATGACTTGGTTTACATATAAGAAACATTATCTTGAAGGTGAAAAAAATTAGCTTGATACAAGCAGCTTGTATACTAAACAAATTAAGCCTATTATTTACAATACCTGTGGAAAAAAACTAAGGTTAAGTTACATTAAATAACATGCCCAGGGTCCCACAGTTAGTAAAAGGCAAGGATGAGACTGCAGCTCAAGTTTGTCTCATGTTCTTAACTGCTACACTGGCCCTAAAGTTGGGAGTTCTATGGAGGAATAATTTCTGACGTAACTCTGGTATAGGATTTTGAAGCATCATATAAAATGGAGGGTTACTTCCTGGACTAGAGCTCAGGACAATAGGGTGTCTTGTTCTCCCTCCAAAGACAGTCCCCATTAGTCATTCCAGGCAATCTGTGAGGAGTTCTGCTTCTATGCTATAGGTGTAAGGATTCGTAGGTCTTAACTTCTGTTTACTTAGCACACTAACTTGGGGCTTCTGTCTGTCACTCTGACACACACTTGTCACTTCTAGAATTTGCTGTAGAGCATCGAAATCAAGCCCCATTTTGGCCCAAGCCATTTACCTTTCAGTTCTTTGAGACGTGTAGGGTCTTTTTCCTGTTTCTTCCCCCAGGCTGAAATAAAACCTCCTCTCTTCCTACTTAATGAAAAAGTTAAGCCCAAGGTCCCTTTGTTTTAGACCTCCAGATGTGTCCTAAATTTCGGTTGTAACCACATGTCAGCTGAGGAAGTAGTCCCCACAAATTCTCCCACCACGTCTGCTAGGTGCTCTCTGGGACGTTTTGCATTGGGTTCTCTCTCATATTTTACAGTTTTCATCCATCAGCACTCTTCTCACATAAACAGCTCTGAGCAGAATGATGATTTTTTAAAATTCATTTAAAAAATTATTCTCATATTTTAAAATGTTTAATTAAAACGATGATCTTTTTATTCTTTAGATTCTGGCTGCTTATTTTCCACTATGTAAAAAGTAATTTTGGAAATACATGCCTTTACATAGTGAATAACAAGAACTGAAAATCATCATAGTGTACACAGTTGATGTTTAATTCACAAATATTGACTTAACAAAGATTTATGACCCAAAGCCAAGACGAAGTATCTCCATGATACAACACAATGCTCTGAGCGTGAAAGAGGCCAAAAGGCATAGATCATCTTCCATTCCAGTGCCCTTCCCTGTCCATCAAACTATTCACTTCCAAGCTGACACTTTCTAACGTCTTCCTAGAGTCCTGGCTTCTAGATGCTTATTCGTCCAGCTCCCTATACCATTCCAGCTAAAGTTCCTCTTTGTCTTCATGTAATTAATTTCCCATGAGTCAAAAGCTTGGCTTACTCTTGAGAACATAGGTGTATCTAGATCCTACCAGAAAGGATTTCTTAGGAATTTGGTTTTATTTTATACCAACCTAAGAGGTCATTTGTTTGTGTGTTGTAAATGTATTACTTTTTCTTATTTCCTTAAACTTAGAAATTTCTATTTTAATTCTGCTTTCTGAGATTAAGCATCTTAAAACTATGCCCCTTTTGAATCATAATTAGCCAAGATAAAATGTCTCATCTTCAGTGTACTTCCAGGAATGATTGCAACACAATCAAAATCAAACCCAATACTAAAGATCTGGGCTTGCTGTGGTTTTGTTTTGTTTTGTTTGTTTGTTTGTTTTTACCATACTGGAAGTTTGAAATTCTGTGAACTCCCATGGTAAACAGTCCAATTTTTTACACCCTGTACTGATGTTTTCTTAAAGGACTAATTTAAAATGTTCAACATTCAGTCAAGGTCATTTTCTTCTACAAACAATTAGTATTCAATATTATGGCACCTAAGTAATATGATAGTTCTTACAGATTATATTTGCTATATTAAGACGCTGCCTTTTTTGCTCCTGCACTTACACTTTCCCCCCAATCTATACAAATAAAAGCGTAGACTATATGTGAAATGGCTGAAGCTCTACTTCTATTATTAAATAGACAATGTCCCAAATGACGTTTTTCCCCCAAAACAGTCTCAATAGCATCAACCAGAATACTCCACAGAGAACGGGACCAAAACCCACAATGAGCCCATGGACTAGATGGCAAAGAGAAAAAAGAGAACGCGAAAGTCCCCTCCTCACACCGCGGGCCCGTTTTGTGTTGTTCTTGCCAACGCAGCAGCCACCCTGCTATGTAGACCCGCGGCGCCGCGGGCCCATCCTGAACCCGCTCCGTCTGTGCCAACCCGCCATGGGGAAGGTGAGCCCAGCGCCCAGGCCGGGAGGGGCCCCTGCAAACGGGGGCGGGACGAGGCCTCGCCTCTGAGCCTCTCTCCCCTTCCCTTCCTTGCAGATCACCTTCTACGAGGACCGAGGACCGCGGCTTCCAGGGCCGCTACGAGTGCAGCAGCGACACCCCAACCTGCAGCCCTACTTCAGCCGCTGCAACTCCATCCGGGTGGACAGCGGCTGCTGGATGCTGTATGAGCGCCCCGACTACCAGGGCCACCAGTCCTTCCTGCGGCGCGGCGACTACCCCACTACCAGCAGCGGATGGGCCTCAGAGATTCAGTCCACTCCTGCCGCTCACCCCCACGTGAGGCCAGTTCCCTGCGTCCTTCCGTGCCCTCCGGTCACACCGAGATCCAGATGCAGTATTCATAGTATGCAATGGTGGCCTTCTTTCCTGGTTCTAACTGTATTCTCTTTTCCTAGAAGTAATGCAATGCTTCTAACTGGAAAGTTTATTTACTTTGTTAAAATTAAGCTCACCTCTACAGGGACAGGTAGTTAGTGCATGGTGTTAGTTCAGAGTGTCTATGTAACAGGTGATGAACAAGTAACAGATCAACTTATTGTCGACGGCCTTAAGCGAGTAACTTAGACTATTTCTCTTTCCTCATCTGTAAAATGGGGCTAATAAGAGTAGCTAATTCATAGAACTGTGATGAGGATGAAAGGACGGTACCTGGCACATGGCAAGCCACTCCCTCCCCAAAATATAAACTATGATTATTAACATCAAAGGTCTCTCAAGTCCTGCCTTTTGATTAGGCAAAACAAGTAACCAACAATGTGACACCAACAGCTCCTGCAGAGCCCACTCTTACCCAACTAACGCCCCAGCAGCCCGGAATTCCACTTAGTGATTCTCTAACTTGACTGTGACAGAGTCCTGGGGGAAATATACCACTTCCATGAAGGTTGAAACCCCCTCGGAGGGTTAATGCCTGGATAGGACCCAAACTGGCATTAGGAGCCTGAAAATCTGGGCTTCCCCCTCTCCAGTCCAGACTCTTCTAATTACTGACCGCAAGTCCTGTCGTTAGTTTCTCATAAAAGAAGAAAGGGCTTATAATGGTGCTCCACAGGTGTCAGGCCGTCGTGAAGATCAAGTCAGAAACCGTACACGTGAGTCCTTTACAAACCATGGATGATACATTATCAGCAGTCTTTTATACCACAAGATGAATTGCTTAAGAGAGCCTTTCCTAAAGAGGATTTAATGGTGGAAGAAGAAAGACATTGAATGGGTACCTGCTGGGAAGGAAGATAAAAGAACAAGTACTCAAGGAAAGACAGACAGGATTTTCCCAGGACTAACAGCCTGGGCTATTTCCATTTTTCCAAAGGTTTTATAATCTATTGATCTGTAAAGGATTCTTTCGTGATCTTGAGCTTCCATTTTTATTCATTACCTAAAACGGTTTTGCTGGAGCACATATTAGAGCTGAGAACTGAACCCTAATCTTTATGATGGCTCTTGTTTTCAAAATTTGAAAGTAGCAGCATGTAAAGCAGAAAGGAAGATATTAAAGAATTACCTGTGCTTTTTCATAGAATTGTGAAATTTTATTGCCACCAGTCTGCCTTCCCGTGGAAAAGCAATTTGACTTCCTCCCTAGGCTCTTCCAATGCTGTAGAGATTCAAAATAATGCCCTTTGACAATGATATATTTGTCTTTTTATTTTAATATCTAATTTTTTTTTTATCATCCAAGGAGAGCCCTAGACCACCATAAGTGTATGAAGGAGAGAGCAAAAAAATATATGAAAATGTTACTTAAGAATGGTACTAAATAGAGCCCATGCATAGTTCGTGTACCTTTTGGCCCTAGAAAACTCTAGGGAGCACCATTTATATCTTGATCTATGGGAATGGTGCCCCCTTCAGTTTTGCGTTGTACAACCTACCCAAATGCACGCAGTGGCCCTGGTGCTGGCTGTCTTTTTCATTTGTCACCTTTGAAATAGAAAAGATAAAGACATGGCCATCCCCCCAGGTCTGTGTGTGATTGGTTGCTAAAGGCTAGGTTTTCTGACTTTTCCTCCTTTGCTGATTGCCGAATCCACAGAGCAGCCCCCACAGGATCAGACTCTACGAGAGGGAAGATTGCAGAGGCCAGATGGTGGAGTTCACTGAGGGCGGCTCCTTGCTTCATGACGGCTTCCACTTCAATGAGATCCACTCCTTCAACGTGCTGGAGGGTCCTCCAGGAGACACTCAACTACCGGGGGCGGCAGTACCTGCTGAGGCCGGGGGACTACAGGCCCTACCACGACTGGGGGCCACGAGTGCCAGAGTGGGATCTTTGAGGAGAGCCATGGATTTCTACTGAAATATTTTTACTGGACCCTTTTCTCCATCTGGAAGCTAACAAAATATTTCCTGTGTGTTTCATGCAGTCATGTAGTCCTGTTTTCCTTTCAGGCTCCTCGGAAGGGCTCAGCAAAAATAAAGGTGGCACTAATGAGGGCTTTCTTACATGTATGAGTGGAAAGGGTGGTCTGGGGTAGCGGTTAGGGGCACAGGCTGTGGAGCCAGAATGCAGGGTCCAAATCCACCTAATAGCTATGGATGATGGAGCACATTACTTAGCATTTCTGAGCCTCAGTTTCCTGATTTGTAAAAATTGGGGTGGCAATACTCTTCATCTCATAAGGCTGTGATGTGGATTAAATGAGCTATTATTTTTAATTCTCTTACAATAGTACCAAGCACAAAGTAAATGCTATATAATAAGTATGTATAATATAAATGTTCCTTGGTTATTGTTAAGTATTTAAACCTTATAAATCAGTGTTTTTTTCAGAGTATCAATAATGAGTTAAGGATCAACCTGCATCAGAATCACTTGGGACACTTGTTAAAACGCAGATTCCCAGACCCCACCCCATAGGCAGAGCAGCTATCAGGTTGCAGGTGCCCTTCCCAGGGACAGGCCTTCCCTGGTGGCAGAGTCAGGCACAGCAGGAAAAGAGCAGGAGGCCTGGGCAGACAGCCCCTGCAGGTAAGTCACAGAGACCCTGCGATCTGGGAGTCATAGCCCTCTCCAATTTGGATTTTTTTGTTGATTAAGCTAGCTGAACCACCTGAGGACCAAGGAATCATTTACCTTGCTTATAAACAAGATTTTTAGACTATGAAGAAGTCTTTAGAACCCACCTACGCTTAAACTCACTATCAGCTGAATTTGTTAACAAGACAGCTTTTCATTCCCAAATCTTCGCTCTTTCCCTTTGTACCCTGTTTCGCACATCTTTCTTTATTACTGATTTATGGTTCCTGTAATTCTTTTTTCTCTCTCTCTCTCTTTTTTTTAGTGAAAAGTTGGAAGACTTTTGTGCCAGAGAGACTAAATAGTTAAAAATTCCATAAATACAAACTATATAAAGCAGCTTCCTTTCCTTCAGCTTAGAGGAGGCTTTTACTTCATCTAGAGAAGAGCTCCACCCAGTGTTCACCAGAAGGAAGGCAAATATGATTTAAAAACCTTTTCCAAAATCATGAACGATAAGAGGAGATTCTTTTGCATCTTTTCAACATACTCTGCTATGCAAAGTATTCAGAGTAAACTTATAATTTAGCCAAAGCTCTTATTAAGCAAGTGTGAATCTTATTTTAAAGGCAGTGTTTGAGAGCTTTGTGACACATCGAAAGCATTTCATAAGAGAAGGTAAAGAAAGGCATGACAATTGATCCATGTTAAAGAGAGCAGGTCCTTTGGGACCTGCTGATCTGTGCCCTTTGGGAATCCAGCATTTGCACTGTGCCTTTTAACAGAGCCCTTTGTCTTCAACGTTTTACAAATCCACTTCTAATTTATGAAACTTTGAGTTCATGAGTAAGACATCCTGCATTCTCGGTCACATATTTCCTCCACTTAACCTTCAAACCCAACTCCTATTTACTTATGATTTCTCAACCAACTCTATTTTAGATCCTTTATATTTTTTTCTTACCGTAGTATGTATATGAATCTCTCTTTTTTTTTTTTTTTTTTTTTTTAACAAACATCTTCATTAATATCCTTTGGGGGGAAAAAAAGATACCTGTTCTAAATCTCACTGGCTGACTTCCTGTGTTTTTCAGTGTCTACAGACATATAAGAATATCCTCACCCCACTGGTCTTAAGATATCCCAAATCAACCTAAGTGTGTTCAGAGATAATGAACAGTGTGCAGTGTGGCTCCTCTACTGCCCACCCTTGCATTTGAAAGACACACCTTGCTCTTTCGAATAATACCTAAGCTGTGTGTCTTGAAGCTGCTTTGAGTAGTATCCTCCAAATGATGTTTGTCTTTCTGCCTGAGTACTCCTACTCCCAGCTTACACATCTCGAAGGTGGGAACTGAGAACTGCGGATGTAGCTCGCAAATATAATTCATGCTCTTAACCCCTTTGGGCTTTGTGTAGCATTCCAGAAAACCTCCATCATATGTACCATGCGGAAGAAGAACGCTAAGCAGTCTAGATACCAGAGCCCTGTGACTATCTACCAGACTCCAGCTTTGAAATGCACCCTCTCCCACTCACTCTGCCTTTGTGGCCACCTGCCTCACCCTCTCAGCGTCCTGGCTTGGAAAATAAGGTAGACCCTATCTTACCTCATCATCTTTTCTTTTCGTGAAATCAAACTAGTCTATTCTAAGCTGTTTTACCCTCAGACTCTCCACAGATCACCACTCTACTGCCCATGTTTCAGACTCTTCTCCATGGTTTCTATGTCCCACGGTTCGCTTTTCCACCTACTTTGTAATCTCTTTCTTTACAACTCTTCCTCTTTAATATTTATTTAAACAGGCTTTATTTAAAATTTTTCTGTTGCTCCCTCACCCTGTTACAAACCTTCATTCAAGGAATCACAGTACACTATTTTGTTTGTTTTTTCTTTCTTCCCCACATTATTGAGATATAATTGATATACAACATTGTATATGTTTAAGGTGTACAGTGTGAAGATTTGATACATGAACATATTGCAAAATATTGACTGCATCAAGGTTAGTTAACATATCCCTTACCTCACATCATTACCATTTTGTTGTGATTATGGTGAAAACATTAAAGCTGTTCATAGTATTTTAAGTAAAATAATACTTATCAAAAGAACATGTAAAGTATAACCCCAGTTTTCTTTGTATGTGCATGTAAAAAAATAGTCTGGAAAAAAAACACACTGAAATATGAATGGTGTTTGTGTCTAAGGTATGGGATTCAAGATGACATAAATTATTGGTTAGCTAATTTTTCTTCAATAAATATGAATTATATAATAAAAAAGAAATAAAACAGAACTTTACAATTTTTTTTTCTCTATACCAAACTGCCTTAATCATGAGTGCCTGAAGGTCAGAGGACCAATTTGGCTTAATATATAACAGACAGTGATTGAGGCCTCCTATATACCAATCATTGTAAAACCTCAGAAAATAAATATATGTAGACATATTCTTTATATCTAAGAGAGATAGGCATTCACAAAACTGATTTATAATGGGAAAAGAAATATGTGCCATGAGAGTTTAGCATATTTCTGTGGGAATGAGCAAAGAGAGACACCCGGGGGGTGGTATGTAAAGTATCTAAGAACCCATAAAGGAAAGGCACTGACCTACCAAAATGGACGCCAACTGCAGGACCCTGAGGCTAAACTGGGATTCCAAGGGAGAGACGTGGGTGAGCCTTAAGGTTCAGGGCAAAGGTGATTTGCCGAACAGCATGGAAGCATTTCAATATTTTTATAACCAGTTCAGCAAGAAGGTTGCCCTGGAGCTGCACCATGAAAATTTAATACAAGGAGTAAGGAAAGAAGATTCCAGGCAGAGGGAAGGTCAGGTCTAAAGGCATGGAAAGGAGGAGATGTCCTGTGTAGTTTCCCAGGATGCTTAGCCTAGAGTTAGGAAGGACATGGCTCCTTGTTAAATGCTTGTTGACCAGGAGGATTAAGTACCTTAAGAACCACCACCACTGTCTGCCCCCTTGGTCCCTTGCTCTGGTAGAAGTTCCCTGTGGGGCACTTTGGTGAAGAGAGAGAGCCAAAAGCAGCCTCTGACAGATGGCAGTTAGGAGCCATCGTGTTTTCCTGTCAAACATAAACAATTTATAGAATGCTATCACCAGTTGAGGTCACTCGGCAACCATGATGCAACGAGAGAAAAACAAGACCACTCCCTAACCGTGTCTGAACGCAAGAACCGGGCACTGAACGCAAGATCAAGAACCTTGCAAATGACAAAGATGAGCAAACATCTTCTTCCAGATCACAATGAATGACTGCTATTTCTTTCCCAATTACAAGTTTAGTCCCCACTCCATTCCTCCCACCTCCTAGATAATTTTTAGATAGTAATATTTAGATACCCAGTCATAGAATTGATCCCACCTTTTGACCCTCCCCCAAAGCACCTAACACAAGATAAAATCCTGTAACAGCCCCTCCGAACACCTTCTTACTGAAATGCCCCATAGTGCATAGCCCCTCTTCTTGCAATGAATACCAAGAAACTCAACTTTGCTCAACAGCAGGTGGTCTTGGCTGGTGAGTGAAGGGTATCAGAGTATGCCACCCCAAAATATGCCTCTTTGACATATATAGCAAACCTCACCGTTGTTTATCATGCTTTTCTTGGTAACCCTAATAACTGGCCTCCTCTCACCCTACCCCCCCACACACCCTAAATTCTTTCTTTTGTCTTTAGCAGAAGATGGTATTTAAAGTGGTGGCTTGGGCTGTCTTAGAGAACTGGCAACCTCTAATCAGTTTTCTTGGGTCCCTCCCATGTATACATGAGGTCTACATGTTAATACACTTCTGTTTGTTTTTCTCTTGATAATCTATCTTTTATCACAGGGGGTCTCAACCAAGAACTCAGAAGGATAAAAAGAAAATTACTTCTCCCCTACAGTTTTGTCAACTCAGATGGGACCTGCCTGGACACCCCACTTGCTCCAGAGCCTGCAGATGGGATCCTGGAAATCTGGCAGAAGTCGGCGAAGGATAAGAACTTTCACCAAAGCCAGCGCCCCTGGATACTCTCTCTGTAGTGCCCAGTCAAGAGAGCAAGGTAAAATTTTACTTTGACCTTTCCTTTCCAAATTCAAATTTGTAGGAGAAAAACATTTGTAAGAATTAGTTCTTTGAATCATAACTTGTGAATTTGGCTTTGGGGTATTCATTGGTTATTGATCTATTTCCTCCTAGGGAAGGTATTGCTTTTGTGTTTGTCTCGTTTTGTGTCCTGAGAACTTACGTGACTTTTGTAAAAGCCCTCAGGATGGGTAGGGGCTGGTTGCCAGGGGAATTGACCTGAAATTAGAGGGTTGGAATTTTCAGCCTTATCCCCACTATTTACTTCTGTGGAAGGGAGAGGGGCTGAAGATTGAGTTCAATAACCAGTGGGCAATGATTTAGCCAACCATACCTGTGTAATGAAGCCCCCATAAAAACCCAAAAGGATGGGTTTGGAGAACCTCTAGGTTGATGAATACATGGAGGTAATGGGAGAGTGGCATGCTGGGACGGGGTACAGAAGCTCAGAGCCCCTTTCCTTGCCCAATGCGTCTCTTCCATATGGGCTGTTCTGCCCAAGAATTTTAAGTGACAACAAGTAATATGTAATAATCTGTATAACTATAGAGTCTTTGGAATACTAAGACTGTCCTAAGAAATTTTCAGAAACACTTAAGGGAATAGCTACTTTTTGTGAAAGAAACTACATTGATAGCCGTGGTCTTATCACTGACTGCTTTTAGCAAAAGCCTTTCTGTAAACCACTATCTACAATCTAAACAAACAAATAAAAGCTAAAACCTCTTTAAAATCCTTTAATAAAAATCCTTTTGTAATAATGAACCTGTAATCTAGTAAATAAACTTTAAAAAAAAATTCTGTCAGCCTCTGCAGCAAATTAATCGAACCCGAGGAGGGGGTCATGGCAGTTTCTGATCGGAAGCACGGGTGACCGTCTGGGCTTGGGGTTAGTGTCTAAAGTGTGGTGGGAGGCATTCTTGTAGGACTAAGCCCTTAATCTGTGGAACCTGACGCTATCTTCAGATAGATTGTGTCAGAAATGAGTTAAATTGCTCGACGCCCAGCTGGTGACACAGAATTGTTTGGGGTATAGAGAAACCTCCACACATTTGGTGACTAGAATATAGAAGTATTCAGAGTATTGTGTATAGTGTACAAGAAGACAATAGTGTGTGTTTTCTTTACATGTAAGCACCATTCTCCAATAAAAGGAACCAGGGCTCCTAGGAGAAGCGGTTAATTCCAGGACAGGAGCAGAGAAAATACAAGATGAGTCTGGAACATTTTGTGGTACCAAAAAGTAAGAAAACTCTCAAAGAAAGAAAAGAGGAGGGGGGAGAAACGGGGAGATATAGGAGCCAGCCTGATGGAGCTCCTAATGATAAAAACTGGAACAATTTAAATTGTTCTATCTCAGCTTGAGCCCTGCTAATAAGGATTCATTGTAACTGCCACCCTACAGGGAGCTTTTTAAAATGGTGACATGGTGGGAAGGGACCTCTTCCTTAACCCGCTGCTCATTGGAGCTATCAATTTTAACATCTCTATTGGCTCAGAGGCAAACAAAAAATTCCCCATGAGGTCTAATACACATTATTATAATTTTAGATATGAAACCTAATTGGCACTGCTGACATGATTCTCCACTGAGGTTTCATTACACAGGAAAGCACCAAAATTCTTGAAGCATCTGGAATGGATTTCCAGACGTGGAAAGCTCACTTGTTGGCACTGTGCCCTATAACCCACACATCAGTGAGCAAGGATTGAGCAGCTGCTGAAAGCACAGCAGCTTTGGAAGGCTGGTCCACTGCTTTGACAATGTTTCTCTCTGCCATGCAGCCAATGATAAAAATTGATGATATTCATAGTGTTTCCAATGTGTCGGGCACTGTGCCAATCCATTTGCTTGTTCAATCCTTTCGCCACAATTATGTAAGGTAGGTACTGGTAGTATCTGCATTTAACAAGGATGCAAGTTCAGAACAGTGCAACGATTAATTCAGTGCCATATACAGATAGATGGAGCAAGGCCAGGATTCGAAGCCAGGTTTCTCTGACTTCAGAATCTTCGCATGTCACCATTAAGTTATACTGCCTTCTGTGAGGGATAAGGACACACTTTGACATAGGAAGATGGGGGTGGGGGACAGAAACATATATACTATTTCCCGGACATGGCATTTCTAGCAGTAATTTACTCGAAAGTTGTAACTTGTCTTCCACAAGAAGGAAAGGGACAGAGGGAGAGGCACAGAAAGTGCCCCACCTAGAGGACTGGAAATAAAAGGGAGGGATCTTTGAAACAAACAAACGAACAAAAAACAGCTGTTTGGGGGAGATTTCAGTCCTGTAACACTCATGAAATCAGACCGGATATTGTCACTTCTGTCATTTTATACAAGATAGTCAGCAAGATGACCAAGATGTGACTAATGGGGTCCCTGCTTCTGCAGAAAATTCTTGCAGCACATTTGCAGGCCTACACTGGCAGGAACTTGCCCTCCCGCAACAATCCTGCCTTCATCTGGGGAGGAATGGGTTTGATCAACCGTCACTCATGTGTCTAGGGCACGATACCCTAAGGCATAGGCTGGGTCTTCTCAAAAAGACACTTTGTATGGTTAAACAAGGGACAAGAATGAAGAAGCATTGTAATATCCCCGTAAGTTGCTCTCAGTCAGGGAACATTCAAGAGGCTTTCAAATGTTCCAGTCAGAGAACAGAGGAAACTTGTTTCTTGGTGCTCCTGACAAGAAAAGGACAGTTAGCGCAGGATGTTACCATCTTGTGAATAAGGAGGGAGTTAGGTCACTTTACCTCTTTAGAAGAAGGGACCAGCTCGAGTGTGTGAGGGTCAGCCACGGACCCCTTCTATGACACTGATACTTAGAGATGGGTGATCTTCCTTTTGAATTTTTTATAAAAGAAAAGAAATTGTGTCAGCCCAGGACTGAAAACCCATGTACGTATCATTTGATTATTATTCCTTATCTTCAGTTGAAAATAATATGCACATTTTTGCTTGTTTGTGTTTTATAGAAGGGCAAGTTTACCTAGATAGTTACTTGAAGAATTAGGTAGTCCATGATCTTTAGAAAACAAAACTTCAACTTGGAAGTAGAAGCTGAGAGGAACCAGGGAAAGGGTGACAGGCTCTGGAAGGCATGCTGGGGGTTCCTGGCAGGAATGGAGGCAGCATACAGCTGACAGCAGTTACCTAGGACGGGAGCAGCGAAGGGCTCCCCACACCAAGGGAGGGTTTGCTGTGCAAACCGCCAAGTCAGAGAGAAGCACAAATGTTAGTGAGTTCTGAGTCCTCAAGAAGACCAGGCAAGACGTGGTGGTAGAACTTTCATAGTAGTGCCTAAGGCTGAGTCAATAAAAGGAAGAATAGGAGCCCTGAAGATGGACATGGAGAACTTGGCCAGGTGCCAGGAACCCAAACCTCAAGTCTGGGCTTGTGGCCCAGTAGAGAACTTGGACAAGAGGGAGAGGCCAGTCAAGCAAAATGTAACTCCCACTACAGGGACAGGAGGCTGGTGAGCAGAAGGAGCTTGATGTCCAGCGGAAATCTGGGATTTTGTTCACCTCCATTGCTTCTGAGAATTCTGGCTGTAAACTACAACGGTTCCCAAGTGGCCGACTTCCTAATGTCTTGGCAAGCTGACTTTCTTATTAGTTTAAGATTAGAACAGCAGAGCCTGCAAGCAACAGATATTTCGGGCAGCTGAGACACTTGAGCAGATAGGGACTAAGGAGCATACTAGGAAGGCCAAAATCAATATGGGCTCAAACACAGGTAAAGACCCGTTGTGCCAGCCACACATTCTTTCAACTAATAGTTCAACACAGGTTAATTGAGCATCTGTTATGTCACAGGTCCCAGTGCTGCTGAGTGAAGCAGAGAAATTTCAGAGATAGTGAGATAATTACTGCCATTAAGGAGATGGGAGAAGGAACTACCATTGATTGAGCCTTACTCTGTGCCAATCGTAGCAGGTTTTAGGAATGCAAACAGGAGAAAAATAGGGCCTTTCCCCTTAAGGAGCTCAGAGTCTAGCAGGAGAGCCAGACCCACAATTAACTCAATGAGGTAAAATGTGGTTAACTGGGTAGAAGCTGAGGGTGTGAAGGGCTGCAGAGGCACGAAAGATGTGAATTCTTCATGGGTAAGGAGAGTCCCAGATGAGGGCGTTTCTATTTCCTCAGGAGATGACATTGGAGATGGGTTTAAATTTATAAGTAAGAGTTTAGCAATTGAGAAAGAGCAGAAGGCCATTGACAGCACCAGAACAGCATGAGAAAGATACGAATACACAGAGGCATGAACGGTCATGGTGCATTAGGCGGGGGGTCTGTGAGGAACCCAGCATGGCTGTAGGACAGGATATCAGGAGTGGTGGAACAGGGTGTCATGCAGGGTGGCAGGCGGGGTCTCAGCTCCCGCTCCCCACATAAGAACGCAGGATATGGTGAGGCCAAAAAGGAACACCCACGGAGCCATAGGTAGGGGAGTCACACCACTATAGTCTTGCTGGTAGCTGGGTTGGAGACACAGGAAGCAGGAGCCACACTGTCTGCAGCCTGCTGTCCACTTCTCTACAATCCGCAACCCGCACTCCGCCGTGCTAACTGCAATCCGCGCTTGCAGGCTCAGCCACCATCTTCTTGCTAGCCCCCGTTTTCTGCTAGCATAGCCACAGCAGTTATATTCGTGGCCAGTGGCTCACGGGTTACAGCTGACGGCCAACTAGCCACAGCTGATGGCCATCCAATCACAGTTGATGGCCATTTACTACCTGAGCCAGCACCTTTCCACGTGAGGCCGAGAGCCTGGAAACTGTTGTCTGGGGCTCTATTCCCACAAATCTGAAATTCAGTGAGCCCTTCTCCCAAGAATATGGGAGGACAACTACATTGTTTGATGAGCCTCATCCTTTCTCTCCCTTCTTTTGAAGTCTTGCAAATAAGTTTTTAACTTAGAAAATTTTCCAGCTTACATTTTCAACAATAATGGAGTTCTGTAGACATTTTAATACCCTGTTTCCCCGAAAATAAGTCCTAGCCGGCCCATCAGCTCTAAAGCGTCTTTTGGAGTAAAAATTAATATAAGACCCGGTATTTATATTATATTATATTATATTATAGACCTAGTCTTATAGTAAAATAAAACCGGGTCTTATATTAATTTTTGCTCCAAAAGACGCACTAGAGTGGATGGTCTGGCTAGGTCTTATTTTCAGGGAAACATGGTAATATAACCTAAACTTTAAAGGCAAAATTGACTGCATAAAGAAGCCTGAATGAACAAATAATCTCACTTGTTAGAGCTAAATTTTCAATGGTTTACACTTAATCCTCCAAATGTTTTGAATTTTGCTGGGAGAGCATTTAGTGTAGGGGTGTCCAAACTTTTTTCAAAGTTTTTTACCAAGGGCCATATGCGGTAAAATACACAAACAGCCAGGCCACTCACTTGAGGTGAAGTACGTATTTCCTCACCTGGTTTATTTAAGTAAACTAAATATATTTTTGGAATTTGCTGCGGGCCAATTAACAATGAATTGCGGACCGCAGTTGGCCCGCGGGCCAAATTTCAGATTTGTGGGGAATAGAGCCCCAGACAGTTTTGACATCCCTGATTTAGTGGAAGATGAGCAGCAGCTGTTATGTTTGACCTATACTGGGGTTTCATTTCTATCTTCTAGCAAAATAGGAAAGGTAAGATCAGCCTACCTGGGGTCAGAATGCAGAGAACTCTGAACTGAGATTACTGCTCTCTTATATTGTACAGGACTCTTCCAGTTGCAAGTGACTGAAAACTGACTCACACAAGCTTAAACAAAAAGAATTTATTGGTCCACATAATCTAAAATCTTTTGGCATGGCTGGATGTGGAAGTTCAAATAGGATCATCAGGAGTCCTTTGTTAGAACTCTCTGTCTGTGTTCCTCAGCTCTACTTGCCTCTGTGTTGGCTTTACTCTCCCCAGGCTCTTTCCATATGGTGGACCTCAAAGCTCCAGGCATACTGTTTCCTAGATCTCAGATTCCCAATGGACAGCCTTGAGTTTCATTGGTCTAGCTTGAGTTAATTTCCCTTTGCCTGAGCCGGTCACCATAGTCAGTAGAATACTCTAAATGGCTATGATGACGCCGGAGCTAAATCTTGGAGTTGGGAGATAGTCAGTGAGACCTAAGCTACATGGCATGAGAAGAGGTGTTCACCCAAAGGAAATGGGTACTAGAAAATAGAATGTATTCCAAGCAGGAAAAAAAACAGATGCCTGCCACCCAGGTGATGCCCACCACAAAACCCAAAGAAGACTGATCATTTGTTTTGTGCCACATCATGTGTTAAACACCCCTGCTAACCAGTGGGCAAACCAGCTCCCAGTGCTATCATTACTAGGAACACAGAAGCTGAGAGTGGAGTCTATTGATAGCATCTCTGACTTCTCAGGTCAGCACCTTAGCAACTTCGAAGCAGAAAGTGATTTCGTCTTCCTTAGAATTTATAATCTTTTCCTTCTTCCTTTCTTCTTTCCTGCTTCCCTTCCTTCTTCCCTTCCTTCCTTCCTTCCTTCCTTTTTTCCTTCCTTTCTTCTTTCCTTTATTTGTTTGTTTCTTAACATGTTACTGCAAGAATTTAGAGTTCAGTAAGAACTTCCCATTGATAAAGGTAAGTAGACCCTGGGTATGGAATTACTGTTAAAAGTTGTAGGATTGTTCTACCACACACTGTCTGAAAAATAGGGCTAAAGAACTTGCTGATCTCTTCAAAGCCAGTCTTGGAGTGATCTACAAAATAATCCCATTTCTTTGAATAGCCAAGTCTCCCCACAACCATATACTAATGTGGTCCTTTACTCTGTCATCTCATTTTGGAAACCAGACTTTGAACTTCTGCAAAGTTCTGAAACCAAAGCTTTGTAAACCTCCCGTTTGTAACTAACAGCAGGATTGTGCAGCAGGAAGAGGTTTAGAGGTTTAGATTCACATTTTGAATTCGAGTCTACAATCTGCTTCTCTTTTTATGTCCGATTTGTGCTTTATTTTATTTTTTATTATGATATAATTGACATACGAGTATAATGTTATAAAGTTATGTTAGTTTCAGGTGTACAACATAATGATTTGATATTTGTATATATCAGAAAGTGATCACGATAAATCTAGTTAACATCTATCACCGCACATAGTCATATACTTTTTTCTTGTGCTGAGAACTTTTACCATCTACTCTCTTATCAACTTTCAAATATACACTACAGTATTATTAACTGTGGTCATCAGGCTGTACATTACATCCCCATCCAATGCGCTTCTTGTTAGTTCCATGGTTTTATGCAACTCTCAGCCTCTCAGTTTCTCAAACACCCACAGGAATTCCTGCCCTATTTGCCTCACCAGACTTTTGTGAGAAGCAAATTAGATAATGTTCAAGAAGCCAGTATTTAAACTAGACAGTGTTCTACTTTATTGTAAGGTAGGCACCGTGGAGTTATTCTATAATAAATCTGCTGCTTACAGAGCCACTCAACTTCAAACACATCCCTATTCTCTCCCCCAAGTGGGCAGCTATTGATAATCACATATTTTAATACGCATGGATAGAAGTTTGTTTAAAGCTTAACCTGCCTTCCTTTTAAAGAAAAAAAACCCATATTTTCTTCTTTAATATAGTTACAAATTATTTAGTGGATTTTTATTCTTTTCTTTGTAACTAATCTATTTTTTACCTTTAGATGATCGAAGTGTTTCTGGAGAAAATATGTTTTATGTGTATGTTATTTGTGGCTGCCATTTTTTCCATCTTGGATCCCTTTTCACTTCTTGCCTTCATACTCCCACACACTCAACTTCACGCTCCCTGCCTCAATTCCCCATCTACCTTCAGGCAGGAATGGAACACACACACACACACACACACACACACTTGAGCAGAAGAAGCATACAGATCAAAAGACTGGAAGAAAATTAGGGAAAAGACAAAATTCAGGGGACTCAGAGAAAGGTGTGGACCTTAGGGTAGAATTTCAAGCATTTGGACTGGCAGAGAGAAGGCCAAGCACTTTGGAGTAAAATGAATTGAAGGGAGGAGCAGGGGATTGAGTTCTCGCCTAGGAAGCCCAAAGCTCATCTTTGCAGGTTGTTTCTTGGGCTGCTCAAGTATATGAAAGATTGTACTCAGTTTGAGACACTGCTGTGTTATCACTTGGGATAATTTAAGCAGCCTTCTATCATTTTTATGTAAATGTGATTTTTGGCCTTTTGAAATTTTCAAAAAGTAATATACACAACATGGATGGAACTAACAAATACAATATTTGCAAAAGAAGCCAGGTAGAAGAGGGTACATATTGTATGGTTCCATTTTTATGAAATATAAAAACGGGCCAAATGAATCTATGCTGTTAAAAGTCAGGACAGTGACTACACTGGGGGTGCGGTAGTGACCAGCAGGGGCACAGGTGGGTTTCTGGGTTTCTGGTCATGTTCCATTTCTTGATCTGGGTACTGGTTACATGGTACGATCAGTTTGGGAAAATTATTGAATGGCACACTTACAACTTGCATACTTTTCTGCATATAAGTTATACTTTAACTAAAAATTTTTTAAATAGCATCAGTTGCTTTAAGAAAAGTTCGAGCACAGATGCCTTGAACTTTTATGTTCTACTTACTGCAGTCAGCTGGAGTGAAGTATGAAGGTACTTGACATTCAAGCCCTTCATTGTTCAGTTATTCATTAATTTAACACGTGTTTAGCCCTCACACAGAGTACAATCAAGTTAGAGGAAGAGATGGATGCCAATCAAGTGATCACATAAATCGACATGTAAGAGATGGTGAGGAGGGAGGGGGCATGCCGGAAAGGCCTCTCTGAGACCTGAAGGATGAGTAGGTGTTGGCAGATGTTAGAAATGAACGGTTGTCAGGTGGAGTGTAAATGTTATGCATAATTCGTCCACGAGAGGGCGACCATAGACAGGCATTTTTGGCAATTCCAAAACAGGTCAAGAAACTGGAAGCTGGAAATTCCCATAGCTTTTGCTTAGTTTTAACTCTCGTTGACAGTGTTAGAGGAGCACAAAATACCCAAGAGAAACTAAAACTGAAGTGTCAATTTACCTGTAAATGTTGCTGTATAATCTTGTCCAATAGATTCCTACCAAATGTCTAATGACCTTAAAAAGAAAAAAGAGGGTCGGCCGGGTGGCGCAGGTGGTTAGAGCTCTATGCTCCTAACTCCGAAGGCTGCCGGTTCGATTCCCACATGGGCCAGTGGGCTCTCAAAAACCAAAAAAAAAAAAAAAAAAAAAAAAGATAAGAAGCTGAAAAGGAATGATGAAAGATTCTTTCTTGGCTTTCACCCTTCCTGAAAGAACTGACCACAAGTCGCAGATATGCTATTACTATTTCTGATTTATTAGTACATCCCTCCTGTCCCCCCCACCAGCCCAAGTCCCTCACATCTGCTGCATCCCACAGCCCCACAGAAATTGTTCCATTGTGCATCTGCCACATGATGTTACGTTCCCGGTGAGGCAGCCAATGAGCAAATATAATCTTACATGTTGCCTATAGACAAAGAAAAGGCAGAACAATTAATAATTTGACACCTCCTATTAAATGATCAAGGATGAAATCAGGATTAAAACCAAAACATTTCCAGTGTATTTAGGAGTAGGTTTCTTTAGCATTTATGATAGCCAAGCTTACTCTAGTAAGCAGTTAAGGCATGGCACTCCTTTCCTTTAAACCTAATTCCCAGTGTAAATTAATATTTTTTTAATTAAAAAATTTTTTAAATGAAAGCAAAGTTTTCACAGCGACAGGTAAAAGCCTGTATAGTCAAGCCATTACCCACCCATCTCTGAGACTCTCACTTCTCATTCCTTCCTTTCTCATTGCTTTTCAATCTCACTGATCTTATTTCCATGAAATCACCAGACATTTTGCATTCTCCGTCACCTAACTTTGCCTCTGCTGTTTCCCATGCCAGAAATGTTCTACTCCCATCATCTAACAAGAGGCTTCTTATTCTTCAAGTTTGAAATTAATTGTTACTTCCTAGGAAAAGGCTTCCTAAACCACCCACTGCTGTCTGCCCTTCCCTGATCTTGAGCTGGGCACTTTGCTGCCAACATACTCATCCATATTCCTCAGCCTTGCTAGCAGCTGGTTGTGACCATGTTTCCAGTTAATGGGATATAAGTGGAAATGTTGAATGGGACTTCTAGAAGTCTCCTTAAAGGGAAGCACACAAGCCCTTACCCTATTTTCCTCTCTCCTATTATTTGGAATGCAGATGCAATAACTACTGCTTGCGGAAGCATCTTGGATCCTGAGATGGCAGTGAGGATGGGGAAAAGGGCAAATAGAAGACTGGAAAACTAATGACACTGTGAAATGGGGGCAGAGTGTGTTATACTAGCCTCCAAGTATTTTTTATGTGTGAGAGAGAGATAAACTGCTTATTTAAGCCAAGGCTACTGGTAGCTCTAAGATGTCACCACAACTCAATTCTAACTAAATATACCACACTCACCCCCAGAGACATGGCCCTATTTTTTTCAGTGTCCCTTCACTAACTGAAATAACTTGTTCATTAGTTTATATAACACAGGGAGCATATCCGTCTTGTTCACTGTCATGTGCCCAAGTACCTGCTACAGTGTAGCGTTTCGACACAGAAATTCCTTCCCAAAATTTCTTGAAAAACTGATATTTCTGAATCCTGAGAAAAATCAGTTGCAAAATCAGAGGCAAGTATAATAATTCTTCCTGCAAGAAATAAAGTTTAACAATGTTCATGGAGATGGTACTGGTTCGAAGGAAGCCACTAATAACTGGTGATGGCACAGCAGTCACGGAAAAATCTGGAAAGGTTTTGGTAGTTGTGCTAACTTCACTGTGCTGGAACAAAAGTGTTTTATTCAACACCTTGAAAAATGAAGCCTCAAAAACAACTGACTGAGGAAAGAAATACAGTACAGATTCTGAACATGATATGAAAGCAACTAGTTCAGATTCAGGAACCTGTCAGTATGATCTGCAAGATGATGTCTTTCTGGCAAGTTTCAGAATGAGAAAAATTGTAAAGCTGTTTAAATTTTCTCCAGTGAGAGATTCTCTTTTTTTTTTAACAAGAATAGGATAAAAAACTTACAGGTCATTTTGGACTGCAAAACACTCTGAAACACACCAGAAAAAATGATTGGAATATTTTTAAAGACCCTAAATTGGATAAAAATGATTTTGTGCCTACTGAAGTTAGGACACTTAGGGAAAGAGGAATGTTATGAAATTGCAAGAGAGATATCACATTGCTTTAAAACTGGTTGGATTAGAAGCCAAAGCATTAAGTAACCATGATGCAAAATTTTAAAGCAAAACCAGAATTCTGCTTTAAAAGAAATTAGAGTCAAATCGCTTAGAGCAGGAAAAAAAGATCTGAGATCCTTCATTAAATATTTAAGCAATGTTAGTAGTTTATATGAGGTTGATAACATTTTTGCTTTGGCAAACAATAATGAAATAGCTCAATTAGCAAAATCATTAATGGAAAGACTTTTGTGAAGGAAAATACGCTTTATCAGAGGAAAGGCAAACAGGAGTAAATGTTGTTGGAAACTGTTTATTGTAAAGTCCAAAACTATCTGAAATCTGAATCAGCAAAAATAATACAAACTTTAAGGACAAAATCAAAATCAGAGAAAGAAGACAATATTTTAATCATTAAAAAAACAGAGAATGAGCTTACAATAAGCAACATGTACCTGAAGATGCGTCTGTTGATATACACTTCCAAATCTGTAGAGATTTTTTGAGTTTATTTGAGCCAAACTGAGGTGGGGATTGGATTACAGGATAGTTAAGATTATGTGCTCTCTTGAGGGTGGTTATTTCAAAGGTGTGTTCACCTAGATGCACAAGAACAATGGACAGGGCTTGCTTATGGCAAAGATAAATCTTTTACTAAGGAAGTTATATGCCTGGAGTGTGACTACCCACCATGACCTGCCCAGTTAGGAATTTATGATCAGATCTCCCTGTGAAGTTACTTTTGGCCACTGGACTTGTCAGATTTATTACAGAACCCCTTTTTCATCCACACTTTCAGACACATTCTCAACAATTCAACTAATGTTAACACACAATGAAAGAACATTTACATCTGGAATATTTGTCATAAAACAAAGATGAAGACAATCAGATAGGGCAAGTCATGCTTTATGGTTTTTAAATTTTATTTTAAGAATGATAACTTTTAAAATTTAAATGTGGTATTTTTATTTTTAACATCACTTTGTTTGGTATCTGGTTTGTGTTATATTTTCTATCTTCTGTTATCAAATGGCTTGATCAGGTAGCGATCATTTTTACATGTTATTGAAGTGTAGTATAATCTTGTACTAATAGGTATTTTCTTAATAATAGTAAACCATGCATTTATTATAACTTTTTTCTTTTTTCAAAGTTCGCAAACTTTTAGTATAACCCTATCACAGAAAAATGGTTCAGTTTACTATTATGAAGAGTCATTATTTAAAAACATGTAAAGAAGGTATTTTGGAAACATACAGAATAACTTGTGATTGTGAGAATTCCTAAGAATTAGGAATTCCAATTCTTTTGTTACAGAATCCTGAAGATTAATATCTGTCGGGAATTGCAAGCACTAGTACAATGCCTGGCACAGAGCAGATACTGACTATATATGTACAATGAATGATATTATTTTGTTTAATAGCCCCAGAAGACCTGGGAAATATATGTAAGTGTGTCTGTTTTGCACATTTGAAATCCTGGGCCTCATTTGAGGCCAATATGGTGCAACACTCTTAAAATAGTTAGAAGTACTTACATGCCTTCCTAAACTTCTTCAGACAATGCATCTCACAGCCACACCCTGGATTTGATCTTAGCCCTGAAGCCATTTCTCATCTGAGAATTTTTTAATGGGAGAGACTAGATGAGCAACAGTTTTTATTTTAGAACCCAGTAAATCCTAGTTTCTCTATATTTCTTTCCAATTCTGCAAATAAATTTGAACAAGTTTTTCGTTAGATCATCTCTCCGGTCTCGAATTTTATCAAAGGAACCTAGGAAAAGGCAGTTGGCATTTTCTGCACTGTGCTTGGACATCTCCCCAGTCAATCTCAGATTTATGAAGTAGCCTTTCTACTTTCCACATCAGTGCAGGTAACAGTGTTGCTACGCTTTCTGCCACTACAAAAAGGGAGTCCTCTGTTTTCTAGCCTCCAGTAACATTTTCGTCACCATCCTTCATATCCTCATCGACAGTCTCCTCATGGCCTTTTCTGCTTCTCCCTGCCACCCTGTCGCAAAGCCAAGTCACATGGTTTAGGTATTTGTTAGGGCAGCATCCTACTTCCAAGTATCAAATTCTGTTCAAGTTATCGAATGCCTGGGACCTCAGCTGTAATGCGTTGAATAGGAGGATAGAGTAACTGGGCGGTGGCCAGGTATCTCTTAGTTTCTCTGTTTCCCTCTCGCTCCATGGGGTTTCCTCATGTGGCTGGCTTAGGCTTCCTTATCTGATGGCAGCCTCTGAATAGTTTGCCTTCTTACCTGGTGGCTCAGGGCTTCAGTCAGTGTTCCAAGAGACAGAAGTGGAAGCTGTCAGTCCCTTTAGACCAAACCTGGAAACTGCCACTTCCAGAATATTCTGACTGATTAAAGCAGTCAGAATCTGCCCCAAAGAATCCAGGGGAGGAAAAGTAAGTCCCATTTCTCAATGAGAATAGTGCCCAAAATCTTTTTATCGTTTATCTGCCACACTTTTATTCCTAGGGTTATCATAATATAGTACAACTTGATGATAACACAAGTTCAGGTATAATCAACTCCTGCCCATTCCTCATTCTTAAAGGGGAGTGGCCTCAAGTTCTTAGGGTACACATTCTTAGGGTGTTTAAAAAATGGGTATCCTGCATATTCCTCCTTCATCTCTCAAGGTCATATCTTTACCTTCTATTACCTACCCGGTGCTCCAGGAGGTTTCTGGTTGAGCTCCACCACTAAGTGAGATCAGCAGGAGGTCAATGGCTAGGATGTGAATGAAGTCACTGTATTCTTTGCTCCAGCTTCTTCCCATTTGTGTCTTTGTCGTTTGGCCTCCTGGCTCCCTGCTTCTCTAAGCAGCAGACCTAGGGTAGTAATGGTTTCCTGGTTCTTGGTAGCTACAGGGTACTGCATCATTCTTTGTGAGTTTTCCTTAATCCTGGCTCTGTATTAAACTCTCCTAATTGTTCTGTTTGGGTCTTCTGTTTGCTGATGGAGACTGATACAGATGGTCTATTTCTTATATAACCAATAAATTTTAAAAATTTCCTCCCTTACTTACCAGAATTGTCTATCAATATATTTTTTCCCATTCCTATCAGGGTTTCATCCTCTGTTACTTCTTTTGTAATAGTTCTTTACAGATTAAGAATATTAGCCCTTGGCGGATGGTAGATGAGGGTAAAAGGGATCAAATGTATGGTGACAGAAGGAGAACTGACTCTGGGTGGTGAACACACAATGTGATATATAGATGATGTATTACAGAATTGTACACCTGAAGCTTATGTAACTTTACTAATAATTGTCACCCCAATAAATTTTAATAAAAGAAAAGTAGTAAGAGAAAAAATAAAAAGAATATGAGCCCTTCATCTCTGATATTATCTTACAAATATTTTCTCCCAATTTGTTTGTTGTTTAAATGAGATTTTTAGCCATGCCAATTTTTAAAAAAATGTATTGGGGTGACAATGGTTAGTAAAGTTACATAGGTTTCAAGTGTACAATTCTATAATACATCATCTACATATCACATTGTGTGCTCACCACCCAGAGTCAGTTCTCCTTCCATCACTACATATTTGACCCCCTTTACCCTCCTCTACTACCCTCCCTCCCCCTTTACCCTCTGGTAACCACTGAACTATTGTCTGTGTCTATGAGTGTTTGTTTCTTTATTTATTTGTCTTGTTCCTTTGTTGCTTTTAGTTTTATATCCCACATATCAGTGAAGTCATATGGTTCTTGACTTTTTCTGTCTGACTTATTTCACTTAGCATGATAATCTCAAGATCTATCCATGTTTTCGCAAATGGTGCTATTTCATCTTTTCTTATGGCAGTATAGTATTCCATTGTGTATATATACCATATCTTATTTATCCAGTCATCTGTCAAAGGACACTTTGGTTGTTTCCATGTCTTGGCCACCATAAATAAAGCTGCAGTGAACACTGGAGCACATATATCTTTATGGATAAATGTTTTCAGATTTTTTGGGGGGTATATATCTAGGAGAGGGATTGCTGGGTCATATGGTAATTCTATTCTTAATTTTTTGAGGAACCTCCACGCTGCCTTCCATAGTGGCTGCACCAATCTGCATTCCCACCAACAGTGTATGAGGGTTTTGTTTCTTTTCTCCACAGCCTCTCCAACACTTGTTATTATTTGTGTTGTTAATGATAGCCATTCTAACTGGTATCAGGTAATATTTCATTGTGGCTTTTATTTGCATTTCTCTCATGCCTATTTTTAAAACATTTTTTTTATGTAGTCAAATATATTTTTTTATTGCTTTCAGATTTTGAGCCTTTCCCCAAACCAAGGTTAAAGAATTCACTCATGTTGTTTTCTAGTACTTGAATGATTAAGTATTTCACCTTTAGATCCCTGGCCATTTTGAATTGATTCTTGACTATGGTGTGAGGTAAGGGTTTAGTTTTTATCTTTCTCCAAATGTACCATTTGTCCCAGCATCATTTATTAAAAATTCCATCTTTGCCCCTGTGGTTTGTGGTGCCACTTCATAATATACTAAACTTCCATATGTACTTGGTTCTCTTTCTAGGTTTTTAATTCTATTCTGTTAGTCTACTTGTTTAGGCATGGGCCAGTACCACACTGCTTTAGTTAAAAAGGCTTTACAGTATGTTTTAATATCTGATAGGGCTAATGTCCTTCTTAATTTTTAAAATTGTTTTCCTGACTATTTTTAATCTTTCCCATATAAACTTTAGTATTAAGTTGTCTGGCTCCATAAAAAAGCTTGTTGCTCTTTTTACTGGGATTATGATAACTAATAAATTGACTTAGGGACAACTGACATCTCTGTGATGTTCAAGAATAGGAGATGTTTTAATTACAAGGGCTTTATAGAATATTTTATTATCTGGGAAAGCTAGTCCCCACTCAGTTATTTTGCGGTTTTTTTTTTCCTGACTATTGTTGTCAGGATGTATATATATATATATATATATATATATATATATATATATATATATATCGCTTCTTGTCCTTTTGGCGAAGTGTAATTTTTTTATATAAGCTTAAGTATTAACTTGTTTGGCTCCATAAAAAACTTTGTTGGTATTTTTATTGGGATTGTGATAATTAATATATTGATTTAGGGCAAACTGACATGTCCCCCAAGTCTGATCACTTCAAAATAGTTTTGGTTTGAATGATATACACACACATACCACATACCCCAGAATCTAAAAATTCATGCTGAAATTTTTACTGGTGAAAACAACCAGTTTCATTCAATTCAACAAATAGTTACATATTACCTTCTATATGCAAATTTCTGTTATAAAATATATGAAATGAGCAAGCTATGTTCTCTGCCCTCAAAAAGATAACCATCTGAAAGGGGAGCCACAAGCACTTACATAAATGACTACAATGTGCCTGATCTAGCATTTAAACCAGTATATTTGTTGGGTTAGCATCTCTGAGCCACAGAACTATACAGCCCAAATATCCATGTGAGGTGCTCACATATATCTATGGTGATTCATGGTAGAAATGCAATTTGTTTGCTATTGTATATGCTGCATGCTGATTTATTATTCTCCAGGTCACCTGATCACCCCAAAAATTGTCTCTGTAATAGAAAAGGAAGGATTAAGATGAGACCATTTGTTCATGCTGCAAATATTTATTGAGTGCATTCTTTGTGTGAAGAACTGCTCTTGGTGCTGAGATCCCAGTAGATACAAGAAAGATCACATTCTTCCTTGTAGTGATTGCATTCTACAGGCAGAGACAGAAAACGAACATTGAAGGTATTTGAAATATAACAATTTCAAGTAGTGACAGGAGCTATGAGGAAGAGTAAGGTGAGTCATGGAGATAGAGTGAAGTACCATCTCTCCTGGGGAGAAAGCATTTAGGCAGAGACCTGAATGACATGAATAGGTAAGCCACTTGAGGGTCCATGAAGACGGGCCTTCCATGCACATGGGAGAATCTGCACAGCTAGGGACAGACAGCATGGAGGCCCAAATAGCTGGAGGAAAAAGCAGGGAGGGACTGGAACAAAAAGGCTTGAGGCAGGCAGTGCCAGAGATCAAGTAGGGACTTGAGGCAAAAAGGAGTTTGGATTTTGTTATGTGAGAGGGGATGCTTTGGACAGGGGCATGGCATGCATGATCCGTTTATATGTTACATATGGCTGACTGGTTACATGAAGAGACTGGACTGCAGTGAAGGTCGAAAGCGGGAGACTGGTTAGAAGTCACTGTGTTGTTCTTGTGAGAGATGAAGGGGGCTTGGACCAGGGCACAGCTCTGGAGAGGAAAAGAAGTGGAAAAGAGAAGGAATGTGGGAATTTTTTGGAAGTCAAGCTAACAGGACTTGCTGATGAGCCAAATTTGGGAATGAAGGGAAAAAGGGAGCCAAGGATGGTTCTGTGGTTTGGGGCTTGGGCAACTGGCTAAATATCAATAGCATACAATGAAAAGGGGTGACTACTGGAGAAGGAGCAGATTTGAGGCAAAAATCTAGAGATCTATTTTGGATACAACATTTTGAGATACTTGGTTACTTCCCATTAATTTTTAATATGCCCGCATAAGTTATATGTTCCTTTTTTATTCTTCTCTAGTCTCCAATTAGAGTTGTTCCCAGGGAGATGTTTAAGCCAGGTGTAAAAGAAGATATGAGAAATGATCATTTGATCATTTCTGAAGGTCTCAAGCATCCTTCTATAAAAAGGATTAAATCAATATTATTGTTGATAATAAAAGTGGTATGAGTCTAGCTGATTTCAACTGTAATCAAGCAGGAAAGAATCAATGGAGGTTAAACTTGGTTGTTTGCAATGTTTTACATGGTCAGGACCAGAGATGAATTTAAAGTTCTCAACCGGCTCAGGCCAATGGACCATGGGTAACCTGAGAGCAGATACCTTAAGAGATAACCAAGCCTGGGTGTAATCTCTGAATTGGAGTCTCTTAGTCCCAGAACATTTTCTCAGCCTCATAGGCTGGAAAGTGTCACCATGTGGGATACTTGGCACTGCTATTGTTATTTTTGGACACCTCTTTGTTCCCAGAGGGTTTCCCATAATTTGCTAGATGCAGTTGATCATTTAGGTGTTGTTTGTGGCACTCTGATGAATCTATAAGACCAAACACATAGCGTACTGAGACCGTAAATGGGTTAAGACACGTGAAGTACTTTGGGGTGTTCAGGTGTGAAAAGCTCTCAGAAGTATGAATTAATATTGTCTTTACCTTAAAAGTAGCTCTTAAACAAAACAATAAGCAAAATGTGGGTCAAAAAAAGCTGTGAAGGAAAATATTCCTTATAAAAACTTTGGGTTCTTCAGTCAGTTCTTTCCTGGCTAAGTGGCTAAATCCTTGATACTTCATGAATGATGAGGAAGGCTGCAGCGCTAAGTCTTACCAGGTAGATAGAGCGGAATATATATGGCTATTGTGAGCCATAAATTATTTTGCATTTAATGGGAAAAGAATGGTGGAAGTGAGGCAAGTATGAATGATGTACATCTTATGAAACAAATCTGCACATTTTTTTCTAAAAATAAAAAGCCATTTTTTTCTTAGAAGGAAAGTGTATATACGTTTAATACAGAAAATTATCAAAAAGAAAACTTATGTTAACTATACTACTCAGAGATCACCACTCTTAATAAATATTTAGATCCTAGAATTATGTGTATGCATGTATATATGTGTATATATAAATCATCTTTTAAGAATATTGATTTCTACGAGTATATTCTTTAAGAGGACATGATGTGAAAACTGAAATATCAACTTCTAAAGAACTTCAAGTTGTAGTGAAAAGTTGCATATCATGGACATGACAATTACTTGCATTTTATAGCCCACCTTCTGTGCATTAACTTTTTTATCGGTACTATAATAACAGCTATTATTAATATCATTAATAACAATATTAACAATTAATAATTATTATAGAAATATTGGTAACAGGAAAAGGATACGTTGCTGGGAGACATAAGTCTCAGACCCAAGTTATGAGACACAAGGCAATGAAATCTATTAAGCCTCAGTTTCCCCCAGGAAACAATAAAAATCTTGGACTAGATTAATTCTGAGGCCTTTCCAGTGTTAAAATCCTGTCCAAGTCTTGTGTTGGAATATAGGCACTTACGGAGATGCATTTCCTGAGATGCAAAATTTTCCTTTTGAATATTTTTAATAAAATACACCTATTTTTAAGCAAAGAAAAATGGATTACATTTTGAAGACTATTTGAAGGCTTTGAAGATGGGGCCTATTTACAGAGACCAATTTGTTTCTCTGCATTATTTTAGCATGCAACTCTGCTCCATTCCTGAAGCTTCCTAAGTATCTGAGGCTTCGAAAGTGGAGGTGGAGGAAGCCTATTACCATGGAGATAGATGGGAGCAAATGGTCACATCATCAAAAGCAAACTAGAAATGTACAAAGCTTTTGTGATGCTGATCCTTTCTTTTTTTTTTAAGTAAGAGGAAGAAGGAAAAAAGGCACAAATAAAAGGACAGATCTCTCTCATTAAATCCAACACTAATTTAGTAATCAGTGAAATAAAGGTACCCTTGAAAGCCCGCTGCCAGAAAATACAGTACAACAAAGAAGCACAAAAGGTTGCTGGCTGCCAGGTGTAATTTCCAGGTACTCCAAGTGCATTTGGACTCTCTGTTCTCTTAGCTTTTCTTTATAGATTGCCGTCTTCATGGGAGATTCCAACTATCCATTTAGCCACCCTAGTGTGTTATCCAAATATTTAGGAGGAGAAAAATTGCAGGAAAATAACGTTTAATTTTATGGTTCTCCAAAGGAAACTGTTCAAAATTAAGAGGTACAAGAACCTAAGAATGAGTGCAAATTTGTTTTTCTGTTTATTACCTATCACTTTGGATAATCTGGAAATAATATTGACAGTGGCATAAGAGTCAAAGTTGGGGTACGAGTCAACCTTTACATAAAGTAGCTTGTATCAGAATATAGTCACCCTCAATTAGATTGCTCGTATTTATATCACTTTTCTATTAACCCCATCCATTATTTCATTTTACTCTGGCAGAGGCTGCCAAAAGCTTAAAGGTGGGAAAGATTTATACTCAGTTCTTCATAAATACTCAAAAGAAAAAAATGTAAGAATAAATATATAAAAGTTAAAGAACTTAGCCAAGATTCTACCTTGGGCTTTCTGTCTATAAATTATAAACAATAAGTTCATGTTCTTGGGATGTTTTAGAGCTTGACGTGATGTTTTAAAAGTGTTTTGTGCTATTCAGATGGAAAATGCAATTTACATTCTATTTTAAAATGTGAATTATGAGGAAAATTGTCTCTTCTTTCTTATCTTCCTCTCCTTCCCCCTCTTCTTCTTCTTCCTCTTCTGACTTCTCTTTAAGAGAAAAGGTTATTCACAATTATAAAGACATGAATTTTCTTAGTTGATCTATAGATTGAACATGGAACCAAATAAAACACCAAGGTGATTTCTTTTTTAACTTGAGAAAATAATACTAAAATTCATTAGGAAATGGAAATAGGGAATTAGAAAAATTCTGGAGAAAGAATAATGTGAAGTAATTAATACAACCATATATTAAAAAGTATTATAAAGTTACAATAATCAAAATATGTTATCCTAGAGAGGAAATAGATAGCTGAATAGACTAGAGCAGAACAGAATGATGAGAAATAAACCCAAATATATATGTGAATTTAATGTGTGAAAAAGGTAGATGGGTCAAATATATGGGAGGTAAGGAAGAGGAAAGATGCATTCGTCAATAATAGTGATGAATGCACTGGCTAGGAATGAAAAATAAAGTGGGTCCTTTACCATACTCATTTTATCCAAAATATTTCCAGAAGATTCAAAAATTTTATATGTAAAAAAATAAAATTATAATATTAATAGTTCAAATCTTTGGTGATTTTATTATTTGGCAAATAATCTTAGCATACAAAAAAACTTTCTAAGACAACCCTAAAGTCTTAACGGAAGAAAAAAAAATCTCTTTCCAGTAGTATCTCCCACAATTTTACCCGCCGTACTAGCATTACTGTTTGATGTACAAAATATTTGCTGTATCCCTAGATCAGCCAGTTCCTTCCATTTCTGCCCTTCTTATCACAATCTTACTTCAAGATCCAGCTTTAAGCCAATATTTTACCTAGAGCCTTCCCTGACCAGCCCAGCCCACTGCAGTAATTACAATTACTTCCCCATAAGATCATCCAACAATTCACAACTTTGTGTTTACTCTGCAATGGAAGAGATGCCAACGCGTCCACATAGGCTTGGATTTCATCTTCTCTCACCTGACCAGTAATCTCACTCTATAGATTTTTCCCTCTCCCTCTTCCTCTCCCTACCCCCTATTTTCTCCCCCTTCTTCTCCCTCTCTCTCCCCCCATCTTTAATCTCTCTCTTTACTGGCTTCTTTCCATCTCCATTTTAAAATTTTCAAGAGTGTCCAGTTAAAAATGAAGCAAAAAATGTGTGGCACAGTGAAAGTTCTGGTCCCTCTAAGTAAAGTGCTGAGAAGGGAACAAAGAGGAAAAACACCGTGGCAGTGAATTCTAGAGCTTGCAGTTTTCCATGGCCTGTATTAAGCTGGTGGGGTGGGATGGGGTAGCCCCAAACTGAAAGCATGTCAAACATCCATCAACAGTAGAGTGAATAAGTCAAATATGGTTGTATTATAATATAGATAAGTGTATTGTGGGGAGTACCAAACAGAATACTATGACTGGTGAAAATGAATAGACTATAGCTACATGTGATGACATGGATGAATCATATCATCCAGAGAAATGCAGCCTCTGATATTTAGGAGCTAGTCTGATACTATTAGCCACTCACAGATTCACTTTGATGTTTTGGTGAACATAAATAATTTCACACAATGTAACATCAGACAAAGCCACTCTGTGACCACAATAGATCAAGACAAAAACAAGACTATGCTGTAATCACATCTGACCATTGACAAGACATGAATATTATTACTCAAACCATTAAAATGACCAAATATCCTCTTATCTAACTAATATGAGTGACTGCTGCTTCTTTCTCCATGATAGCTTTAGCCTCAGTCTAGTCTTCCTTCCTTTTAGGTGTGGCTAGAATTACCCCGCTTCATAACCAGGAGTATCCAAACCAGAGCAAAGCCCCAATTCTTTAAACTCTCCCCCAAATCACCTAACACAAGTCCAAGTCCTATAATAACTCCAAACACCCTCTTCTGGGATACCCTCTGCTTCCCCAGGTATGCATTCTCCATCACCATAATGAGTGACAAACCCAACTTCCTCACCTGCGGGAGTGTGCCTGTTTGACGGATGGCATTGATGTGTTAAATTGAGTGAAAGAAGCAAGTCCCCTGAAAATATAAACATCCACATAAATGAAGTTAATAAAAGTCCGTATTAATTAAATTGTTTAGGGATGCATTACCACAGTGTTAATAAAACTGTAGAAGTAAAAGCAAGGAAATGATTATGACAGGTTCTTGTGTAGTGTTAGTTCTTAGGGGAAGAAAGGGAGGGGAGGGATTGAGGCATAATCCCGGAGTGGGCAACAGTGACAGGGGCTACTGCAAGAGAGCGTGGGTGAAAGCTCCAGAAACCGGGAGATTGATCTGAGAGCTGTGTGTGTGACATCTCCAGATGTACCTAAGAAGAGGATTCAAGCATTATTACACTTGACAGGGAATGGATTCGAGAGCATGTCTGGTGATAAAGCTTCAGTCTGGACATGGCTTACCTTATTCAAGGATGAGTAAGAACAAAACACAATGGCCTAGGAAAGAATTTTTACAAAATAGGAGAAAAGAAACAACCTCCAGGAAACTCTGGGGAAGAGCTTGCCCCAGGAATTGATCCACTGTAGTATACTGAACAAAATGTCAGGGAACCGATAGCCTTACTCGACCCAAGATGGACTTTTTAAAAGGGAAACGTTATGAGTTATTAAAAGAGGGAAATAATATGAGAAGACATTGGGATGAAATGAAAATGCAACAAGATTTTTTGTAAGGAAAGATTGAAAGAAAGTTAAAATTGAATGCTGGAATAAAAAAAAAACTACATTGGAGGTACAGCAAAATTGGTGCTGTAGTGATGTAGATAGAGGACAAGTTAAATAACGCCCAAAATACAGAGAACAAGACAAGGAGATGACAAAGTTAAGAAGATGGAAACAGAGCATAAGGAACAAAGAAGAGTGAGTCAACTATTCCTTAAGAAGAACCTGGAACAAGTGAAAACACACAATCACCAGACATATGATAGGAGAGAGATTCTGCACTGGAGGGTGGAGAGGAAGACGCATGACACAGCCCCAGGGGACACATGATCAGAATTGTCCAGGTGCTTTTAAATGGCAGAAATGAGCGACTGCTTGCTGGTCAGGTTGTGTCAGAAAAAAATGAAATCAGAACCATTGTAAAGTAGATCCCAGATAAGATAATGAATGAATGAATACATATGTTTAACTAGATCAAAAGTGCTAAACCATGTACCACACTTAGACACATTGGGCCAAAATTTTGGAACCACAGGATTAAGGGGAGGAAATGTTACCACATCCATTTTCTCCCCTTAAAGAAAAACTACCTAAAACAAACAAAAAGATTAGAATTGTCAAGAATTTCTTTCTCTGCCACACAAAATGCTTGTTGACCGTGAAGCAATGCTTACAGAATGCTAAGGAATGAGGTTGAAATACAATAGTACTTAGCTATGTTTTCATTGAGAGAAAGGTAATATAAAGATGTCTTCTATTTGGAAGCACTCCTAGGATGCCTCCTATGTACCCTTTTAAAAAATTACTTAAGTGGACTCTAACAAATTTACAAATTGATAAATCATAGAAACAATTGGTGGTGAGTACCAATTGTTTTGAGTACCAAAATCAATTAAAATTGAGATCCTTTTAATCAGTGGCAAAGTAGATTATTTTTTAACATCCTCACCCTCTATGACAAAATTAATTTCATTAATAATCATTAAATCAAACAAATAATAGTGCTGGCCAGAAAATAAATCTAGACAGTGGAAATAGTTTATTAAATTGTATATATAATTATACCAATAAAAAATTATTATATTACGCAAAAAAAGGTACTATGGATCAATACTTTCTAATTACAATGATGTGGCTTTTTGGCAAGAAGAAAAAAGAAAAAACTTATACTTTTGTACCTATTGGTTGGTCACAGTAATGAAAGATAACATTGCAATTTAATGATAATTACAAAAGACCAACAAATTAAAGACAAGAAGAAATTTCTATTTTAAAGGTAATATTCAAATTCAGTGAAACATATGAACTAAATTTTGATACTTGCCACTCAAAAATATGCAGTTTGCACTGTTTCACTGTTTTATATTTTAAACACCCAAAGTCCAAATCGTCACAAAGCATGACAACTGAAGTTAACTCTTGTTCTGATTCTTTGTCTTTGCAATCACTGTGCTATTATTTATTTCAATTCTACTGTTTAAACACAGGCATTTGAAGTACCATAGGGGTTGGAATTACAAACTGGGCCCTTAAAGGGAGTTGGAACTGTCCTGAACCATTACAAAGTTACCTTCGAAATGAGCCTGTGTTTGCTAATGGGTTAGATGCCCAGTGCACACCTGGAAATCCTCGTAATTAATGTCCATGTAGAATGCAATGTTTACTAAAAGATAGGTAATAAAATGTGCTCCGTTGAAGTTTATATGCATATTATTAAGACTCCGGGACCTCAGCAATTGTTTGGGGTTCAGGCCAAAGTTTTTTCAAGGAGGATTATTTTATTGCTGACTTTGTTGACCTTTGTTGGCACATGGTGATAATTTGTGGAGTTGAGAATGGTCTCTCTTAAAAAGACACTGTTTGAAAAGTTTGGGCTAAGGTCTTGCACTTTGCTTTTACATAGCATTTAATGCTAGATAGATATAGGCATATACATATAGATATACATCTACAAATAGACAGAGATATAGGTAAAGATAGATATGAAGATATAGCTAAACATACACATGGATATAGATATAAAGGAGTAAGATTACTACCAAGTAAAGAGATGGCGGACCACTTTGAATCCCCGGGCCTCCATTCCAGCCCATCTTCTCAAAGATTGAGCACACCACATTGCACAGCCATCTTCACAACTATATTCTAAAACACCCCTGTCATCAGATTCTTCCCAGTATAAGAGGCAACAGTGACATAGAATGGTACTTCATTAAGCAGTACCTCATGACACAGTGAAATATTGTGGGGTCATTGAAAAGAACGAGGTAGACCTTTAGGACTAATAGGGAAAGACAGGCAGGAAAAGATGTGGAGAATGTATTGTGAAACTAACAAAGGGATTTGCAAAGCTGTGGATAGAGGAGACTTCAATTTGTTGGTTTTTTGTTTTTTGTTTTTTTGCGGGGAGGGTCTTTTAGACTATGCATAGAAAAAATTCGAAGGGACTGTACATAGAAGTTACCTTTTTCTCCCTGGGGAGGAGATCATGGGAAAACATTGTACATTTTCCTATATTAGATGCTTATGTAATGTTTTATGCTTTTATACAAAAAATATATTACCTACAAAATGCGATAAAAACTATCTCAATATATATATATATATATATATATATATATATATATATATATATATATTTTTTTTTTTTTTTAATGTGCAACATGTTTTCCAAAACTCACTTTCTGACAAGATCTGGCCTTGTCTTCATAGCATTCCCAGACTTTCAGCTTCAATCAGTCTCCCGCCATGCCATGTTTATTTTCCTCTTCAGGCTTTTACTCCTGTATTCCTTCTGCCTGAAATACCCTTCCCTGAGTCCTTCATTATTCTAAATTCTGCCCATCTGACCTTCAAGGATAGCCCAGACTAAACTCAAGGGTCTCCTTGAAACTCTTCCCCCAGCTCTAAGTTCACTTAGACTCCTACTTTCCTCAACTTTAATAGTAACGCCTTTCATACTTCGGCATGTGTCAGAATCCTCTGGAGAGATTATTACCGCTCCTGTTACCCCACCCCCAGATTCTAATTCAGTAGGACTGGGGTGGCACCCCAAAATTTGCATTTCTAATGATACTCCCAAGTGAGGTGATGCTGCGAGTTGTGGATCACATTTTTAGAGACACTAGTCTAAAACTCAACAATTTAGGGCTCATTATATTTTGTTGCTTCATTCACTTTATAAAACACGTAAGAGTGTCTCATTCATTAGATTGTCAGTTCCTGTGGCTAGACACCTTATGTTACAGTCTTCTATGTCCTCTGCAGTTCGAGATCCAAGAAGTGTTCCTAGGATACCTGTTAACTGAAGCTAGGAGGTTTGCAGGATTTCCCAGTCATTTAGATAGGGGTAAAGATTATGTAAGAATTTGCAGCAGTCTCTTCCACTAGTACCACCTCCAGAAAACTTCCTGGCCCTGCCTCTGAACTTGATTGCTTCTGGAGTCCATGCGTGTAATCATGTGACTTAACATAGGTTAAGGGACAACATATATACTGGCCTCGGGAGGACAATTCCTTTATGGAGCCTCAGATTTTCTGAAAACACAACTTTATAATAGGCTTTCTTTAATTTCTAGACTGTTCCTAAATTAGTGGAATCCTGAGGCTACATGATGCAAGTTGATTATAATAGAACAGTCTGAATTTAGGTGGCCATAACCAAATGTGAAATGCAAGTGTGCAATTGACTTGTAGCTTTATCCTTTAAAAGGAGAAATGGGAATACGTGGACTTGGTCAGCCCACTGTATGAATGCCTGCTCCCACTCAATGTAAGTCAGGTAACTCTCAGGTGGCCCCATATAAACCAGACTGGTGGACTCTTCTCCAGAACAGTCCCAAGCAATGGAACACATATGCAATCCATGCTATTACATTGCATCTGCCGAGGCCCACCCTTCTTTTTCCAACCAGTAGAGAAAATCCCCAGTTTTCTTGGGGACCATAGACAATTAGAATAATCCCAACCACCCATCTCTGTGCCAGTATGTCTGGAGGGCTGAGAATCTCAATCCTGGACTCTCTTCTTGGCTATACACCCCATTTTCTTTCCCACTGTGTCTTGAGAAGAAGGAGGCATCATTAAAGCTGTGTGTGTTTATTTGTGAATCTATATTATTGCATAAAGCCCCACTCATTAGGAAATAAGAACGTGTGTTTAGTTCTACCCCTGTACTATAAAATTAGTCTTTCATCCCATAGGAAATGAGACCTGGCCCTTTATACTGATACAGGAAAATATAGGACATAGGTAGTTCCCAAATATAGTGGTCATGGGGACCTCTCAGGGAATATTCTTTGGTTGAAAAATGGAAAATGGGCATGAAGGAGTGGCGTACAGTACTTTGAATTGCTATCTACAGCATGACAGATATTTACTAAGCACTCAGTCACAGATATTGTCCTGGGCACTGAGGATAGAATGACACACAAAAACAGACATAGTTATGGCTTATGGAGCTTATCGTTATTGTCATGACACTTACAATCTCATGAGAAAGTAGTTATTAATATAAAACCATTCAAACAAACATAAGTTTAATCACAGCATTGCTGTGAAGGAGGAGTATCTGTTGCTATAAATGCAGAAAATACAAGTCATCAACCTAGAAAGGGCACTAAGGAAAAGCTTTCTTTAAGATCTGACTCGAGCTGAGAGCTGAAGGATGAGTGGGCACTATGAGGACAAAAAGTGTTTCAGGTAAGAGGACGTGCAAAGGCCCTGGGACAGGAATGAGCATGACATGTTCATTCACTGAAAAAAGCCGCCGTGGCTGGTCCAGTTGGAAGGAGCATGATGCAAGAAGCCAGACCATTTCTGGGTCTCATTAATGATACTAAATATTCTTATGGATAATAGGAAGCCATTGAAATGTTTAATTAGATTTCTGTTTTGAAAGAGTCACTCTGGCTGTTGTAGGGAGAATGGATTGGGTGGGTGAGAGGGCAATAGTGCTGTTGAGAGTGGTCATGGGGACCATTGCAATCATCTGGAGGACAGAAGATGGAAGCTTGGTCTAGAGTTAGAGCAGGAGAAATGAGAAGTGGACAGCTTGGGCCACTTCCCTGCCAAAACTAGTAACACATGAGAGTGCCCTGGGTGTTTGAGGCCTTCGTTATAAAGCTGGCTGATTATAATACAACAGTTTGAATTCAAGTGGCCATTCTAAGTTTGAAATGTAAGTGTGTGATTGACTTCTAGATTCGTATTCTAAAAGGAATAATGGGACAGGCGATTTTTCTAGAAAAGCAGACCACTGGAAAATGAATAGGAACAGCAAGCTAAAGGAGAAATTGCCCGGGAGTGTCATTCTGCTTTATTACCACTGAGTGATGCTGTTTCCAATAAGTTCCCCTGCAAACGGAGGGCCAAGGACTAGTGAGAAGAAGAGAGTGAGGGAGAGTGCTGGGAGGGAGTGCGGGGGAGGAATCACCTTAGAATAGGAGAAAAAGACAAAGATGTTTCCTAATTTTGAAAACCTGAGTTCTAAGCAGCAGGGGGCCACACCAAGTTTTTGTGAAGGTCATTTTGCTGTATGGTAACTTCTGGCTTTACTGTCAGTATCTCTAAAGACAGTCCCCAGAAATAAAGGGGCCAAGAAGGGGCTTTTTTACAACCATTAGTGTGCCCCCTCCCCCACAGTCCCATTAGTGGGCCTTATTAAACCAAGTCAGACAAAGAGCAAAGATGCCCTAGTTAATGGAGAGTCTCAGATAATTACTCTGCTCAGCCGCTTCTTTTAGGGTCTGAATGGCCTTTAAATAATATTTCCCTTGCTGTGGTCGCAGACAATGACCTAGCAGTCTGCTTTAAGCGTTGCCAATCCCATTAGCTGAAGAATAGCAAACTCTGTGTGTCTGTGTACCCGATGAGTGTGTGTGTGTGTGTGTGTGTGTGTGGAGGGGCTCAGCTTATTGTAGAGATCAGATTTAAATGTTGCTTTCTTCCTTTTATTCTTCCTTCATAAACTCATCCCTCCTAGGAATCTGTGGGGGTTCAGAATGAGCCACCCCAAGATGTACCTCAGTGGTATGCAGATTACTTTGAGCTAAAGGCAATTTTAGCTTCAGGCTCAAGAGAAACTTCTGCCCTTTACTACCTAGAAGAACTTGACTCAGGGGCCTTGCCCATAATAAAAGATTATCAGAGATCATTTCTTTTGACTTACCTATAGGGCAGAGCAAACTTCTAATTACCAAACACCTGTTCTTACCATCCTGCAATGACGCTTGAAGCCCCCAAAGTGCATTACCTCATCCCTAGCTAAAAGATGTCATATCCCTCAATCCCCCTGTCTATCCTTGAACCTATCCTGCATGTGGGATCTCTGACTCTTTCATGTACATGGGGTTCCCATACACATGTAGTATTAAATTTGGTTATTTTCTCTTGTTAATCTGTCTCATGCCTATTTGATTATTAGACCAGCCAGAAGAACATTGAGGGTAAAGGAAAGTTTATTCCTCCCCCATAAATCAAAGGCACCACTGTGTCTATTGGGTCATCTATTGGGTGAAAATCTCTTCCTGAAAATGGCAGGGGACCCCCTCAAATGCTTGAAGATAATGCTTCGCATTGTTATTTACTAAAGCATTTCTCTGCAGGATGTGATTTTAAACATATCCCTTCTCTCTAAGAACTTTAAGGCCTAAATCATAATAATGCAAAGAATATAAAGTCACCCCAACACATGTCTACTGGTCAGAGCTGAAAAATGTGAAGTTTTATAGCTGTGGAAGAAAAAGAATAGGGGACAAAACTAATAGGAGGAACACTGAAATCCTTGGAATATTTTTCTTGGTGGCCTTCTCTCCTGATGCTTGCAACTCTTTTTTTCAATTCCTGATAATTAGACTATGTAGTTATATTTAAAGACTAGTTATATCCTGGACTGAGAATGTAGGAACAGAGCAAACTAATTTATTCAGGAAGGGTCAGATTCCCAACATGATAGTATGAATAAGTTCTATCATGAGCAACTGTGTAATAAAAATGTGTAAAACAACATCAGAAACACGATAGCAAATTATATCTGGCCAAAACCTGCTCTTGCCCACCTTTGTCTGAAGGAATTTTTCGGGGGTTCCAGAATGGTCTGACGCCACAATTTTTGTCAAAATGAGTATGAAAACAGGTTAGCATAAGGAAGTGGGATGACTCCAGTTACACAAATACAGGGAGTGAGTTATGTGCAGCTCAGTGAGTCTCACAAAGCAACTCCCAACACACACACACACACACACACACACACACACACACACACGACAACTCCTGGGAAGAATGATTATGCTACAGCATAAAAAGAGCCTTTTTGTGGTTCTGAGTTCTAGAAAGACACCATAGGCAAGGAAATATTCTCCTTCGGAAAACTAAGAGAATGTTCCATTCCGTTCTCACTCCCTTTAGTTTTGATCTGCCTTTCATTTCAATGATGGTGAACCGCTTTGCATAGGGCTCCTTCGGTATCATTTAAGTGTCTGAAGTTATTTATTTTCAAAAGCATAAACTTACAAACACTTATCTGAGTGATGTTGGTTTCTTGTTTCGGCACATTAACAACCTATCTGTTGGGTAACAGCTTCATTTGCATAATAATTAGTGAAAATGTGTGAAATAAGAACTCATCCTGCAGAAGCTAAAGAACTCACAGTTTTGGTCATTGGGCTCTTTTGCATCGGTGTGAAAGTTCATTATAGAGCATGTAAAAAAGGAAAAGGACATCCAGCTTTTAGGGACCTTGGGTTAAACTTTTTATTTTTTTAAAAAAACCTTTTTAAAATTCACTCTTGACGACCAAACTTAATTCTGGTGTCTCAATGGTCTTCGACATTGCAAATATAATTGTTGTTCATTAGATCTTACTATGGGCCATCGTGGTGCTCAGTGCTATAAGAAATAATAACTATAGTAAGTAAAATTCATGCTCCTAGGCTTTGTGGCTAGGATGATAATGGAGGCACTGATCCCTAATCCAAAGCCTCCCTTATGACGTGATTATTTTACCATAATTCCATATGTACTAAAGATGGAATATTGCTTTAAAAGAATTGATCCTCCATAAGAACTTCTAAGTGCTGCCCTTAGATCTGGGCAACTGGGCTGCTGACCGAGGCTCTTTGAGGGGGCTGATCCAGCAGCCAATGTGTCCTCATAGGCCTGAGGAGAGCCTACAGCTGGGGAAGCAGTAGATGAAGTTAGGACAAAACAGCTGAGGTGTCTACATGCACATGGGTGTGGCCTTGTGATGTAGGACAGGGTTTGGACTGGGAAGCTGAGGGGTTTCCTTTGTTTTCTGGCCCTTGTAAATATCAGGATGTGCCTGCTCAGTTCCTGTGAAATGACACTTTTTCTTTTTTATTTATACATATCTATGTATTAACACTACTTTGCAATGTAGTGTCTTCCCATTTAGCTCCATGCAATAACTTAATCCAACACTTTGAGGTAGATCATATTATTACATTATTATCATCATCACCATCCCTATTTTACCCATGGGAAAGTTGAGGCACAAAGAAGTCATTTTTTTCAAGGCCTGAAAACTGGTAAGTTCTAACTGCAAGACAATGCAGCTTCTATTCCATCTCCTCTGCTTTTACACGTCAATTCTACTTACTCTCGAGGCAGGCTCAAACCCTTGCTTTTTTGTAGAGACCCATCTGAGCAGCTTTATCAGCCCTCCAGTTTTCTGAAATTCTGGAGTTTTTCTTGCCTTCAGTCCTCAGGATATTTACAGTTTGGGACAGCTGGAAATCTTTTCATATGTTTATATATTAGCTCTACCATATAAAGGTGAAAGATGACTAGACTCTTGACTGACAGTTGAGTGGGAAGGTGAGTGATTTTCCAGGACAAGTATGGTGAACTCTGTGATGGGCTGCCCAGATGCCCCATCAAAATAGGACTTGTTGCCCTAGTTGCTGGGAATACTTTCAGTAGATTGCCTTTGGCCATCAGCCCCTTCAGGGATTATATCAACAGCAGAGAGACACCTTGCCCAAGGCCATGCCCCCACCCCCTCCCAGAGTGGCCCACATCCGTTGACTGGTGGATGTGGGAGTGTGAAGACCTGGTCAGTGCTGTGCTGACTCTTGGGGCATGACTGTGAGTCATGTGCACATTGTCAACTTCCTGTTCAGTGACACAACATCCAGAGCTTGAAATCAGGTACGATGTGGTATTTATACCATGGAAACTGGCAAACACTAACAAATCAGAGCTTTTATTTTTTTCTAAGAGTCAATTTGCCCACACATTATTGTTCTTGGCCCAATACAGGACTACCCCGAATCCTCTGAAGGGCCATTCTGCCACGGAGGTCTACATGGGTGTTAAAAACAAGACAGCAGGCCCCAAACAGAGTTATTAGGCTAAACTCCAAGCCACCAAATCGAGACTTAATACTTAATTACAGTTTCAACTTTTCTAGAAATGGAATCTTAAACTAGTCAATCAAGATTTACCCAGTGACACTAGGGAGGTCATCTGCCTGATAGACTCTTGCTGTCCCATAAAGGGAAGTGACCTTGCTACAACCAGTCTACTTATTGAGTTCCTTATACCTGATCCTCTCTGCCTTTAAAAAGTCTTTCATTTTGTACAGCTCCTTGGAGCTCCTTTTTATCCACTAGGTGGAATGCTGCCCAATTCATGAATTGTTGAATCAAGCCAATAAGATCTTTAACATTTACTCAGTTGAATTTTGTTTTTTAACGTGGGACTGGTGGCCGAGGTTGCTGTTGGGCCTCACTGCTGTACCTTTCCCTCTACCCAATTCTGCTCCCGTCCCCTCTCATACACACATGCTGATCCCAAGGGGACTCCTTGGATGCTGAACTCTCTCTCACTGTTGGCCTCCTCAGGAACTCAACCTGAAACAACTCTTAATGCGATTAAAGTTTACCTACAATTTACAAGTTGCTTAGGCATTTTATTAGGAATGCTAGGACCTTCCCAGAAGAAAGTTGAGAATATAGCATACAAAAAGTTTCTCTCCCACTTCAAGACTGAGACAGTTTTCCTTGTATAAGGTTTTAACTTTCTGGACCATTCTCTCAACAGGTATGCTTTTAGTGGAGGCCCCTGCTTAGTAGTAACTGTTATACAAGCCATCATTAATTCTTGAATCTCTTACCTACAGAACAATAAATCCCTGTAGTACATGCTTATTGAATGACTAAAACAACCACGTTCAAATTGCCCAACTAAAGATTTTCTGTAAGTGTCTTTTTTTTTTTTAGGAGGGCGCGGCTCACAGTGGCCCATGTGGGGATCCAGCAACCATGGTGTTATCAGCACCACGCTCTAACCAACTGAGCTTACCAGCCAGATCTTACCAGATCATTTATTCTTGATCTTTCTGGTTAAAAAAGTCATAGTATGTGGTGGTAGTGTGGGAAATTATTGAATATTTTGCTTTGCTAAAGGCTTTTCTCTCTCTTTTTTTCTGGGTGTAGGAGTGATAGTCAAAAGACTTAAACACGTGCATGACCTGACTATGAACTAATCAGAAAGAATTCTGGTCCTAATGCAAGAGCAGGGTCCTGTAGATACCCTCCCAGCAAGACAGAGTCAGGTATTAATCCTTTGGGTGCTGGATCTTAACAATGGGTGAGGCAGGAGTTCCTTGGAAAGAGACTTAGGACAAAGGAACAGAAACTAGTTACCAACCTGTATTGAACTGTCTTAATATTTTAACAAGTGTACGGCCTTCTGGGTGCCTACAGCTGAAGAGCGGTTTCATTTGTACTTTCAACAGGTGACTCCATTTACGACTTTACTATTCTACATCTCAAATACTTTTAACTTACTTAAGGAGACCAACAAATTATATTGCTCTCTCTACGAATACATAGATGAATGAATATCTGAATCATCTTTACTTGGGAATATTTGGGGAGATGGAGTGAGTGATACTTGGCTTGTAAATGTTAAGCTATAAATAGCACCAATTTTTTTCTGATGAAGTTTAAACATTTTTTTTTTGATGAGACTTTTATTTTATTTCTTGGCAGACAGCATTGCTTTGTTGAATCCTGGATTGACCATTACTTTAGTAAATGAAGGCTAAAAGGGAAAAAAAATTAATGAAGGAATGTAATAATAAAATCTCTTTACATGTCATTTGGCATTTCATTTTGTTTTAATGCACATTTATTGTGATCATTTACTAGGAACCATAGTTAGTGTTGTGGAAAATGCATAGATGAAAAAGACAAGGTCTCTGCCCTTTGGGGGATGCAGAAAGAGATATACTGGGGAGCCTAAAGCAGAGCAATGGGTAAGGAAGAGTATTCAGGAGTGGTAAAAAATGTGTCTGGATTATAGAGTAGGAGGAAAGCAGTAAGTGGGAGATAAGTCTGGAAAGGTGGAATGTTAGTCAAGATGCTTTCTGTTGTAAGTGACAGAAAACAACACAAACTACCTTAAGTAAGCGGATTTAATTGGTAGTGTAACTCTTAGATCTGAGAGGTGTAAATAGATAGGTGGCCCTATTGATCTGGGGGTAATCTTAATGGGTCAGTGTAGGTTCATTTACTGTAACAAATGTATCACCATGGTGCATAATGGTGATAGAGGGGGAGGCTGTACATGTGTGGGAGCAAGGGGTAGTGGGAACTCTATACATTCTGCTCAATTTTGCTGTGAATCTAAAACTACTCTATGAAATTAGAGTCCATTAAAAAAAAAACGATGGTAGGGCTGCTGTTAGCCTTTTGAATGGACGCATGAACTTAAATATTTTCAGTTTAGAGGATAAAAATGTCCCCTGCTGACCACATGGAGGCCTGTGAGCCAGCAGCTGCCCAGCTGAGATTGTTCTCAGCCTTTGACTTTTTATCTCTTTTCTAGTATCACTTTCTTGGTTCTATGCCGAAGATCTGTATTAGTGGTAGTGAGTAAATTCACTTACTCTGCAAATGTGGCTTTTTAATGCATTTTTATGTGCCAGACACTTTTCTTAATGTACGGTGGAAAAACAATGTCAAAGCATGAGCTCTGCCCTCAAACTTCATAGACGTATAGTTTTTCTCAAAGGGTGGTCCACTGATCACTGATAAGAAAAAAATTATGAGATGTCCTAAATTAAATTACATCAGGCTGGAGGGTGGGAGGAAGAGACAAGGCAACTTAATCAGTTAGCAGCCTGGGGCTGCACTAACAAAACACTACCTACATTCCTGAATGTATATTGAAACTGTGAATCAACTTCCAGGCAGCTATTTTAGCAATTATCTAGAAAGAATAACCGACCACCAGATGCCACCCATCTTGCTTACTCATGTACTTTCCAGATTATTGCTCACCGCTTATCCAGAGACAAATAATTCTACCTTATGGACTATTCACTTATCCCAGAACATGCTTCACCTTTTCCTGCCCCCTTATCTATAGACAATGTAAATTCTTTCAAAACAACTTACATCTTTCTTCCCCAAATTCATTGTATACAAGAGACCTGTCAACCTCAGGACGGTGGACATGTTTGTCTTCTCCATCTAGCCCTGCTGCTGATGGTTTAGACTGCATGCCTCAGTACCTGGTCCTTTCTCTGGCTAGTACATAGCTCAATAAACCCTTTCTTTCAGGACAGCTTTTGGTCTTGAAGGTTTTTGTTTAACATCACCTATATTGATAGCATTTTAAGGCACTTGTTAAAATCACAGAATTCAGTACTCTATTGTAGACCTTCAGAATAAAAACCTGTGCGTGTGTGACCCAGGAATTTGCATTTGTAACAAACATCCAAGACCCGTAACACTCAAAATATGGTAGCACCTGAGAGTTCATTAAGAAGCACCACCACAGACCTCCTGAATCATAGTCTGCATTTTAATGAGATCCCCACACATTCAAATTTGAGAAGCACTGTTCTAGGAGATTCTGTTACATACTGAAGTTTGAGAATCACTGGTCTGGAAGATGAGCATATAGATGAATTTGGTACAGTGTGATGAATGCATTTCATCACAAGTTTTTGTTTAACATGGGGCGAGGCAAGATGGGGTCTCTAAAGAGGCCCCAGGTCACTCGCCAGTATTTGTGTAGCTTGGAATCCGAACGAGGGTTGAAGACTACCCCTCAAAACCATCCCCTTTCAACCTGCAGCCTGCAACATGAAAGGGCAGTGAAATTGATTTTCATTGCAACTCAAACCTGAAATGAGAAGCAATCTCCAGGTTCCAATAGTTCTATTTTCAGAAATCTTATCTGAGTAATTCTCTTAGACAAGGGAGCTGCTAAAAAGGGGTCCCTGGTACATTCCAAGTGAAATTTTCCAATTGCAAACATCATCTGGGCATTGGGAAGAGCAATGAGGAGACTGCGGCACACGCCATTGTTTGCACAATGTGTATAGTAAAAAATGTGTACAAGAAAACAAGAGATAACGTGGCTTGGTGGGTGCGGTCAGAAGGCCCTGCCTAGTCGCTGAGTCCTCCGGCTGGGAAGGCATCTTCACGGCCTGGAACCTTGTGTGTGTGGGCCTCGCTTCCCGGGCTACTGTGGGGAAGCATTTAAGTGTGGGACCGCGAGAAGCGCTTGTAAACAGAGAGCCGGGCGGAGAAGGTCTGCGGCCAGACGGGCTGTCAGCGTGAGGCGGGCGGGTTCCCGGAGCCGAGCCCCCGCCGGGAGTAGACGGCAGGCCTCGCAGGGGAAAGGGAAGACGCAGCCGCAGCCAGGTGAGCATCTGCCTGCGTCTGTGCTGCCTGGCCGACCACTGGGGGAAGGCTTTGGGGATGACAGCTTTGTCAATATCCGAGACGCTCCCTGGGGTAGCGGTGAATTTGCTGTTTCGTCCATGCTCTTTTTTTTTTTTTTTTTTTTAATTTCATTCTGGAGACTGCACTACGGTGCAGTGGATCATGGGTGAGGGGAGATTGCATGATGCCTGGTCTGCGTATTTTGTAGGAATCAGGTCTCTCAGTAGAAAGCAGTGGACGGCGCTGATGCTGTTCTGCGCGTTGCTTTGATCACCCCCATCCTCCCGGCTCCGGCTTCCTCCCCCGGGTCCTAGAAACCACACCTCGGCAGAGCTGTTCCCAGCCAGCGGAGCTTGCAAACAAACAAGCATTGTTCCTTCTGTTGCCCCCGCTCGTTTTTAATGTACAGGGAATGACCCAGTGTGACTGATGACACGCACGGTTGGCTCTTCTAGTCATGGGAGGGTCACTGCGCTTAAAACAATCAGGATAAGGAAATTTCTGAGCCGCTGCTCCCATAAAATGTTACTACGGAGACACACAAATGAAAGACAAATTAAGACCGATCCAGATGTATAGCTTGCGAAATAGCACCGATTGGAATTGACCAGGTTAAGCTGAGATTGAGCTATGCTGTTGTCAGCGTGGAAGTTTTTTCCTCCTTGGAAAAGAGAAACACCTGGGTTGTTGTTTTTTTTTTCTATATGTCTTTACTCTTTAAATCCTCACAATATTCTTATGATCCTTATCATTATTACCCCCGGTTATATATGCAGAAACTGAGACATAGCAAGATTAAGGAACTTGCCCAAGGTAGACTTTTTTTCTTTAATACTTTAATGTTAGTAGTCACAGTGAATTGTGATTTGTATTCATTCGTAAGATATTTTGTTATTAAGTACCACAGATAAATTTTAATTGGTGTACCTAAAATGAAATACAAGACAGTTTTTTTTTCCCCATTAACTCCATGAAGATGCCTTCCTGCCATAATTGGCTTAAAAGGTCAGTAGATTTGTGTCACCTTGGTTATATAGTCTAACTTTTAGTCAGGAGAAGAATATTAGGTTAAATTGCACATAGAGAATTGTTTTATTTATTAATGTATTTTTTTGGAAGGAAAACACTCGAGAAGTGTTTTAAAATCATGCACATCAAGGAAATGCTATTAATGCCTGATGAGTTTATCTTTACAATAAATATTTTTACAGTTCATAGCAAGAACTATAAAGCCAGACTGGGTTTGAATTTCTTCTTGGCCATTTCCTGTGGCATAACCTTGGAAAGTTTACTTGCTATGATCCTTAATCTGTAGAATGCGGATAATAACAGTAGTGATCTCATAGGTTGGTTGTGAGGATTAAATGAGTTAATATTTTTAAAGTGCTTAGACAATGAATGTAGTAATTGCTGTCTATGTGCATTTTTGTTAATAAATACATAAAATAAAAATATACCAGTGTTGAAGGTAAAGTGGCAGTTGCCAGCAGCTGTGGGGAAGGGCAAAATGGACAGTGGTTAAATGGGTATAGAGTTTTGCAAGATGAAGACTGCTAGAGATTGGTTGCATAAATAGTGTGAATGTACTTAATGGCACTGAACTGTACACTTAAACAATGGTTAAGATCGTCAATTTTCTATAATGTGTATTTTCCCACAATTAAAAATTTTAAAAAGTATTGGTGTTAGTATTCAGAAGTTACGTATTCAGAATCTTTATTAGCACACATATTCAGAATCTTTATTAGCACACGTATTCAGAATCTTTATTAGCACACAACAGCCCCATCCATAGTTCCTTTTGCCTCTGTGAATATGCAACTTGTGGCATTCATCAGTAAGATTCATTTATGTGGTAAATTCATGCAAGAATTCATTCGAGACATCATAAAGAGCACAAACAAATTATAAGAACACCTAAGAGTCTATGGCAAGCACAATTCTAAAAATGCCCCTACACGAAGATTGCATGCCCTTATCCCTGGAACCTGTAAACATGATGAAATATCCCTTGATTATATTATGAGATGACAGAGTTAAATTTAAGATGGGGGGAATTATCTGGGTTGGCCTCATCTAATCACAAGAGCCCATAAAAGTGGGGCTTTCAGAGAGATTTGATGCCTGAGAAGGTTTCAGCAATGGGCTGTTGCTGTTTTGAAGATGGAAGGGACACTTAGAAGGAATGGGGGCAACCTTGAGAAATGATGGAGGCCTAGAGTCACTGAGGTGGCCCCTCTTGGAAACTGGAACCTTAGACCTAGGGCACAGGGAACTGAATCTGCCAACAAACTGAATGAGCTTAGAACTGAATTCTTTAGCAGCCTTTAGTTAAGAGCCCTGCCTGGCCCACGCCTTGATTTTAACCTTGTCAAAGAGACACTGAGCAGAGAACCCAGCCAATCCTACCCAGACTCAGACCTTCAGAATTGTGAAATACAAAATGGGTGTTGCTGAGTTTGTGGAAATGTTATGTAGCAATAGAAAATGAATACAGACTCCAACAGAAAAATAGGCAAAAGACAGGAACAGACTAAACATAGAAGAGAAAATGAAATGGCTAATAGACATAGTAAAATGCATTCTCTTACCATTAATCAAAGAAATGAAATTGAAGCAACAGCAAGGTATCATTTTTCCTGCTCTCAAATTTACATAGATTTAAAAAAATTATAACATCAGTTAGTGTGCAGTGGAGAAGACACTCTCAGATGTTGTGAGGGGTATGCAAATATTACAACCTTTCTGAAAAGCTCGTTTGCTGAATGTATGAAAAGAAATCTCACTAATGCTCCTACCCCTTGATCCAGTAATTCCACTTCTAGCAATTTACCCAAAGGAACTTATGAGAAACATTTTAAAGTTAATGTTCACAAATGCTTAAAATGGTTTTGGTTGGAAAAGTCAAATATTGGCAATAATCTAAATGCCCAAGAACAGGGGACAGTTTAAATACATTATGGTATCATAAAATGATAAGGTGTGATACAGACAAAAGGATATTTATGAAGAATTTTTAACTGTGGAAAGATGTTTACCAATTATTGCTAAGTGGGGGAAAAATAGAATAGAGAACTGTATTTGCAGTATGTTCTCAATGTTTAAAAAAGCTCAGAAAGATCTACTTACATAGGAAAGGGGCCAAAAGGGCCAAAATGGGGCAGTGATTTTTTTCCCCATTGGAGGGTGAATAAGCATTGTTTATTTTCCCTTTTATACTTTTCTGTATTTTCAAAATGTTGAACAATGAACATGTAGTAGTCATTGATAATCACAATGGTCAATAAACATTATTTTGAAAGCTGTTAAGTCTGCACAATGGGGACTTAACAGTGTGCAGTCAAATAATGAATCTAAAACATCGTCCAGTCAAATAATGGAGAAAACAAAAATCCATAAATATGTTAAATATGTGGCAGAAAGTGATTTTTAAAAGGAAAATTCTGAGATAGGAAATGATAAATATTGTTGGAAAGGTTGAGAATAAAGTTGGATAACTTGTTTCTCGATGGGGTAGTCAGTGAAAGCTTTGTGGTAGAAGGAACGCTGAATGGCATCCTTAGATAATAGAAAAAGAAGGCACATGGTTGAATTTTTATTAAAAGTCTTTCTTTTCTTATAGATTGATAGAATTTAGGCTTTGGGCTGTAGACCTAGGTTAATTATACAAGTGGAAAATAAAAAACTATGTATGATGAATATGCAGCCATTGGCAAAAACAAAACAAAATAAACACAAACAAAAAACCCTGCATGTTATGACTAGGAAAACCAAGCTGTACTAGGCCAGTAACATCTGCATTAAAAAACATCCAAAGCTAATATTTATTGAATATTTATCAGAAACTTGATATACTCTGTTATGCTCAGTTTAATCTTGTGTGTAGCCTAGTACTTGAAGTCAAGTCATACATTTACATATTAAGAAGCAGGCGGGTAGATGGTGCTACTTTAATTACTAGTTTCAGAAGACCTGATTTTAATAGAAACCTGGAAAGTTGTTAGATCATTTTGAGCGGACTTTTTTTTTTAACATACTTCATCCTTAGACTGTTTCCAGGAGCACGAGACCACTGCTACTCCTTCATTTATTTCACTGGCTCCTTTTCCTATTTTCACTTTACCCTGTGCTCTCACACCTATAGAAAAGCACGGAAAGTATGTGTTGCCTCGTTGGCTGCTAGCCAAAGGTGGTTTTCTTCCAAGAGAAATGTTAACCCCTTAAAAGAAACCATATGGAGGGATATCTAGCAAGGAATTGCTTTTTTCATTTCCTTTTTCTTTTAGAATGGATTTTGTATTTGGTTCATAAATAGGCAAATTGTACTCTAGCCTGGAGTTTCTGGTGTAAGCTAAATCAGAGGACTCAGTAGTGAGTGATAATGTGATAAAAATGACCACTAGTAATAAATTCCATGCATTGTCGGCTGTATTTCATCGGCTACTGTAGATATTACTAGACAGACAATAAAGAGCCCACATAATTTACCTTCACACTAACAATAAGGTAAGAACTTTATTTGGTCTGTGAGTGTAATTAATCTTGATGACAACATGAGTTATAAGCAAACACCAAAGTCAAAATATAGAGGCCATTGCATTGAGATGTCAGGCATGCTATTTTCATTAACATTCTGTTTGTTTTTCAGATACTCATTAACTGTTAATTTGAGATACGTGTTTCAGATTGGATTTCCCAGTTATATGCCACATTTATGAGTGTGGTAGAGATTTTTTTGTTCAGTTATCTTGATTAGTGTAACCAGTTTATAATTCAGTACAAACTAAAGCTGCCCTGTTCTGCCTTATCCAGTTTAATTTTGGACATTTATCTAACTGGGAAATTGCTAAATATCCACTTCACCTGGTAGTCTGTAGATGTGATTACGAATTTAGATTTAAAGTTACAGAACAGAGAACAATATTACAGGTTAGAAAATGTCAGAAATGTAACCAGCAGTTTTTATGCTCCAGGAAATTAGCTAAAGGATCTCCCATGTTTTCTTGACCCATTTTTTTATTAGCACTTTAACTTTTCCAGAACAACTTCTCTTCCACCCTTAGGGATTCATTGATTAAACAAGTAGATCTTGTAGAGGCAGGATCAGTATGACTTGCTGATTTGAAGTGATTGTGGGTGAGGAAGCCAGAACAGCCAAGAATGATGTTTATCTTTCCTGCGCGGATGACATCCTTCACTGTATGGAGAATGCCAGGAAGAGGGGCAGGTTGAGAGGAAGATGAGGAGTTCGGATTTGTGCCTGTTACAAGTTAGGGAACATCCAAAAAGCAGTTGCGTAGGTTAGTCTAGAGCTCAGGGGAACAGTCTGTTACTTACCCACCACGTGGATTGTAGCTGAAACCACAGGAATGAAGATCACTCAGGCAGAGAGTTATGGGGGAAATGGAGGAATATGCCTACATTTATGATATGCGCATAGGAAGGGGAGCCTCTAGAGGGGCCTGAAAGGGGCATTTAGAGATAAAAGAGAAATACCAAAAAGATTGCATCAGGGAATTCATGAGAGCAATGGAAAGAGTGGGTGTTCCATAGGTCTGATACTGAGAGGTCAGTCAGGTGGGGAGTGAAAAGTCTCCTGGGTTTAGCAACAAGGAAATTGATGGTGACCTCTGCCTGTGCAGTTTCAGCTGGGGCAGAAGCAGGTTGCTTCTGTGGGGAGAGTGAATGGGTGGTGAGAGATGGAATCAGGAAGCACAACGAACAAATTTCTTCAAGAAACTTGGATGAAAAAGGGAGGAGGGAGAAACAGCCTAGCTGTCGAAGAACTTAGGGGGTCAAGGAAAGGTTTTACTTGTTTATTTTTTTCTTCTTGGAGAAGAGATACTCCTTTTGAATCATCCCGCATCTTCACTACCGAATCCCTTCACTCCAAGACGAGCAGAAAAGCTGATACGTAGCAAGAGCTCATGCTGCCTTGAACAGTACAGGCGGAACCCTTGAGTACATGAAAACCTTATCTCGGAGTTTCTTAAACTAATTGCTGTCACCACTCTCTCCACCAGTTTGTTGGTTTATAATGGGAGAAGATGAAAGAGAATGTGGTGGGTGACCCTTCCTCTGGTCTCATACGATGATGACTCCTATTGGCATCCTGTACCCTGCTTTGGAGTTTACGAAGTACTACATTATGTCATTTAATTTACACTCCAAAATAACTTTTGAAAGAGGTAGGACAGGTATCCTTATTTGACCTACATCGAAGTAACTGAAATGCAGGTTCCGATGCCCAGAATTTCAGGTCTGCTAGTAGTGCGTGGAAGGTTCAAAGTCAGGTCTTCTAGTTCCAGATCTTGTGATCCAGAAGTAATTGCCCTTCACTGAAAGGTTAGGTGTGATGTCTATATTTTCACTGTACTGTGGTCATATGAAACCCTGGGTGTATCTCATCTTTTAATACATTTAAGAAATACAGCTGAAGGTTGTGGGCCAACTTTATTTTGTTTGAACCCCACATGCATCGATATTTGTCTCCCCATCACCCCTACACAAAAAGTTAAGTTGGTTTTAGAAGGAGGCAATTTATTTGGACATGCCTTAATAGTTAAAATGTATTGGAATTATCTATAGTCACATCTAATTTGAAAATACTTCTTTTAATTCTTTCCACACAAACACTTATTTCCAGGTTTCTTTTCTAAAGCAAACATTTTTACAAGTGTTTCTATTTATTGGCTAAATGAAAAATGATGTCTTAGGGAAACATTAGTAAAAGGTTTGGGCAATTAGGACTATATAAACATTTGCAAAAGCACTTGTTTGGCCTAAACGAAGTCACAGTTATTATACCCTTGCAGACATTCCAAGTATTGTGTCCAAGGTCACTAAGGGAATTGAGGTTAGCTATTTAGTTAGAGAACAGCCTTTTATCCTGCTTGTTCAGGGAACTCTCATCCTCCATTCCCTTAGAGAACTTACAATGACACAGAAGTATTACAGAGGTGATTTTTTTTTTTTTTGGTAAATCAAATATAAACTATTTCCCTGGGTGTAAAGATGATATTTAGCAATTAACTTTCCAACTTGTGGGATTAATAAACAGAAAGATTTAAAAATAAATATTCGTTAAAGTTGCTGGTGTTTGACACTAAAATGCAAAGCACCACGTGTGTAAAATTTGAGCGATATTAGGTCAAAGTAATTACTTTGCTATTAATTGTCACACAGGACTGCATGTACATCTCAGAGTCTTGTTTCCACTCACTTACTGTCCATATTACCTTGGACAAGGTACTTCATTTTGTTAAATCTCAATTTCCTTTTCTGTAAAGTGGTAATAATAATAACTGCTCCCTGATAGGATTGTTGTGAGGATTCAGCAACATACTGCAGATAAAGGGCTTAACTCTTGAGTACTCAATAATTATTAGCTATGACTCTTTAATCTTGGTCTTGGCTTAGGAGTTATAAGAACTATCTTTATTTTCTTTTTAGACATTTTATTAAACACATCATTCCCCACTTAACATGTGTCTATTCAATTGAAGGAATCCTCTGAAGGACATTTTTAGAGTTGAGTATAGTAGTAGTAGTCTCCGATGCTGGGCAACTATGTAAGTCCCAATTGTCATCCTACTGTCAGCTCAAACCAGTCAAGGAAATATGGGCCAATCAGCTCAGAGTTCAACTCCAGAATGTATACATGTTGCAGACTTGTTTTGTAAAAATCCATTCCATACTAATAATAGCTCATAATAAAAGAAATTTAAACCCAGATTTGGAGACAAAAATATAATTCCTATATTGTTCTTCTTCACACTTTGTAAACTCTTCCTTTGTCCTGTATGATTGTCAGATGTTCTGGCCTTCATGCTGTCCATAGTAGAATAACAAAGACTCATCTGCTATTTTTCCTTACCTTGTCCTCATCTTTGAGGATCAAAGATAATGTTTTGTCTGCCTTTGGCAGCCTCGCTTGTTTCCTGACAGAATTGGTAAGAGGCTGCTTGCTTGGTAGCCAAGGTTGTTGTCACAGGTTAAGTCCAAAAGGGAGGGAGGGTTCCCAGATGCAGCCCATCACCATCGAGTATGTCTGCCCTTTAAAATAAGAAGTGAGTTGCCTTTTGCTTAGATCTAATCATGGGTCGGTACTCTCCAGGTGCCATTTAACAAAGACCCAGGCTCACTTTTTAGCAGTTTCAAGTGTAACAGAGAAAGAAAAAAATCAGTTAATTACCTCTCCTGTACATTCACCCTAAATGCCCATAGGAACCAGTTTTGTAAATACCTACATGCTAACCCATACACTGGCTGTTGCTTTGAAGGTTAAAGTGGTACATAGTCTCCCTTCTGTTAATCAGCTGCAGTGACCTAAGGAATTAACGTCAACAGGAAGTGAGGCTATTACTCATTTCCCATGACCTCCCAGCCACCCAGGAAAGGCCTTCTATTGACCGGGTTTTCTGTGGGTCGGAAAGGCGTGCACAGCTCGTGAAGAAGCCCTTTGCACTCTTGCCTTCCATCTAAGCACTTGTTAATTCACTTAAAGCTCACTCTTTGGAGGGACCTTTGAAGCTGTTACTGTACGCTGATAGCTTCATGCCGGAAGCAGCATCATTTCTAGGGCAGGTATGATTGGTTTTCTTCATATGTTTGTTTCCATTGTCTTTGGTTTCTTTCAACTGAAGTCATCTTTGTATACATGTTGTTATGACATTTAATTGTATTCTGTCACTTAAGACCCTTTGTTGTCCCTTGATTAGTAATGATTCCTTGTTTATGCTCCCATCGCACCTTTTCTGTACTTCTGTTAAGGCACCTTTTTACACTTAGTTTTTTGTTGTTTTCCCACTAGCTGTTAAGTTCTTTGAGGGCAGGAGCTGTTTTGTTTTCCTAGCATCTAACACAGTGTTTGGTACTGGGTTCATCCTCTTGTAAATGCTTGTTGAGTGTAAATGGCTGTGTGGTATGGAATCAGAGAGCTTCTAATAGGAATAGTAATTGTTTTTGATTTTGCAAAGAACTTTCACATACTTTATCTGCATTTGTGCTTCCCAACTCTCTAAGGTAGGTGGGGTCAGGATTTCCACTTGCAGATTAGGAGGGCCCAGAAGCCTGGGTCAGGCTGACTTGCTGGAAGTCATTCAGCTTAGAAGGCAGTGCTAGCGCATGAACCCTTCATGGTGTCAGAAACTTCTGTTCTTCCCATTGCCACACGTCTTCTCATTGAATAAACTCAAAACTGGGGAGCTCATGGGTTGGATTCAACCTATTTACTTCTTGTTTATGGTCCTTCTAACTAACACCAGGGCCCCTGAGCGATTTAAGGTGATTTAAAAGGTAGAATTTGGGTGGCACACAGGACTCAGTAATTAAACAGGGATTCCAGAAACTTTTTTTTTCTGCCTCATGGAGACTTCAACTGACAATAGATGAGTCATCTTGGTCTCTCTTTCATCATCTTTAAAATAGTCCTGCGACATTATACCCCTCTCTCTTTTGAGATTACTACATGTATTTATCAAGAAGCTTATCAAGCACTTTGTAAACCATACTCTAAACCATGCACGTGAAGATGATTATTCTCAGTAAAGCCAAGTGATTTTTGCTCAGGTTTACTGAATTTGACGGGTTATGTGAGAAAATTGGACGAAATTCAGTCCTACATTGGGTTTGGAAACACAGCCGCCATTACTCAGGCTCAAGGAGAAGATGCGAAATAGTTAGAACAGCTGTTGATCTTTAAATCGAAAGCTACTTCCCCAGCTCTTTTTGGGTGTCTTGCATATATGTGGGTCTCAGTGTACCTTTTTGGGGTGGTTATCACGTTGTTGTTGCGGTCTGTCTCATATTCAGCCCACACCAACTGGCTTAGCTTGGGTGACACCCACATGCACTCATCAATTATTACTGGTGCAGCTGGAGGCTGACTCTAGCAACATGTGGTTTTTATGATGGAGGTTTTCACCTTCTTCATCTCAGTCCTACGATGAAGATAACTTGAATGGTTCTTTGGTTTCTTTTTTAATTACTATTCCCTGCCATAAAGGTCAAGAGAAATGGAAAACATGGAGTCTGCAGTTTTCGACACTTCCATAACTGAAGTTTGTGTCTGTCTGTTTTGTTTCTAAAAGCAGGACACGTTGGCACTCTGGTGGTTTTATGGAATGGGCTTCCCAAGTTGGAGCCTTGGCTCTTCTATCCCATGGTTGACATAGGGCTATAATAACATTACTGCCTTCAGTAACAAAGCAATCTGAGATTTGAAGTGCCCTGCTTATATTTAGTTTGGTTTCTGGGAAAACATCTTGGGGCATCAAATGTCTCAACGATTTTGCAAGTGGCAAACAATAAACAAGTGCAGAGTTGTACTGAAAAATGCTTTAAATTGATTGCTTGAGGGTATTTCAAAGGAATATCTCCTCACTGGTATTAGGACAAGCTAGAGCTCTAAATCACTGGAAAATGAGATCAGCCAAGCTACTGATTTGGAGTGGTTCACAAAATAATCCCCAACTGCTGCATAGGTGCTTTTGTTTCTATAAAGGGTCTGAGTGAGGTCTTAGCTACCTGACCTTTGCCATGTTATTTTTAAACCTGGTTCAATAGCTTAGAAGCTTTCTCTACCAAGAAAAATTTTAAAAGCTCAAGTCAACATAGTGTTTTTGGAAAGCATGTCAAATTTTACTTCAACGAGCTTGTAATGAATTCAAACATACTTTTCCAGAAAACCAGAGTGGTATTTATATTTACAGGTGTCAGTGCTTTGCAAACATACTCTTTATTCAGCTGTTCATTCAACAAGTATTTACAAGTGCCCATTGTGTATGAGCCATAGTTCTAGGCCCAGTGGGGGTTATAAAAATGGGATAGAGTGGAATCACTGATCTCAAGTTGCTGTAAGTCCAGTAGGGTAGGCGTGTGACTTCAGGCAAGTTACATATCTTTGAGCCTCCATTTCCTCATCTGTAAAATGGGGATAATAGTACCCACATTATACATCATGAGATTTTGAGATATAAAGTACCAAGCAATGTTCCTGGCACAAAATAGGCTTTTGAAAAATTCTACAGTAATTATTATTGTCATCATTTCAGAAAGAACAAGCAGCATACACTGTACGTTTTGAGGTCTTTACCAAAGACATGGATGTCTCCATGTTTAAAGAGAGAGCAGACCATTTTAGGATCACAGCTCAAAGAAAGCACGTGGAAGAAGTGTCATTCAAGCTTGAAGAGTGGATAGAATTTCAGTAGGTAGAGGTAGGAAGAGGTATTCAGAAATAACTGTAAGCAAAGTCTTGGAGTTGGGAAAGCATAATTTGAGCAATACATGTAGCATTCCAGTTTGGAGGAAAAGAGTGTATATGGAAGAGAAGGGGGAAGTTGGACAGGCAAGCTAGGCCAAGATTGTAAAAGGCCTAGAATGTCAGGTTAAAGAATTGAACCTTGTGGTCAATGGAAGCTTTACTGAAGGATTTTATTTGGTACTGTCTCCCTAGTGTCCAGAACTGTATCCAGAACATAAAGAGCACTCAGCAAATATTTATTGAATGAGTAACCGAGTGTGATTTCAGACCAATTGAGCTTAACTTTGCCCTGAGATGTGCCAGGTAGAAATCTCCTACAAGTAGTTGCGAGTGTAGGACCAGAGGTCAGGCCTGAGATTGAGACTGAAGGTAGAAATTTGGGAGGCTTGAACAGAGAGGCATTATTGAAGCCACAAGTGTGGATAAAGTGACCCAAGGAGAACATGTAGCTGTAGTCAGAGAGGAGAGCTCAGGCCATGCCCCCATTTGATGAGGTGACTAGTAGGGAAAGGAGGAAGGTGGAGACTGAGAACAAGAGGGTAGGAATGAGAGGAAAGCTAAGAGTGTGGTGCCTCGGAGACGCAGGGAGGAAATGTTTGAGGAGGGTCAGGATTTGAAGAATAGGAGGTCCGGGGATAGCTATTAGACGAGAAGTTCACCTGTGCCCGGTCGTAAGGTGTAAGTGTCACAGTGTCCCACACTCTGGGGCATTTTGTTTTTCAACGCAAGTATTTACTGGTATTTGCTTTTTGAGCATACATTTAAATGGTGTGCCCAAACTGTGTATATAATCTGATTCCAATTAAACATTAGACAGAAACACACCTATTGATCTATTTCCTCTGAATTGTGAGATCATGACTGATTTTTATTTTCCATATTTGTCAGTATTTTCCAAAGTTTCTGTGAGTATCTATTACTTCTAGGACTGGAAAAAAACACCATACAAATTATTGTGCTTTAATGTTGTCCTCCTTATGTATTGCATGGCAATAGACTTCTCATTTATTAAAACTTGTATACAGTGGAACCATTTAATGTCCCCTCCAGGCCTATGAAAATGGGATTCCACCTGTGTTTCTAGCTGTCCTTCTCTGAAAGACCCCTGAACTCTTCTTATGAGGTCTACACTGGCACCATTTCCTTATCTGCTGCTGTGGCTTACCTGCCCTTCACCAACGTGCTTTCTTTGTGTCTATGATAAAGCACCACTAAAAATCATAACCTTTTGTAGCCTCATGGTCCAGAAATGTTGTTTTCTAGGGTCAGATCCTCTTGTGGTGGATTTCACATCATGTAAGTATTAGATAATTCTCAGTGAACTGCAACGTTAACCAAAGTTTTTCCCATGTGCTGACCATACTTGTCATCGCCCTTGGTTCTTGGGTTGGAAAAGGGATTGGCAGAAACAGTTGATCCTAGGTGTCCTTAGCGTTGCCTTTTTTTGCCGTCGTCCAGCTGCTTCTAAAACTACATGGCCCCAGACACCCTCTCAGCTCTCATTCAGTTCTGATTACAAGCCATTTAGTCAAGTGGGAGAAGTCAGCACTTGTACCAAACAGCTTGGGAGAACATGGCATCTCTGTGTGGGCCGGGCGGGTATTATTGTTCATATCTGTGTGGGAGGACTGCTGGATCCAACCTGGTAATTAGCCTTGCCTAATGAGTTGTAAACAGCAGATTTCCTTGTTAGAAAATAGCAATACACTGATTCTCCATCCTGTTACCTTTTGATGCGGGCATGGGATTCTTGGGGTTGAGCTTTTATTACCACACTAACAAATGGACCTTGGTTTCTCAATCTATTAAATAGGGGAAATAACCCTTTTTTACAGAAAAGGTATTCTATACAAAAAGAAGATAAAATATCTATAGGTCATTGAGTTTGGCTGAAAATAGTGTATTACAAATAGTTGGTTGCTGACTTTGCCTTTGTTGGGCCGACAAAGCTTTCCAGAGCGACCAAGGAGCACGTGGTTGTTGAATGGGTAAGGTCAAGAGGCATGCTTCATAATTATACAGCAGTTTACATTTTCAAAGGCACAGCTACCGAGTGACTGATCCATAGGTGAAGCAATTTGATGTTAGCAGTTTTGTTGGATTCTGGTAGCTGAGGAAGGCTCCCAGAGTTTGTTAAATGGTTTGCAGGAAGCCACCCAGCCGGTGTATGGCTGGCCCATGTCTAGAACACAGCTCTGATTAGCTGCTGATTTCCAGTTTTGTGCTGAGGCAAACCACGCTGCACACACGCACACTGGTTTCACCCAGTTCACTTTGTCAGAGGAATGCCCTCTTCGTATTTTGACCTGTCTAAATATGTTGTTGTTTTTTAATTAATTTCAAAAGTAAGTGAGGCGAGCTAGTAAGAGGTTTTCACTTATAGACACTAAACTTGAAAAATTCCTTGCTAACCAAAGAGTCATTTATTCTTCCTAATTTCTTCATAACCATCCAGGCAGATATCTTCTAAGTTTTCTAGGCTCAGTTCAAAGAGTACCTCTTTTTGAAGACTTTCTTAGTATCTCCCTTACCTCTGGGGACAGTTGACCCCTCCCTCCATCCCCCAGAAACTATTCCTATCCTCTATCAAGGCAGTTTTTTTGGATTCATTTTCTTAGGTTCATCATGATAGAGTGTGACCCTCTTTAGGGCGAGAGCTATGTCTAATTCATCTTTCCATCTTTAATGTTTTGATTGTGGTGTGACCTTAATAAACGATGAATGGATGGAGAGATGAGTGATTTCCAGAATGCGTTGTCAAACAGCATCAAAATGGTTCTCAAGTTGAATTGTTACTGCCCTTTAATGAGGATTAAATGAGGCAATGCACGTGAAAGTGTCCATGGGACCTCTTACTCTCTCTGCCTCAGTGTCCCCTTCTGTGAAAGGTTGGGGTTCAAAGGATGATTGCAAAGGTCCCTCCTTTGTCTGACAATCTATGGTTTTAGACTGTGTGGGGTAGAAGTTCCAGTCTGCGAATAACCAAGCAGAGAGCAGGAGTCTGCTCCTAGATCATTTGTTAAAAAAGAAAGAATCATTTTGGAGGTATTTACTCTCTCTCTACCATGATTAAAGAATTTGATACTGAATTTTAAGCACTGGGTAAGAAAAGGAATATACGTAATGTAATCTCAGATGAATAACTTAATGCTGTGCACCTTGGTGCCTCTTGTATAAAATGGGAAACATATTTTGTTACTTTTGTTCATTTGAAATTATAGGAAAGAAAGAACTGAAAGTTTTAAGATTTTATTATGCATTTCTTTTTCTTAGTCTCTGGCATACAAGATGACACTGAAAAAACATGCCAAGTTTCAGAATTACAGTAGTAAAACCCTGTTGCACAATTCAGGAGGTTCAAGTGCTCATGGAGACACAGAAACCAAAACCCCGTCTGCAGCTAGAAAAATATTATAACTAATTTGACCTCTACAAATCAATCTGTGCCTTTCTTCATGAGTGCTAACATGATAAATATTAATATCAAAATATAAAAGTAGACAAATTCACCATCACTATCACTTTCTCTGAGGTTAACCACAGAGCTCCTGTGAACTGCAAACCTCCTTGATACAGTTAAAATAAAGCGCTGTGTATACAATACTAGTTTATTTACATACACATTAAAGAATGTAGATTGGTGCTGTTGATTTAAATGTAATGGTTTATATAGACCTAGGTGCTAAAATTGATTTTAACTGACCATAAAGGTCGTGCAGTTTTAAAAAAGAAAGCACATCTGTGTACCTTTGCAGCAGTTTGCAAAGGTGTTGCTAATTGCCTGGTTTAACCTACCTGTAAGTAGTCAGTGGGAAAAAAAAAAATCCCTTGCCTAGTTGTTTAGTTTGGTTTTTGGCGAAGATACAAAGGTTTATGTGGCTGTTGAGTCCATGCAGTGTGGCTAGTGTGACTGAGGAGCTGTATTTGATTTTAATACATTGAAATGTCAGTAGCCATGTATGGCTAGGATTTACCATATTGGGCAGCATCACTGTGAGTCTGCTCCGATGTGGTCTGGCCTTGGAGATCTAGCGTTTCCCAGAGAGTCGGTTAGTGCTGGGATTCTTTCTGCCCAGCCCCAAGGTTGGGCCTGTACTCAGGCCAGTCCTCAAAGCTTTAAGGAGCCTGAAGCCTTCGCCCAGGATGGCTGGAGGAATTCGGAAGTCCAGAGTCACCGTGAGGCATTACGTAACCTAAACCTAGGAAATGCAAGCACAGGTACATTCGGGTGTAATAAAAGGACAGGTGCTCCCTCTCTACTGCGCCCTTGCAGCTTTACCCAACAAATTGTTTGTGCATTCAAGGTTTGTGACAAGACCCATGCATTTATGACTTTCAGACGGATCACGATACAGGCCCAGTCACAGAATTCCTAGTCTCTTGCTTAGTGTGTTAGGTCAACATGTCACAGAGATTTGCCAGGGCAGTCTTTTTACAGCTGCTGTCAAAGGCTTTTCTGTGTAAGTAAAACCTATGGACCTTAATTCCCCTTATCAAGAATTCCGCCTTGCTTGGTGTAAATTCTAATACAAAGTGGGTATGATGTGGAACTCCTATGTAGGCATTGTCCACCTTTGGGCATGACTAGGGGAGAAAAGCTGGGAAGATGGGAAGTAATTGGGCAGATTTGTGTATTACAGAATCCGATGAACCCTGTGCCAATGTTTTTCTGTTGATTTTCTCCCAGGAAATTAAGGATTGCTGTGGCATTGCTTTGACAAGCACTTCCTGTGGTCTTTAGAGAGATCTCACCGAAGAATAATCTCAATATCTTTGTTAATGGCCATAATCAGCTAGCAAGTGCTTTTACCGACTGGGAAAACATCCACTGCCCTGTGCTCAGCCTGCTCCAGGCAGCTCAATGAAGGCTGCTTCCAGCTGTTCCCAGAACTCTGCTGCCCAAAGCCACTTGGATGGATGAACGCTCATGAAGCCCTTTCCTGAACCGGCTTAGGAGGCTCAGGCCTCTTGGAGGCTGCACCATGGAAGCTTTGGAAGTAGATGATATCAGCCCGGCCTTGGAAGTTACTGAGGATTTCTTCAGTACTTTCGATAATAAGCTAGAGAAGTCTGTGCAGCAAGCGGAGGTGTATGGGATTCAGGAGGTCCCTGAGCTGGTGGGGCGTGAGGTACTCAGTAACCTAACAGACAATGGTGCAATCAGAAATGTTGCCTCCATGGGCAAGGGGGGCATGATTTGGGACCCCTATAAGACCAGGCTCTTAGAAACCAAAGCTCAAAATGTCTTTCCTGCCAAAGAACAGTTTATGGTCCAGAAAGGGACAGCCCCAGATAATCTTTCTTGGATGGAACAAAAGGAAGTGTCCACCTTTAATTTTTTCAATGTCTGTCAGCGTCGGAAGGACAGACCTCGTTCTGTGAATGACTTATTGGATGAGACGTCGACTTTTAAGCCAGGGCATGCTCGATCAAGGTCAGATATTACCCAAATGGACTGGAGGGTGATCCTCAAAACCATGCCTTTGCAGCAGCAGTCGCTGCCGCCGCCGCCACAGCTGCCATCTCTTCAGGGCCCTCACTTCACCAGGCCATCGCTTCTGCCATCTTCCCCTAATAAAGTAGAAGATGCTCAAGGAAATACCGGTATGTTTTTATATCTGATTGCTGTTGAACTATTGTTGATTTTCCTTGGTCTCTTTTGCATGTACCCATGAGAATCTAATTCTCCAATATCCATGTCTGGCTTAAGCACCCATTTCCAGTTACTTTCACACTTTACCTGACGTTAAATCTACGGTCTTACTATCTTCATAGGAGGTGCTGAGTGAAAAGACAACTATGGTTAATTTTTCCTTTCTAATCTGGTATGTTAGAATATTCTCATCATTAATGTGGTGGTTTTCCTTTGAACGTTGTGTGATACTGCTTATTTACATCAGTAGGTGTTCATCGGGTTACACACTGGGCACGGCCTTGTGCTATGAAGGATTTAAAGGCGTGCGAAGACACCTTCTCTGGCCTAAAGAACTGCTCATTTAGCTGAGGGCATCGGACACTCACAAAGACTCAGAAAGTCACCCAGTAGTGACTGAAGTAGATGGTCAACTGAAATGTTAATGAGGGATCCTTTGTTTTACTCTATTGTTCGGATTTTTTTTTTTAATTAATGAATGAGAGTGATTGTGAGAGGATGGAGGAAGGAGACGACCTCTGGGCCTGGCTTATCAAGAAGGGCATGTGAGAGGTCATGGAACTGGAGCTGGACCTCGAAGGACACGACGATGCAGAAAGAGTCACAGTAGAGGACAGCTGGTCAGGATTATGGTGTGAACAAAGGCGAGGAGATGGGAGGTGCAGAAGAGAGCAGGTCAGCCCTTGTGAGGAGAGCAAAGGGTCCCACGGCGGGTGTGAGAGGAAAAGGTCAGAGAGGTTCATTAGGACCCCGGGGTGTAGTCCTTGAAGTTCTTTTTTCCTCATGTTTTATGCACAAACATGTGCACATGAGCATGTCCTGACGCACTCACACACGAGCCTTCTCTTCTGTGCGACATGACACGCCATCTCTGTTTTCCTCAGCATGTTCCTATAAGATAACCCTGTATACAGGCTATCCATTTTTACTACTGATGATTTTCAATCACTCTGTTTAACTCTTAATTTTAGCTGACCTCTGCTCAGTTAACTGGAAACGATTTTGTGTACTTAACTGCTATTTTAGTGTTACTTCAGTCTGTCATTGCTTGGTATTCCGTTGGTACATTTAACATTTTAATTAACAAAATTATTTTATAGGTGTTAACTTGAGGAAAGGATATAATTTAGTATGCCTGTTAAGGACAGGTAGCATTCTTGTTTGTGAGGTGCTGCTTTATTTTCACAACCCGTTCAAATCCATCCTTTCAAAACACTTTTTCCCCCCACTCAAATTTATGGCTTGTATTCTTTGTTTTCTCTCCTAGACTTTCACCAGCCCTCTGGAACATCTATAGCCAAAGGGTGGTGACCATGGGATTAAAAAGAAAAGGACATTATAAAGCACAGGACTTGGTAACTGATTAGATCTTAGGAGACAAACAAGTGACCCATGTGCCTGGCAGAATGAGATATCTGCCACGAGCCCATGTACAGACAGGTGTGCTCATAGATTAGCAAGTAACCTCTGTTGTTTTTGGTTTCATAAGAGGTCACATAGATTTTTATCACTCACCTTCATAACCATCCTAAATCCCCGATACAACCAAAATTATGAGGATGACATATTTCCATTTTATTTTTCCTGTCTCGTTCGGATTATAAATGCAAGGACCAGATCTTCCCTTAGTTTCTCTTTGGTATATTATGGTTGTGAATATTATTTTTTAATTCTCAGTTTTAAAAAAAGTCGAATATTAAATGATGTTGAAATGTAAGATCTGAATGGCGTTTTGAAAAATAAACTGTAACAAATGGCTTTGCAGGTATTGATATAACATAACCTTTTGGTCATCCATGGGGTATGCGTCTCTGCAGGAATTAGCAAAGCTGGGCAAATGCCACGCCAAGTTTCTGATGCTTTTTCTTTCTGGCATGCCCCAGAGAGCAGGCAGGATAAATCATGTTTTTATTGCTCCCCAGGTGAAGGGCAGGGGCAAGCAGCGCGTACCCACTGGTTGTGTGTTCTTGGGCTGGGTGTGGAGAGGAGTTCTAGATACATGGCTGGTCACTCTGCTGGCTATAATTCTCACAGCATTGGTGGGGGTTGGGAGGGGGGTGGGGAAGGCCAGGTGCCAACATTCAGGTGCATTCTAGTCAAAATCAGCCAAGATCTCTGAGTTAAGTTTACTTTAAAACCTTTGAAATTAGCAATCCAAACTAAAGAAAAGCTTATTGTTTCTCCTGAAGGAATATGCCAACAGCAGAGGGAGGTGGTGTGATATCTTGGCACTAGCTGGAGATTTGAGGTCAGGCCAGACCTCTTCCTCGAGCTCCAGACTCGCATACCCCGCTGCCTGGTGAACATGTCAGTTGGAATGTCTCACAGGCACTTGAAATTCAAAGTGCCCACAAGTGACCCATCCTCCTCCCATTGCCTGCTCTGGCCGTTCTAAAAATTAGCGAGGGTTAATGAGAGGCTGGAGGCTTCTCAGAAGAAATAAAATTTAGTCAAATGGGTTTCCTTTGACGAGGTCAACTTGATTTTGTGTGTAGCCCTGTTCCTCTCTTACCCATGGGTTTATTACTAAGTAATGTTTTTCTCCAGTTGATTATTTTTTTTTCCTGGCTCCTTTTCTGAGCTCACCTTGAGTAGCTTACAGACGTACGGGGAATGGTTCTTCTCTGTCTCGTCCTCCCCTTCCTCCTCCTTTGCCCCCTGCCACCCTCCATCGCCTCTCTTTCATGACCACAAGCCTGAGGGTCTTCTTCCTTAGGCAGGACGGCTACATTTTGTGCCTCATTTGGTGATGAATAACTGGGCTTCTGAGGATAAATGCTGTTCTGCGCATAAAGCAAATCAGGTTGTGGCGTAATGAGGGCAGTAGGTAGCTGAGGTGTAAGGACAGCTGTTTTGCTCACAGTCAGGCCTGTCTGAAGAAGGCCTTCTGGTCAAACAAGGTAGTGTCTTGGTTAAAAACATTGACTAAACCTGCACTGTTAGAGTTTCCGTCCTTACTAGCTCTGTAAATAGGGCAGTTATTTTAATCTCTCTGTGCCTTTATTATTACTTGTCATAAAGTGTGGAAAAATGGTAGTCCTCACCTCAATTTTTTGTGAGTATCAAATGAGTTAAAACATCTAAAGTGCTTCTTAGAACCATGTTTGGCACATAGTAAGCACTTAATAAATGTTTAATAATATTAGTTTTATTTTATTGAGTTTGAAACTCATCAGTGAGAAGCCAGGTGACACTACCAGTCACTCCCAGTTTTCCCCGGCAGTCGCCTTCATGCAATGGCTTCCCAATAAGTATTTCTTGAATTGGCCTTCCTGCCGTGTGCCTTCTCATAGCTAGAAAGTGGTTTGTTAATGGGAAATGGACCACTCGTTCCCTCTCTCATTTGGGTTTGTGATCAACTATTGACTGTCTTTCACATCAGAGCTTGTGGTCACTGAGGAAGGGATTGTCTCTTACTCGTTGATTTTGTCCTAAATACCTAACATAGCACTCTGAACATAGTATGTGCTCAGACATGCTTTTAGTCCCACAGCTAGTAACAGTACCACCTCAATTTGAACCCAGGCCATTTTCATCCAGAGTTTATGTTCTTGACTAAGTTAGGCTGCATCCTTACTTTGGAAACCAGTAGTTCTCAGTCTCCAGAACCCTCTGCTTCAAAAGCCTTATTGGCGGTCAGTCTCCGTGGTGGTAGAGGATGGAAAGTAGTGTGGAAGAAACAGACCTGGATAATGTTCATCGAACTAAAGTTAATTCATCAAACTAAAATTAGGAAAAACACACACAAAAGCAGTTGAGCTAAAAGCAAGGATTGTTTCCTGCATTTAACATTTTTGCTATATAAAATACATGGACAATGTAGAACTGACCATATTATTTTCAGGAGACCAGCGAGTCCACAAAAAGAAGATTGTAGCTGCATTGCACATTGTTGAATGTTAGGTATGCAGAGAGCTTAAGTGAACCGGCCCCCATGGGTTTGTAACCATGGAAAGAAGGTTTGGGGTTTTGCCCCATCTTTGGCTGCCTCTTTCAGTCTTACTTAGAAGCTTAAAGGTACATTCTAGAGATTGCATTGTCTCAGGCAGAGAGAGATGCAGGACAGACTTCTTAAGATGGAATGTTGCCGGTGCGAAGTGGATGAAGGGTACTACCAGTGGGTCCTACTAGGTCACTGATGTGTGGCTTGAATCCAACCTAGTAAACTCTATCTGGGGATTAGGTAGCAATGTGCAAAGGATTCGCTCATGGATTGATAGGAAGGAATAGCTCTAAGGTCAGATGGCAACAGAGGCAGTTATTTCTAAAGAATTTCAAGATGGGTGGTGGAGACCAAAGCTTCCGGAGGGTCAGCTCCTTTCCTTACTGCCATCCCTGGGTCTGCCATGCCCTGGGCAGCTGTAGCAAGGAGTGACTGGGAATGAGCCCTGAAGGAGGGCCCTGGTCCCACTACCAGAATGGCTGATTTCTAGTCCTAGCACTAATCTTAGTTCTATACAAACATGTCCTTGACTAATCTCTCTACTTAACCCTTTACCCCTTTGCATCACTGTCATCCTGTTCTTGTTCACTGAGTAATGGTTTAGCCATATTCTCCAGGGGATTTTCCACAGGACAAAGAAGACAGGGTCCTGACGTCACAGAATTACACTCCAAATATCATCATACGAGCGTATTTAGGCGAGAACATAAAAAGTCGTATGAAACACGTGGACACTAGGTATGTTATCAATATGAAAAATAGGTTATATACACACACACAAACACACACTTATACCTGTAAGTGTGTACACATAGTAGAGGAAGGTGAGGCGGTAAGGAAAGCACACTCAGCTGCATGTCTCATCCCAGCTCAATTCCTCACCATGTAGGTTTGGAAAAAGCGCTTGTCTGTTGCCTTTGGTTATAAACCTAGTGAAGCAGGTTAAATTATCTCTCTAATCCTTCCCAACTCTCAAACTGCATCATTCTATGATGTATTTGAACTGACCCTGACTCATGGTTGTCTAGGAGCTTATTACTGTAGTCAGATCGGTACTGGAAGGTCGTAATGGAAATGTAGGTATGCTTGAAATTATTTAACACAAAAATTTCTGTGTGCCTTGTAACTCTACTTCTGGATGAACTGCTGTTGTACTTTTGTAAATCAAAAATTTTTAAAGAAGTGCTTTGCGTTAGCTGTGGGGCTCTGAAACTCAGCACACTGCCAGAATCTGGCTGGCTTTCTCTCCCTGACTGTGTTCACATTATCATCTGCTTGGCAAGGGCAGTGGTCAGCTGGGCTTTTGTTTCGGTCGGTTTCACTCTCTGGCGACCTGGTACCATTCCTATGCTTGTATTTTCTTGTTCTAAGTAGTTTAGGAGAAGGTCTCAAGCAGAGATTTTCTTTAGGGCTAGAAAAACCATGGCAGGATGGTTTCTTTATCCTGAGTTTTATGTTACTCTGTTTCGACTCCCTTTTTCCCCATCTTTCACTTGACAAAAAAAAAAAAAAAAAAGCCAAATTTGGGACTTATACGAAAATGACTGCTTTTGCAATTATGATGTTTCTTAAAAGCCTTGGAGCCAGTAGAGGTGGGAATATTCCTGCAGGCTTAGAACAAGTGAGGTCACCAGGACATGGTCTCTTGCTGAATTTATGATTCACCCTTCAGCAAGATTAGTCAGTACAAAGAAGTTGCTAAAATAGGTCACAGAAAGTTGATTTTATATGGTTGTATAGTTTCCATGGGCTAGATTATTGGCTTGTGGCAGCTATTCGGAAACCCAACATGCCTCATCGACAGCCCGCATTCTGATTCCTAACATTTCTGTATGGGAACTCTGAAAATGAAGTGTCTGACTTTTTTGTGGTTGCTCTGTTAATGTATTTTATCTCTTTTGGCTAAGAAGAACTGTAGTTACTAATTTGACACACTGCTAAAGTTACCTTCTTAAAATACAAATCTTGTCATGCTACTCTGTTCTCAAAAATGAATCATGGTTCCCCATTTTTTACAAAATCAAGTATAAATCTTATAAAGCACATAGATATCTTCCTAACCTTATCGCCCGCCCCTTTCTTCACCCATTTCTGAATTCACCCATTTCTGTGTGCCATTTCTGAATGTGCCATGTGCTTTCAAGCTCCCGGGCCTTTGCTCATGCTGTCTCTTCATCCCAGAATACCTTCCCTGCCCTTTTCACTTTTCAAAGTCCGCCGTTATCTTTCAATGACCAATTCAAATGCCACATCCTCCCTGAGACCTTTCCATATCCTTCTCAGTGAAACTTCTATTTTCTTTTCACCTTATGTTGCCACAGCACGTTTTATTTTGCTGTACATTGTAAGTGATGGCTTGTACATCCATCTCCCACTCTAGGTTGGAAGTTCTTTGACGATATGAACCCTGTTGTAGAAGACTTTGTGTTGTACCAAGTATGATCACATGCAAAGTGTTTGGTTGAATTGTATGTATTGGTGCTTGGAAAATCAGGACAGTTCAGTTTTGGTTTTGTTTTTTTGTTTTTTCTTCCACAATGGAAATTACCTCTTTCAATTTTGCATATAGCTCGAGTCAAGTTGAATGAAGTTTGTTGTTATTAATACTGTCATTCAGCTATCATTTAATGAGTTAACTTTATACCCAATATGTGCTAAGACGTGTTCATTGCTTATCTTATTTAATATTCATAATAGTTCGGTATGATAGATGGTATTGTTCTGGTTTTACAAATGAGGAAGGTGAGCCTTAGAGGAGTTGGCCTCACCCCGGGCCATACAGCTAGTATGTGATGCTGCTAGCATCCCAAGCCAGGCTGGACATTGGAGGCCACACATAACCACTCAATAATACTGTCACTCAAGCCTGAGGAAGTGTCGGACTCATTCCTTCCACCGCAAGTAAAGCACAGTGGGATCCAGATTGAAAGTCTGGAGGTTGGAGTTTCACTCTCAACTCGCACACTTTGAGATGTAACCTTGACCAAGTCACTTTGCTTCCTGGAATCTCTTTCCAAATCTGTTAAATCAGATAGAATGTTTTCAGACTAAGTAATAGCACACTCAACTAAAAGTGGCATAAGTAGTAAGGCCATTTATCATCTTGTCTTTCATCTATCTAACAGATGGCTGTGGAGCACTTCCTGAATGTTAAGCAGTGTGTGCAATAAACACCGAAAAAGTCCATATGTAGGTGGTCCCAGGGTCACTGAGCATCTAAGCACATTCCAGCTTTTTGGTTTGCCATCCTCAGAAGATGTCTCTTCTCTCCCCTCTTTGGTACAGATGGCTGCAGCAGACCCACAGATGATTTTCTTAGATATCAACAGCCAAAGTCAGTAAGGGAAGACAGGGCATATCCTCTGGGTCTCTTTCCCAGAGGCCTCCAATAGCAAGCAGCCCCTCAGCAGGCAGAACTGGGTCACACGCCCACCCCTAAAGCAATCTCGGGCAAAGGAAAATGGAATTACTGTGATTGGATGAAATAAATCATGATTCTGTCTGTGGGGCTGGGGAGAGGCCATCTTCTCTAAACATGGCACCACACCTGAACAAAACTAGGGTTCTGTTGGTAAAGAAGGGGGGGTGGTGCACTAGACAGTAGGAGAAGTAACTGACAGGCTCTGCCTCTGCTGGGACTAGGCTAAAGGCATTTCTAGTCCCTTCTGGCATTAAGTTTCTCTGATTCTGTATGTTACCTAAGACATAGGAATGAAATGCCATTGATCTTAAAATCTGCTGGTCTAAGTATTCTTTTATACTTAATTTCTATAGATTAGAGGAAAAGAGCAGAAAGCTTACCATAGCAAAAATGGTCATGGTTTGAGAGTTGATGTTTGGAATTTTCTGGGTCAAAAAGTTCTATAAAGAGAAGAGATTACCCTCATCACAGAAGGCAGAAAGCCTCTGCGTTAAAGAAGTTGGATGTGTGATCTCCTGGTCAGGTTTACACTTGAGAAGGGAAATTGACCCAGAGTGTGTTGGCTTACACTCTATCACTGCTGCTCATAGCAAAAAGCTTAGACGGGAAAGATCCCCAAGTTGATGTGTCTAGCTAATATTAGCCAGGAATATATACTGTAGGTCTGTTTCTACCCCAGACTAGACTATGGACGTTTGTGGCAGTGTCATGATTACCGTGGATCCTGTTCATTTCACTTCTCTCATGTACCTCTAATGAGAACAAAGACCAAAGGTTAAAATTTGTTTCTCTAGTTTCTGGTGTACACACAGTTGAATACTATAACATGACACAAATAGACTTGGGATACTGTGTTTTGTTAACCGGATATGTAAAGAAAAGAGAGATGATTGTGATCGATTCGCATGTCAGAGAAGTCTCCATTGAGGAAAGGACGATTCAGCTGAGCTTTCGGGCTAAGCCATGGTGGAGACAAAGACTGCGTGCGCGTGCGTGCGTGTGTGTGCGTGTGTGTGTGTGTGTGTGCATGTGCGTGTGCGTGTGTGTGTGTGTGTGTGTGTGTGTGTGTGTCTGTGGTGGACCAGAGGCTAAGCTGGAACAGGGCTGCGTTTGGAAGAGGACAGTAGCGGGCTGAGGTTATGGAGGATCTTCAAAGCCATACGGTTAGACTTAATGTGATATGTTTGGCAAGAAGCAGTTGAAAATTACTTGAAAGTCAAGATTAAAAGGGTAATTTACAAGAAGTCTGGAAGTTGGCAGGGTTGGGAGGGGGGAAGGTAGCGGGGAACTTTCTTTCCCGTAGCTTTTGTGTCCGTGTAAAGGGACATCAATTAGACTCACACTCTTGGCCTCTCTCTCTCCTTTGCACACTCCATCCCTGGGGAGGAGTGACTTATGGGCAGGTTTAGTAGAGGAACCAGGCCTTTATAACTCAGCCTCTCTCACAGGAAGCACTGATTCTGGTTGCTTCTCTATACTTGCTCCTCCATTCATTACCCTTTCCTGAGGAGTCCCCCAGGAGGGGCGCCTGTGGTGATCCGTGCTGCTTGTGGCTCAGAGGTAAGTTTGTACAAGCTAGGGTTAGGCTTTAGGAAGACTCCTAAGCTGCTTCCTCCACCTCGCTGATGTTTGGATTTCCATGTGTCTGTCTACCCTCTCTCCATCTCAGTTGGTTTGAAGTTGGGGTGAAGAACAGGGATGCTATTTATTGCGTCCCCTCAGGCTCCAAGAATGCATGCGTCGAATTGGCAGATGGAAAGAAGGGAAGGGATGGAAGCCAAGTAGGAGGCTCTGCCAGCCATCATGATGTGAGGGGATGAGGATTCAGCTTAGCGTGTCTGTGGCAAGAGAAAGCGGGACTCGTGACAAGAAAAAGAAGGGCTCTAACTGGACTATGAGCTCTCTCAACAGGATCTGGGTCTGATTCATTTGGTGTTGCCTCTAATTCTAGAGTAGTCCTTTGTATATACATTCAATAAATATTTATGGAGCCAGCCACTGAGTATGTGGGTGTGAGAGAGACCTCTAGGCCTCCCTCTGCCCCCCAAGGAGAAGGAGAAATATGCTTTGGAAAAAAATAAAGCAAAGTGGTAAGATAGAGAGGGACTGAGGGGAGCTGTTTAACTAAGGTGGGAAGGGATGACATCTTTGAGGTGAAAAACTGTGGGAGACGAGTGGTCACTGGACCTGGGGAGAGAGGTTCCAAATGGAGGTTTACAACTTGAGAGACTTTGAGGCTAGAATGTGCTTGGCTTATTCAAAGAACCTAAGAGGATTGTGGCTGGAGTGAGAGAAGGGATGTGAACTGATGTGAGATGAGGTCAGAGCAATAACCAGAGGCCAGTGTGTGTGGAACAGGAAGTGGAGGCACTGTGATAATTTGGATTCTGAAGGAAGAAGACAGATTGAGCCATAGGAGAAGTAGGATCAAGTGAATGATTTGTTTTAATAGACACACAAATTTTAAGATATTGGAAAACAAGAGGAAAAGAGATTAATAGAGGGATGCTTTAAAATATTGTAGAGGAAGAGATTCTGAAGAAGTGGGAAGGAATTAGGTACAGAGTAGAGGTGGAAGAGTAAGCTTTAACAAGGAAACAAGAAGTTTCTTCTTTTGAGACCAGCAAGCTGAAATAGGGAACATCTATTGAATACTTATGATGTCAGGAATTGTTCTAAGAGCTATTCATTACTTCCTCAAACACGACAATGAGGTAGGTGCTGTTATTATAGTCCCATTTTAAAGATGGTAAAACTGAGACTCAGGTAAAGTAATTTGCCCGTGGTCACACAGCCACTAAGGGCAGAATTACAATTTCAACTTAGGCCAGTTGGCTTCAGCACCTGCGGTCTTACCCACTGTGCTCTAGAGCACTTGTATAGGACATGGGTTAGTGTAATGTTGAAGGGAAGCCAAGTACAGTGTATTTAAAGGAGCCACCTACCGTGCACTAAAGAAGAGACAGTGGAATTAGTTGTTGGGGAAGAATAAAGAAGGTGTGGAAAAATTGTTCTGGGGATTGTGTTTGGGATATGTTGAAATGAATAAAAGAATGAGTTGTCAGGATTAAAGATATAATAGAATTTGAGCAACATGAGTCTGTTTACCAGTGCGATGGTCTGAATATTTGTGCCCCCCTAAAATTCGCATGTTAAACTCCTAACACCTAAACTGGTGGTTTGAGGAGGTGGGGCCTTTGTGGGGTACTTAGGTCATGAGGGTAGGGTCCTCATGAATGGGATTATGCTTTTATAAAAGAGGCCCTACAGAGCTCCCCATTTCCTTTCACCATGTGAGATTACAATGAAAAGACAGCCGTCTATGAACCAGGCAGCTTGTCCTCACCAGACACTGAATCAGCTGGTGCCTTGAGCTGACTTCTGGCTCCAGAACTGGGAGAAATCAATTTCTGTGGTTTACAAGCTGCCCAGGTGATGGTATTTTGTTATGGAAGGCCAAACGGACCAACACACCTGGGCTAATATTTCAGTACCTTCCTCAAGCATGCTAGGCTTAAACAGAGAATATAGACAGAGGTAGTGATCTGGCATTGGTGATTAAATCTGGGAAGTATGAGAAAACAGGTTTTAATTATCGAGCACAGAATCTAGGGGAGGAAGGAGTCCAGAGAAACAAGGAAGCAACTACAAGGCGGGAAGTAGAAGGGTTTCCTGATTAAAGGCCTTTACGAGGATGGAGTAGAAGGTAGGTGAGGTGGAGGAGTGAGAAAATGCCCCACAGAAACATGAAGGAGTACCATGTTGGAAGTCGGTAAGTACTTTATGGTGAAGAGGTCTAAGGGCTAGGATGTCCCTGTTGTGGAGGAGAAAATTAGGTCTCGACGGTCAAGGAAGGTAAACACCTGTGTGGATAAAGACCCTAAAATCAGATGGCAAATACATAACGTTTATCTTTTCCCACCTCAGTGACATCACGCTGCTCCCCCCACCCCCACTAAATTTGGCTGTAGTCTCAGTATTTTTCTCAGTACAGGCTTCCAGACAGTCAGTAGCAGTCAGTGAAAGTTAGCCTCTGTCTCTGCTTCAGGCAGTGGCAGAAGGGGCTGTTACTCTAGGCCGAGGGTGGGGTGGAGCTGGTCAGTCTGCACGAGATGAAGTCCTGGAGTCCCCCTAGAATTGGAGGCAGGGCCGAGAGCTGAGTCCTGAAGCCTAGAGGTTGTAAGTGACCCCAGAGAAGCATGCGGTCTTGGAGGGGAAAGTGGCGCTGGCAGGTGGGTGGACGACTCTCAGGGAGCTCTGTGCCTCTGAGGAAGTGGCATCATGTGCTCTCATGCTCAGGCTGTCATTGTCGTGCTGGCAGCACCTGGGCCAGAGCTGTGAGGTGAGGCTGAACTAAGTGGCACTGTAGTCTGGGAAGCTGGGAAAGGGATCTGGAAGTGAAGAGATAATAACCGTTGAGTACAGGTAATTGGCATTGGCCATTCATGAAGAAGAACCATATTGCAGGAGTCTTTGTTCTGAAGTGACACTGTGGTTTTTTATCTTGAGCTAATCAATTTTTATTGATCTAGAAGTCCATAATAGTCATTTACCAAAACCAAGTTGTCAGCACTGTGAGGACTTACAGGACTTTGTGTCTCCAGCAAAGCTTAGTATCCTGATTTGCACGTAGTTGGTACTCAGTCAATGTGTGTCAAATTGTTTTCCTCCCTTATTTTTGAACCCGTTTAATAGTTGTAAATCCTGTTTCCTAGACTTTCAGACGTTAAAAATTATCTATCCTTGTAGCTAAGGATAGTCTGGATAACCTGTAGGGAAACTGAAAATAAAGATGATGAAGAGCAAAAGAAAGGTAATATGTCTGCTAAACTTTGAGAGGCAATCCTTTGGGCTTGTCTGGGACAGAGCGTACTGCTGTAGTAGTATGAGACTCCATTCGCCACTTTGGCTTCCTTTCACATTTATTAATTTGTTACAAGAATCGACAAGAATTGTTTCCTTTACTTTTGCCTAGATAATTCTGATTTGGACTGTTGGCACTGCGTAGGTTGTTGCCTTCTATGGAAACATTAAAATGTTACTTTTTGTCTTTCATTCTATTGCCTGGTCTTTAGAATCCTATTCTTGTGATTTCATGTGCTGACTCAGGCAGTTCCGATTTTCTTGGTAAACTAGGTTACCTAAATGTTTCATTTATTGTGATCTGGGACATGATGGTTTTTAAAAAGACAACATTACATAAAGTGACTAAAATGAAAGCAGGTAAGTGTTCCATAATTATATATGCTAATATTTGTGAACACACCTGATTATTGTGTATATTATTACATATGTAATGTCTAAAGGCTTCATACTAAATGGTACACAGTCTGGACAGGAGGATTGTGGGTACTAGGATGTGGAGGCAGAAACATTCATTTTTGCTTCTTTACATTTCTTACTGTTTTTTAAAAAATAATTTTATTATATAATTTAATACATATTTGATGAATGTGAAATAGTATCTAAAATGTGAGTCATTAGCGTGATATAGCCATAGAGCGATGGGGGTTCAGAGGGGGACAGTTGTGTTCAACTAGAGGGGATGAAGAAGAAAGACTTCAGAATATGTGAGATTTTACACTAGCTCTCATGTGGAGGAAAACATGGACAAGCAGAGGTGAAGAAATCTAGGCAGAGGGAATGTGAGAGAAAATGCATGAAAGTTGGTGAGTAATGGAAACAGCATCAGGTGACATGGCCGGAACGTGGGGGAGTGGAGAAGGTGGCTGTATTGTGGGAAGAGTCCCTGGGGAAATTGATAATAGCATATCAGGCTAATATCCTCTGACCCTCTTAATCAATCTTAATGTCCCTAGGACAACCACCTGTAACATATTCTTGCAAAAAAAAAAATAATCTAACTGAACCTTGAGATCTAAATAGCAGTTAACAGAAAACATGGGAAACAGGAACATTTAAATAATTCTATGAAGATAAACTCTGCCAAATCCAGAATGTGAGAAATTCTATAGGACAATGAACTAATCTACTTAATAAACACATGGCATGAAAAAGAGAAAGAGGAAATTGTTACAGATTTAAAGAGACTTAAAAGACATAGCAACCAAATCAATGTGTGAAGCTAATTTGAACAAACCATTTGTATTAAAAAAAATTTTGAGCCAATCTGGGGAAATGAGACACAGACTGGGTATTAAATAAGGAATTATTCATGTTGTTGGGAGTGAAAATGGTATCATACATACATTTTAAAATTTGTATTTGTTAGACATACACCCTGAAGTACTTAGAATAGAGATGATAAAATGTCAGCAATTTGCTTTCAAATATTCCAGCAAAAAACAAAACAAAACAAAAAAACACTAAAAAGCAAGAGTTGGAGTGGGGTGAGAGCGATGGAACAAGAATAGCAGCAACTTGATGATTTTTGAAGCTGAGGGGTGATTCCATGGAGATGTTCATTTTACTCTTCCACGTACTTTTGAGTGTGTTTGAAATTTTCCATAATAAAATGTCCTATGGCCAAGCTAAGGAGTTTGGACTTTATTGTGTAGCACCAGGAAACTTGTGAAGGGTTTTGGCCTAAGGAGGGGGCATGGGAGGGGCTGAGTGACCCCAAAAGGTTAACCTGGTAACAGTGTGTGACATGGCCAGGGGGGAGGAAAACTAGAAGTGGGAGCCTATTTAAGACCTCAATTAAGAGGCAGTGGCCAAGGGAATGGAAACTTTTTTGAGAACAGATAGAAGAAATAATGGCAAGAGAAGCATGCGGTGGGCAGTATGGAAGTGAATCCGGTACATGACGCGGCAAATGCCCTTCTTCCTCTTCAGTTACTAGTAGGAGCAATTATTGTCCTTAAGCTACAGCATGGGGTACGATAGGACAGAGAGGAGAGGGAAAAGGGATCTTTATTGAGGAGGAACTGAAACCAGGTCTTCATGCTAGCCGAAGTGGAAAGCAATGGGGAAACAAAGACTTCTGTGGTTTAATTTTCTTTTTTCTTTTTCATGAAGAAAAAGAACCTCTACTGCCTTGTGGTTTCAGGATGAAATTTATAGTCACAGTAATTCATTTTGGTCAGCATTCTCTATTTTATTGAGGAAGTCACGATAATCTTTGTTAGGGGTCCCATATGAATCAGTTATCATATTAGTAAACCGATATATTATTTGTAAAATTGAACACTTTACAGTAATGTGTATGGGTTAATTAAATGAGTTGAAATGATATGGTCTGGGGAAACAAAAGTTGAACTATAGTAAATTAATGAAAGTTTAGATTTAAATATATAACTTCTGATTTGTCAATTAAAAAAAAATTAACTGAACTTCAGATCCAATAGAAAGTAGCAGTTGTTAGAAATTAAACAGAAATGGTAGTTCTCCATTCCTCTACAGTCAAAGATAATTAATACTTCACACCCAAATATTAATAAGGTCTGATATTAAACAGGCCCTCCAACAGTTTTCTAATCACATTTGCTTTCTTTTTATTGATTCTTTGTTTTCAAGAATTACTCTACCAAGTGCAGCCTGTACGATTGTACCATTTGCTATGATCAACTCACCTCTTTTCCGTTTGTTTAACATACCTATTTAGAGAGGGCTGAGATGAAGTGGGGAAAAATACTGGAACACAATGCATTTTTTTATCCTTAATCTGCATCAAGAAGATGAGGAAACTTTTGAGACTCCGTAAGAGGACTTCTCATCTACCATCCTAACTGGTACAGTCAGAAAGATATGAGGCTTTGGTCAGGTTTGCTGCTGGTTTGGACCCAATTAAGGTAGAATTTTTAATTCACGGTAGCAGCTGTTGTAAAAAGCTCTCAGGAAGGAAAGAAAAGGAGAGGAAAATTCCTAGCTAAAGCAAGAGAGGTGGTTTTTATTTTACTTAGGGACACATAGCTGAGCTGCTGGGTCACAGGAAGGATGGGGATAGAGGGACACGTGGTTATGTCTTACGGGAAAGGTTGAATTGTCATCAGCGTTAGCCAGGAATGAGAGGCCAAGAGGCAGCAGCGGTGTCTCTTGCAGTGCTGCCTCCCTTATTGCATTATCAGAAAAGAAAGATAACCTGAGACTAGGCATCCATTATCTCTTTTTACAAAGGGATTAGTGTGGGTTGCAAGAAATTAATGGCTTTTGAGTTACCACAGAAATACTAATGAATGTCAGGACGAGAGATGGAGAGCAGGTAAAATTGGCTTTTCTCTGCCTCATTTCTCTCCTTTTCTCTTTTGGTTTGCTATTTTAAGATTTGGATCTGTGTTACTCTTTTCTTCTTCAGCCAAGATCAGAAATCATACCCTTTGGGAATGTTACTTGTCTTCCTTAGGGAATGACTCAATTAGCTTATGACTGTCTCCAATGTGTGTCAGCACAAGAGATTGGGAAACATGTCAGAAATGAAAATCTCGACCAAGGAGGACTGCTCCCTCTTGCACGGTTGGCATTTTCATGCCTGATAAAAGTATCAAGAAGTCTCCCAAGTGATGTCCCCTTTTATTAAAACATTAAACATATATATATATATTGCAGCTAGTCATTGATTCCAGATGACATGACCGGATAAACTCGTGAAGCAGAGGGGAAGGGAAGGGAATTGTACACGCTGTGTGCTGGGCCTTGTGTTAGCAGCTTTATTTCTAATTCAGCAAGTCTTTTTAAAGTACTTATCATATAGCAGGCATTGCATTATTTTATTTTTTTTAGGGGAACAGGACTTTATTGGGGAACAGTGTGTATTTCCAGGACTTTTTTCCAAGTCAAGTTGTTCTTTCAATCTTAGTTGTGGAGGGTACCATTCAGCTTCAAGTTGTTGTCCCTTCAATCTTATGTGGAGGGTGCAGCTCAGCTCCAGGTCCAGTTGCTGTTGCTAGTTGCAGGGGGCACAGCCCACCATCCCTTGAGGGAGTCGAACCGGCAACCTCGTGGCTGAGAGGACGCGCTCCAACCAACTGAGCCATCCGGGAGCTCAGTGGCAGCTCAGCTCAGCTCAGCTCAAGGTGCCGTGTTCAATCTTAGTTGCAGGGGGCGGAGCCCACCATCCCTTGTGGGACTCGAGGAATTGAACTGGCAACCTTGCGGTTAAGAGCCCACTGGCCCATATGGGAATCGAACCGGCAGCCTTCGGAGTTAGGAACATGGAGCTCTAACCTCCTGAGCCACCAGGCCAGCCCAGGCATTGCATTATGTGTCGTCCTTTTCAGACGAAAAGACAGACCTCACGCCTGTGCTCCGAGCGCTTACAGTCCAGTAGGGAGGACAGACTTAAAAAAAAAACACTTCAAAATGTATTTTATTGGTTGAATATTTAAATAAATGATTATAATACAGCTTGATAAGAGCCCATCAAAGAGGAATAATATAGGAGGAGTATCTGATACTGCCCCAGGAGTGTGTGTATGCAGGCAAGGGGGTGGGGGTTGGTGGAGTCAGGACGAACCCCCTTTGTGGAAGAGGAGATAGCTGAGTGAAGGGTTAAGGGTGTAGTGGCTGATGGAAGCAGTGGGAACAGCTTAATAACAGTCAGGCTCAGCAAGATTGCTATCTAAGCAGAGAACTGTAAGTGAGCTAGTTGAGGCAAGTCTGGAGAACTGGTTATAAGACAGAAGACTCATGAACTGGCCTTGAAGACGCATGGGGGTGTCTGAGAAACAGGAGTCTGTGAGTGGCATACTTCTTGCTCCGTCCTTTCCACTGACCCTTCCTGGTTTCACCACACTAGAGAAAGATGAGTATTAGCAGGGAATTAGGTCAAGTGGCAGGAGGAACATTTTGTTCTGTCTCATGTATCTGGGACTCTGTAGAGTGTTACCTAGAAAACAAGAAATCCTGGCCAAGTGCAATTGTGTCCTGGGCCCACAGGGCAGGGATAGTCACATGTATTCCAGTGTTTCTGTTCTCCACACAGACCTCTGCATGTCACATGGACATGGCCTCCCTGTACTCATAATTCCACCCTAGTTTTTCAGGCCTGAGATTTTCCCGTTACACTGTGTCCAGTAGGTACTACTTTGGAATTTTACTACTCCTATGTTTAGTTTGGACCAGAAGGGTGCTGACGCCTGTGCTTGGTTTCTTATACCTGCCTTTTCATCTCATTCAGGTCATTTATATTAATGAAGTAATGCTTTTCTTTCTTTCTTTTTTTTCTTCTTTCTAGAACACAAGCAGGCATTCCCAAACATTCTGAAGAAGGGTTACCTGGAGGTTAGAAAGGACCACGACAGTTACTGGCAAAGCTGCTACGCGGAACTCTCCCCCTACAACTTGTACTTCTACAGCCTGGACAGCAGCGGGAATCAAAGCCTCTATGCCACGTACCAGCTTTCACACTTCCAGAGCATATCTGTTCTGGGCAACCTCGAGGCCAGGTTGGTGGACACTGTTCTGTATGACAACACTCAGCTACAGCTAAAGGCAGAGTCGCCGTGGGAGGCTTTGGACTGGGGACAGAAGCTCTGGGAGGTCGTGCACGCCGCCGTGCCCGGTTACGTGGGACGGCAGGATGAGCTGGCAAACTCGCCAGGCCTTGGCTGTCCTGGGGCCTATACACAGAATCACTGTTTACAGAGGAAATGCAGTGAGCTGCTCGCACCGTGCCCTGGCTCGGATAACCCCACACGGTACGAGAACATCCTCAGGTCGGGGACACTGTACAGGCTGACTGTGCAGAACAACTGGAAGGCCTTCACGTTCGTGCTGAGCAGGGCCTACCTCATGGCCTTTCAGCCTGGCAAGCTGGACGAGGACCCCCTGCTCAGCTACAACGTGCACGTGTGTCTGGCTGTGCACATGGACAACCTGGACGACTGCGACTCTTGCTTTCAAGTCATTTTTCCCCAAGATGTTCTCCGCCTCCGTGCTGAGACCCGGCAGAGGGCTCAGGAGTGGATGGAAGCTCTGAAGACAGCTGCCAATGTGGCAAGGAGTTCGGAGCAAAACCTGCAAGTCACACTGAGGAACAAGCCCAGGGACCAGACGGGCGAGCTCAGGAAGAACAAACGTCAGTCCGTGACCACTAGCTTCCTCAGCATTCTGACGACTTTGTCTTTGGAGCGGGGACTCACTGCTCAGAGTTTCAAATGTGCAGGTAGGAAATGAACTTTCAGCCTAAAGCTCATTAAGGGACAATTCTGAACCCCACGTTTGGAATTCACTTTAAAAAATCCCCTCAATAGGCCAGTCCCAGCTCCTTCTTGTTTAAAAGGCATCTCTCCTTCAAGGAGTTTGCTATATTAAAACATCTGTTTATCTTCATGCCATGCTGGTAAAGTAAGTAGAAGCAGAGATGATAGTCCCCATTGAATCAAAATTTGGCGGAAGCGTTACCAGACTAGACGTTAGGCTTCCTGTGTCTGCTGTGATTCTGTTTCCTCTGCCTTCTTAAACAAAGGTCACTGTGATGTGGACGTCACACACTGTCTCATAAGAGACAGTCAGGCCCTAGGCTGACTCCTAACATCCGTAGGCAAGGAAAATATCCATGGTCAGTAACTGTCATTGGTCATGACTGTGGCAAGTTTCGTTAAGGTAGAATCTAAAACGTCGATCTGGACTGAAATGTGGAGGTGGCTAGGATCAGGGTAGATGATGATTAAGCAGATGACCTCTGAGTCACGATGGGCCTGTGCCTCATCCTTCAGAAGCCTAGGGCTTCTGGAACTGCTGTGGAAGGGCGAGACCCGAAGGGGAATCCAAGACCAGTCATCGATTATTTCTTAAAACCCTATTACGGCTTCTCTTCCCTACTCCCGATTCCTCTCACCCTCCCCAAAGCAGTATACTAGAAAGAGAAAAGCCCTTGCTAAACCAAATCTACAATACATATCTACTATAAATGATACCAAACTATTTCTCTTTCATTAAACCCACTATTTGTGACAAAACATTTACCATGAAGGCAACTTTAATTGGGAGCCTGCTTTGGATGATTTTAATTCAAGTATATCAGACTTAAGTATGTTGTTTAAAAATGTACAAGAAGCTCACCACCAACCAAGACCAAATTTTAAATTTTGTGCTTGCTTCTGCACTGAAAAGCCAAATCGTTGGTGGCACACTGAAAACCCCCGTTTTGAATTTAGGTTAGTTATGATGGTGGCTTTTTCTATTGAAAAATAATTTACCTAAGCAGAGGGGTAGTAAGTGAATTCTCCCTGCTTTGCCTGGAGGATCTCAGTGATGGTGAACAGAAACTCGCAAGGCGGGGTTGGAGAGACCCAAAACACCAAGTCAGTTAAGAAGCTATACTGTGTGACACGCATATATCTGCAGGCAGGAAAGGCCTTCTCTGAGCCAGCCAGCTACTTTTGGAAAATGGTTTTGAAATAAGGAGACACTTATTAGAGGAGTAGTTCTTTAAAAATGATTGACATTTCAGTGTCTCATACTGGTAGATATGTTTCAGAGTTGAGGCATTCAGCAGGAATTTATGGAGTGCTTACTCTGTGGACATTCTGAAATTGTGGAACACTTCTGTGGTTTTCGATTGTTGACAGGGTCAACAATCTATCAGGGAGAATAGCTCAGTTCTCAAGGCAGAGATGAAAATAACTGAATTGGGAAACTTTTTGTAAAAGGGGACGAAAAGCCTCAGGTGTAACATAAGGATTGTCACCTAGTTTTCACCTAATTCACTTCCTCTCATAAGTTTGCTTCCGCAGGGAGTGTGCACTGTTCTGTACCGCATTTAGCAATGTTCCCAGCACTCCGAGGAGGAGAAATGCAGGTAGAGGGTACCATTCAGCAGGTCCACTGCATTTGGCAGTTGGAGAAATGAAAACAGGAAAAAGATAAAGAAAGGTGACTAGAAGAGGCAGGGAGAAAAGGAAGCTAAGTAGAAAAGAATAGGAAAAGGATTGCATAATGTGCAGAGATGGAACTTTTGGGCAGCTACTTTTGGTTCCATGTTTTTGGGTGCCTCCCTTTGCTGTCTACTTCTGGTGCTCACTAAATTTGGCTGGTTGGAGAATAGGTTGGGGATGAGTGGTGGTAGGGAATCCGGGAGACAGGATAATGTAGTCCAAAACTCATTTGTTCTGCTCAGCTTTTACCTTCATGCTTTGGTTTGGAGTTTTAATGAGGCACCGGCAAGTTTTTAATTTGGGGAGGGGAGAAGTCAATCCTATTTTGAATAGTGCGGCCTATTCCAAAGTCGAAAATGTTCATTTCACTTCAATGCTCTCTCTTCCGTCGGAAAGTGCTGCATTCAGCAGCCTTGCCATACGCCTGGTTTTCCTGAAACGCTAGGAATACTGCTTTCCTACCTTAGGTGGGAATATTTCATCTCCTGTAGGGGGCAGAGTCTCAAAAGAAAAAAGCAGAAGAAACTTGTTAAGCAAACCTCTGAATGTTTTTTAAATTACTTGGGAGGCTCTTCATTATATCAAAGATTATTATAGCAGATGGAACTTTAAAAATTGATGTATGCTTCTCACAAACACAGTTAATCTAAACCAGCTGGCTTCTTCGTTTAGCACTTGTGTCCTTTAACTTTGCGTCCTCATAAACTCATTCGGTGAAAAAGCTGCTTGCACAGTGCGTTCACCGACCAGACGGCTAAAAAGTCCAGTAAATTGTTTTCAGTTGGATCTTGGCTTTATCTATTATTTTAAGGAGAAGCTAATTCACAATGTTTCATGGTTTTAGTGAGCCTCTTTAGACTGTAAGTTTTTATGTCTACTTAGGCCCTCCCCTTTTAAGTATTTTTGATGAATAAACTTTAAAAGTGGAAGATTGCGCTGGGTAGCTCTTTGTTAATGATGTCATTCAGTTGCTATTTAGGGGAGCCACAAATGTTGGCTTTTAAATCTACAAAATAGTGCAGTTGGCTTTGCTGCACTAAATTCTTTCTGTAGGTGAAGAATTTTCTATATCCTTCTCTGAAATTTAAAGAGCCCTGCAGAGAAAATGGACCACTACCATCCAAAAATGCCTGAGGTTATGGTTTTGAAAATACATGCTTATTTATAACTGTATATTTCTTAACATGTGCTTGAACTTTTTATAGTTGTATTTGATTATGTGTGGTTTGTTCCACGGCTTCCTCTCCAGCTCCATGGCTGCCCTACGCTTGGGAAGCCCCAGCCACCGTGGTCTTCTTGATGTTCTGGAACCTACCTTGGTCATTCCTGCCTCCAGGGCCTTTACACTTGCTGTTCCTTCTTCCTGAAAACATGCCTTTGAAAATTAAGTTCTTCCATTCATTTATACCATTTATTGTGTGCGGAGTTTCTGAGCATGTGCCCAAAAGGTGGGTGGACCTGGACAAGTCAGTGTTGCAAGGAAGTAGCCATGGTCCCTGCTCTCATGGAACTTGCAGTCCACTAGCGTAGACAGACATTAATCAAATCATCACATTGTGAATGCCAAGTGACAACTGTGACAAAGCTGTAGAAGTGAGGCACACACATGCGATTAGAGAACTGTCAGAGGTGGTACCAAGTGCAGCTGTGTGAAATTGCAGATATTTGGTCATTTTTTTACCTACAAAAAAAGGGGAGTTTGATAAGGTTGAACTTAGTGTTTCACCATGAAGACACAGAAGGCCCCTGAGCAGAAGAGCACATGATGAAAGTAGTATTTAAGAACAATCAATTTGGTGATGCTTTAGTACAGTTTTGCAGAAACACCTCTGTAGCAGAAAATGGGGTACGCTTCTTTAGTGGTTGGGATTCAAAATTATGTCTGGCAATGGAGAATACATGATATTAAAATATTAATGCTAAAACAAATGCTTATGCCGCTTAGTAAAATATTTATGAAATGTGTACCTGTAAGTGGTTTTAAGTTGTTCACAAAATGCTGTATAAATTAGATTATAAGGCAGCAGCTCTGTTTTCTTCAGGAATTAGACATGTGTACATACCTATTTCCCCTCAATAGATAGCATGGTTTTCTTGGCACTAGTACACACAGATATTTTTCCTGTAATTTCCCTGCAATCAAGAAACCTAGCAATTGAGTACAGTACTATAATAAAAGGGCCCAGAGCCGGTTTATAGTTTCGACAAGAGATGCAAAACAAAGCTCACCTTTTAAAGCATTCCTTTTGTTACTGCTATGTAATCTGAAAGTGAAATTGGATGGTCCCGTTGTGGGACGGTGTTCCTGATTCTGAACTGAAGTTGAAAATGTTAACGAAGAGACAGCAGGAAAAGCAGTGAGCCGAGGGGATCCCCTCCACCATTTTCACACTGTCAGTTTTTATGGTTTTACTTCTTTGGCTGCTGTTTAACCTCTTGGGACTGCTGTTGGTAATTACATCTCTCTAGTATTAAGAGCTTTTTGCTTTCCTTTTTTCCCCCCATCCCTTGGGAGGGGTAAGCCCAAGATGTGTGTGTGTGTGTGTGTGTGTGTGTGTGTGTGTGTGTGTGTGTGTGTGTGTGTGTGTGTGTAGTTTTGCTGTGAATTCTTCAGCCATTTAGTGCAAATTCCTGTAATTACCGGCATTGTGTCCTTTCTGAATGGCACATAATACAGCAGAAGCCATTCCTAATTGAGACCTTACAGGAGGTACAAATCCTCTCTTTGTTCAGCCTGACAAATTAGTGCCAGAAAGTGGCAGGGTCCGAGTGGGAATCAAAGGCAAGAAACACAAAGATGGAACTTAAGGCTACAGTAATAACCCTCTCTTGTCCTGAAGGGAAAAAAGGACTGACCAATGAAAAATGAAGTTTTTTTTGGTTATAAATTCCCTTGACATGACAGCACCTCAGGGGCTGCTCTATTTATTTAGCAAAAGTGATTAAATAGTAATACAACAGGGCTGCCTATTGTTTCCCTGGAGGCCCCCACCTCACAGACCCCTGCTGCCTCAGCTAATTGATTGACAATGAACCTCTGATAAAGAAGTATGTTGTTAGGACTGAGCTGGGGGGAGCATTTTCCCCCCTCTCTTTGTGTGTCTGAGTGTGTGTGTGTGTGTGTGTGTGTGTGTTGTATGATTTCATTTTTGTTAGAATTGCCCTCTATTTTCTCTTTGCTCCCCTCCCCTCCTTTCCCCCTTCTTACCCTTGATTTTTCCCCCCAAAGCTTTTCAGCGCTTGCTCCCAGCTGACATTCACAAACAGGTAGAGAGGAATTAGTATTGTAGTGCAGGCTTTTGACAAGTTTATCTTTGGAGCCAACTTCCTCCTCTCCCCCCCCCCTGCTCCATTTAAGGCAGAATAGCAGTGTGAGGAAGGACTGATTATTGGTGCTTTAAGATCAGAAAAGTGTTTTTTTTTTAAGTTTCTCATTTGTGGGAACGGATGTCTGAAACTAGTCTTTGAACTAAGACTTGCTCTTAAATTCCTTACTCAACTTAAAAAAAAACCAACCTGTGCACTAATAACATTTACATGTTGGCGGGCGGGCATTGGTGGTGGGGGGAGAAAGTTATGGATTTAGAAACAGAAATTTCAATTATTTAGTCTCCCCTCAGTACCTGAGAAGCAGGCATTGATTATCTGAGGGTAGATTCTGGCTGCTTGTGGTATAACTCAGTCCCCCAACAATGCTGTAAGTTGTGGGAAGATGACAAAGCACTCCAGGAAGATAATTAATAGCCCCTGGTTATATATGCCCAACTAGCTAAACCAAGCCTAAATCCCTAATTTAACTCTGTTACAGCTGCAAAAACAAATCATTTCAAGCCCCTATGAAAGCAAAATATGTTAAACAAACAGTATCGACCTTGTTAATACCACATGGCATTTCATGTGATAAATGAGGGCGACATTCTGGCAAAGGCCTGTTTTATGACATTGTTTAGACAGAAAGGATACCTTTCTTTACCCTGGTAATACAAGCATCCCCGATAGAAAGTATGGAGTGGTTAATTATTCATTAAGTAGCTGCCAGTCTGGAAGTAAGCAATATTTCTGATTTGGGCATAGTTAGTTACTTATTGGCCTCAGAGTAAATCATGCAGAATAGCAATTCTTAAGAAAAAGAGAAATTGAATGTGGGAGCTGATTATGCAGCAAGAGTCTAGGTAAAGAAAGATCTGTAGATTTTTGAGTGTCAAGAAGGGAAGTTGTATATTATGCTCTTAAAAAAAAAATTCTAACATAGCCAAAATCTGTTTGATCCCCATGTAAAAAATTAGGGGATCCTCTGGCAGCCCAGGTGCCAGATCTACTAAGGAAATGAGACAGAAATAAAAAGAAAATGGACCTTTCTTGATATCTCCAGTTCCCCATTTTCAAATTTGTCTCCCACTTGCAAGGAATGGTAATAATGAAGAATTATATGAGTTAGGGAATAAACAGGTACCGTGTTTCCCCAAAAATAAGACCTAGCCGGACAATCAGCTCTAATGTGTCTTTTGAAGCAAAAATTAATATAAGACCTGGTCTCATTTTACTATAATATAAGACCGGGTCTCATATAATATAAGACCCGGTCTTATATTAATTTTTGCTCCAAATTTGCTGATTGTCCGGCTAGGTCTTCCTTTCGGGGAAACAGGGTAGCTAATTGGAGGAGAAGACAATGATGGAAAACTTAGATGTGCCCCCAAAACATAGAAACAGCTTAGATAAATAAATGGTTTACTCTGTTGTTGCCATCTCACCTTGTATTGTCTAAGTCATTTTGTTTTTTAGTGTATTAGTTTGTTGTCTTCCAGAGGAGAAATCTCTAGTTTGTGTGTCCTGAAGGGTTGTTTTATTTCCCCAACCTTGAGTATGACTGTGGAGGGGTTGCTGATAGTAAGATCCTTACATGGAGTTTGGTGGAGGGTTCATTTCAACAGCATTTATTAATATTAAACTCCTCATGGATACCATACACATGATCTGCCAGGTACCTTGGAATATGAAAGTAGGGTGAGGTGTAGGCTGTGTTCTTCCCAGATTTATAGAATCCCCTCCAAGAGAGCAGGAGGGGCTTGAGAGAGGTGAGCAGGAGACTGGGACTGGGAGATAAGGGGTTAAGCCGTCATGGCCACTGGCTCGGAGACCAATGTATCCTGTCTCTGCTTATATCAGAGAATACCAGTTGTAAAGAATATGAAAGCTGAAGAGCTAAAGTGGTATCTCACCCTACTTTCCCATTTCAAACTTCATCCTTATATTTCGTACAGAATTAAACTCAGGGGAAGATCTCCTTGGTTTTTACTACCTATCAAGGATAAAACTTGAATTTCCGTTGTGTGCTCATGTAGTAGGTACTATGGGAGATAGAAGAGAAGCATAGATATGGCCTGGACGCCCAGGGCTTTATAGTCTGGTTGAGGACGCACAAAGGAAAATGAGGGATGACGAGACAGGCGCAGTCCATGCCATGTAGCACTCAGTGTTCAGAGAAGCATTTGGCCAAACCCTCAAGGCAGTGAAACTTAGGTCATCAGAAATTCCAGTTATGTCATTTTGTGAATGATTGGTAGCTTTACTCAAGAACTGTTGCCTGATGGATCCTGTTAAGCCTAGAAGGTTGTCAGTAAAAGTACATGATAATAATGAGAAGCAGCATGATTTAGTAATTAAGATCAGGGACTCTGGAATCAGACTGGCTGGGTTTCCAGATCTGCTACCCACTAACTGTGTGACACTGGGTCACTTAACCTCTCTGTATCTCCATTGTTAAATCTCATATGTGAGAAAATAATCACATCTACCTCATAAGTTTGTAGTGAGAATAAAATGAGTTAAAGGGGCTTAGAACAGTACCTGGCACATAGTAAATTCTATATAAGGATTAGCTATTTTTATTATTTGCCCAGATAGGACAATAATTACCTCGATAAAGATATCATAGGCATACTTATCAAACGTGTGGCTCTCACAAAACTAGGCTGGACAACTAATAATCTGAATGACAGAATCCAGACTCTGAAACACAAGCTAGAGGAATGGGCCAAACAAGATGTGATTTATAGGGATAAATAGATAGTCCTATACTTACAGTCAGAAGATTAACTGCAAAGATGGAAGGTAGAGGACACTTGATCTAACAGCAGCTCATGTGGGCATACACATGCGGCAACGGGGAAGCCAGAATCTGTGCTACAGTGGCTACGTCAGAAGCATGCACAAAACATTGAGCTAGAAAGAAGAGGACATATCCTCATTATGTTTGGCTCTGGCCACACCTGGAAATTTTAGTTATAGATGCAGCTCTTGAAGAATAAACAAGTATATCTACTGACATGTGATACCATGGTGAAAGTACCAAATGCCATGCATGTCATGCAAATGTAACCTAGAATAGGGAGGACACAAGAATTGTCTCCACATACTCGAAGGCTGACACTTAGAAAATAGGCTTACTTTGTATGATTCCATTGGACCACGGTAACAGAAATGTCCAGAGTAGAATGGATTTCCCTTATTTAAGAAGATTTGATGGCCATGGGTGAAAATTTGTAGAGTGGCAAGAGCTCTGGCCCGTGAGACTGGAAGAACTAGAGTTCTGACCTCAAGGCAAGTCACTTGTCTGAGCTACGGTTTTCTCATCTGCGAGATGAAGAGCTGTATTAATTTGGCCCTTTTGCAAGTATTTATTGAAGCCCTACTATGTCCTAAGCATTGTGCTTGATGCATAGTGAACAAGATAATCCCATTATGTGTCCTCACAGAAATTGAAAACTGGAAGCCAGACAGTTAAATGAGTGGTTATAGCACACAGTTGAACATGAAGGTCTTTGAGTTTCCTTCCAACACTTCTGGTCGTCTGGGAGATTTTAGAAGGAACGGCCTTGTACTATACGGTCCCGTCTACCTCTCCTTTTGTGATTCTTTCAATGTCTATAGAAATTTAGAGAAAATTAGGCTAACGTGATCCTCCATTTAATCTCATTTAATAAGTAATACCTTTTTCCTTTGGGGAAGAGATTTTAAACCCATAGAAATATCACTTGAGTAAGAAGACAGGAGATGGGAATCTTTTTCTTGGCTGCGATGTCTATCATTGGATAAATTATTTGCTTTTTATCCATTTTTGCAGTCTTAAGTTTCTAAGCCCGGGAAATTATTTTAAATAAAAATAAATGTATATTAAGAATAGGAATACACACCGGAATAGTCATATGACTCTATGGAAGAAGAAGGACGTTATATAATTTGAGTTTTGAACTATTTCACATCCTAAAATTCAGAGAGATGTGATCACTTTATATAAGTAGGCCGTTTGATTTTATAGGATATAAATTTGCTTTTTTGATTTATTCCTGGTATTCTCATCATAGAAGTCACATGTTGGTCTTTGATATGTTTCAGAAGAATAAAATCATTTTGAATTTCAGAAGATACGGATCTTTTGATAGACCTTCCTGAACTTCATAGGCCATAGCTGTGCTCTCTCTCTCTCTCCCTCTCTCTCTCTCTCTTTTTTTTTTTTTAAAGCTGTTAAACTGTTCATTTCTCCCAGTCTTTGTTGCTATACTTTGGTCTGGAAAGTTCTTGTCCCTTTTTGTAGCTTCCTTTATGGTTAACATTGTTCCCATCACGTGTTCATTTCCAGCTAAACTTTTAAAGGAAGTGTGAGTGTACTACTGGACTCTACATTGAGTTTAAAGCTTCTATTATTGACCTTTAATTAGGAGAGAAATTGATCTAGGTGTGGTTTTGGGATAGACTGGGGGGTAGCTCAATATTCTCCCTAATTTCTAGCTAAGTTCCTTGAAAAACTAAGCTTTTCATGGGTGCCTCTAAGAGGAAGAGCTATTTGAGAGGTTTTCTAAAATCCATTATACTGCCTAAAAGCAGAAACATACTTACATAGAAACTTGCCATTTAAAAATACATCTCTAGTCTAATCACTGTTGTTTTGTATACCTGAAACTAATCATAAAAAAAATTTTAAATTCAAGAATGATAAATAAATAACATCTCTAAATAAGGAAATCTGGTAATATAGTAATACCAGTTTACTTCTCAAATTAATATTTTCATCCAATCATTCATTCCTTGAACAAGCATGGGCCACATATAGTCACACAAATTGAGGTGTTGGGCTAAACTAAAAGTTAGTTTTAACAGTAGAAAATATGACTGTGTGCTTGCCTTTATACCTTACAATATGTTAACATAGAAAATGTTTTCATTAAATGACATTAGTAAAAACAGAGCATTAAAATCCTTTACACGTTTCAGATGAAAAAATGTTGCAGGCTTACAAAGCAGTGAGCCTGAGATCAGGGTTGACAGGCAATGTGTTGGGTATAGTTTTGTATTTTTATGCTGTAGGCTTCTGGGTGTGAAAAATCCTTTACACGCTTACAGACTTCTTTCCAAGCCCCCTTGACTACCCTGTCCCTACCCTACTCTCATCCCCCAGGTAGCATTGAGCATTCCTCCTGCACGACCCCACCCCTCTCCACTCTCCTGGACTCCTGTCTTAGGCCGTGACTTGTGTCTGACTTTTTTGAGGGCAGGACCCAGCACCTCTCAGAATGTGGTTGGAATACCATTTGCATGAGCGTCATGAGGGTGATATGGGGAGCAATGGCTGGATTCTTCTCTGTTGAAGTTAGGATCTCTGGGATCTGGCCTAGAAATTTTAACGAACTTTACAGTTGATTTAACTGTATTCAAAGTTTGAGAAACCATCAGACCTGCCCATAGAATGTTCTTAGTGAATGAATCAAGCCATACTTCTGTTTTCTCTGGGTTACATAAGCACATTTCCTGTAACTGTTTTTAATACATATGTCCAACATTTCCAGGTTTCCATTATCCCCTGGATAATGTCCAGGTTTCCATGTCTTTCTTGCATTCTAGAAACTACAGTGATGTTCTAATAGGGTTCTACCCCGTGGTAAATACAAAGGAAGAGATTAATTCAAGACTTCTCCCCACATTCTAGCCTTATTTCTAATACATCCTAATATTATGCCTAGTTTTTATTTTATACTTGATAAGCATACTTTGTATTTGAACTTTGCGATAGCCTGTACCTCTCTCCTATTGTTTGTTACAAGTTGGGTCATCTTTCACCTAGAGGACTCACCAGTCTTCCTGCTTCTAGTCTAACCTTCCTCAAATCTTGTCTTCACTGCAGTGTGATCTTGTTAAAATTGAGATTGACCCTGGTAGACAGGCCTCTCTTTATAGTCCTTCAGTGGCTTCCCACTTCTTTTGGCATTTTGACCAGCATCTTTACCAGGATCCCACATGACTTGGCTCCTGCCCGCATCCTCACCTTCAACTCTTGCTTTCGTGCCACCGTCTCCCCCAACACAAGTTCCAGCTACTGTGACTTCACTCTGTTCCCCAAACGCACCGTGTCTTTGCCATGCGCCTCAGCACTTTCTCTCCACTACCCCCGACTCATTCTTCAGGTCACTGCTTAAATAACACTTTCTCAGAAACTCCTTTTCCAACCAACCCCTAAGACTGACGTAGGTCCTATTTAGTTCCCTCCACTGTAATGCTAGTTTAATACCTTACTCTAGTACTTGCTATAATTGAGATTACATTGTCATTTGTGTAATTGTTTATTTAACGTCTGTCTCCTACACTTAACTGCAAATGCCATATTGGCAAGGCCTCTGTCTTCTTGCTCATCACTGTCTCTCTAGCTCTGCCTCGGGCACACTAAATATTTCTCATCATCCTCAGTTTTGAATCCTTCCTCCGCACTCCCACCATTGGGTTTCCTGCTTTCACCATCTTTTCTGGGAATCCTAGGTTGGAGTCATCTTCAGATATAATCAACATGTTCTCTACTTAATCATATAGGTTGTTAAAAAATAACAATATATGATGGACCCAAAACTTACCCTTTTGGCAAACTAGTTATGATTGTGAAGTTTTCCAGGGACTTTTTTTAATTTAAATTTTTGACTACTTTTAGAGCCTTTATTATACTGATCTGAGGGATAAGTATGCAACATTTCTGAACTTATTTGACCCTCTTTTTGCAGGACTAGGATTCCTCAAAGATAGGGTGCAATCCCCTGCTCTGGGCACTGCACCATCAGAGTTTCTCTCCTTTTGCATATTCTGTTCCAACCCCAGTTGGTGTACTACAGTTCAGTTCTGCCACTGACTACCCACAGTTAGCACAAAACCCATGAGTTTAAGAGCCTGATCCTCCACGAGACTTCCCCAACTGTAGATGTCAGCTGCGAGTTCCAGGGGTCCCCAGGCCACCCACACTCTGACTGACTTTCTACAAATGTGGGGGTTCCCATGACCCCCTCAGGTTGATAATTTTCTGGAATGACTCACAACTCAGGAAAGTGCTGTACTCACAATTACAGTTTTATTAGAACAGATGCAAATCAGGAAGAGCCAAACGAAGAGACTGAGAAGGCAAAATTTGGGAGGGCTCCAGATACAGGGTGCTGTGTCCTTCCCTGTGGAATCAGGGCAAGTCACCCTCCCGGCACATTGCTATACTCCTCAACCAGAAAGTTCCACAGCGTTTTAGCATCCAGAATTTTGTTGGGGTTTCATTATATAGGCATGCTCATTTGAATCACTAACCTTGTGATTGAACTCACTTTCCAGCTCCCATTCCCTTCCCAGAGGTCACGCTGGCTCAAAGTCCCACCCCTCGAATCATGTGGTTGGTCCTTCTGGGGACCACCCCCCTCCTGAAGCTATTTAGTGGCCCATCAGAAGTCATGTCATTTAGCAGAAACTCAGCTGTGATCCAAGAGGCCCATGAATAATAAGGATACCTGTATCACTCAGGAAAGTCCAACAGTTTCAGAAGCTCTCTGTCAGGGAGGAAGACCAGATAATTCTTCATTATACGTCAGTACAGGACACTGAGCAGGCCATTTCCACAGCAAAAATGGAAGCTGGATCAAAGGAAGATGAGTAATACATATGGCTGCCCCCAGAGAATGAGGAAGCGCTGGCCTATTCACCCTATTCCCTCATTTCCAGTCTGCTACTGGTGTGCCTCCCAGCACTGACTGCACCCACCTGGGGAGGGGAGATTCCTGGTGATATCTTCCTGAAACCTGAAACCAAGCAGCTTCAGAAGCAGCCAAGAAACTGGGCCGCTCTGGACTGCTCAGCCTGGTTACAACCCTCTCAGCACCCAAGCTCAGGTGGTGGGATGTCGTACACATCTAGTGACTTGGTGATCCCCTTTCTCTTACTCAGACACCGCTCTCAAATCTTAGCTTAAAATAGAGAGCATTTCCTTTTTTCAAGGGTATTATAAAGGTGACCAACCAAATTAATTGTATTCCTTAGCTTTCACTGAAAATAATTTAGTGTGTGCTGTATAGCACGTCTAGAAAGGAACTGGGATTCCAAAACCAAAGAAATTCAGGCTTGTATCAATTTCCAAAAGATAGAAAATCACATTCTTTTACACGCCCCAGCTTTGCTGAGATATAATTGACAAACAACACTGTGTAAGTTTAAGGCGTACAGTGTGATGGTTCGGTACATGTACAAATGGTGAAATGATTGCTGTGTTAAGGTTAGCTAAGACATCCATCACCTCCCTTATTAACAGGTTTTGTTCTTGTGGGAATATCGAAGGTCTGTTCTCTTCTCTGCTCTCAAGTACACAACACGGTGTTGTTAACTCATCACCGTGCTGTACCTTAGACCCCACGAACTTACTTATCTTTTTTCCAGCTTTGTTGAGATGTAGTTGATATATAACATTGTGTACGTTTCAGGTGTACAGTGTGATGATTGGATATATGTATATACTGCAAAATGATTACCACAACAAGGTTAACACACACACACACACACACACACACACGCACGCACGCACGGGGTGGGGTGAGACTTTTTAAGATCTGCGCTCTTCGAAACTTCCAAGTATACAATATAATACTGTTGACTGTAGTCACCAGGCGGAAAATCACATTCTAACCAGGTATATACCAATATACCAATGGTTGTGTGTTTTTCATTTTTTTTTCGGTAAAGTAAATCATGTGGGGCTAAACCAAAAGCCTGGGTGAAAGTCACTTCTCCTTCAAATCACCACTCCTGTATCTCTGACACAGAAGTTAGACTTAGTTTGAAAGTCTTGATCTCTTTCTCTATGTTTACCAATAAAGATGTTCTTCTCAGCCCCCAGGCACTTAGAGACCAGACAAAACAGTAGACACACACGGTCTGGTGGCTGGAAAGCATCCAGGCTCAGTGGCATAAGTCATAAACGAGGAGCGCAGGAGCGTGGCCTTTGCTTTATAACCCTGCCTCCGATGTGTTCTACAGCCTTGTGGGCCAGCATCTGGGACACTGTAAGTTGAGGGAAGATTAAGCTGCCTTGACTATGTACAGTTCAAATGTTACAAAGTATTGGCCGAACCAAAGGGCCAAATCTTAATTTAGTAATATTGTATGTACATCACTGCATTTTCCCCCCAGAAAATATGAGAGAGGTTCCCCAAGTGATCTCTTGGATAAACGGAAGCCTGACTGTGGCCTAACAATTCTGGGAAACCTTTAGGAAAATGATGTTTTTTATCCACGGTAGGATGAGGAATTTTAACTGAGTAAAAGGTACCCCATAATGCACAGGGTGTCCTGGCAACCCCTGGAGCCCCACTTTCCTGTATGACCCTCATCTCCGTGATCTTCACCCCCTGACAGTCATGTTCCGGTTTCCCGCCTGCCTTCCCTTTTTCCCACCAGTTCCATTGTTGGATGCTGTCTGTCTGACCATCACCCTTACAGGGTTCAAATCATTCCTCTTTATCCCGGGGGTCAGGAAGATGAAAATCTCAATATCCACACGTGTTGCTTCTAGATCACATGTATTATTACATCATGAACCCTTAACATCGATAGACTTATTCATGCGGTTACAGCTGGAGTCCCGGAGGCCATGCTGAAGGACCCCTGAGCATGTCGGGGTTCTTGTAAGCTCACTAGTCAGATAACCTCATTTCTCCACCTGGGAGGATGGGGTAACTGATAGGGAGAAAAGGTGGCACTATTCCTCTAGGAAATTCCTTTCAGATGGCAAAATGAGGAACAGGGCATAGGAGTTTCCCACCTACTAACTCAATATCGATTCAAGCAACCTATCTTCAAATTAAACATACAGCTAAAAGGTTAGCTTTGGAGGTGGTCACAGACCTGTGTTTTTAGAGAGACAGAAAAGCTTGGAAAGCAGGCCAAAGAAGGCATGAAGAAAAAGAATAAAGCGATGAAATAGGCCGAGGCAGTCTCTAAATCTTCTAGAACATAAGGAATTTGGTTTCGGGTAGAAATGAAGAAATTCAAGCACGGATTTAAAGGAAGCTGATGAAAGTGATCTTTTTCACTTTGAGACTGTTTCTAGTACTACTCAGATCCACTCTCATGACTTTAATTTTATCAAATTGTTGTCATTACTAAAATAGCTCAAGTAGAAATTACTCTAAGATATGCTGTCAGGGTTTTTTTTTCCCGGAGGTTTTAACAAAGAAGAGGAAAGGTTGTGTTTTAAAGATACTATAAAGTTCAAAGAGATGAGACTCTCACAAAATATAAGGAAAGAGAAACAGGCATTAAGAATGGGGAGTGATGTGAAAGAAGTGAGAGGGGACCCTGGTGCGACAGTGTATGTGACAGAAGCTGCAGACTGGAGGAGGCTGATGTACGTAGAGACTTCCATATACCACAAGCTGGAAGGAAACATAAGTGCCAGAAACAGTAAGGAAAGACAGGTTGCTTTTCGGGTATACCAAAACGATAATCTGAACTTCTAAGCCAGTCAGTTACTGACCTTTTGACACAATCATGATAGAGATATAACTGGGGAATCACAAAAAGAGTTAGTGGTGGTTTAATACAATGTTAAATACCAGAGGAAATCACTGTGGAAAGAACATAGTTGGGGTAGATAAGGATTCACTGTGAGGAAAAAAGGGTAGGACCAGGCTGAGGGGAGTGAGGCACTCACTTTGGGTACAAAATTCAAGAGAATGCCAAACAAACCCTCAGTAATCAAGATAAATAATATTTTAATGTGTCATATTTAAAAATCAAAATGAATACGAAAAAATCCACGAGGAACAAAATATACAATTTTAAATAGAGATTGGACCATTAGGACTGATTTTTCCTTTTGCCTTAGGCTCTGAGATGGTTCAAAGGAACATTCCAGTAAGACAGTTTATTTAGTAAGATATCTTCCCCCAAAGCGTTCAGTTCGTAAGTTCCAAGTAGCACAACCCAATATTTGCCTCATTACAGGCTGGCGAGGTTGACCTCCTTCCCTGTCTTGGGTTTCAGGGGTACCATATGGGGGGCCTTGTACTCCCATGTTTAAAATAGAGCTAATAGAGAGCGGGAGGTAAACTGTGACAGAGGAACATTATTCCCACCACTGGCAGCTTTCATGGCTGAAATAATCAGCTTATTTCGGTCCCTTTTGTTTCTGTAGTTGCTTTTCAGGTAAGAGTTATTGGTAGCCAAGTGTTTCTCCAGAATTAATTTGTGAAGGAAAGAGCCCAAGGCTTGGAGCTGGTGTTACCAGCAGGCCGTCTAGTAGGTGGTGACACAGTGTGGACAGGCCTCCCTTTGATGGCACCTCTTTACTCTAAGCTAACCGAGCAGCATGAATCGTTTTCTCAGGTAAGAAAGTAGAGCTGCTGAAAGGCCTTTTCTCCTCCCCATGAAAGATGGCATATCCATTGCTTACAGAGCAAAGTAATTAAGTAAGATCAGTCATGGATCTTTTATTTGGCCACTCATCTTTGTACTGTCACAAGGTTTTTCAACAGTGGAATTATTGGCGTTTTGGACCAGGTAATGCTTTGTTGTGGGAGGGTGTCCTGTGCATTGAGGAATGTTTAGCAACATCCCTGTCCTCTATCCATTAGATGCCAGTAGGTACCCAACTCACTCTTTTGTGGCAACCTAAAATGTCTGTAGATGTTGAAAATGTCCACTCTTAGGACAAAAGTCTCCCCTGCTTGTGAACCACTGTGCTGTCAAGAAACAAGGCCTACCAACGAAGTCTTCTTTTCATCACACGGTTCTTTTTTTTTTTTTTAACTTTTATTTATTTAAGTGTGTTTTTCCGAGACCCATCAGCTCCAAGTCAAGTAATTGTTTCAATCTAGTTGTGGAGGGAGCAGCTCACAGTGGCCCATGTGGGGATCGAACTAGCAGCCTTGTTCTTAACAGCACGGCGCTCTAACCAACTGAGCAATCTGGCTGCCCCATCATCACATGGTTCTTCCTCACTTCTTTATAAAGTAATAAGAGTCTTCTACTGAAATCCATGTTGATTATTTCATACCACCTAATGGCATATAATAAGACCACAGCATGTTAATGGGTACATTTAAGTAAAAGCAGTAGGTTATAGAAATAGAACCCTCACCAACCATCATTCAGTATAAATATATAAGATGCTTTCAGTCACAAGTAACAGAAAATCGAAATCAAACTGGTTTGTACAGTGAAAGGGAATTAGTCTCAATCAGCAGAGCTTTAGGCATCAGTTGATCTGCTAGCTCAAATTTTTTGAACTCTGTTTTGTTAATTTAATGCTTCAAGCAAATAGCATTTTCTCCCCCAAACCACCTTCACCTTCTGACTGATAGATTTCTCACATAATAGTCACAGGCTCAAAACATCACCAGTATCTTTGAGATCCCCTTGCTATGCTCTCCTGATTAGTCAGCTGCCAAATCACGTACATTTTGTCTCCATAGTATCTCCTTCGTGTTCCCCCTTGCTGCTCCCAAGCTCACTCATGCTCAGACTGATGCAATAACTTATCAACGGGTTCTTTCTCCTTCCAGTGTTTTCTTGCCAGTTAATCTTTCCAAAGCTCAGATTGCTGCTCTGCTTCAAACAACCGAGCTGTTCCTGTATCTTATTGATTGGTGAGGACTACTCCCCATGAGCATTCGGGATTCTTATGTTCCAGCTTCAATTTATCATTCCAAGCTCTTCTCCCAACACCCCTCTAGCTACAGTGAACTTCAGGCAACTAGAATATTAAATGTTTTCCAAACATGCCCCATTTTTCTGACTTGAGTCGTCCTTTGTCAAAATCTCGTTAAGCCCCAGCTCAAATGTTCCTGTGTCTACACAGCCGTCCTCGATCTCCACAGTGAGAATGCTTGCTTCCTTCTTCTCTCGGCTCTTCTGCTTTCCACCTTATAGATTTGTATTCTTGCCCCTCCCCCACTTCATATTCAGAAGTGATGCTAATGCTTGTGAGATCCTAGAAAAAATTTATTGGTGAACTAAATTATGTACTTTTGTATAGTTGATTCATATTTTCTGTGCTTGTCATATTGTCCTCCACAAGGAGACAATTTTTGTATATCTTCCACAAGGAGATAGCCATGTGGAAATTCACTTCTTTAGTTCATTGGTGTTTCTCATAAAGAGCCACACCAGCCACGTCATTTAGGATATGCCTTTTCTACTTGATGTACAACCATGGACAGATTTATCTGCCTCAGTTTCTTCATTTGTAAAATGAAGTAATACCTACTTCATAGACTTGATAAGAGACTTAAGTGTGTGTGTGTGTACATATAGCAGTGCCTGGCATATAATAAGCACTACATAAGTATTGGTTTATCCATTTGCCTATTTATTATTTCCATTTTAAATTGCTTACCATTTTCTTGAAAGTCTTTGGGGAAAGATTAGTCAGGGACAGAAGTTAATGAGAAAGTTTAAACGGAAAACAAGTATGAAAAAAGATTAAATTTAGACTGATGTAAATATACTAGATGCTGAATTTATAATATTTTATTATAAAACTTTCCTTATCTTACCCTACTATAAATACTAGTATTGAAGCATCTTATCACAAGAAAAATTAAAAGTAACTCAACAACTCAAACCATTTCTCTGGAAGTGAAATTCTATGTTGCAGATCGTTATATTTATAACTCAAGGTAACTATTTAGTAGATAGAAAAGCAGTCAGAATCTCTAGAGCGGTGCACATATTTACTTACTTGCCTTAGCAAAAATCAAGATTTATTGCCTTTCAAGATAAATTTTGACCAAATATTGACTTTAGGCTCTCAATCATTGTTTACCTGAAAGACCAATAAATCTTGACACTTCTTAACTTGAATTGGAGTCTACTTGGTATTTATTAATTTATTTAATAAGATTTATAATCTTAACATTCTACGAGACTAAACAAACAAACACTACAGAGTTTAGCAAGAGCAGAAAGTCTTTAGTTTATATTTTCTTCTTCTTTTTCTTTTTTCTGCCTAAAGCTTTGTTTCCACTTGGTTCACTGTTTGGGAGAAGGCTCCAGAGTGGTTAAAAAACTGCCTGGTGGCTGCAGAAGGGCCTCTCAAAGTCCTCTTGCTCTGGAGGCTCCTTCCCTTCCTTGATGGTGAGCCTTTCCAGGAGGTACTCTCCCAGCCGAGCCTGCACGGATTAGTTAGGTGGTCACCCATCTTCTTGTAAGTTTCACCTCCTAATTTAGGAAGTGGCCTTCCAGGTAATCATAGAGATGGAGGTCTGTGTTGACAGAACTCAGGGCACATATATCCCAAAGGACCTGGCTCAGGTTCTTCTCCAGGGCCATGGCGGCTTCTGGCGTCCATGGCTTTACCCCACTCATCTTGGGATGGCTCTGCACGTCCTGAAAGAGGACATGGCTGCCACACTGGTTTTGCATTTGCACGAGAAGCTGGGTGCTCTCCCACTTCTCCTTGGCCAACTCATGGAACAAGTGGCCCACGTCTTCCAGAGCCACATCGTCACAGTGGAAATAGAAGCCCAAAGAGAGGTAGGTGTAGGAGACCTGCAGATGCAGGTTGACCAGACTGTTGATGGCGGCCTCCACTGTGGTGGAATAATTCTGACAAATCTGAGAGCTCATGGTTGGGTGGCAGTAAGGAGCAAATCATAAAAGTCTGTGTGGGCTGGTACTGGAGGCAGAGGATGGAGGCAGAGGATGGCCGAGAAGCTGGTTTCAGAGGTTATGACTGGAAAGGAGGCTGGTAGGTGGTTGGAGACTGGAAGAAGGGGGACTGCCCAGGTCTGTTCCTTCCAAAACTCTTGAAGCAAGAGAGAGATTTGGGGGTCTGTTGGCACGCTGCCTTATATTTTCAATCGGCAATAATTACATGATGTGATTTTTCACTTCATTTCTTACTTAAATATAGTACCTCTAGCATACAAATCAAAGCTGACTTTACCTCTTTAAATATTCATTGCAAAAAAACATCACTTCACCTAAGATTTGTAGAATACTTTTAAATTTTAAACCAATTAGTATTCAAATTGGATTTTTAAAAGTATCTGTCTTTGGCTCCCTTAGTCCTGCATGTATAATCAAGCAACACATGATTATACTTCTTAGATGGCCTCTATCTTGGACAGTTGATGTCTGTTGGTCTCAGCCTCAGTTTCCTCTATCTGTCTCTCTAGATCAGTGGTGTCCAAACTTTTTTCAACATTTTTCACCAAGGGCCATATGCGGTAGAATACACAAACAGCCAGGCCACTCACTTGAGGTGAAGCACGTATTGCCTCACCTGGTTTATTTAAGTAAACTAAATATATTTTTGGAATTTGCTGTGGGCCAGTTAACAATGGATTGTGGGCCGCAGTTGGCCCGCGGGCCGCAATTTGGACACCCCTGCTCTAGATATAATATGTACTGAGCACTCACTGTGTCCAGGGGTAGTGCTAATACTTTACAATCGTTACATTTGCCATATTGCTGTGTTGAAAGGAAAAGCCTTTAGTTAGGTAGATCCATTTTGTCCAAGAGGAGTTACTTACTTCTCTTATGTTCTTAATGATATAGCTGCCCTACGAACAGCTGCAGTCCACTCTACAAGTGCCAGCTTTGGTTATCCTACATGCGTGTCAGCCACAACAGGAAGTTTCCTTCCAAGTGTTACTTATGCTTTTTAACGTGTCAGCCCAGTGACTACGTAGCCCAACTTTTTGAGTCAAAGTTTTGGCCAACAATAAGTGACAATTTCTTTTTTTTTTTTTAACACTCTCTCACTGGTATAAAGGCCATTTATAGACAAACATAAAATGAAGCCCACCAGAAAAAAATTCTTTCCTGATGAACAGAAGTGAGTTTCAGTACAGCTTTGGAAAGAACCAGTCATTACATTTCAAGATTACGCTTTGCTTTGTTGTGCTTCACAGATGTTGCGTTTTTTACAAAAATGGTTGCAAAGACCTTCCACCAGCAAAAAGATCACTACTCGCTTCCCTGTGGTACTTGATTTATCACGGTGGTCTGGAACCAAACCTGCAATATCTTCGAGGTATGCCTGTTATGTGTATTCCCTCCCAGCCATGAAGTTTTCATCCCCGGGGAAGAGACTTAAAACATTCTGGGGAAAAGAGTTTTGAGACGTTGTAGTTGAAAGTGAGCCCATAAAGTGAGCAAGGGGAGGACTCCCAGCAGTTTTCCATACCATGCACATTAGCAGTCCAGACTGTACACCGTTGATTTTTCTTGATTTCTCCTTTGGTTCCTTTAGTTGCATTTGAGATGCTTGCATTTGAGATGCTTGCATTGTCACAGACAAAATGCATACTCGGAGACGTTTGTTTTCATGTGCCTGATTCGATACCCAGATATTTCATATTTTCATTGATTTTATGGCTAAGTAGATGCCTTCTACTTTACGAGTCACCACCTTGTCCCACGGACAGAGCAACTTGGATGCTTGAGAGGGAAAAGTTTTAGCTCATTTACGGTAGTCCCCCCTTATCCACGGTTTTGCTTTCTGATGTTTCACTTATTCACGGTCAGTCTTGGTCAGAAAATATTAAATGGAAAATTCCAGAAGTCAACAATTCTTAGGTTTTAAGTTGCGTGCCGTTCTGTGTAGCACAATGACGTTGAATGCCATCCTGCTCTGTCCTGCCCAGGACGTGAATCATCCCTTTGTCCTATGTATCCTGGCTGTGTACCGCTGGTTAGTCACTTAGTGGCCTTCTCTGTTATCAGATCAGCTGTCATGGTATCACTGTGTTTGTGTTCGAGTCACCCTTATCTTATCGTTATAATTGTTCTGTTTTCTTATTAGTGATTGTTAATCTCCTGTGCCTAATTTATAAAATAAACTTTATTATAGGCATGTATGAATAGGAAAAAACAACATATATATATATATATATATATATATATATATATATATATAGAGAGAGAGAGAGAGAGAGAGAGAGAGAGAGAGAGAGAGAGAGAGAGAGAGAGAGAGAGTTTGGTACTCTCCACAGTTTCAGGCATCCACCGGAGGTCTTGGAAGATATCCCCCACATATAAGGAAGGACTACTATACTTCTAAGTAGGCATTTCTCAATGTTCCTCACCCTTGGCCCCTTGGCCCCTTTCCATGTAGAGTGCTGATGCTTCACCTCCACCTGTGTGGAACTAAATTGAGCACAGACATGTGGTCAGTCTCGCATCCCAGCTCCGTCCCCTCCTACAATAGGTGTGCAAGTCTGGGGCCCCGGTTCGCTTTGCCTCCATTTCCTTTAAAGGATACCAAAATTACATTGAAAAAATTGCTCCTGCCCTCTGTCCAACAATCCTTTGTTTAGACACTGCCCAACTTTGTGCTCATCCCAGGCTAATTAACAGAATTTTTGATTGTATACCCAATGTGACACCTTATTTTTAAAAGTACATGTTCAACACTTAACTACTTATTTAATACGCCAGTGGTTACAGGCTGTGAGCTAGGAAAACAAAGTTCTTGATGACTGTTTTCCTAATTCTTGTAAAATATCAAGTCACAGAACCCCCATTTCCGTTTTTCTTCATTTTGGAAATTCTGGTCTCCAAAGCATATGATCAACGTCCAGGCCGTTAAGCCACATTTTGCACCGTGCTTTCTTACCACAGCTCACTGTCCCATGCCGGGACACTGGGTGGAAGGAAGGAGGGAGGTACGAGGCAGTCCCCTTCCCTCTCCATGGCATGTCTTCCTACTCTGTGTGCATACCATAAAAACAGGTATGCAACTTTCCAGTTGTTGTTTTTTCTATTTTAACAGAGGAAATGAAATTTGTCCTCTCACTCTCTCTATATCTTTTCCTTCCTTTTATAGAGGTACCTTCTCTTCTTTCATTTTATTTGCCTCTGTTCTCCTCTTAGAGATTTTCTACCTTCCAAATACGAAATACTGGATTTGCCTTACCCAATTCGGTGAAGGGGTAGCATGGGTGATGCACTTAGAAAGCATTGTGTGTGTTCTTTCCTTAGTGAGAGAGATTCACCTGGCAGCCACAGCCTTTGTTACTTTTATGTCCATGAATTTCCCAATTGCTAGTCAGGCAATTGCTGAGTTGGTAGCCGTGAAGTAGAGAGAAGATGGTTGGCTCCTCCTCATATCTTAGCTTCAAAAACACCACATTGCAGCCAGTTGAACTAACTGGGTACACTTGTTAGTAGAAAGATTGTGCCTGTGTGGAGAATTATGCCAAAATTTCTGCTTCAATCCCCAGCAACAGATTCTTTCGCATGTCTTAAAAGGCCGTTTGGGAAATGGATTGTACATGCAGTAAATAGGATTTCGGTTAAATGGTTATATTTGTTTCCCAAAGTGTATCAGAAGAGAAGCTAAGCTCTTCAGAGCATGTGTTCATTAAAGATTTGAAGTGGGGTGGGAAGCAATAAAAAAAAAAAGGCCAGTTGGTTCTCTTGTGAGATAGTTTTTTGTTCCTATGAATTGAATACACTCTGAAAAGTTTCAAAAAGAGACTGGCAAGAGTGTATTTACTTTGATCCAACATGTGGAGTGTTCCCTACTACAAATGCCCTTTAGTTTAGAAAATGGTTGAAAAGTCTATTTGAAAGTACATACAAATATAATATGTAAATAAGCCCTAATTAGTTATTTCAATTAATTATTTTTTTGTCTCTGCTTTACAGCTCTGTTTTTCTCCCCATAATGTTGCTTGTCAGAGTCCAGCTTTGCTACCCTCCAAAAAATGTGTTTTTCTAACAGTAATTATTAAGAAAACACATTTTTCCCCTGTTGAAAACCTCATAATGATGGTGAAATCCAAATTGTATGTCTTTAAAAGGAATTGTTTCAGACATTTTTAGTCTAGGATTTGTTAGTGCAATATTAAAGAAGGAAATCTTGCAGTTAATTGAAAGAACGGGTGTTTCCTTCTTCAGATACATGGTATCTGTTGTTTTTAGAAAATGAATCTACATCAGGCCAGCAACTATCTTCTAATCTTCTTTCCTGACCGTCCTATGTCCTTTCAATGACAAATGAATTAGATTTGAAAATCAAAAGTTTTAATTCTTTCTAAGTTAAATAAGATTCTTCTCAGTGAGGACAACGAATGCTGTGGAAAAACACTTGTAAAATGAAGTCAGGTTGTTTCTACATAGTAAATTTTTGGAAATTGACTAAGAACCTGACATGTTGATTTGGGAAGCCTAGAAAGTAAACAAGGCAGTCCTGTGGCATCTCTCCCTACCCTGTATGCATAAAGTAAAAGCATGAAACTTTGCAATTTTATTTTTTTCTATTTTAACAGAAATTTTTTAACAAAAATTTTATTTTTTTCTGTTTTAACTGTGTGACTAATTATGAGCTTTTCACCGAGCTGTCTGTAGACCCTCTGCACTTCATGGATAGAATTAGAGTTTTGGAGCTTGGAGGAACCTTTGCAGTCACCTAGCAATTGGGGCAATCCTCAGCTTTTACCCACCACAGTTCCTGATAGCAGTTGGGTGGTTGGGAAGAAATGTTGGTTTCTGGGCCCTACCCCAGAGCTACAGAATCAAACTCTCGGGGCGGGGTGCAGGGGTCTACATTTTTCACAAACATCTCCAGAAAATTCGGATCCACACTGAATTTGGCCAACCACTGGTTCTGGCTAACCCTTTGATTTTGTATTGAGGAAAGCAGGCCTAGAGTTGATGGGTCAGGCTCACAGTGTACCACAGGCAGGGCCAAGCCCCCTGACTCTGGACTTGTGCTTGTCCATACACCACATGTCCAGAGCAATCCTAGGTGTGCGGATAGGGTGAAACCTGCTTCAGTCATTAAAGGTGATTCCAGCACCAAGAGTAGGAGAGCATGATTCTAAACAAGGTATGAAAGTAAACACACCCAAGGACTAGATGAAGGAAGGAGTTTTTGTGTAAACTAAAACCTGAATGAGCCTGAGCCATGTTCTTTCAGCCTTTCTCTTTCATGAGCCTGAAGACCTGTGCAAACTGGCGAGCATGTTGAGCTCATTTAGTTAGCTCATATAGCTGAACCCCCAGCATGTTAGGCATTGGACCTGTGTGCCCAGTTGATATACACATTTTTAGGCCATATGCTTCCTCAAAATGCCAAATTGTGTATTTCAGTATTGCCTATGTATGTTGCATCTAGAAAATTACAATAAAATCATTAAAAAGTATAGACTGATAAGCCCAGTAGTACTAGTGCACATAGAAATATCTAGCAAATGCTTACTGATGTGTATGATATCTCAAATTCAAACAACTGATAAGCTAAAAGAACCTAAATTTATTTTTGCAGTATTCTGTGGTGAGCATTTTAACTATAATGATGATCCTGAATTTCCACAAGATGATAATCACTTTCTGAATCACTAAGAAAGACTGAATTCTGTGCAGTGTCAGCTCAGTGTTAAGTCATTTTGACTGTCTACTAATTTTTGGAAACAGTAATATCCTAGCATCTAGAAGATAAAGTTCCACTCAGCGGTGTTTTATAGGCCACATATGAACACGTGTGTAATGTATAATTCTTAGAATAGGCAACATATTTTCACAGGGAAATTGACAAAAGTAGGCTGTTTCAAGAGGCAGGTGACCAGATTAGAAAGATCAGTTCTAGGATCACTATGAGAAATTAAAATCTCCTTATATGTATGTGGGTGTGTGTGTGCCAGATAATATTCAGTTTATCTTTCCTTCAACATAAACATTTATTGATGGTCTGCTATGTGCAAAGCTCTGTGTTAAGTGTTGAGGATAAAAAGTCCATCTGAGAAGTTTATGGTGTGGTTCTGGCTGTACAAGCACATAAAAAGGCATAGGAGTTTAAGGAGACATGTGCTAACTGCCAAATGGGCCATGTGGTCAGCGACTGTGGCAGTTGGGCAGTCAGCATTCCATTGTTCATAACCACGTGATTGTGACAGCACCTCCTGGCCAACAGAAGCAGCTCCTGTGTTTGGTTCTTCTGTATCTTCCACACATATCTCATTCCTCAGGCAATCTGAAAAACAGGAGCTTGTTAGGATTTTGTTGTTACTCAATAGTAAAGAAATAGCTATTCTAGGAAGGAAGAGTATTGAGCTCTTGAAGCATAAATACCGAACACATTTACTTTCTGTCTTTTTTTGTTGTTGTTTCAATTACAGTTGACCGTATATATATACATATATATGTGTGTGTGTATATATATATATACACATATATATATGTGTGTGTGTGTATATATATATAAATAAATATATAAAAAAATTTTCTGTCTTTCAGTAACCTCTTGTATTTAAAAACAATAGAATCCAATTCTCCTTCTGGAGGATGCCCCGTGAAACTGCTTGATTACTGTTGCCATTTGTCATGAAAATGAAAGTTCTGTGAGTTTTGTAATACTTTTATTCATGCGAATCAGTGCCTTCTTAGGTTGGTGATTTGTTAATGTGTTTCAGCTCCTTCCAATGGAAACGGGGTGCAACACTGACCATTATATCATCATCATTAGGGTTAGTAATTCATTTTGTACCCATACCGTGAAAGAGGCTTAATGTGAGACTTTTTTATAAGTTCTTAGCACCCAACCATGAAATGGGCCACATGGAAGGATTTCGAAAATGAAAGCTCTCGACTGAAAATGTCAGAAAAAGGATGCTGCTCATATAATCATGATTACCTGTTCTGCGTTTCGTCCTTTGGGTTGATTGTGACAGAATTCCTGTACTCAGCAGTAGAAGGTAGTTTCTCCTATCTAAAGAAAACTAAGCTTCCTTGTGGCGAGGCCATGATTATTACCAGGTTCCCCTCACAGTACCAGCACAGTTCTCACAGAATGGTGGACTTCCTTGGACAGGAAAAGGGCCTTAGCAATCATTCACAGGCAACCAGCAGCCTTGAGTAATGGGCAGGATTTGGCAAAGTGGAGGTCAGAGAAGAGGGTGTTGTGTAAGGAGAAAACAAGATATGGAGGGTGGAGTGAGCACTCTGTGTTTATTTCGGGAACAGTGAGGAGAGTTCTCTGACTGGAATAAAGAGGTTATGTTCCCATTGGAGAGTAGTAGGAGTAAGTAGCTGGAAAGGTGAGATGGGGGCCAATCAAAGGACAAATTCCTTTCATTGATTGTGTAGGCAAAGGAAGGCTACATATCAGTTTTTAGGATCATTTTAGAGTCAGACAAGCTTAGAGCCAAATCCAAGCTCCACCTCTTATTGGCTGGGTGACCTCAAGACAAAGTACTCAACCTGGCTAAAACCTTGGTTTATTCATCTGCAAAATAGAGCTGATAGCATCTCCCTCGTAGATGTGTGGTTTCTCTAAGATCCTGTATGAGAAGCCACAGCAAAGTGCCCTGTGGAAAAAGAGTTTCTGAGGAGGAAAGCCAGGAATAAAAGTGGGGTTGTAGAGAGGCTGATCTCTGGCAGTTGCGTGCAGAAGAGACCAGAAACGGGACCAGTTTCAGTGTTTCCCCCAAGAGGCAAGGGGGTGGTAGCTGTCAGGCTAGGAAGGAGGGGACATATCTATACATGGATTCTCTGCAGTTTCTTTCCTGTTGTGGAATTTTGTTTAGTTTAAGGGTTGTGTAACCTAATCATAGAGTTTTTTCTTTTGTTTTGAACAGGATGCCAGCGATCCATAGGCCTTTCCAATGGGAAAGCCAAGGTGTGCAATTACAGTGGGTGGTATTACTGCAGCAGCTGCCACGTGGACGACAGTTTTCTCATCCCAGCACGCATAGTCCACAACTGGGATACTTCAAAATATAAGGTAGGTACAGAAACCGAGTTCGCTTCATAATAGCAATTTGGATGTTCAAAGGTTGTCACGTGGCTTACAAAGATAATAACATAAGAATTGGAAGCAAACTTGGTTAGGCAGTTTTGTAAAAGCTACAAGATCTTTTCCGACTTTATACTCAATTGCATTGTCTCCCTCCCTTCTACGGGAGACTACGAGGACTCATGTGCTGACGATTCCCACTTTTCTCTCCAGCTCCACTTTTGCCCCTGAAGGTGAGATTTGTGGAATTAATTGACTAATGGACATCTCAACTTTAGTTTTCAACCTAGTTGTCTTTGAGATACGTGAATCGGTGAGCTACACATTGCATAGCATTTCCACCCTTGCATAAGCCAGGTAATAGAATTTGGCAAGTCAAGGAATCGAACCCCGCCCTGGAGTGGTGGTACTCTAGGCTTAGGACTCTTTTCTGGTCTTGTGTCCTGCCACATAACAGAGAATTCTGGTACCTGAGCTGACGACAGCTGCTCTGATCCTTCTGCCAGACATTGTGACATCTGCCTTAAATGAACCTTCCATGCAAGGCACTGTCGACAAACACAGGTTGGATGACTGTTTTAATACTGCCTTGCTAATCGATGTCTAAGACTTGCTCTCATTGTAACTGTATCACCTGGGAGCAAGGTAGGCAGAGAAGGGACCTATAGCTATCAGCTGGCTGTAATCTTGGAAGTCTAAAATGAACATGAAGAGTACGAGTGGTTTACGTCCCTGGGCAGCTCTGTCTCCTGTTCTACCCAGTAACCCTCCCCATCTTCACTGTCTTCAAGATGCCCATTCCAATCCTTTTCAGCATATGACCTTGCCTCCTACTTCAAGGAGAAAATTGAAGCTATGAGATTTAACTATGAATACCTACAAATCTACCTGCATTTGTACCTGTCCTTTCTGCTTCCCTTCCTAGCTTGGGAGGAAGAAGAGTGCTTTCTCTTGTTTAGAGATCATCCTTCCACGTCTACTCCAGATATTTTTATCCATCTGTGGAATCCCTGCTCATTCTTCCAAAGCTGATAGAAGTGTGTCCTCTTTGGTGGAATCTTCTCTAATGTTCCCCACCCTCCCCATCTGCTGCATTGCTCGCTTTCCTCCGTGGCACCACCATGTAATGTGTGGGTCTTTAGAATTGCATTTATTTAGGGTTTAATAACAGGAGCTTGTTGTTAAACAGGCATTTGGCCAAATCCTACCTCCACTTCTAATTAGGTGCTTGATTTGGGGGTTCAAATTACTTGAACTTCCGGGAGTTTCAGTTTCTTAATCTGTACAATGGATTCTGCCTGGGTTCAAGTCGTAGCTTTGTCATTATTAGCTGTCTAACCTGAGTCAGTTACTTAGTCTCTGTGTTTCAGTTTCCTCATCGGTAAAATGAAGACAATAATAATTCGTACGGTTGCTGCTAGTGAAATGGGTTAATGTACGTGAAATGTTTAGAACAGTGCCTCACGCATGGTGTGGGCCAAATAAGCATTTGTTCTTATTATAATTCATATGTTTACCTAAAAGAGTTGTATGAATGGCACTCTTCAAATGACTCTGATAAGCACTAAAGAATGGAAGTTATTGTCATAATTTTTATTCTCACATTTATATAACAGCCGGCTGCTTATCTGTCTTCTCTCTGAAGGTGAGCTCCCTGGGCACAGGGAACCTCTCTTACCACAGTTCCTGGCACATAGTATAGGTGAGAGGATTGTATATTACATGAAAGAATGAAGGCTGTCCTGTGGGCGCCTATACTCAGGACATCCCAGGTTGGCTTTATCACACTCGCCCAATGTCCCCCCCAGTACCGGTGGCTCCAATCGTCACCCCTGCAGTGCTGGAGACGTGCTGTACACTTCCCTCTGCCACACCTGCCCTGCGTAATCAGATAGCAGAAATCAGCTGTGGAGATTTAGCTCTTGAGAGCGTGCTCCACTGTACCTACAGTCCCACCACCCACCTGCAGGAATTCAGTGGCTTCCTGGCCATGCTTCCTACCTTCACGTTTTGCCCCAACAGTATTCCAAAAAAGTTCTAGTTTGTCCCAATAATACTTCCAAAAAAACCCTAATCTCACGTTGGGTGAATTTTGTACCCTCCTGAGTCTCAGTTTCTTCACATTCAGAATGGAGATAATGACAATAATGGTACCTACTTCCTAAGGTTGCTGTCTGCTTAAATGAATGATTCACAGAAAAGCACGTAGTGTGTGTCTGGCACATAATAAGTGCTCAACTGAAGCAGGCTTTTACCATGATTGTACATAAGATAAACACAAATCTGTTAGCTTGACATAAAGACCTTTTGTAATCTCAAGCCCCTGCCTTTCTAGCCTCTTCAGCCACGACACGCCCACCCCCATGAGTCTCTCCAGTAAGATGACACCCCTTTTTCCTCAGTCCTGCCACGCTATTTCACACCTCTTGTCTTCCACTTGCCCTCATTCAGCACGGCAAATCCTAAACCCAGCTTCAACCTCACTTCCTCTCCTGATTCTTCCCTTCCCCTCTACGAGACAGAGTTATCATTCTCTCCTCTGCATCTTGTACTTGACACTCTGAATATAGGCTATAAATATATTTGCTATGTGTGTATTAGATAAAAACTTATTTAGAGGGAAAGAACACTAGTTGAATTTAGTTTAGACAGTTTAGATTAATCTGCTTGGGGCAGGGCTTTGACAGCTAAGAGAGGTGTGGAGAAATCAAGTGAGTGAGGCTGTCCTAGGCCCGTGATCACTGAGGGCTTAGGCTGGTGGCACCTGCCAACACAGTGCATGCCAATCAGTGGAGCTAAAGCAGAAAAAGTGTCACTGAAGGAGGAAAATGAAAAATTCATGCATGGTTTATGAAATGGAGGCGGTAATCCAGGTCCGTTAGCAATGAGCTGTAAGGGCCTCCCCAACCATCAGTTTCACCATCACTGACACTGGCAGTCTTTCTGGGAAGCAGAAATTTTGCTGTGGTGGCCATTCAAATGACACAGTTTGAATTTGAGAGGATAGGTAACTAATTGAAGATATCAGGTACCCTCATTCCATCCATGTTACACACGAGGAAAATCTCCTTTGTCAGACCATACCTTCCCAGGATCTCAGTGGACCAGGGAAGATTTTAAAGCCAAAACAGAGCTGGTCGATTTTATCTGGATCATCTCTTACTGGCATTAAGTAACTATATGCCTTTTAGTGCAGAGTCTGTCTGTCTTTGCTCAGATGCAGGATTTAACTTAATGTTCCTAATTGTGAGGATCAATTCAGACCTATCAGTTTCCAAGACCAGACATCATTCTGTTAGATCTGCCTGCTCTCCCTAATAGCAAGTACGTGACTGGCTTGGCTCTCCATTTAAAGGAGTGAAAAAATGGTTTTGCAGAGCAGGATGAAATCTGTCATCTTAAGCGCTTCCTTATCTGCCCTCTGGAGTAATAATAATCCTAATTATTTTTAAAGCAGGATTTCATCTATTTTCCAGGATTGCAAATTGAATTGAGCTCTAGGATTACCCAGCAGCTAAACCCTATCCTCAAATTCTGTGGCCATTTTCTAATGAAATTCTCTTTGAAGATAACTTCCCCCTAACCCCCCACCACAACCACTGAAAAAATACCAAGATGACAGAGAGGTGGTAAGGAACTCAAACTTAGATCTTCCTAAATAGTTCCCCTCCATTGTGCTTCTAAAAAACATTTTCGTATCCTAGCCTGAATACTCACATTCCATTTAGCTAGGGGTTTTCCGTGTTACATAAACCATTTCCTATCTCTCTATCTTGAGAGGCATTCAAGGCAAGCTCTGTTGCCCTTGCAGAGGCCTGGGGAGTAGCTGGCTGGTGGGAAAAACCACTTGTTCAGAGTCATTTGGAGATTTTGAGAACAATTTGTAATTAAACTTAAGATCTCCTAATTCCTCCTATGTTAGCCCACAGTGCTAACAGAAGTAGTATAGTTGAGATTGATTTCATTAAGATTTTGCCATGATTTTTCACATTAGCATTGGGGAAAAATCCTGGAAGGAAATCTTGTACCAAAACAATGAGTGGCTATTTGACCTTGGTAAGATTAGGGGTGATAATTTTTTTTCCCTTTCTCGATTTTTATTCTCCAAATTTTCAGTAATGTGACTGTACTATTTTTATTGTTTTATAAATTTTAACTGTCACTTAGTTCCATATAGTCTATTTAAGAAAATATGTACTAGAAACTCACCGTTAATGCCTCAGAAGTATAATTGTAAATATGATCATTCTGTGATAGATAACTTTTGTGTGGTTTGATGTGGTGTGGGAGGGTATTTTTCAATAGATTACCACCCACTGCTACACTTTTACTTTTGTTGTAATATACACAAATTTATATTCACAAATTTATAATATACTTCCACAAATTTCAAGATTCAAAAAGTACAAAGGGCATATAAACGTAGATAATCCCCCTCCCACGTCTTTCTCCCACCCATCTGTTCTTCTTCCCACAGGCAACCAAATTACTCCTTTCCTATGTATCCTCCCAGAGAGAATTTTCCATACATATGATTTTTACACAAAAATGGCAATAGGCAATATAGTATACGTGCTGCTCTTGGAAAACTTTTCATTTGGATCATAAAACTCTTCCTTGGGCTTTTTTTTTTTTTTTTATAGCCACTCCGTATTCCGTCATGAATTTTACACACACACACCAGTTTATCCAACCTATCCTTTCCTTGATGGATGTTAAGAGTTTTCTAATCTTTTGCTATTATAGACAGTGATTCAATGAATAACTTTATACATCATTGTAAACATAAGTTCTGTTGTTCATAAGTGAGACTATCTGCAGGTAACTTCCTAGATGTAGGTATGTACATTTCTGAGTTTGATGGGTATTGCCAAATTGCCCTCAATCGGGGTTGTATGCTATACTATTCCTTATATCTTCTTGCAGGCACCTTTTTCCCCTGAGTACCAGCTGTCACTTCTGTTGTTACTGTGCTGCCTCTAGCTGCCCTTCCCCTTTTCTATTTCATTACCTCTAAATTTGTTGTGAACTTAGAAACAAATAACCAAGCTGTTAGAAGTGTGTTTTAAGTCATAGCCAGAGTACTATCAAGTACTCATTCATTTGTTCGGCAAGTATTTATTGAAGCCATTGTGCTCACCATTCATAGGCATTGGGACTAGTGTCTGCCTCCTGAATTCCTTGTGAGGGAGAGAGACAGTAAACAAATATACAGATAAGTGACTTCTAGATAAATAAAGTGTTACTGAACTTTAGTTTTTGTTTCAGAGTTAAAATCAAATGGGAACCGCACACCAGTGTACTGCCTAATTACATTATAGGTTAATCTCCATTTGTAGCCTACTTGCTTTCTACTTGAACAGGGGCAGGGATCACTTCTTTGAAAGAGTGAAGAGCAGATAGTTTATGGCAGAGTTATTAAAAAATAAAAAGAACTGTAAATGGAGACAGTGCTGGAAAGCACAGAGCAGAGAACCCAGAGATCTGAGTTTTGGTTCTAATTCTGCCACAAAATAACCTCAGATAAGTCACTTAAGCTCTTTGGACTGAATTTTCTCTTCTATAACTACAGCTAGTGGACTAGTTCAGCATTTCTCAAAGTGTGTTCCATGGAGCATTAACAAGTTCCGTACGTGTTAGTCGGTGTCACTCACAATTCCACAAGGGGACCACAGCTAGGCCAGCTTTATGATTGCAACAGGGCCCCTCAGGGAGATGCAGCCCTGGGAACTCACAGCTTGGCAAGAGGATGAAGCGAGTTGGAGAGAGCTGCCCTTTCCTCCAGTTGGTGGTCGGGCGCCCAGACTGGATTTCATCTCCCACTCCCCACACCCCATATACAGCCTATACAACATTAAATACCTGCCGTTGCTGTAGTCAAATAAGTTTGGGAAAGGGCTGGAATAAGCAGGTTTTCTCTAATACAAGGTGTCCCCGAGCTTTAATATGCAAACATGCTGCACTTTGAATCACCCAGAGAAGAATGTGGCGTGTGGTATATTTCTTGTTGGACCTCAGAACATCTTTTGTGTAGAATTAGTATTCCTTGGAACACAGTTTGAGAAAAACTGAACTAGATTATCTGTCCCAGTTCTTGTTATTCTAAGATTACGTTCTCATCTGTTTTATTCTGATACATTTTCCTCCTTTAACCAATACACAAGTTCTCACCACCACCACCACCACCGCGTTATCTCCAAGTTGCTGTCTATGGTTAACACTCCCTTTGCTCCATTACTTTCCTAGCCAGGGCTGTTTTTGTGAGGAACATACCAGAACACCCTTCCAGAACCTCTCATTATTACATAAACCTGAACGGTCAAGAACTTGGTTTCTAAGAGGTGTCTGTTACCAGCATAAATCTCTACCAACGACGCAGACTGTCAAATCAAATGACAATATGTTTGTTTATTCATACAAATACAGAGGTATATACATAGGTATAAATCGTATGTAGCTGATTTGGTCATTATTATTAGTTTTTGGCTAATTATAGTCCGATTGTGCTCTTTTGTCCAACACTTCGTGAGTGAGAGGCAGGGAAGAGACCTGGACTTCCACCTGGACTTCCTCTTTCTTAGCTCTCTTAAGTCACATCGACTGCAGGGCTGGCAAGAGAGAACCAGTTCACAAACTGCAACAAAGCCACGGTCACAGAGCTGGGTTCTTGGAGCTTAAACTAGTCTGTTTATAAGATCAAAGCACTAGGGAAAGAATTTAGTTTATATTAATATTATTAATAAACATTAAATATTATTTAGTAACATAGTAATAGGTCGATAGGTAAATAAACTATTAACCCTGCAAAAATGTTTAATGTGAATGGATTGGGATCATGGAAAAGAATGCCAACCAAAACCACTCATTTTTTTTAAAAAAAGAGTGCTGGGCTCAGGCATCTGCGCCTCTGAGCTGAGTTTTCATGTATATCAGAAACAGCACCCAGGCTTTTCATAATTCGGTTGGCAAGAAGTAGGACAGTAGCTCTTTGCTCTTAGGTGGAATATATCTGGTGTTTACATATAACTCATGTAATATTTATAGTAACAAGAAAGAGACTTCTTCTCACGTAAACTTTATCACCTACGATTATCACTGGCTTCCTTCTCTAAGTAACTGTACATATTTTTAAACATATTCTTTTTTAAAAAGCTTTTAAATTACAGTTGAGTTAGGAAGTGGAATCCTCATACCAGCATGGAGGGCCATTTAGAACTTAGGAAATCAGTGGGGATACAGTGCTCTGTTTTGTAAAAATAACATTTCATGCTGAATTTTGAGTTCTCTCAAAAATTTCCTCACCGGTGTCTAAGTGGTTGATTCTCAACAACAGGCATATGCTCAGCCTGGCTGCCAAAAATGGCTCAGCGTGGCTGGGATTTGTTCACATATTCAGGCAGCCGTGGTCACAATATGCTCTATATTCTTAATACTAGCTAATAACTCTGTGAAGCAGTGCCTTAGATGTTATTGAAACTAGCTGTTTTTGTCTTTAGTAATTTCAGTTTATGAATGCTGATGTCAGTAGCTGCTGTCCCATTTGTTTTACTGCTTTTACTGTCTCTAAAGAATACCTTTTTCCCCCCTTTTTGGGCTTAAGTGCCACCTGAAGAGAGAAGCCTTTTAAGGCCTGGGAGACTGGCCAGTGCCCTTTGTCCTTCTGTTCACCTACTAAAAGGTAGTATTGTTAACCCAATTCAGCAGGGCCCTGACTCAGTATAAACACTGCTCAAGAGAGCCAGAAAGACTAATTGAATCGTACAATACATCATTTTTCAGCAACAGTTTCAAGTGGATTGTACTTCATTTCCCAGAACACCATCCGGTTTTTCCTTGTTTAAGATATTTTAATGTAGCAAATGTTGAACCTTGAAAAAGACAATATTTGAACCCAATTCTGCCTTTCCCCACTGAAACGTGAGCTACATGCGGACAGGGCCATGCCTGTTTTATTCTCCATTGAACACCAAATGCCTACTACAAGCTTTGGCATGTACCTGTGTCTCTGTCTCAAAGGGAGGCATTATTTAGCCCTACCAATGGCTATTTCCAATCTGGTAAAATAGTCAAAGGTTTTGGCGAACTCTAGGTGCTTCTTTGTGAGCTGGATTTGCAGGGAATGTAAACTTCATTATCTCTTACTCTCCAGGACCCCCAAAGCATCACACAACAGATACCTCAAAAATTGTTTATGAGAAAAAAAAGTGAGATTTCTATTAGAAAAAAAAATACTGATGCGTTTTTGCATCTCTATAAAGGAACAAACTTTTGTATGAGTTTTACAATGAAAGAAAATGACAATATTGAACTTCATAAACATGTGGGGTTTTTTGTTTGTTATTTTAAGGAGGGTGCAGCTCACAGTGGCCCATGTGGAGGTTGAACTGGCAACCTTGGTGTTATTTGCACCACGCTCTAACCAACTGAGCTAACTGGCCACCCTTAAACATGTGTTTTTAATCAACATACACTAGCCATATATTTAGGTATCACATGTACACATGGATGGGTTTTCATGGCTGTGTCTGCTTTTTGTACTCTCCTCTCTCCCATTCTTACCCACCAAGTGAGTTTCTATTTATCTACCTCGAGCCAGTGTCACCTGCTTTGCCAGGCCGGCCCTGGCTTCTAGCTCTTTTCCTCCAGCCCAGTTGATTTCTTCTTCCTTTAAGCTACTCGTGGACCTTATCCATATTTCTTTTGTGGTAGATGACAGGCTATGTGCTACATGTGTGTTTTTGTTTTAAATATTTGTCTGTTATACTAAACAGTGAATCCCTTGAAGGTAGGGACTGTATCCTATTTAACTTCATTAATAAGCTTCTAGCGTAGAGGGTGAAACCATGGATTTTCAATTTTCTTTTTAATAAGCAAATTTACTCCCAGGACTAGAGAGCCTTTGGTGGAAACCTTGTGGAGAGGTTTTACGTTCCATAAATAGAAACTGAGCCAACTCTTATGTATCAATAGCCAATCCATATCTCAGTATTAGTGAACTGGTATGTAAAGATTCTCCAAAATCTCCACGTGATATACACTATTTAAGCAACTCCCTCTATCTCTTGGATGCATTGTGTTTCTGCTATTTATTTCTGTTGATGACAATGACATTTTACAACCAACTTTCATAGTCTCATCATTTACTGCCAGATGTGGAGATAGCATTAGATGAAGTCTAATAAGAACAACTCCTTCCTGCTCATTAAAGTGTGTGTTTGAACCTGTTTTCTATACATTGTAATTATTCTGCATATAATATTCACTTTTTTCCTTTTTAAAAAATACCCGTTTATACCTTTTGAATTTTGTACTATGTGCATGGCTTACCTATTTTTCCTGAAAGTGGCTACTTATGAAAAATGTTATAGGAGATACATACATATAGGTACATATATATGCAGTCTTTAAAATCAGAGTGAGTGTTCGTGAATTCTTTTTCTTTTGAAATAATTACAGATTCACAGAAAGTTGCCTAGATAGTACACTGTACTACCTATGCAACTCTGTATACCCCACCCGGCTTCCCCAGTTGGTTACATCTTAAATAACTGTAGTATAATATTTAAAAAAATGACATCGGTATACTGGGTCTGCATCGTTCTTTGTCGTTTCATCACAGGGGTAGATTCATGTCATCATGGAATCAGGAAACAGAATTAATGAATTCCTTTTGATGCCAAGATTACATTTACAGTTGAGTTTCTGGAAGACAGAGAAGCCAAAATTGATATTTTTTTTTAAATTATCGGCTTCTCCATTTGGCTGTGTTCAGACAAGAATATGACTTTGATATGTAGGCTCTGGTTCCTAGTTTGAGGAGGTGTAGAAAGCTGGAGGATTCACCAGAACTGATGGAGGACGTCTTTTTGCAGGTGTCTAAGCAGGCCAAAGAGTTTCTGGAGTACGTGTATGAAGAGCCGCTGATTGATATCCAGCAGGACAACCCCATGCTGTACCGACACGCCGAGCCGCTGGCCACCGTGGTCCGGCTGCGGCAGCGGCTCAAATCGCTGCGAGCCTATTTGTTCAGCTGCCGGGCAGCGGTGGCGGAGGATTTGCGCCGCAGGTAAGAGTCATAATTGTCAAATGGCTCCAGTTTGCTTTGCTTTCCTGCCCTGAGAGGGTGGTTACATGATCTCCAAGGGCCTTTCCAACGTAGACCGTCTCAAATTCTGTGGTTCTCCCTCTGGGCTCATCTTTGCCTGTTTCCTCCGAGGTCCTCTATCAGGTTGAGCCAAGCAAAATGAAAACACTATCTCAGCAAAACTGCAGGCTTTTAACCCGTAGATCAAGTTCCCAAGACAGTGAAGACATCTCTTCCCTCTAGGTTGCGGTAATAATGGTGGCAATATCTTCATTGACCACTTCTGTGGTGTTTTACCCTTTTCCCAATTTCAGTTCCTATTTATCATCAGTAAAAATAAGCATGTTGGAAATATTTCAAACTTAAAAACCTTTTTCAGTGGAAAATAATAACTAGATGCTTATTCAAATCTTATTTTCCATAGAGAAACAACCGTGGTAAGTGATGCAGCCTCTAGAGCTGGGCTTAAAATGCGCAGGCCCAGGATTCTGCCTTTTCATATTACCATTGGTGCCGGCTGCCTTTTTATAGCTTAGTTATCTCAGAAGTCGTAGAACACACAAGTCCATACCCGGCTCAGATCCTCAAAATACAACTGCAGTGAAAATGTGCCTGCGCTCATCAAATTCCTTCTTTTACAGTTAGATTTTATTGGCATTTAAATTCTCGCTCTTGGCTTATATAAACTAGCTTATACTTGAAATAATTGTTGACGGTGTTCATAAGTCCCTAAAAACACCTTTTAAGTTTTTTTGTTTTAATAGAAATGACCAAAAACATACATAAATAAGTCATGGATTTTGGAGATAAGCCTGCATGTATAAGAACCTTTGGAAAGAATTAAAGTGACACAGTTTGCTATTTGAGATCCAAAGAAACTGATATAACCCCAGGCATCTGAGGAAGACATTTTTTAAAAGAATTAAATGTAGATAGTGAAGAAAACATAATATCTAGACAAACTCTCATAAAATAATAATGAAAAGGCAGCTGCCATAAAGCAAAATACTTCTCCATGGTAGTCATTCTATTACCTAGTTGTTTTCAGAAAGCACTAGAAAATGGTCAGGATTTATATTCTTATACAGCCTAGGCAAATCTTAATTTTAAAACATCAGGGCTTTCCCTGAAAGGCAGTAGAATTACATGTCTCAAATTAATTTATCAACTAAACTAGATTATGAGATTTTTAATGTTCAAAGTATGTTTGTTCTATTATTTTCAGTATCTTTTGGCTTTGCTCAAAGCTGGTTTCTCTTCTGCTATATTTTTAGATGATATAAAAATCTACATATGGCAATTATGTTAGATACCTTTCTGAAATACTGTTTTGCTTTGGTCAAACATGCCAAATCACAGCACACATTTAGAAATTAAATAGGAGTTGCTCCCTTCATACGGGTGACTAAGAATCCCTATGCTGTCCCCGCAATCTGGTGGTTTACCACCACGTACTGTGCCTATGGCCAGACCACCAGGAAAGGAATGGAAGTTCTACGAAGAAGGCATTCCCAGGGCTGTGACAAGGAAGACAGCAGTCATAGTTTCTTTCCCTTCATTTTTCATCTCTGGACTTATTCATGACCATTATGTACTACAGTGTCTGGCACAGGGAAGTGCTTAAGAACTATCGGATGGAGAGATGGAAGGAATGTCTAGTACAGCATCACTCTAGAACACTGAACAATGGCTAGTAGCCCAATTTTGAGCAAGGAGTCATCTTCAAATTCTTTTTCTTACTTCCCTATATGTCACTTAGTACAGTGTCTGAGCTATTTGAAACTCAAAAATAATTGTTGACTGAATGATCAGATGAACTGAAGAACAAATCTCATCAGTCAAAAAAGATTTAGCTGGTTCGGTTTCTGGGATGTCTCAAATCTTTCCTTTGCACTTCCAATGCACCATCCTGGTTCAGAGTCTCAGAATATTGCAGTATCCTTCTAACTAGTCTGTCCCTCACTTCAGTTTCTTCCATCTCCAATTGAACCTTCACATGAGACAAATTATTCAATTACAAGTATGGAATTCAACATCTTCCCCGAATCTAGTCCATTATATTGCTGTACTGTCTCAAATGTCTTGTACTTCCAAACAAAAATAATTAATATTATTATTTCAGTTCCTCTGTACTTATATGCTGTTAAAATAATGCTCGAGGTTACCATGTGTTTCCAAGCACACAGCAAAGTGTATCAGTAACAAATATTACTCATACAGATTGTTTGGGGAGGGCAGGGAGAGAGGAGTATACAGGGGGCTGGTCTTGTTACTTCAAATATTTTTTATTTATTTTGAAATATGACTATTTAGTAAAAGATGCAAAGATATTTCTGGGATGTCTGTATTTCTTACAGCTGGGCCATACTTAGTATCAATTCCGTCTACAAAAATAACCATAGATACAAAGGAGAACCATTGGCTACCTAATATGCTAACGTCCTGTCAGCAGAGGCCATCTCTTACCTATCTTTCACTTTTAAATGGAATCTCTCTTTTTAAAAACAAAATTAGCCAGCAGTACCTTTAGACAGAAGCTTATCCCAAAGCAATATCCAACTTTCCCTTTGTTTCACCTGGGTATACAACAAAAGTGGGGAAGTTTAAACAGTGAGAAGAACCTGCCGGACTCAACTAATCTTACACATCCTTGATAGAATTCAAAGAGGGAGGAGTTGATAGGCAGCAGAGGAACAAAAAAAGAGCAAAGAGAATCCAGTTCTTATCTAGTCGTAAAAGGCATGCTCTCCTTGCCTGGTTTTTACCTCAGTATATGAGTAGCCATTAATCTCCAGCAAGTAGGCCCAACATGCTGAAGACTTGTCAGCACCATATAAACAGAATAAAGCAAACTGTTAATATTGCTGTCGTGAGAAAACTGAAAACAGACTGATTAATCGTATTGGCGCTCGACCGCCAGGGAGCCAACTTTGGTCGTCGCCTTATTAGGGAAGTCACAGTTTGCTTTTAGGCCTTTCATTAGGATGAGCGTCCGGTTTTCATCCTCACTGTTTTTGTTATTGTTGTTAAATGAATGCCATGTTCTTGAACCCATACTGCAAATCTTGACTGGCAGAGGTGATTAATTTAGAAAAAGTCAGTGTCTTCCATGAAGTCTAAAATGTTTACAGTGCTGACAATTCAGTTTCTGAGGACTACCAGATGGCGACCCTGCTGGATTGGTTCAAGGCCTAGTTAACTTTTTATGAGAAGAATTATTTACAGTGTCCACACGTGAAGGTGCATGAAGAACTCTGTGGAAAATCTTAGCACTGTCAGGACACGTCCGGATCAGTAGCCACTAGGGAAGTCTTTGGGAAGGACCCTAAGAAGAGATGGGAGGGGCCTCAGCCCTATATGAACCCCGCTGAACACAGGAACAGTAGGAAATGGGTGTAAATCAGAAGCCACAAACGGGCACCTCAGGGCCTAATTTGGCCCTCAGACATGTTTGGCCTTTCAAAGATGGCCCCCACCAGGTTTTAAAGTTGTTGAAACAGTTGCTGAGATTTAAATATTAACAATAGGTAGTTTTCATGCACATGCAAAATGAAGCTAGCTTTCTCATTTCTCTTAGGAAATCAGAAGTTCTGCTTATACAGGGCTTCCCTCATTCCTGGAGAGCAGCAATCAGCTTTAGATGCTGGACACTCTGCTTTGTTATAGTCTCTGCTGCTCCTGTTGTCTCCCCAAACCCCAGTGCCTTTTGGTATGAAATACACTGCTGCCGTGTTTTTCCTACACCCAGCATATTTCATTTATTTATGTTGGTACTTGTGCCCATGTAAGATAATTATGATTTTATCAATTAAAAAGTACTTTCCCATAAATATATTATTTGTTCTTTACAACAGCATTTAGATAGGTAGACAAATGGTGTTTGGAAAGAGAAAGAACTGTGACTCTGAGATGCAACGTGACTTGCCTGAGGTGACAAAGCTGGTAAATAGTAGAGTCCACCCTTAGAACCAGGTTTTCTAATGCTCAGATCACTGCTGCTTTCCCCAGCATGGCTGCTGTTGGTGGTTTTCAGAGGAACAATTTTTACTTTTCCTGATTGAGGTCATCTAGGAGTGTGTGAAGGAAGGGAGGTGGCAGATAGTATTGTCCCGTGAGTGGGAAAGTGGGATTACTCCTGTACTCGCTACCAGCTCAGTCAGCTTTGGAGAGCAAGGCATGACAATTGGCTTAGCACTAAGAGTTCATTTTCTCTAGGTCGATATTTACCAGACCTTTCCATTTCACAGACCTGTAAATTTAAAACATAAATGTGGAGATATCTATAGGGTTGTCTTAAAGATGTAGTTATCCAAAACAAACTTAAACATTACCACCTGTTTCTCACCATCATTTCATAAAAGAACATAGTAACACTAAAAAAATAGGCAAACAGCCTCTGAAATCAAACAGGTTTTAAAAATCAAATAGATTTAAAACTCATTCTACTATTCTTTTCTCATTTTACCTTGGACTGCAAAAAAACATCAGCAGACCGATAGCAGCTGTTTAGACTAGCATTTCAGAAATCCTGATTTAAGTCATATTTTCTCTTCTGAGTGAAGTAAAATCATCCAGTCCAGGGAAAAACATTCTAGAAATTAATGTGGATGCTTGAGTGTTTCCCATTCTCTATCATCAAAGTGTGATTTGGGGTGCCTGGTGAATCCAAAGTTTCTATTGTGATATAATACAATACATATAATACAAAGTGTTGGTTTCTCTCCAACACTACTCGAGGCCAATAGGCAATATTAGGCCTATTCTCCCAGTTGCCTAGAGAAGAATTATGTCAGTTTAGCGGGGTACATTGGTCCTTCTTTTGTCAAGTTTAGTCCTTGGCTAAGACCACTCTGAAGCAATTTAACAGATTAACTTGGGAGTCTCAAGAGAATATGAAAAGTGATTCTTCTACATTCGAAAGCGCCTTTTCCTGCCTTTAGTTTCACATTTTATTTGAAATTATGTCCAGTATTAGTTCTCAGTGAAATATCAGCTTTACTGAACAATGAGAAATTCGTGTCATAAAGACTGTCATTTTTATTAACATTGTTTATCATGGTGAGTGAGTGAGAGAGACAGAGTCAGACTCTCATTGCTGCCTCTTCCTTCAAGCAAAATGTAGCAGTTTGCAAAGCTCTTAGAGGGGTCCCATAAATGTCACCTGATTTACCAAGATCCCCTATGTACTCCTGCCCTTGTTACCCCAGGGCGGGCTGTCGTTCTAGTGAGTTCACTGGACGGAGGCTAAGTTCAAAGGCTGAAATGTCCTTTGGATGCCTAATAGCATCTTAAACTTAATGTGTCCAAAACTGAGCTCCTGATGTCCCTGCCCCCACTCCCATTGCAGACCGTTCCTCCTGTAGACTTCCCCATCTGGCTTCATGGCCCCTCCGTCCAGCCTGTTGTTCAGAACAAACACCTTTCTCCCTCATTCCACCTCCAGTCCATCAGCCAATCTTGTCAGGTTCACCTTCAAAATATATCCACTTGCCACCACTTCCACTGCTACCACTTGTGTCCAAGTCACTGTCTTTCCCCTGAATTATAATCTGTCCTCGGAATTATTGCAGTACTGATCTTCCCATTCAGTCTGTTCCTAAGACCACAACTAGAGTTAACGAATAGATTAGATGATGTCACCCCTGATCCAAACCAATAGCTTCACTTCTTGCTCCAAGGAAAAGCCAATGCCATATATGGTCTCAGCCCCCTTAGCTCTCTGCCCTCTTCTCCCACCACTTTCCACCCTCACTTACTCTGTCCTAGTCACACCGGCCTTTTTGTCAAGCACACCAAGCGGGCTTCTACATGAGTGTCCATACTTGTGTTTTCTTTCCTCAGATAACTATAGCTTGCTCCCTTACCCTCTTGATGTCTTTATGCAACGGTCCCTTAATGAAACATCCTTGATCCCTCTATTTGAGATCACAACCATTGAATAGTCACGGGGATGTAGAATACAGCATAGCATAAGGAATATAGTCAATAATATGGTAATAAATATGTGTGGTGTCAGATGGCTACTAGACTTATTGGGGTGGTCACTCTGTAAGGTATATAAATGTCTAATCATTCATATAATATTGTATGTCAACTAATTTTAAAATAAAATTTAAAAAATAGTGACATTAATCTGAAAAAACATGAACAAATTTTTAAAAAATTGCAACCATGGTCACATGCTTCCTGTGCTTCTTTCTTTCTCTGCTGATCACCACATACCATGGTATTTTATTTTGTCTGTCTCCCTCTCTTAGGCCTTCATGTGTAGATATGGAGGCTGTGCTTTGCTCCACTTAAACAGCCATGTGCAGCGGCCCTCCTCTCCCATTAGATGTAAGCTACAAAAGGACATGGCTTTTTATCTGTTTTGCTCACTGCTGTATCCCCAGGGCCTAGAACCATACCTGATATATAGTGGGGGGGGGGCTAATAAATAGTTGTTGAACAAATTAATTAAATGAATACAGAATTGTTACCAAGATTCCACCCACTTATTTTGGTCACGCTTATATTTTTCTTATTAAAAAAATACTATTCATTATAGAAAACAAAAATAAGAAAACTACCCATCATCCTACCATTCTGAAGCATATCCTTCCAGACTTTTTTCCTCTGAGTTTACTTTTTTCCATGTAAAAATGGTTTCATACTGTACTTTCTACTTTTAACCCAATCATTTCACTTAGTATATTGTATCTTTATGCCAGTAACTATCTGTCTAAAGCATTGTGCAATCACTGAACAAAATGGTGTTTTGATGTGTGAGCACACTTACATACCATTGATCTTAGAAGTAAATGAGGATATTATTCAGTGTACCCAACAAAAGATTGCATGAGCTAATAATAAATGAGCTGGGAAAGATCATTTCAGAGCAACAACACCTTTTCTTCTCCCCCTACTTTCCCGTCCCCCCAAAAGTCAGACATATTAAGTGGAGGGATTTTCTGTTACAGAGAGAAAAGATTGCATGCTGTTGCAAATTGAATACACTTAATTTGGGAGGCTGGCTTATTCAGAGCACATCTTTTAGGGCAGCCTAGCTCTTAAAACGCACAATCTACACAGGCTGGACTTGCTGTGGCTCTGAGCTGCATATGAGGAATATCTTATAACTGAAATAGGAGCTCTAAATGTACAGTTATTAGCCAACGAAGTCTGGTTAATATTGAATTTTAGAAGAATAAGCCCATTTTAGCAACAACATTATCACTAAATTAGTCTCCTTAAAGACTAGTAACTATTAGCACTTCAAGTGTATAGATAACATTTCTTTAAGCTCAATAAATGAATACAACTCTTTATGTTCTCTGTAAGATTTACTATTAGCCAGACTTTGTGGCTAGTTTTCAATGGCTAGTTTTCAAGTTAGCTAATTAAAAGTGTCATTAGCTGCAGTTGGGGCTTTAGTCTCAACAGATGAGCTGCATGAAGCTATCAGGACTCAGAAACTACTAAAACACAGGATGTTTTGATAGTTTTGGAAAGCAACCATTCTCATTCTCAAGAATTCTTTTTCCCAAAAACTCATAGACACAGACAATAGTTTAGTGGTTACCAGAGGGTAAGGGGGGTGTGGGGAGGGAGATGAGTGTAAGGGGGATCAAATATATGGTGATGGAAGGAGAACTGACTCTGGATGGTGAACACACAATGGGATTTATAGATGATGTAATACAGGATTGTACACCTGAAATTATGTAATTTAATTAATACAGGATTGTACACCTGAAATTATGTAATTTCATTAACAATTGTCACCCCAATAAATAAATTAAAAAAAAAAAGAATTATTTTTCCCTTGGATGATTTCTAGAATAAAGTTTTCAAGTCAATTCACCTCCTGATCTAATAGCTCCTTCCCCTTCATTTTTTCTAGCGATCTCATTCGACTATATATATATATAGAGAGAGAGAGAGTTCAGGAGATATATAAATATATATGTAAATATATATAAATATATATATATATATAAAGGGACCAACAGACTCGCAAAAGACAGTGTCATTCAAAACTAAGCAATTAATAAACTTTGAAAAAGGAACTCCGGCAAATTGTATATTAATTTTTCTATAATGTACACATAGCTTTTATTTACTGAGAAATTCTTCAGAAAGTTAGAAAGTGATTTTATCTTATTCTGAGATTAAAAGTATCTAAAATACTTTTCTAAGAGATAAAAAAAAACTTATTGCAGAAAAGTGTTATATCCTTGGAACTGTTAAAAAGTACCATAAGAATTTGAGCTGGGATCTATAATAACTGTGATATTAATCTGCCACTTTTATAATCAGACCCCAGAATAATCACAACCAAAATTGCTTTCCAAGTATTTCTACTCCAGGGAGATTGTTGCTAAGAAACTTAGGCACAATTTCTGAATAAGCAGGTAAAAGAGACCCTTATTTCCCATAACTATCTGCCAAGATGTAATATCTGATGCAATTTTACCACTGTTTCAGCCAATGAGATGAGCAAAATGAGGTATCTAGAGAAATGATTGAAGTTTGTTTCTTCCACATGAGTTGCTATCGAAATATCTGCCTTTGATTTAAAATTGTTTTTCCATTAGCTGGGAGCATGGCTGGACATACGAGTCCCGTCCACATCCAGCCTAATGTAACTATTTCAGGAAGAGTTTGCAGCTCATATCAAGAACACCAAATTGCGTCTCCCTCGGGGTGCTCCACAGTGCTTTTTGCTCATTTCCGTGTGGGTGCATGTGCCCTCCCAAGGAAAGACACTAAGGGTCTCTCAGCTCAGTACAAATTACGTCCCCTGGAGCACATATTCTTAGAAAACACAGTAATAATACATGAATAAATGGTTTTCCTTTTTATATTATTCCTTATGCACCTCTATCCATATTCTCCCTATAGACCCTTACGATTTAGAATCAAAATTGGAGGTGTCCTTTGGTGTTGTGTTATCTTTTAGATTCTCTGTGTGTGTGTGTGACAGAGAGAAAGAGGGGGGTTCTTTAAGGCCTATTACATATGCTGATATATTTCCATTACAAACTTTCTTTTTTTCATTTTCATCATTGCATTTTTAAATGCCAGTTGTGCAGCTAGCTTTAAGACCTGAGCTTCAGGGAAATGGCGCTATTAGGAAGTCAGTCAAAATCCTGCAAAGGGTCCACCTACTTCAGAGCCTGACTTAGTTCCTTTTCTCTCATGAGCATAGGGCTTGGTGGGAGCTGAGTTGAAGTCCTCAGAAATTAGTTAGGTTAAATGAGTCTTGATGTATTTGACTCAGTGCCCTGAGTCAAATGGAATGAGGACCCCCTACCTTTTTTATAAGGACTCCTGCCTTTGATTTCTTAGGCAATTATCTCTGCATTTTTAACCTCAAGTACTAGCTGCATAATATAAGGGCTCTGAATCATATATGATCTTTTTCCTTTTTAATTTTTATCGTTCCTACCTTTTTTATTAGAGCAATCTATAATGAAGCCTAAGTTACCTTCTCGGTGTGTCAGGCAACTCTAAAGATAACATAGAAAATGTTGGCACTAGAAACGATTGTGCTAGTTGGTTTTCCTGATCCTTTAGCAGGTTTCTTCATTGTTCTCTGGTGTCAGATAACTGGCTAGTGCTACCTGCCAGTGATGTGGTTTGTCTTGATCGGTGCGTGAAGCACGGAGTAGACTCTCCTTACCATGTTTGGTCTTTGGCTCTGGTGTCAGCACTGACCAGGTGAACTAGCACTGGTGTGAGCAGGGCTGGCCTGCTGGAGAAATGCTGTCAGACCTGATAATGAATAGGCCTGCAGTGTAGGGAAGTCACTTAATGGACAGAAAAGCCGAAACACAGCAGCCTCATCAGAAAACCGAAAGCACCCTCCTGCAGCCAAGATCCTGTTTACCAAAGGATTGCTAAGTCAGATAACCTTCAGTCAGTTTGTAGCTTTTGATTCCTAATATGTTGAAGTTTGGAGAGAACAATGGCGAAAGCAGTAATTACCTTTTAACATTTTAGTAAAAACTTGAAGCATTTCAGAAAATTAAAAAAATGTGGATGATGGTGAGTGGGTGTGTGGGCACAAATATGTGTATTTGAAAGAGCTTCCGGCTGGGTCCGCATCCTGTTTCCTTTAGGCCTGTCTAGGGCCAGGCTCTCAGTTATCTTGCAGCTTCTGCTTTTGTACTGGCTTCTTCATAAATATTCCCAAGGCTCTCCCATCTTTAAGAAAAGAATCATTTCTTAGTCCTACATCCTTCTTTAGCTAGGCCCAGTTTCTCTCCTTTCCTTTAAAGTTAGCTTTTTACAAGAGGAATCCACTTCTCTCTTCTGCAGTCTGGCTTCCTTCTTCCCCCCGCCCCCGAAACTATTCTATCCAAGGTCACTCATGAATTCCCATTTGCCAAATCCAACAGGCACTTTTCAGGCCTCATGAGAGTCTTCCTGATATTCTTTGACTTCTCTACTGCATTTGAAGAGGGTGTTGACCCTCTTTTTCCGTCTTTAAATTTCTTGACTTCCCTGACGCTGGTCTTCTCTTCTTCTCTTCCCGGTCAAGCTGCTCCTTCCCAGTCTTCTTCCTGCAGCCACTCCTTAAATAGTACTGTTTTTCCAGGGTACAATGTCTTCCCTTTCTCTAATATGTGCTGTCTTGGGCTATGACTCAATCTATGGCTTCATCTCACACCTGTGGGCAGGGGGCACACAAATCTACCTGGACTCATGGACGACTCCACTTGGACATTCCACACACAGTTACAATCCTCTGCCCCCAAAACTGAGTTACGCTTTCTCCCCAAAGACAACTTCTTTTCCTTGTTCCCTATGTCAGTAAATGGAACTGCCATTTACCTACTGGACCTAGCTGGAAAACAATAATCCCAAAATACTTCCTGGCCTTCACTTCTCATTAGTCATCATGACCTGTGGATTCTGCTACAGAAATCCATCTTTCTATAGATTTCTCTCCAACCCCAGGCAACCATTTAAATTCTGTTCAAGCCCCCATCATTTCTCATCTAGTTTCCCCCCGAAATTATCCACCCCTTTAGTCTCTCCCCCCATCCCCTTCTGCTCATTGATCTTTTAAAGTCACAAATCTAACCATATCATTCTTTTCCTTGAGGCACTTCTGTGGTACTCCATCTCTTTTGGGGTAGACACTTAGCAGGGCATTCAAGACCTCTCATGTCTAGCTACATCATAACTTTCTAAGCGTATACCCTGCAGTTTTCCCCTCCCCAACACGCACATGAGAACAGTGCCTTCATCTGTACAGACAGTCGGTTTTCTGAGAGAGAACACTATATTCGCTCTGGCGTCTCTGTTCTTACGCACCCTGCTCCATCTACCCATCCATCTACTTCTTCTCTGAGCCCTTTCCCGACCAGGTGTCCTGCAGGCTTCCCTCACCCCTGCATGCACACCTAGATCTCAGCACTCCGCATTGTGAACTGGAACTGTTTGCTTACTTGTCTGTTTACCCCCCTGGTGTGCATATTCTGATATTAAAAACTCCAAATCTCCAGGGCCTTGCACAATGCCTGTCACACGTTATGTCCCCAGCATCGACTGCTGATTTTAGGTTTTCACCATAATGATAAGTCACAGAGATCATAGGTTGGATTTCACTTACATTAAATTCATGGGAGATTGGATCACAAGTCGTGTTTTCTGACAAACAATGCAAATAATCATCCATTCTTTATTGACTACATTAATAGCAAAAATTAATGCTGACATGACCCTCGTAAGGGGTGCCAAGCTTGGCCTTCCCAACAGGCATGGCTCCCCCAGCAGTCCCGGAAGTGGCTGCAAACTCATCTCTGCACCCCCCACAGAGCGCAGTCCTGGCCTAGTCAGGTCTGCCTAAGGCAACTTAAGTCTACCTGAGCACGCCTTGGGCCCGTGGGTTCTCCACAACCCCTTTACCACTGAGTTTAAGGGGAACTGGGCCCTGAGAATCCCTGCTTATTCCATTCCTTTCTTAAAGAGCTCCTGTCGGACAGGCCAACGTATACATCTAAGCCACGGCAGGGAAAAGCCCTAGGCATCACCCAGATGGGAAGTTGCCAACGTATTTCTGGGCTTGGCTTTTATGTCATTATTTACCCTGTGCATCCCCTGCGCATGCCTAAAGAAGGTATCAGAAAACGTCCTGCAAATTCAGTCTGCCTTGAAGACGGAGGCAGTGGGAAAGAGTAACAAACCAACAGCAGGAGTAAACCTTAAGTTAACTGACCCTGCCTTCGAAAGTAGAATAGTATATTTCTACCTCTAAAGCGCTCCAAAATATCTTTTTTCTTCTTTTACTTACATTAAAAAGCATCACTAAAGAGACACATTTTAATATCTCTCAATCTTCCCTCTCAGGGAATTTATTCTCATATTTGACTTCAATGCTTTCATGCTTCAATATCCGTCCTCCAGGGATAAGAAAAGCTGATTGGCATTATCTGTCCTAAAAGTCTGTATTTTTTATGGCCACCACTAAATCTGGACACAGCATCTTCTCCAGACACAATAAGCTCAGCTCCTTTATCTTTTCTGCATATATTGCATTTTCTAATTCTCTATGTCTCTTATGACTGGCCTCATGTAAATTATAGTATTAGATACTGAAGAATGATAGAAGACAGTAGGGAAAGTGCTGCTGGAGGGGCTTAGAATCTTTTCTAAAGGCAGAGAGAAAATAAATACTTGTGAAATATATTTAACCACATAAAAACACTAAATGCATAGCTAACTTTAGCTGTTCAAATAGTGTTGAAGGAGTATTAGAAATGACTGTGCCCGAAGTTGGTTAGTTATTGTGAGAAGAATGAACTGTTTAGAAGCAAAAAGGACCCATCCTTATAAGGAAAAGCCTACAAAAAAACCCACATATATATGGTAAATTAATTTACACAAAAGAGCCAAGAATATACAATGGGGAAAGAACAGTCTCTTGAATAAATGGTGTTGGGAACACTGGACAGCCACATGCAAAAGAATGAAATTGGACCACTATCTTACACCATACACAAAAATCAACTCAAAGTAGTTTCATAAGATAGTTTCAAAGTAGAACATAAGATGTGAAACCATAAAACTATAAAAAAAAATACAGCTGATAAGCTTCTTGACATAGTTCTTGGCAATGAATTTTGAATCTGACACCAAAAGCAACAAAAGGAAAAACAAGTAGGACTCTAGCAAACTGAAAAGCTTCTGCACAACAAAGGAAACAAACAAAGAAAGGCAACCTACTGAATGGGAGAAAATATTTGCAAATCATATGTCTGATAAGGGGTTAATATCCAAGATATACAAAGAACTCATATAACTCAATAGCAAAAAAAAAAAAAGTCCGATTAAAAAATGGGCGGAAATGGTATCCACAGAAAATCAGGTGTAGTCATACTGATATCAGATGAAACAGACTTCAGGATAAAAAAGGTAATGAGACAAAGATGGACATTTCATAATGATAAAGGGGACTATACAACAAGAAGACATAATAGTCATCAATATTTATGTCCCCAACAGGGAGCACCGAAATATACCAAGCAACTATTAACAAAACTAAGGGGAGAAATTCACTAAAATGCAATTATACTACATTGTGTTTACATCATTGACAGCTATGGATAGATCACCCAAACAGAATATAAAGAAATAGTAGCCCTAAATGACACACTAGATGAAATAGACATAATTGACATTTATAGAGCACTTCATCTTAAAACATCAGACTACATGTTTTTTTCTAATATACATGGCACATTCTCAAGGATAGACCATATATTGGTACATAAAACTAGCCTCAGCAAATTTAAGAAGATTGAAATTATACCAAGCATAGTCTCTGACCACAATGCTTTGAAATTGGATATCAACTGCAAAAGAAAGCAGGAAAAAACACAAAGACATGAAGATTAAACAACATACTTTTAAAGAACGACTGTATCAAAGAAGAAATAAGAGGAGAGATCAAAAGATACATAGAAACAAATGAGAATGAAAATACATACTACCAAAATTTTTGGGATGCAGCGAAAGCAGTTTTAAGAGGGAAATTTATATCATTACAGGCTTATCTCAAGAAACAAAAAAAAAATTCCAAATAAATAATCTCACATTACACCTTAAAGAACTAGAAAAAGAAGAACAAATGAAACCGAAGGTCAGCAGAAGAAAGGAAATAACAAAAATCAGAGCAGAACTAAATGAAATAGAGAACAAAAAGACAATAGAAAAAATTAATGTGACAAAGAGCTGGTTCTTTGAAAAGATTGATAAAATTGACAAACTCTTGGCTAGACTCACTCAGATAAGAAGAGAAAAGACACAATAAACAAAATCAGAAATGAAAAAGGGGAAGTTATCATGGACACCACAGAAGTACAAAGGATCATACTATGAAGGACTATATGCCACCAAATTCCATAACCTAGAAGAAATGGACAAGTTCTTAGAAACATATAGCCTTCCTAGGCTAAATCATGAAGAACTGGAAAATCTAAATAGACCAATCACCACTAAGGAAATTGAATCAGTCATCCAAAACCTTCCCAAAAGCAAAAGTCCGGGACCAGATGGTTTCACTAGTGAATTCTACCAAACCTTCAAAGAAGATCTAATACCTGTCCTACTCAAACTCTTTTAAAAAATTGAAGAAGAGACAGTATTTCTTAACTGATTTTATGAGGCCAGCATTACCCTGATACCAAAACCTGGTAAGGCTAACACAAAAAAAGAAAACCAGACCAATATCTCTGATGAATACAGATACAAAAATCCTAAACAAAATTCTAACAAATCGAATGCAACAATATATTAAAAAGATTATGGGAGAAGGGGGAAAAATGGCGGTGTGAGGTGAGCCTCTGTAGCACTCCCCTGGAATTTACAATGAATCGGACAACAATAACTCCACAAAGGACTCCTTGCACAGCAGACAGGCAAGACGAAGAGGCCCACTGCTGAATTCACCTCCAGGTGGGTGAATCGCGCGAGCGGGGGAGGAGGGAGAGGAGAAGTGCAGAGACGGAGCCACGCGGGCGCAGGGCGCAGACCTAGCTCAGTGCTTCGTGCTCACTGCATCCCGGAACTACCGCAGCTGCAGCTGCGGGAGAGGGAAAGACTTGGACTGCTAGGGCTCCGCTTACGGCCCACAGGGCTGAGGGGGCAGCATACAAAACGGCTGAACCCAACGCTCGCTCACAGCAGATCTCAGAGCAAAGACTGAGGATAGACGGCTGAAATCGGTGGTTTAAGCCCTCACTGCCGAGCTGAGAACGGAAGCCTTAGGCACGGAGACTAGCCAACCCCTCCCTACCCTCCCAGAGCTCGCCCCGCCCCCACCTGCCCGGTGCTAGAAGCGATAAAGTAGCAGTATCAGATCAAAGGACAGAATATTTGCTGCTCTGAGAACTGTGGACCGCAGACACAGATTCGCAGCTCAACTAGTTCCGGCAAAGGGGAAGGAGCTGTGGAAGCAGGACTGGCTGTGGTGGTGGTCTCCGCCATTGCTCTGGGCCACCTCTCACAACTCACCCCGCCCCTGGCCCCACCTATCTGGGCGGATCCCTGCAGGAGTAAACAGAACTGCTGAAACAAATGGGCTCTGAATCTGGTGCAGAAAGAGCTTTGGAACTTCAAAAGCTCTTCGCATACCTATCAACCTGTTGCAGAAGCCACTCCTGTAGATGTCTGGGAAGAGAAATAGTAAATCAGTGATTGCCATGAATAACCAAGGCAACAAGATAGCTCAGAAAGAAAGTGAAAAGTCTCCAGAAAAGGAACTTAGAGATATGGACCTTTGTGATTTAAATGACAGAGAATTCAAGATTGCAATTCTGAAAAAACTGAACGAGATGCAAGAAAACACAGAAAGGCAGTTTAATGAACTCAGAAACACAATCAAAGAGCACCATGAGCATTTTACAAAAGAGATTGAAATCTTGAAAAAGAACCAAATAGAATTTCTGGAGATTAAGAACTCAATAGAAGAAATTAACAATAAAATATCCAGCTTAGGTAGTAGAGTTGACCAGATGGAGGAAAGAATCAGTGACATCGATGATAGGAACCTGGAATTTACACAGATGGAAGAAGAAAGAGACTTGAGACTTAAATGAAAGAACTCTACAAGAACTTTCTGACTCCATCAGAAAGAGCAATATAAGAATAATGGGCATACCAGAAGGAGAAGAAAGAGGGAAGGGAACAGAGAATATATTCAAACAAATCGTCGATGAGAACTTCCCAAACTTGTGGAAAGAACTGGATCCTCAAATCTAAGAAGCAAATAGAACACCTAATTACCTCAATCCCAACAGGCCTTCACCAAGGCACATTGTATTGAAGCTGTCTAAAATCAATGACAAAGAAAGAATCCTCAAGGCAGCCAGGGAAAAGAAGACGGTAACTTACAAAGGAAAGCCCATTAGATTATCATCATATTTTTCAGCAGAAACTCTACAAGCTAGCAGGGAATGGAACCAAATATTCAAACTATTGAAAGAGAGAAATTATGAGCCAAGAATAATATATCCAGCAAAGATCTCCTTTAGATATGAAGGAGGAATAAAGACCTTTCCAGACATCCAGAAGCTGAGGGAATTTTCTAATACACGCCCTGCACTACAAGAAATACTAAAGGAGGCCATTAGACCCCATCAACAGGGACAACTTGTGGCAACCGAGACATAAAAAGGGGGGGGGGGGCGTAAAGGCCTGAACTGGAATATGGGAATAGAGAAAGTAAGCGTACTGAAGAAACTGGAATACTCTAAATATCAAACTTTCTTTTACATAAACTTAAGGGTAACCACTCAAAAAATCATCCAGAACTGAAATATATACTGTAATAAAAGAAGAAACAGAGGGAAACATCATAGAATACCACCACACAGAAATAATAGACAACAACAAAAAGGCAAAGAAACAATGGAGACACAGCCTTACCAGAAAACTAAAGATAGAATGACAGGAAATCCTCACATATCAATAATCACCCTAAATGTAAATGGACTGAACTCACCAATAAAGAGACACAGAGTAGCAGATTGGATCAAAAAACTAAACCCAACCATATGCTGTCTACAAGAGACACATCTCAGCTACAAGGACAAGCATAGACTCAAAGTGAAAGGGTGGAAATGGACACTCCAAGCAAATGGTACCCAGAGAAAATCAGGTGCCATAATGATTTCCGATGAAACAGACTTCAGGGTGAAAAAGATAACAAGAGACAAAGATGGACATTTCATAATGGTAAAGGGGACTATACAACAAGAAGACATAACAGTCATCAATATTTATGCCCCCAATCAGGGAGCACCGAAATATACCAAGCAACTACTAGCAGAACTAAAGGGAGAAATTGACCAAAACACAATTATACTAGGGGACTTAAATACATCATTGACAGCTATGGATAGATCATCCAAAAAGAAGATAAGTAACGAAATAGCAGCCCTAAATGACACATTAGATGAAATGGACATAATTGACATATATAGAGCACTTCATCTTAAAACATCAGACTATACATTCTTTTCTAGTGTACATGGAACATTCTCAAGGATAGACCATATATTGGGACACAAAATCAGCCTCAGCAAATTTAAGAAGATTGAAATCATAGCAAGCATATTCTCTGATCACAAAACTTTGAAATTGGATATCAACTGCAAAAAGAAAGCAGGAAAAAACACAAATAGATGGAGATTAAACAACATACTTTTAAAGAATAACTGGGTCAAAGAAGAAATTAGAGGAGAGCTCAAAAGATACATAGAAACAAATGACAATGAAAATACATCCTACCAAAATTTTTGGGATGCCGCGAAAGCAGTTTTAAGAGGGAAATTTATATCATTACAGGCCTATCTCAAGAAACAAGAAAAATCCCAAATAAATAACCTCATGTTACACCTTAAAGAACTAGAAAAACAAGAACAAGCAAAACCCAAGGTCAGCAGAAGAAAGGAAATAACAAAAATCAGAGCAGAACTAAATGAAATAGAGAACAAAAAGACAATAGAAAAAATTAATGTGACAAAGAGCTGGTTCTTTGAAAAGATTAACAAAATTGACAAACCCTTGGCTAGACTCACTAAGATAAAAAGAGAGAAGACACTAATTAACAAAATCAGAAATGAAAAAGGGGAAGTTATCACGGACACCACAGAAATACAAAGGATTATCCAAGAATACTATGAAGGACTATATGCCACCAAATTTAATAACTTAGAAGAAATGGACAAGTACTTAGAAATACATAGCCTTCCAAGGCTGAATCATGAAGAACTGGAAAATCTAAACAGGCCGATCACCAGTAACGAAATTGAATCAGTCATCAAAAACCTTCCCAAAATCAAAAGTCCTGGACCAGATGGCTTCACCAGTGAATTCTACCAAACTTTCAAAAAGGATCTAATACCAGTCCTGCTCAAACTCTTCCAAAAAATTGAAGAAGAGTCAGTACTCCCTAACTCATTTTATGAGGCCAACATTACCCTGATACCAAAACCTGGTAAGGACAACACACAAAAAGAAAACCACAGACCTATATCTCTGATGAATACAGATGCTAAAATCCTAAACAAAATTCTAGCAAATCGAATACAACAATGCATTGAAAAGATTATTCATCACGACCAAGTGGGGTTCATCCCCGGGGCACAAGGATGGTTCAACATTCGCAAATCCATCAATGTGATACATCACATAAACAAAATAAAGGACAAAAATCATATGATTCTATCAATTGATGCAGAAAAAGCATTTGATAAGATACAACATCCATTTATGATTAAAACACTTACTAAAATTGGTATAGAAGGAAAATACCTCAACATAATAAAGGCCATATACGACAAGCCCTCAGCTAATCTCATAATTAATGGTGAAAAGCTGAAGCCCTTTGCTCTACGTTCAGGAACACGACAAGATTGTCCCCTATCACCTCTGCTTTTCAACATAGTGTTGGAAGTCCTCGCCAGAGCTATCAGGCAAGAGAAAGAAATAAAAGGCATCCAAATTGGGAATGAAGAAGTTAAACTGTCACTCTTTGCAGATGACATGATGCTATATATAGATAACCCTAAAGACTCCACCAAAAAGCTCTTAGAAACAATAAACGGGGCGGACGGGTGGCTCAGTTAGTTAGAACACGAGCTCTGGGCAACGGGGCTGCCAGTTCGATACCCACATGGGCCAGTGAGCTCTGCCCTCTGCAACTAGAATGAAGTCAATGAGCTGCCAGTCAGCTCCAGGGTGGCCAGATGGCTCACTTGTTTGGAGCACTGGCTCTCAACCATAAGGTTGCCGGTTCGACTCCTCAACTCCCGCAAGGGATGGTGGGCTTGTCCCTTCCAACTAATAATGGCAACTGGACCTAGAGCTGCGCTGTGCCCTCCATGACTAAGAATGAAAGGACAACAACTTGACTTGGAAAAGTCCTGGACGTGCACACTGTTCCCCAATAAAGTCCTGTTCCCCTTCTTCAATAAAATCTTAAAATAAAAATAAACGAATACAGTAAAGTTGCCAGCTACAAAATCAATGTACAAAAGTCCATTGCATTCCTATATACTAACAATGAAATCTCAGAAAAAGAAATTAAAAAAAAAATTCCTTTTGCAGTTGCAACAAAAAGAATAAAATACCTAGGAATAAACTTAACCAAGGATGTGAAGGACCTATATGCTGAAAATTATAAGGCATTTTTAAAAGAAATTGAAGAAGACACAATGAAATGGAAAGATATTCTATGCTCATGGATTGGAAGAATCAACATAGTTAAAATGGCCGTATTACCCAAAGCAATATACAGATTTAATGTAATCCCCATCAAAATTCCAATGGCATGTTTTAAAGAAATAGAACAAAAAATCATCTGATTTGTATGGAACCACAAAAGACCCTGAATAGCGAAAGCAATCCTAAGAAAAAAGAACAATGCTGGAGGAATCACACTCTCTGACTTTAGCTTATATTACAGGGCAACAATAATCAAAACAGCATGGTATTAGCAGAAAAACAGACACATAGATCAATGGAGTAGAATTGAAAACCCAGAAATAAAACCACATAAATATGGACAATTTTTGACAAAGAAGCAAAAAACACAATGGAGAAAGGACAGCCTCTTCAATAAATGGTGCTGGCAGAATTGGAAAGCCACATGCAAAAGAATGAAACTGGACTGCTACCTGTAACCATTTACCAAAATTAATTCAAAATGGATCAAAGACTTAAGCATAAGACCTGAAACAATAAACTACATAGAAGAAAACATTGGTACTAAATTTATGGACCTTGGGTTCAAAGAGCATTTTATGAATTTGACTCCAAAGGCTAGGGAAGTAAAAGCTAAAATAAATGAATGGGACTATGTCAAACTTAAAAGCTTCTGCACAGCAAAAGAAACCATCGACAAAATAAAGAGGCAACCAACTGAATGGGAGAAGATTTTTCCAAACAGTTCTTTTGATAAGGGGTTAATATCCAAAAAATACAAGGAACTCATACAACTCAACAACAAAAAAACAACCCAATTGAAAAATGGGCAGAGGATATGAAGAGACATTTCTCCAAAGAGGACATACAAATGACAAATAGACATATGAAAAAATGCTCAACATCATTAATCATCAGAGAAATGCAAATAAAAACCACAATGAGATATCACCTCACCCCAGTCAGAATGGCTATCATCAACAGGACAAATAGTAACAAGTGTTGGAGAGGCTGTGGAGAAAAAGGAACCCTCATACACTGTTGGTGGGAATGCAGACTGGTGCAGCCATTATGGAAGGCAGTGTGGAGGTTCCTCAAAAAATTATGAATAGAATTACCATATGACCCAGCAATCCCTCTCCTGGGTATCCACCCAAAAAATCTGAAAACACTTGTCCTTAAAGACACATGTGCTCCAATGTTCATTGCAGCTTTGTTTATGGTGGCCAAGACATGGAAACAACCAAAATGTCCTTCGATAGATGAATGGATAAAGAAGTTGTGGTACATATACACAATGGAATACTATTCGGCGTTAAGGAAAAATGATATAGGAGCATTTGTGACAACATGGATGGATCTTGAGATTATAATGCTAAGCGAAATAAGTCAGACGGAAAAAGTAGAGAACCATATGATTTCACTGATATGTGGTATATAAACCGAAAACCACAAAAGAACAAGACAAACAAAAACTCATAGACACAGACAATAGTTTAGTGGTCACCAGAGGGTAAGGGGGTTGGGGGATAGTAAATGAAGGTAAAGGGGATCAAATATAGTGATGGAAGGAGAACTGACTCTGGGTGGTGAACACACAATGTGATTTATACATGATGTAATACAGAATTGTATACATGTAATCTGCGTAACTTTACTAACAATTGTCACCCCAATAAACTTTAATTTAAAAAAGGGGGGCATAAGATCTAAATACTGTGTTTCCGCGAAAATAACACCTAGCTGGACAATCAGCTCTAATGTGTCTTTTGGAGCAAAAATTAATATAAGACCCGGTCTTACATTATTTTTTTTTTGAGGGTTTTTTTGTTATTTTTTTTTTATTAGTTTCAGGTGTACAAGACAAAGTAATACTTAGACGTTCATCATTTATATCCCTCACACTGTGAACCTCCCTCCCCCCATCCAGTATCCCTCCGACCTCACACTGAACCATCACATTATATATATAAAATTATAGTTGGCATTCATTAATGTTTAGCTTCTGGTGTACAATGCCATGATCAGGTGTCCACAGTATCCCTGAGGTGGTCTCCCAAATAGGACGCGTGTCCATCGGATACCCAACAAAATCTTTACAACATTATTGAATACCTTCCCCAAATTAATTTTCAAAAAAACCCTGAGGCCATCTTGTGGTTACCAGCTCCTTCCAAATCCCTTCACCTTTCCCCTTATCCCCAACCTCCCCGCCCCACACCCATCTAACAACTCTAGGTTTTTTCTTTGTGTCCCTAAAACTGTTTCTGATTAGTTCATTCACATAGTCTTTTCTTTAGATTCCATATATAAGTGAGATCATATGGTACTTGTCTTTCTCTTTCTGACTTATTTCACTTAACATAATGTTCTCTAGATCCATCCATGTTGCTGCAAATGATAAGATTTCTTTCTTCTTTATGGCTGCGTAATACTCCATTGTATAAATGTACCACAGCTTCTTAATCCAGTCATCTACCAATGGGCATTTCGGTTGTTTCCATATCTTGGCTATTGTGTAAAGTGCTGCAATAAACATAGGAGTGCATACAGATTTTTGAATTGGAGTTTTGGATTTCTCTGGATAGATGCCTAGCCGGTCTTACATTATTATAAGACCAGGTTTTATATTACATTACATTACATTACATATTAATTACATTACATTACAATTAATTACATTACAAATTATTATATTATATTATATTATATTATATTATATTATATTATGTTATGTTATGTTATGTTATGTTATATTATATTATATTATATTATACCCGGTCCTATATTACAGTAAAATAAGACTGGGTCTTATATTAATTTTTGCTCCAAAAGATGCATTAGAGCTGATTATCTGGCTAGGTCTCTATTTTTGGAGAAACACGGTACACATTGTTCCAAAGAACACATACAGATGGCCAACCGGTACATAAAAAGATGCTCAATGTAATTAATCATCAGGGAAATGCAAACCAAAATCCACAGTGAGATAGCCACTTTAACAGGTTCGAAGTGTTATAAAAAAGACAACAAATACTAAGTGTTGGTGAGGATGTGGAGAAAAGGGAACCCTTGTGCGCTGTTGGTGAGAATGTAAACTGATGCAGCCACTGTGGAAAACAGTTTGGAGGTTCCTCAAAAAGTTAAAAATATAACTACCATATGATCCAGCAATTCCACTTCTAGGTATTTGTCTGAAGAAAAGAAAACCACTAACTCACAAAGATATATACACCCCTATGTTCATTGAAGCATTATTTACAGTAGCCAAGTTATGGAAACAACCTAAGTGTCTATCAGTGGATGGATGGATAAAGAAAATGTGGTGTATATATACAATGGAATATTACTAGGCCATAAAAATAAAATCTTGCCAGTGTGACAACATGGCTAGAACTTGAGGGCATTATGGTAAGTGAAATAAGTCAGACTGAGAAAGACAGATACCATATGATCTCACTTATATGTGGAATCTGAAATCAAAACCAAAAACAAAAGAAACCAAACTTACAGATACAGAGAAGAGATTGGTGGTTGCAGTGGGGTGGGGAATGGAGAAGGAGCTCAAAAGGTATAAACTTCCAGTTATAAAATAAATGAGTCATGGGCATATAATGTACAGCCTGGTGACTATAGTTAATAATGCTATATTGCATATTTGAAAGTTGCTAAGAGAAATCATAAAAGTCCTTGTCACAAGAAAAAAAATTTGTAACTCTGTAAGGTAATAGATGTTAACTAGACTTATTGTAGTGATTATTTCACAATGTATACAAATATGGAATCATGTTGTACACCTGAAATTAATGTAAAGGTATAGTCGATTATACCTCAAAAAACTTTTTTTTTCTTTTTTTAAATTTATTTATTGGGGTGACAATTGTTAATGAAATTACATCATTTCAGGTGTACAATTCTGTATTACATCATCTATAAATCCCATTGTGTGTTCACCACCCAGAGTCAGTTCTCCTTCCATCACCATATATGTGATCAAAAAACTTTTTTAAAACTGGATATTCTTTTTGTTGCTCATCGACTGTGTTCACCGACATAACCATCTCAAACACTCGGCACAATACCCGGCTTATTGTCAACACTCGATAAGTGTTGTTGAATAGATAACTGACTGGCTACAGTACTCTAGTAAGGGAAGATTTGGTCTGTAAATTTATAAATAAATCTTATATCCTGTATACTGTCAGTCATGGCAGTTTTAGGATTTTAGAGCAGGAAGAACTTTTAAGTAGCAAAACATACAGATATGCTACCCTGCTTTTATCCCTGCTACAGTTCATTTCAGTCACCTTCCTTCTTCTAACTCTTTCTCTAGCTGACCTACGTGTGTATAAACCAATGGAAGAGACAGAAGCTAACCTTGATTTTCCAGCCTATTTACTCAGTTCACTGTGTCTCCATTTTTCAGCCCTGCTGCCACATTGCTTAATAATGAAATCCCTTAAATAAGGTAAAATGAAAGCAATCACCTTTGAAACAATTATGCCTTCCATTCAACCATACTCAGACATCCTCTGTCTCCATATTAGATGATCGTACATTGCTACCCTTGTAGCCCCACTGAAAGACTGTGTCCTATGTTTCCTTTTCTACATATATGTTTAGGTCTCCAGTCTTCTTGCAAATGCAGACACACACACACACACACACACATCCCCCCTTATCCATGGGGGACACATTTCAAGACACCGAAGTAGATGTCTGAAACCCTGGATAGTTGTAAACCCTATGTACATTATGTTTTTGTGGCATACATACATACCTATGATAAAGTTTAATTTATAAATTAGGCACAGTGAGAGATTAACAACAATAACAGAATAGAACAATTGTAATAATAAAATAAGGGTTACTTGAACACAAGCACTGCAATACCGCCACTGTCGATCTGATAACCAAGACGGCTACTGAGTGACTAATGGATGGGTAGCGAATATGGTGTGGATACGCTGGAAAAGGGGGTGATTCAGATCCTGGGCAGGATGGAGCAGGATGGCATAAGATTTCATCACACTACTTAGAACGGTGTGCAATTTAAGATTTATGAGTTATTTCTAGACTGTTCCATGTAATATTTCCAACCACAGGTAATTTAAACCCTAGGAAGCAAAACTACAGATAAAGCGGGACTACTTATTTTTTTTAAGTGAACTTTATATTTATTTATTTGACTTGAATCTCTTTTCTAGGAAACTAAGTATGTTTTTTATTTTTATTTTCAAGCTGGTTTAGTCTTTCCCCCCATCTGTATTTTTTATTAGTTTCAGGTGTACAAAACAACATAATGATTAGACATTTACACCCCTCACCAAGTGATAACCCCACCAAATCTACTACCCACCTGACACTGTACATAGCTATCATAATACCATTATGGAATACCACGTAATACCATTGACTGTATGCCCTATGCTGTACTTTACATCCCGTGACTATAATTATAGTTGACATTCAATATTATTTTATATTAGTTTCAGGTGGGACTACTGTATTTTTGAAAAATCTGTAAATGCAATGTTGTGTTCTGGATTGGATCCTTGAACAGAAAGAGGACATTAATGAAATAATTGGTGAAATCTGAATAAAGTCTATAATTTTACATAATAGTTCATTTCTTAGCTTTAATCAATGTACCATGGTTGTATAAGATGCTAACATTAGGAGAAGCTGGGTAAAGGGAGGATGAATGATTTAATCTCTAGGATTTGTCAAGTAATGTATGCTTCACTGAAAGACTAAGGAATGAATTTCCCAGGGAGCTAGATATTACGCCAGTGGCTGCAAATTTTGGCTGCACACTAATTACCAGGAGAGTTTTAATCAGTTTTTCAACACTGATTTCTGAGTTCTACTCATGCTTATGCCCTGTGATTTTCTAAAAGCTCTCCACTTGATTCTAATAGACAGCCAGGGTTGGGATCCATCGTGTTAGACCATCCCCAAAATAAATATCTCGTGCATAACTCCTCTTTTCAGTTACCAAGTTATATTGTAATGATCAGCCTCTCACTTGACTTTGTGCTTCCTGAACTCAGATCCTAGGGCTGTCTTATCATAACTGTCTTCCTAGTGCTGGCGCAGTGCTCAGCCCATAGTGGACAGCCGTGGATGTTAATTGGATAAATGGGTGGTTTCCTTCATTTTGAACACAAGAAAATTGCGTAGTACCATGTCAGACAAAGAGAAAATGCTAACATCATGAGTTTTGTTTTTGTTTGGGTGTGTGTGTTTTCTAACCATCTACACTTTGGTACCTGCCTGCTTATCCATCATCTATTGATTTTTAAGTTCATTCACTGTCATTTATCCAGATGCTATGAATTGACAGTAGCCAGAAATACTGGACTCTGTCAGGGAGTTGCAATTTGAAATATTTTGTTCCATTATTCCAATTTGTACCTAGATTCTGAAGCTTACCATCACTATACGTGTAAGAGGATAGTTTTGATGTGATATTCAGCGCTACCATCCCTAGTAATGGAATCGGAGCCTCTAGATGAAAGACACAGGTTGCCACTCCAATTGATTTTCTCAACTCAAAAATCTATTAATTTAGACAGAATAGTAGAACTGGAAAGATATTTAGAAACATGGAATTCAGTCACCTTCATCCAATAGTGAAGAAACTGAAGCCAGATGGGTTTTGTGACTTGCATGAGATGACACAGCTTGTTAGGGACACAGATGGTACTAGAAACCTGAGGCTCTGGCCCTCGGGCCTGGACCACTACATGGTACCTGAAGCACCTCAGATTACATTAGAAATCCAAGATCAAACTTTTACTTCCATCTTGGTATCCATGTTAAGAAGAAGATCTGGAAAAAGGTATCATTACAGGTTTCTCACAGGATATGGAAAGGAATATAGTTGAAAAGGGGAGAAGGCAGAGGAAAGAGATCTTGAATAATAAGACTTTGAAATTTATCAGAAAAAGTGTGTTTTGTGGCAGCACCACAATTCATTTGTGTTTCTGTCCTTGTTTCCAGAATTTTCCCTAGAGAATACCTCTTTCAACAGATCCACCTGTATTCCCTTGCTGATTTACAGCAGGTAAGCACTCAGAGGGGCCATTTCATTTCTGTTTTCTCGCTGGGGAAGTATATTTGTTGGTTATTGTCGTGGCACCAAATTCTGCCATCATTAGGGTAGTTTTCTTTACAAGTCCTCATAGTCAATTGATTTCTATTCAGAATGGGGAAAAAGAAACAGTATGAAAAGATATTCCAGGACAGTAACAAACGTTGGCAAGGCTGTAGAGAAACTGGAGCTCATACATTGATGGTGGGAATGTAAAGGGGTACAGCCACTTTGGAAAGCAGCTTGGCAGTCCCTCAAAGAATTAAACAGTTACTATATGACCCAGCAATTTCACTCCGAGATATATACCAAAGAATTGAAAACATATGTCTACTTTAAAACCTGTCCCTGAATATTCGTAATAGCCAAAGAGTGGAAACAACCCAAATTTCATCAGCTGATGAATAAACAGAATGTTGTAGCCACACAGTGGAATACTATTTGGCCATAAAAAGGAGTGAAGTACGGATGCATGCTACAACATGAATGCAGCTTGAAAACATAATGCTAAAACATAAAGACAGAAGAATATATATGATTCATCCATTTAATGAAATGTCCCAAACAGGCAAATCCATAGAGATAGAAAACATAGATGAGTGTTTGCCAGGGCCTGGGGAGAGCAGGGGAATGAGGAGTGACTGTCCAGGGTTTCCTTTGGGGCTGATGAAAATGTTCTGGAATTAGACAGTGGTGGTGGTTGCACAACTTTGTGAATATACTAAAACCACTGAATTTTATACTTTAAAAGAGTGAATTTTATGGTATGTGAATTATATTTCAGTAAAAAAAATTGTACGAGATAAAAAGATATAAAAGGCAGTGAATATATTAAGCTCTTTGTGCTCAAGCCAAACAGTTGGATGACTTTAAATTTTAATAAAACATAACAGAATACATAAGAATCAAAAGCATGCTTTTATATTTTAATGAGTATATGTCTTTTTAATGATTGACAGGATAGCAGCCAGGAAGAAAAGCAATATTTTGTTCAACCCGAAGTTTTGAATATGTTAAGCTTTGGTTAATCATTTAAATCAACAACTCATTCCCTAAGAAGCTTTCAGACACTAAATGAAAGCATTATCTATTGATTCTTTCAAGAGTCAATTTAAAAAAAATAATTGTGACAATTTTCAGAACATCTCAAACTGCTGTGATTCTATTCTTTTGTTTGTTGTTTTCCTCTTTGGTTGTTTTGCTCAGAAGAAATGAGGTTCAACTTAAAAACTGTGTTCAAATCCTTCAGTCATTTTTCAAGACTTTAAAAAAACAATCTTAAAAAGTCATTTAAACTGAAGACTTTTGTGTTCTTTGTCCCGAAAGGTAGGAAATTTGTTTTAAATAGTAAGCATAGTTTTAGAGCATTTAGTGGAAGAGGTCTGAGAGAAGACTAAGGTTTTTATTTGCACTCATGCATCAGGTTTAAACCTCTCCCTGCATGTCAGCTCCCTCCACTCCATCAGTCCTGCCTGCCCATTACCACATAACCCAGCAGCAGCGATCTGCTGGCTCGGGTGGAAATTGCCCGGTGGTGTTCAAGGGGAAGAAGCACCGATGAAAATACCCATTATGCATTTATGTATTTTCTAGGACTCTACCTGACCATAGTGTCTGAGGACGCAGACTCTATCACTGAGATGTTTAAAGGTACCAAAGGTATTTCTCGCAGGTGGTTTAAAACAGAATGGGTGGGCTCCAAAGTGAGTCCTCTTTGAGGAAACTTTTCAGAAGTGAGTTTTGATACCGCATGAAGAGAAAGAATCCGAGTAATTCCATATTCATTTTAGAGTGCCAAAGTAGTGTGTCCATTCGCCATAATAAAACCTGCTTTTTAAAGCTTTCTTATACCCTGGTGTCCTTTTTTTTTTCTCCCTTTCATTTTCTGTTCTCTCCCTTGTAATAATCAAACCACACATGCCAAGCAGCTTACTTAAATCTTGGTGGGCTAGATCATGAGCCCCCAGAGCGCCATAAGCAGCTTAATCATTTTTCAGCCTCAGTAAGAAAGGGACAGAGGCAAAGCAGCAGCTCAGGAAACTCCCTGTGGGTGGGGCAGCTCGAGTTCCCTGCATCCATTTACGCTAACTGGTTCTTTGTGCCTGGCTTTAAGGTCCCCAAACTTATCATATGTAGAGGAAGTTTAATTCAATTACCTTTTCTGCCTGAAGTGGGTGAAACTGGATTTAGTTTTTGATCTGTCTGTACCGAGGCTGTACCTAGGCTGTCAGTCCTGAAGGGCACCTTTGTGCCATCATCCCTTGGTTTTTGAGTAAATTTCAGGCATGTTTTCTGGATCGGAATGGTTTTTGCAAATGAATATGTAAGGAAAGGGAACACAGAAGCAAAGAAAATACTATTGCTTTGTGACTGAGCATGTCGCTGGGAGCAGGCAACCCAACCTAACCGACCCAACAGCCAGCCCCATGGTGTCCTGTGCCATTTTGGCCTCTGTCTGGCTGCTTTGTCATCCTGTTTTATGTTAGCTTCAGGAGTCGTAGAGTAAGTTATTTTCCCGTTTCATTCCTTTTCTCACTCCTAAAATAAAATTCTCTATAAAAGCAGATCTTTCAAAACAAAATAATAACTAGAAAAATGCATGTCAGTTTATAATTTTGCAGGGAAAACAAAAGCAAGTAACATGAAGAGTTATAGATCTCAGTAATGATAATAAATATCCTTAAAGGCATAGATTCCTTTCTACAAATTTCTCTTGAGTGAATTTGATTTTTTCCCCATTAGCTTTTATTTAAAAAACAAAATGTAGATATCTAAGACTGATCTACTACCTGACCAAAAAGAAAAAGGTAATAGTTTAACAGACATTGTAAAGGTAGATTTATAATTTAAGTATACATAATTTTTAAATAATATAGTACACAAAACACTAATACCTAAAATAAAGATGCTGAAAAAATTCTGATACCAAAATATTTGCAACCTTCTTTACCTCTCTGTTTTCATTTTTATAAGTCACAATCCCTAAAGTTTTAGCAGATAGATTCAATTCAAAACTTTGGCTGAAGATTTCAAAATACCTCAATGCTTTTGATGTTACATTCAAGACAGGTTTTTCCCCTCTTCTCATTACTTGATTTTGCCGGCCTCTTTGCACACATACTCCCTTACGATGATACACTTGGACAACCGTGAGGAATAAATAGTGCAGACTGACATTGCTTAGCCAAGGGAGTGCCCTCTAGTTCTCGGAGCTGTGGTCACCTGCCCACTGGCCAGTTCAGGCCAGTTATTGGCAAACGTTGTAGCCTATGCTGGCACCGAGTCCCGAATTGTCTGTTTCACCAGTGATTAAGGTGCTCACTGGGTCTGACTAGCACGTCATGAAGCTAGTAGTCGAACCACAAAGTCATTGCCCGACTGTAATCAGTGTCAACATTGTAACATGTAAGATAAGAGCCAAGTACTCTTCCTGGCCTAGTAGCGGGGCCAAGGAAGGCAGCAGATGGTGGGGACAGAGGCTTTCCAATCCTTGAAGCTTGAGTTATGCATTTCTTAAGTCTTGAATTTCAGATGAATTTCTGTTCAGCAAAGTAAATATTGCTGGAAAAACCTATTAAATCTGTGCTCTTTGAATGTGAATCTAACAGAAAATAAAATCTTATATAATAAACAGAAGCTTTCTTTCAGAAGGTGAGAATGCACAGTGGATTTTTTTGGAACTGATAGAGTGGTTGCTTATAAAGGATTGGCAGGCAATGACTAAACATGTGAACGAATGGACAAGTATCAGTACATGTTTGAAATGGGGAAACTGAGGTACTCTTTTTGAGAGCTTTTTCCTGGTTTGATACTTCGAGAAGGGAAAATAGAATAGAATTTGTGTTTTATTTTCAGTCTATCCAGCATTATCACAATCCATGGAAAAGCTTTAAGATGGAAATACAATCAAAAGAGACGCTCCAAAGGGACAGCAGGAAGAGTACCATAACTCTCAGTGCATTCCCTCTCTCCTTTCCCTGTGCAGTATGTGACAAACCATCTCCTTACTCACGTCTCCCTGGCTGTTTTAATGCTGATAAGAAAGTTCCACATTTTACCAGTAGAATACATTAGTATATGTAAGTTAATGTTCAAGAGATTGTAGTTGGTCGTAAGGAGCCAATCAGAGCCCTGGTTTAATATGTCATTCCTCGGACTGTGTAAGTGATAGGAGAATTCTTCTAAAGTTCCTTCTACTTGCTGAAAGGAAAGGTCAGATTTAACTTCTAAATTTTGGCTACCTGTGCTCTTGTGACAAAAACCTAAAATGTATATTAATGACTAACTCTTCTGGTGTTACTCACCTTTGGGGCATATGTAAGTTAAGCACTGAATGATCGTGTTTGTACGTGATTCATGAGAAAGGATACTGGATGATCCCAGGGGTGAGGCAGCCGGTTAGAGGAGCCCCTCCCCACCCGTTCCCTCCACCGCCCACCACTTCACTCCTCAACACACACACACTCTTCTTGTGGGACAATCTGACAAACCGATTTCCCCATTGTTCACCTTCCCTAGGCCTTAAATTTCCAAACTAGGCTGTACCTTCAGGTTAAGGCCATTTCGATTCTAGTTAATACGAAATATATTATTTGAAAAGAACAAATTATTATTTTTGCACAACTTCATGTGTCTTATTATTAATAAGCTGAAAACATAGCATGATATTCAAAGGGAGAGAGATTTCAACTGATAAGTTTGAATGATGAAAAAAAGGGTGGAAAAGTCTGGAATTTGGAATACTTACGAAAGAGATGTGAAGTAGGGAAAGACGCCAGAGAACAGGACTCACAGCACTTAAGAGCCGTGAAGAGAGAGAGGAGTAAGTCAAACGCACACTACCTTTCTCAAGTTGCCTGGGTCGGTCTGCACTGTTTGTTCTACGCTAACACAATCAACACTTACGCTAAGCAGCTGGGCTTGTACTTTTGATGAAATAATGGTGATGGATGGATGAATACACTATCTATCCTAAGCTCACTAAACCAAACTAAAAGAAAACCAAACTAACTACTTTACTGTTAGCCCTTAAACAAAATATTAGAAATACTGATCTGTAAAATTACAACACACAGAATTCTAAAACCGAATAAAAGTTTCTGCTTTTTATATGTCAGAATAACAGTGAGTTGTTCAATGTTGCAGGCTTTCTGAACACTAACCATTCCTGAACAGCTAGCTAACTTTTCAGTTACCTTTTTCACCAGTCCTCCTTACCCATGGAGCTTAGGAATTGTCATCTGTGTGACCTAAACATTTGTCAAAATTGGCCTCTGAAGAAGTCATGCAAATGGTGGTCCTACCTTGATGATTGTCTAGTGTTTTCTAACTAGCGAGTATGATCACCAAAAGGCAATGTTTCAAGCATTTCAAGGCTACTTTTTAACAACATACTTTACTGAATTCTCCGAGGAAGTTATGCAAGTGATTTTTCATAGTCCTGCCCCACCAAGCAAACACAAACTCAGAGAATGTTATTCTCTGTGGGCCCTATTCAGAGCCAGCAGACAAAGGCCTAGCCTAAGTGCGCACCCAGTGCAGTGGCCCTTTCACCGGACAAGTAACAGGTGATGACCTTTTTCACACAGGGGCTGACATCTTTGAATTCACAGTCCACGGGAACACGATGGCTCCATCCCCATAACCAGCTCATCAGTCCCCAAGCCTCAGGAGCCCCAGGAACTTGTATTCATAGCCTCTCAGCACCCCTGATCCCCACGCCATTGTCTACCCAGGCATTAGCAGGCAGGATAACTAATTAGGAGCATTTGGATTTAACAAGCAGAAAAACAAAGCATGACAGCCTGCCTGTGTTGTTCTGTGTCCGCTGCTGCTGGCACTGCCTTCAAACACCCCTTAGCATAACCTGGGGCGAGACAGCAGTGAGTCCTCCATTAAAACATTACTAAAACCTCCGTTAACTACGCCAGGGTTGTTCCAACCAATGAAGGAGTTAGGAAAGAGGACAGTGAGATATCTGTGGAAAAAACTATGCCTTTGAAATAAGTGAATCTTTAAAAAGTGCAAGTGTGTGTGTGTTTCCCTTGGCAATCTTTCAGGGGGGAAGGGAAGGGATTGAATGTTATTCTTTGAAGGATTGGCAGGTTGGCAGCAGAGCAAATGGAAAGCCACTCTCTCTCAGGAAAGCAGGTGTATTGTGAGGAGGTGCTGAACAATTCATGCCTCCTGTTCAGTCTCCCAGGGCATTTCAGATCATGGGCGGAAGGAGAGGAATGAGTGACAACCACTACTGAGGGCCAGGGCTAGAGCCCCAGCCTTCTGACTGCTCCCAGAGGCCTTTAGTCTTGGGAGCCCTGCTGATCACAACTTCTGGGGTTTGTTTTTTTTTTGTTTGGTTTTTTTTTTTTTTTTTTGGTATTTTGGTGATGGGGCCAATTAGTTGAGTGAGTTAAAGCAGGTGATTAACAAGGTGGTAATACAGATTGTTCTTTATACCAGCTGGTTCAGTCTTTGCCCAGAGAAAACTTTGTATTCAGGAGCTGTGGCAGAAAATGTGGCTGGCTAACGGCAGAGTTACGGCTCATTTGGGGAAACTAGGTCAGAAAGATAACTGTGTGTTGTTGAGTGTTGGATAGAGAACCTTTTCTGCCAGGTAAGAAAGAGCTCAGCTGAGATAAGGACTCCAGAAGCCAAACCTGAGCCCCTCAAGTATAAACAGCATCGTACTAGGTGAGTGCTGAAGTCACTTTCCTGGGGGTCCCGTTTCCTGGCCCCCTCTTCTACTTTGGTATCTAACCCTCCAGATCCAACCGGTGGTGGAATTGGACACTCCACTTCCTGGCCCCACACCCTGCACATCACACAGAAACGTGATTAGTCACTAGCAGCAGGGAAGAAAGGATTTGGGTCAAAACTAACCTATCACAGGGTCAGAGAAACAGAACTGCCTGCCACACCATCGATTGGTTAGTATTACCATGTTTCCCCCAAAATAAGACCTAACCGGAAAATAAGCCCGAGCCTGATTTTTCATGATGACATCCCCTGAACATAAGCCCTAATGTGTCTTTTGGAGCAAAAATTAATATAAGACCCAGTCTTATCTTCGGGTAAACACGGTTGTTACCTATTACTGTATACCAAATCATCCCAAAACTTAGTAACTTAAAACCCAAGTCAACCTTCATTGTCTCCCACAGTTTCCGTGGGTCAGGAATTCGGGGTCTGTTTAATTGGGCTGTTTGGCTGTGGAGTGTGAGGAGCCACAGTCCAGAGGCTGGTCAGCAATGTAGTCCTCTGAAGAAGCCTCCGACTGCCAAGGTGGGCTTCTCCCATAGCTGGCAGTTTGGCTGGTGCTGGTCATTGGTGGGAGGCCACTCCTCCCCATGCGAGTCTCCCCACGCTGGTCTCCCCACGTGGGCCTCCCCACAGGCTCCTTAAGTGTCCTCACAACATGGTGGCTGGCGTGTGAGTGATCTGGGGAATGGAAGCCAGGCGAAGCTGGCCTTCTTAGGACCTTGCCTTGGAAGTCAGATAGCCTCACTTCTGTCACATTCTATTCATTTGAAATCAATCGCTAAGTCAGGCCCACATTTATGGGAAGAAAATTGTAAAACCACCGTATCCTGTAATAATAGCATTTTGTATTTGTATTTTGCTTTACCCTTTAAAAAGCATTCCCACAACAACTTTTTAGATAGGTAGGTCTGCCTTTGCAATACCCCCTTTCATAGGCAAGAAAAACGTGCCTTACAAAAATTAGCTGGCTTGCCAAAGCTACACGGCATCTACTGAGTGATGGAGCTATGACTGAAGCCAAGGTTTTCTGAGTCCTTATCCAGTGTTCTGTTTACTGTACTACACGAGAGAGTGTATGAGTATAAAAAACAGGCAGCCTCTTGGGTAATCTCATACTTGCCATGCTTATAGCACAGAGACATAAAGGGGAAAAAATAGTCAAAAAGCTCAAGAAGAGAGAAATAGGAAATTGGTCATGATTCTTGTAGGTATTTGCTGTGTACAGCCTAAGAGGCCTAGAGAAGCAAATGCTCCCCTCTTGCATGATACACTCACAGGGAGTAGCCTTGGCCCCAGAAAGGCATGTATGTACTTTTCTTCACCTGTCCTCTATTGCCCTGGTCAAACTTCCCTTATGCCACCAACAGCCAGCATGAAAGGGGGCCCCAGGAGCCCTTCTGCTTCTTCCTTTTTATTCAGTTCAACTCAACAAATGTGTCGAATGCCCCCTGTGTGCCAGGCAATGTGCTGGAAACAGAGGGCACAAAGCTAAACAAGTCACAGTCCCTTCCCTCCCAGAGCTCACAGTCTAATGAGAGAGGCAGACAAGCATTTTTTATGTCAGTGAAGCGGAACCCAGGGTACTTGCGAAACATCTAACCAAGTGTGGCAGATTATATTTTGCAAAGGTGACCACAACAGTATCTTTCATCCCACCTGCCCCTCTTACACTATGACCTTGACATTCTTCCCATTGAGAGGTGGCGTCTATGTTCCCTTTCCCTGAATTTGGGTGGGCCTGTGGCCACGGAAGTGATGTTATGTGACTTACTAAGCTGGGTCATAAAAGATGATACATCTTCACCCTGGTGCTCTACGGGCACGCTCACACTTGTTGACCAGCCACCATGTTGGGAGGGAACCCCAACTAGCCCACAAAGAGAGACCCCATGGAAAGGCCTGACAGTCTCGCTGAGTCCTTAGCTGACAGTCATTAACAACCACCTGACAGGTGAGTGAAGATACCCCCAAATGGTTCCCACCCCTAGCTTTCTAGGAGGCTGCAGGTGAGGCTACATATCATGCAGCAGAGACGAGCCATCTCTACTGTGTGCTGCCTGAACTTCTGACCTACAGAATCTAAGTATAATAAAATGATTATCTTACACCGCTAGGTTTTGGAGTAATTTGTTTTGCAGCAATAGTAAGCAGAACCCCCAGTAATTCAGCTGTCAGGGAAGGCTTCCTAGAAACTGTACTTCTACACTGAGATGTGAGGACCTATGGATGTGAGCCAGGCAGAGGGATGGGAAGAGGACTTCCGGGTCTTGGTAGCCTCAAAGCCCTCAATAACCTAATCCACAGTGTTTCTGTCATGGAGAAAAGCAGGAGAAAATTTTGATTACTGACTTGGACATTTCTGAAGAACATTCTGTCTGCATGCTTCAGGATTACTTTGTAAATAATCTCAACAAACCTTCACAGAATGAGTATGTTGGGATCACTTCACTTTCCTCAGAAGTGAAAGTCTATTATAGAGTCTATGAAAGAGTCTCCAGCCTAAAGCTGCAAAGAGGGGAGAGTTTATAATCTTTCCCTCCCACTTGTGCACCTGAAACATGAACCCGATTCTCTAACACTAAACCCCTGGCTGAGTGTTTTCTCCCTGTTCATTTATTCATTCAGCAAATATTTATCAAGCACACACTATGTGCCCAGAGCCATGGTGATCCTGAAGTTGAGAGGGCTCATTTTCTCAGAAAAGGACAAGCATTTCTTACTGATTATAGTCAGACTCCTGTGCTCTGCCTGTATGCCAAGAACTTGGAGTAGAGGTGATCCATGATTCTGCTCAATCTAGCGATGCCCCCTGGGATTTTACCCAGGATGCCTCGCGTCAGCCCTCCTACCACATTTTCAGGTGGTCCTCAGGCAGCCAGAGGAAGCCCAAGAAGGCTTTGTCTGGTCAGATGTTGAGGGCTGAGGCGCTTTCTAGCACTTTCACCAAGTTCATTCACTTGATGATGCTCCAGAAATGGAACCAGCAAGCATGGCATCCTCACAGTCCAGCATTAGCACGCGTGTGTCTTAGCTAGAGAACTGTTGGCTGTATGTAATAGTGGCCTGCAATTCCACTACATTTGGGACTTGCTGGTTTTCAACAGTAGCACCCCCATCTTTCTGAGGAAAACTTAGAAGACTGAGTGGGGCAGCTCTTCATGTTATTGTTTGTGTTTTTATTTTAATTTCTGGCTAAATCCTATTAAACCATCAACACATTTGCTCCTGGAATGTTAAACAAGATTCAAAATCATTTGTGACAGCAAGGAAGATCTTCATAGCACAACAAATCAAGAGAAAGTATAGGGAGCAGCACCAGTCATTCAGAAAGCTGCTGAAACATTAATAAGCCTGGACTTCGGTAGCTGTTGGACAGGTTTCTTGTCACTCAAATTCACTTTCTTCCTGAGAGCTAGTCATTAATTTATCCATCATAGAAGAAGAAAGCTACTCACGTCTGTTATGTACCACTCACTGTGTCAGGTGCCGGGGACAGTAGGAAAGGTACTGGTATGCCAGGCACAATGGGAGATGCAGTCTCACCAACCCCTTTCGCATTTAAAGGAGGGCAGGACGGCTTTAGAACAGGGTTTAGTTGACTCGGATTCCTGAGGAGGCCCGACAAGTGGCACCGTGCCCGAAGCAGGGCCAAGGTGAGACTTCCGGTTGTGACAAGAAGCCAGAGAATGACCCCTCTGAAGGGGACAGCTGTTACTCAGTGTCCCCAGAGTTGTCATCCCTTCCCATTTTCTAATAGAAGTCGGAAATCCGTATTTTTATGTGAAATTTCTCAATATTTAAGCACTGCAGGCCAAACAAAACACAGCCACTGGTTTTGACCTCTGCTTTATAATAGAGAATGCCTGCTTTTGTTCCGTCAAACTAATTAATGCTCAATTACGAGGAGGAATTTGGAGGTTAGTGTTAGATTGTGCTCCTCCAAAGGCTGCAGACCCCATCCCAAACCCTTGAGATACTAATTGACAGGCTTACACAGGCTGACAGCTGGGCTCTGAAAGTGGACACACACAAGGAAACAAGCAAGCTATTCCAGGTCACTTTGCAAGGTCAAAGTAGCAATGCAAACACTGGGAAGGCCAAAGACAAAGGTCAGGTGGCAGCAAGGACACCCTCCATTTCCTTGAGCTGTCAGTTAATAAATCATATTTAAAACGTATTACCAGATTCCCTCTCCCTGGCACTGCTTTTTGAGGTAGAAAATTAAATAGAAAAGAAAATTAAGATGGCTGTCAGAAGACCAGCAGGCCAGTGTGAGGCCAATGTGGAACGAAGTTTCTGCCTGGAGCAAAGGTCTCCAAAGAGGTAATGATACCTGACCTTGGGCATCGCAGAGGGCTGGATGGTCTAGTGGTTGTGCACTGGAGCCCTGGAGCCTGGCTGCCCACACTCAAATGCTAGCTCATGCCAGACTCACTAGGTAACCTTGGGCAAGTCACTTTTCTTCACGAAGCACTTCATCTCTGAAGTGGGGAGTAATAGTACCTTCCCCAAGCAGTTTTTGTGAGGCTTGAGGAGTTAATGTGTGCACAGCACTTAGAATCTGCTTGACACTAGGGCTGAAGAGATATGAGCTTTCCTAGTGGTCCAGATTCTGGTGTTAGTGTTGCTATGAAGCGTAGACTTTTCCTAAATGGCTCCCTGTAGCTTTCTTCAGCATCACCAAGACTCTGTATCTGTGCACACCAGACTCATGACCGTAGAAGTCACGTTTGCTCCACCCCACTTTTGCCCCTCAGATTCGGCAGGGATGTCTAGGCTGCAGGACCCTGGGGTAGCAGCAGCTCTGCAGTCACCACACAGAGCAGTACCTTGGTAGGGGAAGCTTCCTCCTGCCTCCAGGGTGGTCTAGACCAGCCCTCCCCAGTGGCCCCAGGGGAATTGTACCTGGAGAACCCTCCCCCAACCCCTCCCCTCACCCCCAGGCAATGAGAGCTCCCTAGAGCTGTGCTAGAGCAGTCAGGTGTTGCCCTTGAGCCTCACCACCTTGCTTTGGTCTGGGCTGAGAGACCTTCAGACTTGGAAGGCCTCAGAAGGTGGGTTTTTGGCTCCCCAAAAAAGGAAGGCATCTTCAGCACCTGTGTCTTTAAAGAATACGTGGCCTTTGGGTGGGTTATGCACAGATACGGTTTCCATTTTAACAAAAAAATATTTTCTCTATAATCATAGAATACATATTTTTGTGCTTAAACAAAATATATTGAGTTCACACTATTTCTGCAGATATAGAAAGGAGGGGCTTACCAGACTGAAATGTGGGCAGAAACACAGCGAACCCATGTCCCTTCCCACCTGCAATTATAGTTTTCCTGGCTTGTAAAGCACACATAGAATTTGCAGTACATTCTCCCTTACAGTAGGGGAGAGGCCCTGCTGAGAGTGTAATTGGCTTTCTAGCTCCCTTTAACGCTGAGGTGGAAGGGAGCTTAGATTGAACGGCCTTTACTCTTAGAATAGAATAAACTGCTGTTGAATTAGGTTTAAATTCCATGCGTCTCCCTGAATACATGTATTCCATTAAGTCTTAGGAGTGGAAACACAACTTATTCTGAAAATACCCCCATCCCTGTCGCTTCTCAGGGCTCCATAAAAGCAGAGTTCTTTTTCTTTTTTTTAATGGATTTTAACTTAACCCTCATAGGGATTATTCTCAACCTTGTTAACCTGTGTTAAAGATATACAAGTATGGCATCTTTAAATGACAATTTTATACAGTACATCCAACTTTGGACTACTTTCTTTCCCCAGGCTTTGGCTTTGTATCTGTTCCCAAGAGGAGAGTCACAGGCATATTTGGTTAGAAACAGCCTTCATCATTTCACTTTTTGGGTCCTAAGTTTCCTCATTTGTGAGGTGAAAGGTTGAATTCAGCAATTTTTATACCCCCTTCCAGCTTTAGGACTCTCGTTCCATTGAGAAGTAGTTAGACTGTGGAAATCACTCTACCTATATCTACTTTCTGGGTTTACATAAAGCAGCTAGGTGGCGGGCACAGCAAGGTACCTGGGCTTAGAGGCAGACAGATCTCAGCCCCTCCGGTTCTGCATAATGAGTATCAAGATTTCCATTTGCCAGAGGTCAACTGGTGTTTTGATTTTTCAGTTTTAAGCATTTTTACAAATATGAAGGACAGACAAGTTAAATATTTTGATTTCACGTATTCCTTAAAGACAGATAAATGGTTTTCTTAATACCATGCAATCCTCTGGCAGTTAGAATAATGCCCAGTGCACCCAAGTTGGCCAGTAAAAATATGCAGAAGATAATATGCCACCTAGTGGGTTTGCTACATCAATCAGGTTATCTGGTGAGCTACACATTTGTGTTTGTATTGGACTAACAGCAGAAAGCCCATCTCAGCTCAGGTGTGTCTAAGGGACAATAAAAGGATGGGGCATTGCAAGTAAGGGAAGGTTCAGAGCTGAAGAAAAAAGGAAATCAGGGTAAGGGTATTGTGAATGGATCCTTGACTGGAACAGAGGTCAAGGGTGTAGAGAGAAAGTAGTCTAGAGAATCGCAGGTAATAAAACTACCAATTTGAGTTTCATGTTTTTCTCCTTTCTCTGCCCACCTCCTGCTCAGAGCAGGGACTGATCATCTGACGGCAGAAGGAGCTAGAAAGGGCCAGGTTCTCAGTCTGCTTGCTTCATCCCTGAGTGAAGGTACAGTCTCACAGAAGACAAGGGGCCTGCTCATTTTACTGTCGGTTCCTATCTCTTAGTCAAGGAGACAAGAGGGACATTTAGAAACCCACGTGACCCAGGGTGACAACAGTTTATCCTTTACCAAATTCACAACCTCTCTGGTGCTTAAAATCTTTGGAAAGTGAAACAGTTGCACTAAATAATTAGATTAACCATAATCTACTTTTTATTATAAGCCTCCAAAATGTTAGTTACTGTTATTATTGAGTGCCTATCTTTAGGCTAGACCTTGTTCCAAACCGACACGGGTTACCTCATGTAATCCTCACGACAGCGCCCTGAGATAGACAGTATTATTATCCACCGTTTACAAATGAGATGAGCTTGCCCGGAGTCACCTGGCTAACGTGCAGGCGCTGGGATTTAAACCCAAGCTGTCCTGCTCTAGCTCTAGCCACACACTTTTTTGTTTCTTCAGTTTTATATGAAATGTGTCAGACTTAAAACATCAAGAATCACGAACACAACAAGCAGCACACTTTCCTCAGCAGTCGAAGGACTGCCTCCTACAGGGACACACACTCTGAACCACTGTGTCATGATGCCTGCTTCCAGCACCAATGCTCTGTTTCTAGAGACAATCTGGTACCAAGATGGACCGGGCAGCAAGGCCGAGTCCTGCCATTGCTGAAGCTCCACCAAGTCTTGGCACTGGGTGGAAGGAGGGAATTACAGGGGAAAGTGGGGAACAGACCTAGGTACATGTACCCATCACTAACCCAGAGTGCCAGCACCACATATGCCAAACATCCCAGCACCCAAGAGACTCAGTATAAATGTGATCGGGCTCAGCTTCCTGCCCAGGTCCCCTCAAGGAGGCCATAGCCCCTAAAATCTTCACAGGTCAGTTTTAACCACTGCCACAGTGGTTAAAACAGTCCCACTCTGTCCAACCCAGTGACTGGTAGTCGTCAAAAACAGAATAATTCTCGAACAAAGAACTACGTTACGAGAGAATATATTAATTTGTAGTCCCAAAGGGAAAGCAGACTAATTACATATGGATTTACGTTACTATGAATTTGGTTTTCATTGTGTTTTTCCAAAGTTCAGAGTTAGCATATTCTATATTCATAGCTAGGGCTGTGTGTGTTTATGTATTTATAGCTAGTCTGATTCCAAAAGGACCTTTGCGGTAGAGTCTCTCTCTCTCTCTCTCTCTCTCTCTCTCTCTCTCTCTCTCTCTCTCTCTCTCGTGTGTGTGCATGCGCACATGCATATATGTGCACGTGTGTGTTCATAACTGACTATGTTTCATTCCCATCCTTTCCCATTGGTTTGAATCATCGGCATAGACACTTATCAAAGATAATTCTTGGCTGCTCGGGATCCTGCATGCCTGGAGTTCTGCTAGCATCCCTCCCACAAATGTGGTTAGAAAACCCAACTCTTCTAGCACTGCCTTCAGCTAAAGGTTCCCTTCAGCTACTGAAAGGCTAGAGAGCAAAAATCTCTGATGCAGCTGACATTTTAGGTGTGTATATAATTTACCAAATTGTTGGCCACTCAGCTCTTAGTCAGTGGTCACAAGAGGAATTAGCAGTCCCCCCCCCCCCCCGCTACCCCAAAACCCGAAGAAGGAAGGGTGTTACTTGGCTTTGGCACAGAGGCTCGTTGGCACACAGTGTCAGACAGCAGCACAGTGGTACATTTTGGCCACAGAAGACTTTGGGGTGGTAGAAAGGGCCAACATAGTTGTGGCTTAAGTTGGCCAACATATTAAGCAGATCTGAGTTTAATTTAACGTAGAGATAACTCTTTTTTTGTTTTCCAGCTGGCTGCTACTTTCTCTGTCTCCACAGGTCCAGAATTTTCAGCCAGGAGTCAGTTCATAAGGACATTCAAGTCCTTTCAGAGGGAGACATGGAATGGTCTTTACACAGGCTTTCACATTTGGCCAGGCAAGATGGAGTAAGGATAAAAAGACACATGGGGATCTGGGGAAAGCTGAAAATGGATCTGGAGGCTTGAATTCCTTCTGTGAGTTTGCTTAAGCCACACTGCCTGAGCTTAGAATAGAGAGGCAGGCAGTCTGTCTCCTTGGGATAAGGAAGGATTTGGAACTCTGCTACTGTGAGGTCTTGGCCCCTACTGTGTTTTCTGGTTTGTTTTGTTAGCAGGAGCAAGTTATTCTAGTTTCTTGCTTCTGGGGTTTTCTTCAGCACTTATAAACTAGGAGTCTCCACCCCACTGATGGCAGTGGGGTGGATGGAATGGGATAATGAAAGGGGTGGAGAGAGAAGTTGATTCAGCTGCTTAGGAGGAGGGAGGCAAAGAAACTTCAGACCTCTGAGTAGCTTCTGAATCCATCAAGGGTGGGGAGAGAAGAGGCACCACAGAACCAAAGCACCTCAAGTTAGCAGAAAAGCTGGTCTTTCGGAGATGCTAATATGGCCAGCCATGCTAGTTAGGAAATCCAGCTAATTTTATGAATTATGATTTTGTTACCCATGAAACGGTTCCAAGTGGAGGAGAAGCTCTAGTATTTAGAAAAGGAATCAATGAAGTGTAAACAAAGGTGATTATGAGATATGCCTAAAAATGGTTAAAATGGTAAATGTTATGTAAATTTACAATAAAAAAAAAAATACGGTCCTCTTAAAAAACGACCATGAGCACCTCAGGAAAGGATCAGCACTCCTTGACTTACGGGCTATATTTTACAGCCTTTTAAATATTTGTGAAGTGGTAGATACTACACACCGTGATGCCTTGAATTCGAAGTGTGTGTAAAACAAGACTCACATGCTAGGTGGGCAGTGTGCTCCAAAGTCCTCCTAGCAGGGTGTCCTCAGTTCCCAGGCTAAGAGCAGAAAGGGGACCATTGTATGATTCTTGCCAAGACTGTGTTACACATTTCCCAATGTGAGACGTCACCTGAGTCACTTAGTTCATAAGCCTGCTCCCAAGAGCCTTTAAAAATAATCCCTACGTGAAAGATTCCCCCTTGAATGCAATCCTTTATCTTACCTTATGCTTCCTGGTCCCACCACTAAGAACAGGCCTGGGCAACAGCAGGTGCCCCATAAGTCGGAGGTAAATGAACATACCAGTTCCAGGAAGATGAAGACAGGGATGAGAACGAACTCCAGAGGGGCTGTACGTTAATTCCAGCCGTTACCGCGTAAGTGAGCACTTGCGCACTGAGGACTTCACTGACACTTATCTTTTGTTTCTGCCTTAGGACTGTTTGGTCCTGACTTTCCAGTAAACCTTTAAATAACTGTAGTCTGTTGTTTAGCTGAGGCCTGTTTAGGCAGTTTAGCATAATAGTTGAGGGCAAAGCATCTAGAGCCAGACATCCTGGCTTTGCATCTTAGCCACATCCCTTACAACCTGAGCCAGTTACTTAATAAACTTGTTATGCCTCAGTCTCCTTATCTGGGAAATGGGGATAAAGTGCATACCTCACAAGGCTGTGAGGCTGAGTGACACATATGTAAAGTGCTTAGAAGGCTACCTGTCCCATAGAGAATGCTGTGTGAGGGCTGTTGTTAAGTCCCTCACCGTCATGTTAACAGGTTTGGCTGCTTTATGACAGCGTAATGAGTCTTTGTCATGTACCCAAGGACCACAGGCGCTTTCCTCCTCTATATTTTGTTCTGACTGCAGTTAAAGCTGTCCACGAAAAGCAAGAGCACCTTAACCAACACTGGAAACTCTGATAGGTTACAAAGGGGATTCCCTGCCTGGACAATGAGACATTGATTTCATATCCTATTTCTACCACTACTACCAATCTTTTCTAGTTTAGATGGCCTCAATTTCTCCATCCCTGACATGGATAATAATTTACCTTATGTGACTACGAAGGAAACTAATAAAAATATACAGAGAGTGCCAAAAAAAGTATACACATTTTAATAAAAGAAAAACCTGTATGAAAATTGTAATACACTGAATGACACTAGCATTCATTTGATTAATGCCATCTTTTGAGCGAACGTCATACTACACATAGCTACCTCATTCAATTCAACTTCGAAAAGTAACACATAGATAACATCTCTTAAAGTGTGTACATTTGTGTTGGCATCCGGTATATTGAAATTCCATCGAAGTATGTTAAGCAAGTTATTAAAATGTGGAATAAAAATGCTTTTGCAAATGGCTCAGCAAAAATCACCAATGCTGGCAATTAAAAAATACATTGAAAATAGTAGTTGACATACAAGTAACCATACCCTCTAAAAAGCTAGGTGACATTAGAAAGCTAGGTGACAATAGCCCAACTGAAGAAGCAAAAAAGACAATATGTCTGTTTTATATACAACATAGAGCTAAAACTCAAAAATCGGTTGAGTGTGCTGATAATGCTAAGTAACATTGCATTTAAGAATGAGGGCCTTTTCTATTATCTGGTCTTTGTAATATATTCTTAGTAGTAAATTACTTTATATGTAAGTGTGCACAAATATATGCATATATATGTTATACACGGTCATGTATTTAAGGTAATCATCTCCTTTCCATAATTTGAAAATTCCTGGTAAGTCCATTTTATTTTATTAAACACATTTTCACTTGATCTAACTACCTGCTTCCTAGGATGTCCTATAATTTATACTGCTCACATGACCTGGGGACAGGAGTTACGAGTGCTGTAGCCAGTTTGGGATTCTTAAAAAATGCATGCAAAACAGAGAGGAAAAAGTAGTAACCTATGAATGGGGAAGGGCTGGGGGGTGGCAGGAGGAAGGGAGGAAGGCATTTTGGCCCAGGAATGGCATTAGAAACGGCAGAAGAGAGGGAGCTGGCTGCCTCAAGGAGTGTTATTTTTCCTGCGGCTTCTTGCTTCTCTCCACCCCCACCTCTTCCAGTCTGAGCTTGGAGTACAGTTGAATTTTCACCACAGAACTTGGCGAGGCCTCCTCAGGGACTTTCTCCTTCCCATCCTTCCATAAATTATAGGTTAGCACATGAAGCAGGACAGATGATTCCCATTATCTTTTGGGTTGGGTTAGGATTTTTTTTTTTTAAACCTCTTGCCCCCTCTTAAATGTGTATCCTAGTTCAGGGAGGTGGAACATTGGTTAACATAGTGGCCCATCTACCAACGAAGTGGTCCCCTCCTCCTTAATAAGATGGTTTTAACCAGTTTCCTTGACCAGTGTGACTGCCATCATTTTCCTTGGCCCTTAAACACTCTCAGGAAATCACTGCTCCAGGAAAGCGGGGCCTTGTCTGAGTGGTTCACCCATAGCCCCAGCACCTGGACCAGTGCCCAGCATACTGCAGACTCCCCACAGATGTCTGTGAAGATTTTGCTCCTTATTTGGGTGGTAAAGTGACATTTCTAGGACACTGTTGTAGTTTCGTAAATGACCCATTCAGATCATTATAAAGTAATCAGACAGATCCAGAAGAGTTAATTTACCCCAGAACATAGAGGCCATTTGTAGGTAGGGTGTAGGGCTCACTAAAAGCTAGAGCCATTGCCAGTAATTAAGATTTATTGAGCACCAACCCCGGGCATTCTTTTTGATTACAGACCCAGACCAGATGCGAGCTGTGTAAAGGAAGGGGACAGGAGTTTTTACTGCATTGCATCTGACCTTATTCTGCTCTTTTTGGTCTCTAAAATACTCACACTAGGCCTTCTAAAAGAAGAGGGGCAAAGAAAAATTAGAAGATGTGACCTAATTCCAGTTCTAGGATCTGGAACATTCTATTGCTTGTAGACATAATAAGAGTACAGTAAAGGAATTTTTTTTAAATGTCCGTGACATTGTGGGAGGAAGAAGAGAAGTAGGCAAGGATAGGTAACATTTTCAAGAAAGAATAGTTAACATTTGATGCAGAATTCAATAGAAAAGTTGAGAGAACTGCCTGAAAGAGCAAAGCAAATGAGGACGGTAACTTGGCCTAATCGGAAGAAGCCTAGCAATGAAGAGGTCTATAGAGAGAAGAGAGGCAAGTTACAAATGGGGGATTATCACAGCAAAAAGAACGCTGAAATGCTCAACCTGGGACGCTAGAGGAAGAAACCACCCAAGTCGAGTGGTGAGGAAGGGAAGGCGATAAAGATATTATTACCAAGAAGCATGTTACAGAGATGGAAGATGCTGTCATACAGTGAATAGACAGGGACTGAAGACAGATATTCTTAAAATCAAGATCCTTCTGAATGAGGCCACCATCAAGGTGGGCCCTATATAGGTTCTAGACGTTCCTTTAAGTTTCCAATATGACCTTATCTTGTAGTTTAATAAACTAACTGTTCTTGTCCACTATCTCCTGCCCTAACCTTGACCAAGATCTACTAAATTAATACCCTCTCTTTCTACTTGTCTGCCCTGGCAGCGCTGTTGTTCTCTCTGTACTAAATATAGTTCCAGGGACAAAAGGGATGAGACATATGAAAGGCAAAAGCTTAGGATATGTTAATATGTCTTTCTTGTTCAGGACCAACTGATCCATCTCAGGAGCCCCCTAGAACTACTGCTTTTTGATGTTAGCTTGTTTATTTGATGATTTAGTGATGAGTAAGTCCTTCCTCACTGTATTTCATAATATGAACTAAATCATAACGTGTATAGCCATTCTGAGGGTTAAATCTGACGTTAATTCTATTGTTTATTCTAAACAGGGGGAACATTGATTGCATAACTAAAAGCCTAATGTATTTGGATGGCCTTGCAGTTAAGTGACTTGCAGTTAAGATCCTGAAGCCGTTCTCTATGGTGTGACCTTTTTGTATGAAACACATTGTGTACTATGTCTTAAAAGCAAAAATGAATCATTCAGACTTGCTCTTGACCAAGAAAATGGGGCATGGCAGGAAACTTAAACCAAATGAACAGTAAGTTGCCTTAGATGCACATGTACTCAGTTATTCATTTTAATTCAAATTAGCAAAGGAATTTTCATTATCCCCTAGCTATATGTTCTTTCCAGAAATGTGTGACTCTCTTACTAATATGCCTGGTATAGTCTAACATAAGCCTAGACTTTTTGGTGTTCTTCAAAGTGTGGGATAATAAGAGTAACTATTATTTTTGAGCTCTTAATGCGTCGCGTACAGTGCTAAAAGCTTTACATCTATCTATTCAGTTGATCCTCACAACCAACCTGTGAAGTGGGTATTATTGTTATCCCCAATTCGTTGATGAAACCTTAGACAGAGAAGGTAAATTACTTGCTAAAGGTCACCAGTTCATACCTGAGAAAACCAGAATTTGAACTCAGGACGGCTGATTTAGCAAATGCTCTTAATTACTATTTTTTTAAGGTGCTCTTTTTTTTTTAAACTTTTATTTATTTAAGTGTGTTTTTCCAGGACCCATCAGCTCCAAGTCAAGTAGTTGTTTCAATCTAGTTGTGGAGGGCGCAGCTCACAGAGGCCCATGTGGGGATCAAACCGGCAACCTTGTTGCTAAGAGCACTGCGCTCTAACCAACTGAGCTAACCAGCTGCCCCTGCTCTTAATTATTATACTACGCGAGGACACCTCTGAATCCGTGATTGTCTACAAGATGATATTATTAGTTTGTACAAGAGATGCTCTTAGGCAGTACATGGTCATGGCATTAAATGACATTAAATTACATAAAATGAGAAAGGTACCCCTTCAGTTCTCTTTCGAGCCTTCAGGTTAAATCAAACAGAAAATTTTGTTCTGGTGTTGGTATGACATGAACCATGTTAATCTTCCTTTTCAATGAAGAGTTAGCTGCAGGCTTAGAGCCTTCCAGCAGTTGTGTTATCTTGATTTTTATGGCAAAAGATACTGGCTCTCCATTTATGGTATTCATATAATACTTTCGTTTTTAAATAAATTTATTTAAGTAAACAAATGACTTAATTTAAATTAAGTAAATAATAACACAGGTGGAATGCAGTTATGACGTTTGTGAAAGTGTTTTCACATGATTAAAGTTTGGGAAATACTGTCCTGATTCTTCTCTTTTGAAATTCACTTTAAAGCAATGGTTTGGCAAACAATAAGGTCCTTTGTTCTCATATCACAAACATTCCCAACTTCCCTCCATGGGTTGAGGGCTCTTCTGGGATGGAGTATTCACCAGGTCATACAAAAGGGAGAAAAATAATAATAATGTGGTGAATTTTCAACACCACATATATTCAGTTTAAAATATTTTTTCCAAAAAGCATACTTTCTACTTTTTTGGCGTTCACATCTTCCTTTCTTGGGAAATGATGGTGACAGATGATAGGTTTTGTTTTTAGTGTCCTTACTAGGTTTTGTTTTCAATGTCCTTAACTTGGCAAAGTTAAAAACTATAAACTTTTTAGAAGTTGTACTGATCTAGAAAACATGAAATGTGGGTGCCGTTGCTCAGCCTCTCTCTGTCCATGGTGTGATGCCTCTCAGTTGCCTAGCAGCCCTGAGTACTTCAGGAAGGGTGATATGGAATCACGCCAGTCTTTCTTTCTAAAGTGCATTCAAGCATTTTCTTCAGGGAAATTATTAAAGAGCTCCTGCTTGTGCAATTCTCCTATGTCTATTCTCTAGGTTTACAGTTTTTCTATCAGGACTGCAATGCTAATTATTAATAAAATAATTTTTAAAAGATGAGGTATTGCTGAAATAACTAGTTACTGTGAGCAACCTGTCCATTGGAATACATACTTACACTTGCTAAGATATGTTTATTTCTTTTTCACTTACAAAATGGAGAGTTCAGAGCACAATTTAGAAATACTTAGTCTTTTTTTTTTTCTTTTCTGTTGCTGCTGTTGTTACTGGGACTTAGGAGAACAGAGAAGCTAAAAATCTTGGACATATTTAAGAAAATTTTTTAAAGGTCATTATTTTCCTGTTCTTCATTGCTTTGATGAACACATTATTTTACATGAGATTTCAGAGTTGGTCTAGAACAAGGCCATTTGGAGACACAGAAAGATTTATAAAAGGAAGAGCAGGAAGCCCAAAATGTATGATGTCAAGGAAACTAGACTTGGAAGGATTAACCGTAGGGCCAAAGCACAAATGAGAAGCAAAGTTCAGACTCCAGCAAGATTTAAGGTGGTTTGTCAGGATATGTCTGAGTTGGCTACAGAGGTCTGGCAAGTTCAAGGCCAGCAAACACAAAGCAACAGGACTGCTGCCATAGTCACCGCTCCGAGGAAGAGAGTAGAAACTAATTAGAGAGTTCGCAGACCAAGACATTCCCAAGCACCTGGGTCACTCTGTAGACTCAGGGATATGACTGGCTTCCGTGGAGCTTTTATTTTACTAACTCTTAGACATCTGAGTAGCCTCATCCCTTACATGGCTTTCCTGATGCCTTAAAGGATCTCTGTAGGGAGACATACAGGTTCTCATTCTCATCAACCCCAGTGGTCTCAGTTTTAATAATGACCATGGCTTGTTTCTAGTCTGACTCTAAGCCCCACGTCCACATGGAGTCTTTCATGATTCAGTACAAGGGGACCTGGGACCGGCCTATCGGATTAATGCCTTCTTTGTTTTTGGGGGGAGTAGCCATGACCCAGAGTACCTGCAAAAGCAGAGCCAGACTGAAATATGTGGATACCAGGCAGGCTAATTATTTGGCATCCTACTTATTGAGACTCTTCAAACATATTTTCTTTTTTTTTTAATTTATTTATTGGGGTGACAATTGTTAATGAAATTACATAATTTCTGGTGTACAATTCTGCATCACATCATCCATAAATCCCACTGTGTGTTCACCACCCAGAGTCAGTTCTCCTTCCATCACCGTATATTTGATCCCCCTTACCCTCATCTCCCTCCCCCCAACCCCCAAACATATTTTCAATATGTACTCAAATAGTATGAAACATCGTATTTAGTAGAAAGGAGAATGGAAACTAATTTTCGATTAATAAAAATACATATTATCCCCTTCCTTTAAGTTGAAAATGAGGAATTTATTACATGCTTTGACAGTAACACTACCTTTTTTAGCATATTTGCAACGGGATTACTAAAAAGTGTTTCCATAATTCTGAACTGGATAGTGTTAGTCACTCAGACTTTCCAAGAGTACAAGCAACATACAAGGATATAGTTACAAAGTCTTGTTTAAAGATATATTTAAACTTTTTTTCCCTGACTTTCATGTCAGCAAAATGTTTCCAGCTTTTCTATATACCAAATCTTGTCATCTGAAACTAGAGATGGTTTTACTTCTTCCTTTCCAATCTGGAGTGGTTTTTTCTTTCTTTCTTTCTTTTTTCTTTCTTCCCCCCACCCTCCAATTGCCCTGACTAGAACCTCCAGTACAATGTTGAATAGATGTGGTGAGAACAGACATCTAATCTATTCCTGATCTTACAGGGGGAAACATTTAATCTTTCACCATTAAGGATGATGTTATCTGAGTTTTTCATAGATAGCCTATATCAGGTTGAAGAAGTTACCTTTTATCCCTAGTTTGAGTGTTATCACAGAGCTGTTGGATTTTGTCAGACGCATTTTCTGCATCTATTGAGATGATCGTGTAGTTTCTGTCTCTTATTCTATTAATGTGGTCTATTACATTGTTTGATTTTCAGATGTTACACCAACCTTGCATTCCTGGGAGAAATCCCAATTGGTCATAGTACGTAATTTTTTTATATGTTGCTGGATTCAGTTTGCTAGTATTTTGTTGAGGATATTTGCGTCTTTTTCCAGCTTTTTTATGATTCTTATTTTATCTAAGTTCTTTGTTTGCCATTTTTACCAAATCAGTTTACTTTAACCATTACATAATAAGATTAATCTCTTGCACTCATGTTAGTTGATTGCTAAACTCAGATGACTGTCAGCTGCTTCATTCCAGGACTATTTCCCTGGCCTATAGTTGTTCTGTACACCCTACAAATGCTCACCGCCAAAATGCTCAGTACTCAGTATATAAAGAAGTTTTGTTTTGTTTTGTTTTCATTGCTCTCTACTTATCCTCAAGTGGGACTAGTTCACATTTGCCAGTAATTTCAGGAGTGGCTATGGAAACCTGAGCGCACTGGCACTATGTTTCCAATTTATTTGATGATAGTGTAATACAGTTTATATATTCATGCCCTGGGACTGGCTGGGCCACACATTAATTTAGCTGAGAAAAACCTCATCATTGGACTCTGATGTTTGGGTTTATAATCCCTGATAGAGTAGATCTAAGGCTACAGAAGAGAGCTTGCTGGGGATTATTTCCATTTTATATGTGCAAGTCATAGTTTTGGAAAACACAGTTATAAAACTATACTCACATCTTATCTTCCCCTTTCAGTCACTTGTTTTGGGAGAAAGGTGACAGAACACCTAGCTGAGTACATGGTACCAAAGCCTTGCCAACTGGTGTTGAAGTCATATGTGTGAAGCCTCCCAGATTTAGGGAGCATGGTTCAATATAACTGAGCTTGTGGAGCAGGTATAGCAGGGACCAAGGCATAGACTTGATACCTTGGAAAACGATTTTTGTTATTTGATTAGAGCTGTAGGATTAGCCAACTCTCATTGTGGTAGCTCAGACCTTTTATAACTGTTTTCAGAGAGAGAGAAAGAAAAGAAAACAAGAGAGAACAATTCTGACCATGGTCTAAAGCCAGGCTTCTGTCACTAAGCAATAAAGAAAAAGCTCAAGTAGCCTTTGCATAAGTGGGAATTTGTGGTTTCTAAAGCTGCCCATTCCCCAAACGACTAAAATATGTTATTGGCATTTGGCACTGTTTCCTATGTTTTGCTCTCCTTAAATTTCTCTTTAAAAGGGTTTGAGTTTAAAGGCAGAACCACTGAAAAATGCAATTTAATCATAGAACTGTGAAAGGCCAGCCCAGAGTTAACCCCAGGATGCCCTGTTTTGTTTTGTTAAACCAGAACCTTGAACCAGGTTTATTCCCAGGGGGTGCAAGAAAGCCTAAGGGTCGGGGGGACGGAAGGACAAGAGGGAGGCTGAGGAAAGAAAATGAGTAGGCCAGGCTAGCCCTGGGACGGTGCCGCCACGCACCAACGGCGTCCCTCCCTCACCAGGCTGAATGCCTCCATGATTCACACTGTAGAGAGGAGGAGAAAGGGAAGGGAAGTTGAAGAACCACCCACAGCCAAGGGGGAGAGCGAGAGGACTCGGTGATGGTACAGTCTCTCATACCACAGGCTGTCACGGGACAGAACATAAAATTTCCAACAGCCTCTTGGCCCCAATTCATTTTCTTAAAATTTGTGGGCTTTTCCAGATTTTTAGTGTATACTCATTGCAGAGAATTTAGGAAGTAGAGACAATTACTAAAGAGAAAATAATCATCAGGCAGCATGGCAGAGAGGTTTAGCTCCCAGACCTTGGTAGACCTGAGATTGAGTCCCAGCTCTACTGCCCAGTGTTCTCCTCTAGAAAACGCGGTAGGAAGATCCCTGATATGACGTGAGGATTAAATGAGAGCCTATACCTGGCTGATGTTAGCTGCTGCTGTGAGTGTTATTAGCCCAGCATCACAGCTAACGTTTAGATACACATCGGCTAGTCCTTTTCTGTGCATATATATGTGTATGTATAGCACAGGGCGCATTCTTTACAATATATAAATTGATACCTTGCTTTTTTTAAACTTAAATAATCTTCAGAAGCACTAGCTATTTTGAATTCCTGTATATCACTACAGTTAAATACCTTCTCCCTTTTGTTGGACATTTAGTGGTTTTCAATTTTGTATTATAAATACTATGATATACATCCTTGTATAAAATTTTTTAGTCTCTGATTAAGATAAATTAAGAACAGGAACTACTGTAGTCAGAGGGTTTGAACTTTTTAAAAGCTCTGGATACAATTTATTCTATGTATACCCACCAGCAGTATAAGCAAGTTCTCCATATCATTGGAGCATTAGCCGTTGTCAGTAAAAAAAAAACAAAAAACACATTTTTGGTCATTTTAGAGACAAAAAAAAAGGTTTCTCATTATTATTTGACTATTGCTTTTTATCATTTGTGAGGCTAAACATTTTTTATATGTTCTCCTACTTCTATTTTTTTTTAATGAATTGTTTGATCACATCTTTTGCCCGTTTGAAGACAGGCTCTTTTCATTTGGTTTATATGAGTTCCTTATTATTAGGCTATCAGCACTTTGTGTGTGATATTTTCCTAGTTTTATTGTTTGCCCTCGGAATTTATATGTGATGTTTTTTGATAAACAGAATTTTGCAACTTTACGTGGTCAGTCAGACCTGTCCACTTTTCCCTTGTGTGACTTTTTTCCTGTGGCTTTAAGACTTATAAAGCCTTTCCCCATGTTCAGATAAATGATATTTGCCTTTTCTTGTCTTTTCCTTGTTTGTTTGTTTGTTTATTGTATATCTTTAATGATCAATTGCTGGGATTTATTTTACTTCGTGATATAAGGTGAGGATATAGCTTGATTCCCTTTCCCCAAATGACTAAGCAGTCACTTCAGGTCCACTTTTTAATAATCCTCCTTTCTGTACTGACTTTGGTTCCAAATTCATCATAATCTAATTACACGTGTGTCTTGGGGCCTGTTTCCTCAATACCAGTCCCAATTATTCGAATTTTATGATCTATTTTGTTTGGTAGCACAAATACGTCCTCCTATTCTTGTTTTATAGAATTGTCTTAGTTATGCCTACCCTTTTATTCTTCCAGGTCAACTTTAGAATCATCTTGTCAATCCAATTTACTTTTTAAAGTATTTCAATAATTGTGCCAATTCAGAGTTGGATTTTTGTACTTTTTCTCAACAGTGAGACTTTTTAGCTTGGGACTTGAAGAGATACATAGGTAGCTTACATTTATGTAAAAACAGTAAGCTAAAGAATTAAGTAACTTATTTTATAATCTGAAATACAAGTATAGTTGAGCGATCAACAATCAGAGGCTGCCAAACCTCGTCAGGAGGCAGTTGCAGAGCCAGCCACTGCCTGTCAAGTTGTGAGACTTTACAGATTGCACGTTAATATTCACTTTTGAGGTACAGAAGGAGCTGAACATGTACCAAATGTTCAAATGCTGTGGTATTTTTTTATCCTACATAATCAACAAGAATGTTAGCTATTCCAGTGATAAAATGTTTTTCAAAATCAGTTCAGAAATTGCCCAGTTTGGCCTTTCTGGCTGCCCACAGAAGACACCCTCCATTGTCCTCATGTTTGGAGAGCTGGCTAGCTCATCCTTCAGGAATTATGCATGTCCCAGGAGCTCATGAATCACACATCCCCTAGAGGTTCTGCTAAAGTACATGTGGTGTTTAACTGGCAGCAACTTCTCCTTTTGCGTCTCGGTTCATGCCATTAGACCATAACCCCATCTGGTCAAAGACTTGCCATTTTATTTGGACAAAGTTGCAATTTAAATGTTTGGTTCCAAGGCCTGCAGTAGGCATATTCCAGAAATATTCAGCTTCAGCTTTTTTCATGCAATTGTTGAATGCGCTTGGAAAAGCCTAGAATAGAAATGGAGCAAGAGCCATGCCCCCTTAACTAGTGATCTGTTTATACCTGCGAAAGGCAGCAGAGCAAGAGGGGCAAATTGGTGGCTAAATCAAAACTGCCTTAGAAACTAAGTAACATTTGAGCCAGGTATAAGAGCATGTGAACTGAGAAGAAGGACCAAGCACTGAAATCAGCTGGCCTGGCTTCAGACTCCAGCTTTGAAGCATCTTGGCTCTCTGACCATGAAACAAGATTAAGAGTAATCTTTCTGTGTCTCAGTTTACTTGTCCGTATAACAAGTGTGATACTGCTTATTTTGGGTAGTTGCTGTAAGAACTGGAAATATAGAAAGCATCCAGAACTCATACATGATAACAGCAATAAATGGTAGTTATTAAGATCAAAACCTTTTCAGGGAATGAGGAGTAGACAGGCATCGCGAGAGAAGGAGATGAATGGATGGTAGATAAAAACTAGAATCAGGTGTGGAAAGACACTCTGTACTTAGCTGGTGGAAAGACCCTTTAGGGCTGAATACGCTAAGGAGTTGAGACCTTATCCTGTAGGGCCTGAAGAGGCTTCAGGTGGGTTCATTAAAGAAATGCAACTCTAAGAACACACTAAAGTGTAGTGGTTAACACCTGGGCTCTGGGAGTCCAGCTACTCTGTACATTCAGGCTGAGCAACCTTGGGCAAATGGTTTAAGCCTTCTAAGCCTCGGCTTTATCACCTATAAATTAGTAATCATAAAAAAACTGACCTTTTAGGGCTCCTGTAAATAATAATAATAATAATAGTTATTATTTTATGCCCACTGTGTGCCTGCCACTGTTCTAAGTGCTTAACTTGTGTTATCTTAAAGAAGATAATGAATTAAAGAGCTTAGTGCAGTAACTGACACATACAGAGGATGCCAAAAACAGTACACACATTTGAAGAAAGGAAAAAGTATTAATTCTAATAATATATACTGATAACAAAAGATGAACACAAGTCACATTTGACTTCTGCAATTACAAGAGGTGCTCAAAGTGGTTACCATAGTGTCCAGACAGTTCCTGTTACAGCAAACTACTACTTGAGCAAATATAACATCTCTTAAAATGTGTATACACCCCCAGTATTAAATAGTCGATCACTGTTGTGGGGGTGCTGTAACAGCAATGTCCTTGTTCTTATTGTGTGGATAAATCTGTATTTTATGAGATCCTTCTGGTAGTGGCTCACAGAGAATGAATTGGAGTGGTTGGGGCTGGAGGCCAAGAGAACAGACAGGACAATAGTAGTTTCACAGACATGTTTACAAATTCATTGATTTGTACACTTAAGATCTGTGCACTTTATCTTATGTATCATACCCCTTAATTTAAGGAACTATAACAAAAGAGAGAACCGATGAAACCTCTTCTCCCAGTTTTTATAAGCCACTCTACAACTGCTTGGAGTTTCGATTAACTGACACACACACACACACACACACACACACACACACACACACACACACACACACACACACACACACACACACACACACACACACACACACACACACACACACACACACACACACACACACACACACACACACACACACACACACACACACACACACACACACACACACACACTAAAACCCTTTTTCAATGAACAATGCTCCTGAATGACAGGGAGCCCTGTCAAAGAAAACTGAAAACTCGACAACTCTTACAAAATTCTGCCCTGATTGATAGTTTTCCCTTTGCAAGAGCTACCAGCAGTAGTGAGTGAATCTCAATGAGTCTCTCTCTCCTTCTGGCCTGGTGGTACAGAGATGCTAGAACAGAGAAAGGCAGACCTTTGGGGTAGTGTGGAGAAAGATGTTAGATGCCGGACCAGGTTACACTCTGTCCTCAGGCCTCTGGAAAGCTGACTGTTCACTGGGCTTCCTTCCTTAGGTTACTTTTTCATTTAGATTTTACTGAACCTCTGAACATGTCACAGGTGGGCACACCATTCAAAACGCTTTTCTCTTTGGTTGTCTTTGAATGTCCTCCTATTGTAAAACCAGGCTTCTTTCTTTCTCATGGCCAAGTCTAAGGCAGGTCGGTCAGTTCATTGACTTTTCTTTGGATTGACACCAAACTAAGTGGTTAAAAATGTTCAGACTGGGAAAAAAAATTCACATTGGGTAACATACTTCCTCTGCCCTGGGTGATGTGAAATTATTTTGACCTCTGAAGAGATGGGGAATGGATTTTTTAAAAATCTGATACCAATACTGTTTCTCTTTCTGTTGATTACAAAACATTCTAAAAGTTTTGGAATTTCCAGACCAAACAAGTGAGGGAGATCAAATAATGTGCTTCTGGGGATGGAGTCAGTGAGGTTATTTCTGATAGGGTAGGAATGAAAAAGCCATGGTCCAGCAGAGCCGGAAAAGGTCATTTAAAAACATTTAAGTGAGATTCATAGAAGATGCAATATGCATTCTAACTGCTTGCTTACTTACTAACTCCCAGTTAGGTATTTAAAGAGATAAGATTAAATGTCTAGAATTCAGTGATAATTATATAAACAAAAACCACATTAAATTGCCTGGCATTAGATATGGCTGTTGACACTCTGCATATCTCATAAGTCACTCTAATTGAATGGGGCAATGTTACCTTCCAAAACCTCAAAAACCCATAAGTCAGGAAACATTCTGATTAGGCAGACAGGTCTCCGTGGATACAAGCATTGAGTCTGATGTAGTCACGACAGATTTACTAGTAGGCAATTTTCAAGAATCTTAGTGAAAACAAACATATCATTGGGGAGAAATGAAAACACAGGTCCCAGAAAACCAAAACATGAAGGTTTTCTGCATTTTTACAATGTTTACATATATGCATATGGAAATCACACTCATATATTTCTAAAGCCATGTTTTGTAGAGCCGTCTTTGGGTTTTTTAAAACAATTTAAACATTATATAAGTGGCAATTCATATTCATTATTTAAACATCAAAAAACACAGGATTTTTTGAAGGTACAAAACGGCTTGTTACTTACATAATTGAGGTCTCTGGGACGAGCTGAGAGGTTCAAGTAGATCCAAAATGGCTGGAGAGAGCAAGGAAAGCAGACTGGCTTGGGACTTTGATTCTGGTTAGGGGGTGGGCCTGGGTGGATTCCCGTAAGGAGGCAGGAGATTGGGTGGTTTGAATCTCCTCCGCGTGCTAAAGGGAGAACACTTGGGCTTCCTATCAGCTTGCCCAGGTGTGGGGCAAGAGGAGGCAGGCCTGAGGCTTCAAAGGTGTTTGCAGTCAGACATCAAAATAGAGTTTAACTCTATTACAATACACGTCATCCACACAATCACCAACATATTCTTCCAAAGTTAACACCCAAATTTTTCTTGAAATTCTTCTTCCCTCTCCACTTTTACTACACCTTTTTAGTTTTAAGAAGTTATCATCTTTGAATCTTTGTGATAGATTTCTTTTTTCAATTGAGGTATAATGACATATAACATTATATTAGTTTTGGCTATACAACATGATTCAATATTGGTATATATTGCAAAATGATTACCACCATGCCTGGTTAACATCCATCACCTTACATAGGTAAACAATTTTATCTTATGATGAGAACTTTTAAGATCTCTCTTGGCAACTTTCAAATATGCAGTACAATATTAATTATAGTCACCATGCTGTACATTACATCCCCATGACTTCATCTATTTTTATAGCTAGAAGTTTATATCTTTTGACCCTCTTCACCCATTTCACCCCACTCCTCCCACTACCCACCTCTGACAACCACCAATCTGTTCTCCATGTCTGTGGGTTTGAGGAGTGTGTGTGTGTGTGTGTGTGTGTGTGTGTGTGTGTGTGTGTATTCAACATAAAAGTGAGACCATACAGTATTTGTCTTTTCAGTCTGATTTTTCCACTTAGCATCATGCCCTCAACATCCATACTTGTCGCACATGGCAAGATATTCTTTTTATGGCTGAATGATATCCCACTCTGTGTGTGTGTGTGTGTCACATTTTCTGCATCCATTTATCCACCAATAGATTGTTTCCATATATTGGCTATTGTACATAATGCTACAATGAATGTGGGAGTGCATATATCTTTTTGAGTTACTGTTTCCATTTTCTTTGGATAAATACCCAGAAGTGATGCTGCTGGGTTATATGATAGTTCCAGTTTTAATTTTTTGAGGAACCTCCATACTGTTTTCCATAGTGGCTGCACCAGTTTACATCCTTACCAACAGTGCACAAGGGTTCCCTTTCTTCCACATCCTCTCCAACACTTAGTTCTTACCTTTTTGATAACAGCCATTCTAACAGGTATGAGGTGATATCTCATTGTGGTTTTGATTTGTGTTTCCCTGATGATTAGTGATGTTGAGCACCTTTTCATGTACCTGTTGGCCATTTATTTGTATGTCTTCCTTGGGAAAATGTCTATTTAGATCTTCTGCCCTTTGTAATCAGATTGTTTGTGTTTTGCTATTTTGATAGGGATTGCATTAAATCTATAGGTTACTTTGGGTAGATTACATTTTAATATTAATTCTCACAAATGGAATATCTTTTCCATTTTCTTGCATCATCTTCAATTTTTTTCATCAATTTCTTACAGTTTTCATCGTACAGGTCTTTCATCTCTTTGGTTAAATTTATTCCTGGGTATTCTATTCTTTTTGATGCAATTGTAAATCAAATTGTTTTCTTGCTTTCTTATTCTGATAATTCATTATAGAATTCTATTTTTAAAGCCTGCCCTTCTCTACCCAACATCCCACTCTGTGGAGGTAGCTTTTGTTAACTACCATGTTTCCCCAAAAATAGGACCTAACCGGAAAATAAGCCCTAGCATGATTTTTCAGGATGGCATCCCCTGAACATAAGCCCTAATGCGTCTTTTGGAGCAAAAATTAATATAAGACCAGTCTCATTTTCGGGGAAACACAGTATAGCTATTCTGCTGTCTTCTATAATACATTTACAATTACATATACACATTTACAATTGTTTCTTTCTTTTTTACCATTTTTATTTTTTCTTTGTACATAGGATCAAATTATACTATCTTTCTGCATCTTGCTTGTTCTAGTTAACAGTATACTCTGGACATCTGGGCATACGTATATATTCAGTACATATAAAGATTTACCTCATTCTTTTATCAGCTACGTAGTTAAAAGTTACCTTCACTTTTAACCTGTGCAGTTTTTCTCTATTAGAACCAGTACTGCAATGTACACCATCATACATTTCCCTGTGCACTTGTGTAAATGTATCCGTAGTATAAAATCATTAACATAAGACTGCCAGGTTAAAGGATATGCGTGCTTTGTAGTTTCATAAATATTGCCACCTGCCTTCTGAAAAGGTGGAACCAATTTATACTTCTACTTAGTGTCTTGCGAGTGCCTGTTTTCCTACACCCACATTAGCTTTCTGTGGTAACAATACTTTTAATCCTCACCAGTCTGAAAAATAAAATATAGCTTCACACAGTTATTTTATTTTTTCCATTGTAAGTAAGGTTTAGCATCTTTTTAATATGTTATTGGCCATTTGTAGTTTTTGTGAATTGCCTATTTATTTCATTAACTTGTATTCAAATTATATTGTTGGCCTTTTTCTAATTAATTTGAAAGAAATCTTTAAAGCTATATTAAAGAAATTGGCATTTTTCATATAAATAGGGACTATTTTTCCCCCCAGTTTTTTTGGTCATATGACTTTGTAAATGGTATTTTATATCAGACTAATTTTTAAGTTTTATGTATTCAGATTTACCACTCTTTTATGGTTTCTAGGATTAGAAATATATATACCCCATGTAAATGTTTTTCTAAGATTTTTCTCTAATATGTTTTTAGAGTTTTAAGAATAATTTTATAGCTTTCTTTTTATATTTAAATCTTCGATTTATCTGGAATTACATTTTTATGAAATGAGTTAGAGATTCAGCTTTGTTTCCCGTGATAGCTAACCAGTTGCCCTGGCATCATTTATTAAATAATTTCTTCTTCCACGCTTTTATTATCGACTAAATTCCCATATGTATTTCAACGCACATCCTGGATGTATAGATGTCCAGCACACAGACACCTTACAGCAGGTAATATTCTTGAAAAACAGGGTGTGTGAAGTAATCAGTGCTGAGTAGTGAGTGGTGGTGGTTTACTACTTGTTGACACCTGAGGTAAAGAATAAAAATTACCCACCATCTTAACACAATGGCATACAAGCTAATAAAAAGCACCTATTTCAATTTATATGCACGATTTGTTTTTCCTCACATCAGTGACCCAGCTATTTTTTAGATCACAATGTTCTATCCAGGAACTTATTTTGGTTTCTCATTTAATTTTAGGCATTGCTAGTCTCATAAAACCTGTTAAGTAATAGTAATGTTGAGCATTTATATTGTACTTTTCATGCCTAAGTGCTTTCTAAACATTAACTAATTAAATGCATTGATGAAAGGAAGGGATTTCCAGACGTCTTCAGGAAAACTGATATCTGGTTGCACACCTGTGAGGGGATGATTCCTAAAAAGCATTAACTCCCTTTGAATGGCACTCAGCAAGCAGAGGAATAAAAAGCTGGTGACATTATTTCACTTCTTTTGAAAATTCCCTTGGGTATCTTCTAATTAGTCTGGCTAAACTCACCTTTTATCTGTCTCCCCAGATATTTCCTTTCTACATTCTTGGGGGTATTCAACAAGCTTCTTTTGATGTTTCCCCTGTTCCATTAATCACAAAATTGTAGAATCTTCAAACTGAGAGGGATCCTTATTGATCATCCAGTTTTGAATGACTTAGTACAATCACTTTGTTTTGTAGATGAGGAAACTGAGGTCTGGAGAAGTTAAGTGATTTACAAAAAAGGTCACACAGCTTACTGGAGACGTAACTAGGAATAGAAACGAAGGCTTCTAACTCCCATTTCAGATCTCAGTCAGCTTCATCCTTTTTTTTTTCCCCTCTTTGTGAGCTTCTGAATTGCCTTTCTCTTATTTTTCTCAACTTTTTTTTTCTTTTTTGCTTCCATCTTTTCCCTACTTCTCCCTCCCTTCTTTGCTTTCTGCATTTTATGTCTCTCCAAACTCTTAATGGATCATTCCCTTACATGATCAGGTAATGTTGCTTTTATTTGTCTTCTATTTCTCTATTCATTTTTTAAATTAAATTTATTGGAGTGTCTCTATTTCCTTTAAACACGGGGTCTTTGTTATTTTTCTTTTAAGGTGTATTACATGGTCAGCAGAATTTTGCTTCTCTGTTAAGTTAGTTATATACCTGAAATAAATCTGAGGGTCCTCTCTGAAAAGCCACATTTCTTCCATTTCTCCCACATACATGCATACAGGAAGGTGCTTTGTTTTGCTCTGTTTCTTTTTTCCAGTTGTCAACGTTTCTCCCTTTAATAAAATCACTTGTCTACTTTTGGTACTTAACCTAGGGTTCATGTTGATGTTAAGTCCATTTTTGTCACAGTTTTGTGTTACTTTATGAATTTCCCAGTAGTTCAACCAACAATAAGATGCTATTCAAAACCATATTCCATATTCAGAAATTTACACAAGATGCGATCATTTAAGAGAATTTTTCTACAAGGAGTAAATATGTTAGATAATAAACCTGGCTATCAGCCAAAGGCAGATCCAGGTCCAATCAAAACTGTGTGTGTAAAGCCAGACCAATGCATCTTGCTTCCATGCAGCAGGGACTGAGTCAGTTTTAGAAAACTTCCATTTCTGCATGGTGGGTCAGGAGGCACCCAGTGACCTCAGAATTCTCAGGCTGCACCAAACCCTGAGGCTGCACTCTGATCCCAGATGCCCTCAGAAAGTCCTTTCTCCACAGCAGTAAAGGGTGTTTACGGGGACAGTCCGGGTCTGTCACTAACCAGCTGGATGATCTTAGGCAGCTGACATTCCCTCTCTGGGACTCAGATATTCTTATATGTTAAGAAAGCTGAGTTTAAAAAACCATTGAGGACCTTTCCTTGTTTACTATTCGGTGAGTCAGTAATGTCCTAAGGCCAAAATGAATAATAGAGACCCTAAATCAGATTTATTTCAGGCATATAACCAACTTAACAGAGAAGTAAAATTCTGCTGACCATACTGTAAGAATTTTCTGGAACGGTCTCAGTTTACAATATTTTCCTTATTTTTCCTCATAAATGATACTTATACCAGGCTGTGTTCGGGGCCTGTTCCGGGGCTCAGAATATGTGGACCACATAATTGTACTTTAAGTTTGCAAATACTTTCACTGAAGTTCCACACGAGGTTGTGTCTTGACTAGACCACACACCCCTTGAGGCACTTTCTGGTAGTGCAGAAAAACTGTCTGAAGTAGGCCCTATTCCAAATATTTTTCTGAATAAGAAACTGACATTCTTGGGTTCATCTTTGCCATTTAACCACTGAAGAAAAATGAAACTGAAGTTCCTTTATCTTTTATTCCCTAAAACTTAGTTTCCAGCAGGAAGCAAACTGTAATTTGATACAAAGAATGATGACCACTCACAAATTGACCCAATTACATCAACCCAGCTTAAATTATCACATAGTTTCCAAAGTGTAAGTAGAAATTGTCACCTTTGGGAGAGGATTAGATAAGAGCTAAATGGTGACATCATAATCCAGCCTCAATGAAGCGTTTGATTAGCCAAAACCTGTCAGGTTAGAGCAGTCTCATAATAGATAAAGAGGGGTGGGAAGCAGCTAATTAGAGAAGACACAGTTTTCTGTTTACATACAAACATCCCAGCACTGAGCCATGATAAGGAGCTCAAAGGTTAATTATGGGAAATGGGGTTTTAGCAAACTTTTTGAAATAGGAAAGTCCCCTAAATTTTTATTTTCCATTTTTAAGAACAATATAGTGGAATGCTTTTTATTTTCTATGTTTTAAAGACTTATGATAAAGAGGAGTAAAATTTAGAATTGAATGAGGACTCAGAATATTCTGTGTGTTAGGGTTTTCAAACTTGAGCAGAATCCACAGGCTGTTTTTTCTTAACTCTCCATGAACTCACCTGCACTGCATGAACTCACCTAGACTTCACTGCACCCACCTGTTAATGCTGAGAAATGGCGCTCAGAATAGTGAGTGACACCTTTCATAGGCCTCTGGCCACACAATTGCAAACTAAATTATATTGGAAATCAATTTAAAATGTGTGACAATTTCGATTCTTCCATTTCATCACGCTAGCTTGTTACTAGTGAGTGGCAGGTGGCTTTGTTTACTGTGAATTGAGGTCTTCTGGTTAGACTTTTAGAGGAGGGGCCATTTGTCAAGTGCAGCAGCCCTCTTCATCAAAGTATTCCCAATAGTTGTCCAGAATCTAAATGCTGCACAATGGCTGAGGAATTCTTGTATTCAAATGGAAGGTAACTTGACACATCAGGGGGGAAGGAATTAGCCGACGCATAAAGAAATTCAGTAAGAAAGCTTTTTCTTTCTTTTTTCTTGTCCAAGTTACTAGCGCTCTGTCCCTCTCTCCCTGTAGATTTTGCATTTTGTGGTGGTGCCAAGGGAGTGAAGGTAACGGACATAAAAGAATCATTTTTGCCCTTTTCCCAATCCCACAGATCTCTATTGGCTGCAGACCTTGAACATGACACTGCAATTTCCTGGTGCCACACATGAGTAATAAGCAGCTGTTTCTGAAACTGTGGTTTGGAGAAGGCAGCACTAGGTTATTTTTTAACTTAATTGTAATTTTTGATTGGTCTGCAAGAAAGTAAATCAAATAAAGTCTGTTGTCTTAGTCTGCAAGAAAGCCATGGGCCTCAAATTCCAATGCTGACCATCTTGACCAGAATAGAAGAAGGGGGGAAAATGTGTGTATCCCTGAACTGGAAGTTGGACCAGGCAGCTTTCATGGGCTGCCATCAAACAAGAAGGGTGAGCATATTTGGCATATCTGTCAGCTAGTTGGGTCATGAAGTGATATTTGATGGTTCCTTGAGTTCTAGAAGTACCTGAAATGATAGTGAAAAGAATTTATAGGGAGACAGCAAAAGTGAAAAACAGCAAAATCAGGAAGAAGATATCAGCTTGACATTGCATTTTGTCCTTATTCTATCATGCAATAAAAGGACACATCATTTTAAGTTACAAATGGAAGTATGTATTCTTTGAATATCTGGTCAGTAAAATACCTCTGAAATAGTCACTTATGCACACTCTCCAAGTAAATAAATCAGAGTGGTACCTTCCTTAGTACAAGAAATTAAGTTTAATGGAAAACAGAAACAAACTCTTTCGTCCTATTTTGCACATCTGCCTTTCCTCAAGGAGATAGGGCATTTGGTATATGGAGAAGATGAAGAGGTGGAGTGCAGGGGAGTGAGATTGGGGAAAAGCTACATATGCTTCCCACTAATTTGTCGTGATTTTGCTCACGTAGGCAGGCACTTTGCAGAACACACATAGAGGGATAACTAACCTCATCTCAGAGGCCTATTTCACCATCACGTATGACATATCCAAATGGCCACCTGGTTAATGGCCTTGTGACTTTTGATAAGTTATTACAAAGTTGTATTAACCAGTGACTGATTTAATTGCAAGTGGGAAAAGAAAAAGTAAAGTAATTTTCAGCCTTGCGTTTTCTTCTCCATCCCACTGCTTCCCAACACCCGGAGACAACTAAGTTCTGAGGGAGTATCAAAAGCTCTGTCATACCAGTCTCTCTGGGAGACTCCCTAAAGAATCTAACTACACACCAGAAAAGTGCACCCCAGTTGTCAAGAAGCAAAAACTGTACTGTGGTTGGATTTTTCTTTTTTTTTTAAACAAGCTTTGGTCAGTATTATTAAGGAACTACTTTTGTGCTTTACTGTGTCCTCATCAGTCCTGCTTGCCCTCAGCAATGTTAGATGCCCCTGGATCAACTCTAGATACATGGTTTGTAGGACATTTCCTCATGCTGGGCCCGTTGAGGACTGTTGTCACTCTAGAGAGGCACTCCGGTTTGGGGCTGACATAGTAGCCTTCACACTTCTCTCAGGCTTCACACTTACTTGTTGGCCATTTGACTTTGCCCAGCCCATAAGTCCTTTTCCAGGTGAGTTGGCATCATGATAGTTCCTTTCTACTCTTTGCTTTCATTGGAACCTGAAGGTAGCCGTTTCCTTGGGCTTTGGTCTTCTTCAAGGCTGACACCTTCCTGGTGTTTGTGGAACATGGCCCTAACCTTAAGCCCCCACCAAGATGGCTGGGAAGTGGAAGTGAAAGTTGTAAGACTTGGGGGCAGGAGGAGATGGTGGGAGACAGGACACATGATTTCTTTTTAAGCAATTATCTAAAGTAAAGCTGTATCTGATTTGTAAAAAGAACCCTAGGAGATGTCACACCTGGAACCTACTTCTTTGTAGTGATGAAACCTCTAGACCAGAAGCCAGAAGAGCTGGATTCTGTTCCCAGTGCTGCTAGTAGTTGTATTCAAAGATAAGACTTAAACCTCCTAAATATATCTTTATCCCTGGAAAATTCTAAGTATAAAGTTTTCCATTCTGTAATATTAAAGAAATGTTTGTAAATTCTAAAATATACTTATAGACTATTACTTCACTTTTCTGGAGGAAAAACTTTCAGCAGCTTCAGCCCTTTGGAACATGGCCATGAACCTAAGCTGACAAATAGGAAGAACAATTAATCAAGTGCAAAGAAGCAAAAAGCGTCCCTGAATAGCTGAGCTGTCACCAGGTTCATGCAATCTTCGTGCGCCGCCCTAAATCACATAGCAGAGTGATTGAAAACGTTTGTGACCCAAAGATAGCCCTAAGCTTTGACGGCTGCAGCCAAGGAAAAAGACAAGAAAGCATCCTAAGTCAGTCAACAAGAGCTTAGATGCCTGGCAAAGGGGATATTTAAGACAAGTATGAGACTCGGTCTCTGCCTTCAAGCAACTTACATTCTCTTCAGTTGCTCCACGTAAAATTGCCCTTTTTTAGGTAAAATCACCTTTTAAAGATACTATCACCAATCTACAATTGAATAAGCAAAACCATCACATGTTAGACAATAGCAAAGAGTACAAAAGAGCGAGTTCTATATTAATTACATGATATAAAAGTAAATTATGTCAAGCACAAGAGATCCAAACAGCTGAAGTAGCCAAAGATGGCTTTCCAGATCAAGCCAGAATAGATCTAAGCCATGAAGCCTAGGCAAAATTTAAATAAGTGTTAAGAAGTGAAACTTCAGATAGAGGAAATGACATTGGTGAAGACACAAGAGCGAGAGTAAGTATATTTGACACAGGGTAAAGATTGCTCACAACAGAATATAAGAGTATATAGTAAGAAATGGAAAATGAGTTTGGATAGTGTAGAATCAGCTTATGGAGACGCTCACACATACCACGCAAAATGTAATCTCCAGTTTTGTCCAGTTCAGTCCTATATCATGTGTCTGGGACGTAGTAATTCAATATAAGTTTATAAAATGATTGAGTGAAGTTTTTATTAATGATAAAATAAGAATTCACCAAGATTTGAGGGAAGAAATGATACACAATGAAAGTTATATCCAAAACTGATTAATATATATGCTGGATGGATCAAAAGAGAAAGACTAGCATTGGAAATAAAACTAGAAGATTATTTCATTAAGTTAGAGAGGAATTAGAGCCTGGGTCAAGATGGGAAAAAGAGACTTACACAGAGATAGTTAAAAGAGAATCAACCCAAACCTTGAAAACATTATGTTAAGTGAAAGAAGCCAGTCACAAAAGACCACATATTGTATGATTCCATTTATATGAAATGTCCAGAATAGGTACATCTGTGGAGACAGAAAGTAGCTTATTCGTTGCTTAGGGCTTGGGCAAAGTGGGATGGGGGCAAGTTAAGGGAAAAAAGGGAGTAATTGCTAATGGGTCAGGGTTTTTTGGGAGAGTTGATGAAATGTTCTAAAATTGATGGGGGTGATGGTACACAACTCTGTGAATAAACTAAAAACCATTTAATTGCAGACTTTAAATAGGTGAATTACATAGTATGTGAATTATATCTCAATAAAGCTGTTATTTAAAAAGAGAATCAGTAAAATGTGGTGAATGATAATATATAAGTATCTGATGGAGAAAATGAGCCACTCACTGTAGACTCCATAATTTCCAGTTTGAATCTCTTTGAAATAACAAGAATGTTCGCTAACACCATCATTACTTAATATTGTTTTAGGAGTGCTGGGCAATGCAATAAGACATGAAACATAAATGAGAGGTATAATATTAGAAAGGAAGGCACCAGGTTATTACTTTCAGCAAACCCAAAAGAATCACCTAAAAATGATTTGCGTTCCTTTAAATGCGGTAATATATAGTCACATAAAAGATGTACACAAATGTCAACATATTCTAATATACTAGCAACAGCTAATAGGGAAAAGTATCATACAAAAGTTTAACTTTCAAATAACCTAAATAATAAATATGAGTGGCTTATACAAGGGAAGAAAACATTTTTATTAAGCAATAATAAATTAAGATTTAATAAAGGCAGATATAGATCAGGTTCTTTGATGGGGAGACTAAATGTTATAAAGATATTAATCCCCAAATTAATTTTTTAAAGCTTACTAAATCCCTACATAGGAATAAGTATACATTGCTGGCAGTGTAAATTTGATGAAATATTTCAAAAGCCTTCAAAATGTTCAAATCCTTTGTCTCAAGGAAATCATCTATATGGAGCAAAAGCTTTATGCACAAGATGCCCAATTTTCCCCTTTACATCCTTAATGATAACTGTCATGTCTTCATCAAGGTCTTCTCTTCACAACCTCAGTTCCTTCAAACAACCTTTACTCACCTGGTTTTCAGAACTGCTCTATAATATATCCTGATGTTTTCCCCTAAATGGACTTTAGTTTGTTTGTGCCTCTCTTTAAAAGTGTCATGAACCTTGGTTGTTTAGGGAAGAGTAATGTAAGTAAAACCAAACAGAGCTGAAGCATTTTTACTACAATTTAGAAATAACCCTATGACACATCGGAAAGTGTTTACTGGTGATTTGGTAGTGGTTATTTCTTAGAAAGTGTGTATTATGTGTTGGTATTAGAAGTACACTTTACTGGGGTTTATCAAAGTTAATGGTCCTTGAGAAAATAAAAATAGAAAGAGGTCTATCTATGGCTTTCTAAAGGTAATAGAGAGGAAAGAATGTTCAAGAATGGTGGAAAATGTACTTGCTTGACTCAAAAATCATCCAGCGTATTTCTACCCTCTTTATTATGAAAAAAAAAATCCACTCTTATAAAAAAAGTAAACTATTTACTTTCTGCATCTTCATGTAAAAATAATACACATTATTTTTAAAATTGCAAAAAGACAACTGTATACAAAGTGGAAGACTTGCTTTTCCAATTTGTTCCCTTCCCTAGTTAACTACTGTTATATTCATTTTGAAAACAACATGAGGTTATTCAGTGATGTTTAAAAACCACTTTAGCTTTTATCTCCAGTATTATGCATAGCTGCATTATTTTTGCAAACTACATTATTGTTACATTCCTTGCAGTCTTTTATTCTTGTAATGTCAGTTACTACTCATTTATTCACCTTGGCCTTGTAATTTCTCTTTAGGTGTGATTTACTACATTGCTCGCAGATGTTATTTTCATGTAAAATTGTCATTTTAACTCTGTATTCATTTGAAAGTATCCAGCCGTTTCCAATTATTTCCAGCTATTTCCCAATTAAATTTAATCTTCATTTTTTTCTTTTATCAAAATCAGCATGTATAGGCATATGCATTAATGAGAGAGAGTTTTCTCTTGTTAGTGTATGAATTGCTGAAGGCTTTGAAGCCTACGTAGGAGTAGTTACATGAGGGGGGGATCTGACTAACCATCGGTTCCAGACTCCTGGGTGTTTGCAAGCCAACAGGTCACGTAACTGTGGGAGACAGGCAGCTGTAGGATGCTGTGGCCTAGTGGGGACAGCTGTCACAGGAGCGCCCTTGACCCAAGAGCTCACAGCAGGACCAGCATCATATTGGAATTCAGGCCTCGTTTTCCTAGTTCTAATGATGTTTCAAAAGAAGCCCCCAAATCTGAATTTTTATGTGAAATCTCCCAATTATTTGGCTCATTTTTTAAATGCTAGGAGATTGTAAAAAAAAAAAATCTTGGGTGGCCGGTTAATTCAGTTGGTTAGAGTGTTGTGCTGGTAGCACCAAGGTTGCCAGTTCGATCCCTGCATGGGCCATGGTGCTGCACCCATGGGCATGGGCTGCACCCTCCTTAAAACAAAAAACAGTTAAAAAAAAAAAATCTTCAGTCTGAATATGGCCCTCAGACCGCCAAGTTGCAACCTCTTTATATTAACGTACTTGTCATCAGCAAAAGAAACTTATTTTTCCACATTTGTTATAGGTTCTTGGGGGAGGTAGTGAAAAAGCATTCTTATCAACTCATCAGAGAAAAGGTATTATTGAATTTACAATGTAAGAGTCTACATTCGTATTTACCCTGTATGTTTTCTATCTATTTTGGGAAATCCACCACATTCCTCTTACCCTACACCATAACTGTGAAGTTGGTCTAAGGAAGTAGGGTTCCCCACTTGTTGGTCCTCCATCTCCTACACTACACTACAAAGAAAGACGAATACAAAAGAAATTTCAACATGTTCATTTGCCAACCTCCAGTGGTTTAAACCAGAGAGTTCTTTTGGAGTGAAAATACTGTGTCTTTTCTTTCTCAGAGTTGCTGAGAAATTATAATTAGAGGTTTTCCTGTTGTGTAAAGGAAAGGAATTCCAGTCCTCATCTGCAAGACTTCAGTTTCAATGAATCTGCTTCCCTGTCCCATTTCTCTTTCTGCAGGTGATAGAGGGAAAGCTGGCCCCGTTCTTGGGCAAGGTCATTAAATTTGCCACCTCACACGTGTACAGCTGCAGTCTTTGTAGCCAGAAGGGGTTCATCTGTGAAATCTGTAACAATGGAGAGATCCTCTACCCTTTTGAGGACATTTCAACAAGCAGGTACAGAATCTCTTGTCTTATAAACGTTTACCTGGATGTGTCACATGGAGTTTTATTTGGCCAGACCAGGCCGACTTTTAGTCAAGTACTGTATCTCTGTCTCTTACCCTGGATCAGATTTCCCTTATTCTCAGAGCACATTTTTTTCCCTTCAGTTTTCTGTATTTATTTCCAACTCACCTCGCTACCTTTCCCCAGGATGAGGTAACAAAGTTGCAAAGAAACATTACCTAGCTCTGCCTTATCAGGTAACAAAGAGTGTTCAAGTTCATTTTTAGAATGAAGACAGGGGAGGAAGAATCCTCACAACCATTTCAGAGCAGAGGGCTAGGCGCTGGGAAATCACAGTCTCAGAGGAAGGCCAAAACTGGATCAATTACTAGGAATTAAAGTAGACGATCCTGGTGAACAGCTGTCTGGTGTACCACATGCTTTCATCCACAAATGCACAGCCGTTCGGCGATGAAAGTTTTAGGACCAAAGGAGAGAAAAGTGGGAGTTTATGTGGGATTATTTTTCTAACCAAAGTAATATTTGGGCATCATCACATCCATTGATTGATGGATGATTTTTCCCCCCACTAACTTGAGAGCAGGGTTTTTACTGTTGCTTTTCTTGAATCACAAATGATACATATCACTTTTCCTTTCATCTGAAAAGCGTAATAGAAATATGCAGTGTTTCTGTGTATGTGCACTAGCTTCTTTGGTCATGAATGTCATGGCTCATTTCCCACCCTGCAGGCCTCACTTACACTGTGGTTCAGAACAGAAGGGAGGCATGTAGCCAGGGAGAGTTGAAGGATATAGGGTAGACTTAAGATATTAAGAGTTGACTCAGCCCTCTGGCTTCTGAAACCCAAAGACTCTTTGTAAACACCCAGAAACTTCGGTTGGCCCCACACATAGAAATATAGATGCATAAACACACAGGCACACACATACACACACACATGCACACGCATGCACACACACACACACACACATACACACTCCAGCCTCCAGTTTCCTGAGTGGACAGGTACTTAGCTCATAGCCTAAAGTTATATACTACCTAAAAATGTAAAATACACAAAAACTTATACACAGATATTCATAACAGCATTATTCATAATAGCCAAACAGTGGAAACAACATAAATGTCCACCAACTGATGAATGGATTAACAAAATGTGGCCTGTCCACACAATGGAATATTATTCAGCCTAAAAAGGAAAGAAGTCCTGAGACATGCTGCCCTGTGGAAGAACCTTGAAAACATTATGCTAAGTGAAAGAAGCTAGACACAAAAGGCCACATCGTTTATGTTCATTTATATGAAATACCCCCAGTAGGCTAATCCATAGACAGAAAGTAGATTAGTTGTTGCTTGCGGCTTGGGAGAGGGGAAAAGGGACTACTAATAGGCACGGATTTTTACCATACCCTTGGGGGTAGATTATGGTTATAGTTACATGGTCTTGTGAATACACTAAAAATAAGTGAATTGTGCACTTCAAAAGAGTAAATTTTATGGTATGTGAATTACATCCCAATAAATATTTTTAATACAAAATAAAAATTAAATTTAAAAAATGCTTCTAACTGAATAAACCATTGCGAGGCCACAAAGCAAGTCTCAGTAAATTTTAAAAGATCAAAACCATACCAGATAGGTTCTCTGACACATGGAATTAAGATCCTCAGAAAAAGAAAAAACAATCTAAGAAAAACCCAAAATATTTGTAAATTAAACAATACATTCTAAAAACTCATCAGTTAAAGAACATATAGAGCACAAGAAAAATTTTAAAATATTTTGAAATGAATGAAAATGAAATACAAAATTTCAAAAGGTATGAAGTGCAGCTAAAGTAGTACATAGAGTGAAATTTATAGTTATAAACACCTATTTCAGAAAATAAGAAGTTCTCAGATCAATAACTTAAAATTCTACCTTAAGAAACTAGATAATAAAGAGCAAACTAAATCCAAAGCAAGCAGAAGGAAGGAAAAAATAAAGATTAGAGCAGACATCAATGAAATAAATAAAAAACAGAACAACAATAAATCAAGTGAAACCACAAGTTGGCTCTTTGAAAAGATCAACAAAATTGACAACATTTTAGGCTGACTGACCAAGAAATTAGGAGAGAAAATACAAATTGCCAAAATCAGCAATGAAAAAAAGTTATAGCAATTAAAAGAATTATAAGGAGGTACTATATAAATAATTTCATACCAATCAGTTATACAACTTAGATGAAATGAATAAATTTGTAAAAAGACAAATTACCAAAAGTGACTCAAGAAGAAAGAGAAATATGAATAGACCTATAACAAGTAGAGAAATTGAATTAGTCATTTTTAAGTCTTCCCATAAACCAGATGGCTTCACCGGTTTCAACAAATATTTTGTTGAATATTTAAAGAAAGAATACCAATCCTTCACACAAGGATAAAGAGGGCCATTATATAATGATAGAGGCCAATTCTCCAAAAAGAAGACATAACGATCCTTAATGTGTATGAACAGAGAATCGAAACGCATGAGGCAAAAAGTGCTAGAACTGCAAGGAAAAATACAGGAATTTCACGCACACACGAGTATATCCCCACTATTTATACTTAGAGATTTCAACACCCCTCTGTCAGTAACTGACAGAACCAGCAGACAGAAAATCAGCTAAACTGAAAAGCCTTATCAATCAATTGGATGCAATGTTCACCTTTGTCAATTCACATGATTCATCCAACAACAGAATGCACATTCTTCTCAAGCTCACGTGGAACATTCACCGAGAGAGGCCATATTCTGGGCTATAAAGCACATCTGAACAAATTTTACAGAATAAAAATCATGCAAAGTATGCTCTTAGACCATAATGAAATTAAACTAATAATCAATAACGGGAAGTTACCCAAATCCCATATTTGGGGAGTAAACAATGTACTTCTAAATAACAGAAGTTGATAACTTATGTCCACACAAATACCTACACACAGATATTTGTAGCAGCTTTATTCATCCTCACCCCAAACTGGAAACCACCAAGATGTCCTTTAATGGGTGGTACAGTTGACACTTGAACCGCACAGGGGTTAGGGTCTCCGACCTCCCTCACAGTCAAAAATCTGAGTATAACTGCAGTCAGTCCTCCACATACGCGGATTCCCAGCCTTGGATTTGACCCTTGAACAACATGGGTTTGAACTCACACCTGCTGTTCATGGGTCAGCTGTATGTCCATACACTGGAATATTATTCAGCAAAACTAAAAGAAATGAGCTCTCAAGCCACAAAAGGACATGGAGAACCCCAATTGCATATTACTAAGTGAAAGAAGCCAATCTGAAAAGGCTACTTACTGTATGATTCCAACTGTATAATATTTTTAAAAAGGCAAAACTATGAATACAGTAAAAAATTCCGTGATTATCAGGGGCTCTAGAGGGGCTAGGAAGGGATGAGTAAGTGAAGCACAGGAGATTTTTAGGGGAGTGAAATCATTCTGTATGATTCTGTAATAGCACACACATGACATTATACATTGTCAAAACTCATAGAACTATACAACACAGAATGAACATTAATTTAAATGGTGGACTTTAGTTAATAATGTATCAATATTGGTTCATTAATTGTAACAAATATATGGCACTAATGCAAGACATTGATAACAGGGAAAACTGGGGGAGGTGGGTAGTAATATGAGAACTCTGTACTATCTGCTCAATTTTTCTATAAATCAAAACTGTCCCAAAAAATAAAGTCTACTGAAATAAAACAATTCATCCAACTGAACAGTTGACCCAAAGTTCAGAGCTGAACAGTTTTAATAAACTTTATTAGAACAATTTTAGATTTACAGAAAAATCACAAAGATAGTACAGAGAATTCCCGTATACCCCACACGCAGTTTTGCCTGGTAACATCTTCCATTAGTGTGGTACATTTGTTCATGAGTCAATATTGATACATTATTATTAGCTAAAATCCATAGTTGTTTTCTTTTTCAGATTTCCTTAGTTTTTACCTACTGTTCTTTTTATGTTCCAGGATACTACATTGCATTTAGTTGTCACATCTCCCTAGGCTCCTCTTGGCTGTGACAGTTTCTCAGACTTTATTTTTATGACCTTGATGGTTTTGAGGAGGACTCATGAAGGATTTTGTAGAATCCCTCTACTGGGATATACGTAATATTTTTCTTATGATTAGACTGGGTTTTACAGGTTTGGGTTGGAAAACCACTTAGTTACTTTTCTTCACCCCACCTCCACCCCCTTTCCATACTGTTCTATTTGGAGGGAGTCACTACGTGCAGCCCACACGTAGGAGTGGGGAGTTATATACCCCCTGCCTTGGGAGAGGAGTTTATACAAAATTATATGGAATTCTTCTACATGAAAGACCTGTCTCTTCCTCTGCATTTATTTTTTCAATTGTGTTATTCAATATCAATATGAACTCATACATAGTTTATACTTTAGGTTATAATCCAGTATGACTTTATTTTGTTGCTCAAACTGTTCCAGCTTTGGCCATTCAACTCTCTCATTTGGCTCCTGTGTCCCTTTGACATACCCCAATCAGGATAGGAGTTTTGTTTTGAACATTACTTTCTGGCACTACCAGAAGTTCCAGGCTCTAATTTTTCCTGCCCTAATCTTAGAGGCAGCCATTTCTTCAAGGAGCCTTGGTTCCTTTTATTGGAGAATATTAGAAGCTGAGATCAGGACACTGGGTTGCACACACCTTGTTTTGTTGGTTTTTTTTCATTTGTTTGTTTTGTTTTGTTTTGTTGTGCACACACATTTTGAAAGCCCTCAGTCCCAGGACTCATCCCTTGACTAGAGCAAAGGTGCTTGCTCCCTTCTGGCTGCACATAAGAATCTCCAGTGAGACTGGATGGGTTTCTTTAACCCCAAGAATTTATACCTTCAAAGGCCTCCCAAGTGATTCTGCATCACAGCCAGAAGGAAGACACTCCTCCAAGATACCTGTGGTCATAGTCAGAGGTCCTGGATTCTCACAACCAAAATGACCACTTTAACACATCTTTGGGCTTATGGGGGTGGTTACCCAGTAGGGAAGGATACGTAGTTAGTTATTAGTATCCTCTGCTTCTAGCTGGGTCAGATGCAATTCTCTAAGCTTTCACAAATATCTGAGTCCGAAGGAACCCTGATCAGCCTTCCTGGAATTCCAGGACAATAATACTTTCCAGGAACCCACTGAGCTATCCCTTGGTGTCCAGTTTCCAGTTCAACACTGGGAGTGGTTTATACAAGTCTATGGGAAAGGACAAAAAAAAAACAAAACACGAATAAAAGACTTAGTAAAAGAAAACTGTAATCAGAAATAGAGTTGCAGATTTAAACCATGCCCAGAAAGATGTGCTGAACAAATAAATGTGATAAACAAAACTAAATTTGAATGTGGGTAAATTTTAAAATCTGTATGTAAGCGAAATATTTATGTATGAAGTAATATGATATCTGGAATTTGCTTCAAAATAATCTGATAGTGAAAGAGAGGGGATAGCTATAGATGAAAGAGATTGGTCCTAGTTGAAGCCAGGTGATAGTTTATTATACTATATATACTATATATACCATATATATTATATATACATATATGTGTATATATATATATATATACATATATATATACTATATATACCATATATATATATATATACACTATATATATATACTATATATACCATATATATTATACATGGGTTTATTATACTATTCTCTCTCCTTCGGAGTATATTTGAAATTTTCCATAATAAAACATGTTTTAAAATCTGTATGTAAAAATCTCAGAAATGAAGTATTTAGTGAATTTGTTACCATATATCCTTGACCGTCTTGCTGAATTCAGTACCTCCATGTCCTCAGAAATATACTTAAATATCCTCTGAAATCCAAATACCATCGAATAGCATAATTCAGTAAAAAACATTCCATACACATTAGAAATATTCATTCTTTCAACAAATGATTTATTGAGTGTACTATGTGCATTGGGCTAGGTTCTGGAGACACAGAGTGAACATGGCATGTTGCTTGCTCACAAATAGTTCACCATCTCCAGTAAGAGAGACACTTACTGATCTATTAGGCAGTTGTGTTAAAGTGTGTGAGAAGCCATGGCGAAAGGTGTGAGCCTGGAGCTCCAAGAAGGGGTAGCATCATCCGTAGGAATCATGGACATTGTAGGTCAAAAAGAAGTTTCACAGTTTCTAAAAATACTAGAGAGCTCTATATTGTACTCTAGAGCACTGATTTATGTACTTCAGCATTAGAATATAGTCGGTTTTAACATGCCTATTTGATTATGACCATATATCAAACATTGGTCAACTCTTCAGACTTTCTTTATTAAATTGTTATACAGGAGGAAACTTCATGAATGTGTAATTTAAAAATATAGCCCTAGTGTTAATTTCTAGAATACCACCTCTGGCAAACAAAGAGAATGTTCTGGGACTGTAGGGGGAATGGCACTAACATTTACTGGTGCTAACGCTAGCAATTTACATATTTAATTTGTATGCCAGTCATCTGAGGGAATTTTAAGAAGGAAACCTAGGTTCAGAGAAGCCAATTACGTTGGCCCAAGAGAACAGGATAAAACTTGAACCAAAATATATCTAACTCCAAATCCAGGGCTTTTTTCATTATAATCACTATTTCTTCTGTACCCGTATTCTTCAAATTGTTTTTGCAGCATACCCCCTAAAGAAATTTGAAAAAATTGTGTACTTCTATCATTAAAGAGGCCTCCCCAAAACTATTTTGAATTTTCCATTTATTTGCCACCCTGGATGTTTTCACGCTTCCAGCTGAGACCCAGAGTTAGACTGGGGTGAAGGGAGCTGCTGTGAGGGGAATGGAGACGGGCATCACAGTGGAGCTGCCACCTCTGAGCATCCCGAGGCAGGTCAGGGTGGAAAAGGTTGCCTTCATCAGGCTTGTAGGCAAACCCCTTTGTTGCACCACACACATCCTCCCCTGCATTCAGAAGATAACACTGACAGTTTTACTTAGAGATATTCTTTCCTCTCAGCACAAATTAAAGACAGACCTCTCTCTAATTTAAATAGGAAAACCCTAAAATCCAAATCACAAGGTTTTAAATACAATAGGAAGATCCAGAGTCTGCTTGCCTTAAGCCTAATCCAGCATTTAACCGCCTAGAGGACTAAAACAAAAGCCCAGCTTTCAGAGAGATAAACATTCAGTTAACAAACATTCAGTTAACGCAATGATAAAAGTCCATATCCTAAAGAAATAGAAATGACAAAACATGCCTTCCTCAATGGAGAATATGGAATCAGACCTCTAACTTTTCAGAATTATGAGTCAGAAGATTAGACTGTAGATAGTGCTCTAAGACTTCATGGAAAGCAGTGGATATAAAAGCAAAAACCCAGGACTTAGATAAAAAAACAAAAAACAAAAAAATCCTTAAATCGCCTCCTGTCCAGCTTTCTGATATCTCTACAGATCACCAGTCTTCTCTTGTTAGTAAGGACACAACACTGCTAAGGAGACCATCCTGCTTCACACTTTTCTGGGAAGTTGCCATTCCTGAATCTTGAAATGCTTCCAGATCCCAAATATATAAATACTTCACCCTCAAAACACTCAGTATGCATTTTAAAATGAGACTTACAAAATACACCACCTACCATATATCAGTTCTGTCCTTTCCATCTAACCCATTTGGCTTTGTTGATTTTTTTATGTGACAGATAAAAATCATCCCCACAGGTTTTCCTTATGGAAAACATTGCACTTCAAGACTTGATGACCCCTGTGCCATTTCTGGCTGGATTTATACTAAAAGATGATACCTAACGCTGAATTTGGTGTGTTTCATGTAGTAGGCATTCCATGATTATTTGTGTGGTTCGGCTTTCCCAAGTATATGATGAGCTTTCATGAAGAACACTGACAAAGCTTTTTAACTACACTGATTGGTTAAGAGAATTTAAAATACCTGCACTAAGTGAAGTAAATCAGTCAGAGAAAGACAAATCCTGTACAATCTCACTTAAATGTGAAATCTAAAAAAAAAAACACAACACAAAAAACAACTCAGATACAGAGAACAGACTGGTAGTTGCCAGAGTGCAGGGGGTGAGGGGAGGGGGACAGAGGGTATGAAATGGGTGTAGTCGGTAAAAAGGTACAAACTTCCAGTTGTAAGATAAGCAAGTTCTGGGGATGTAATGTACAGCATGGTGACTATGGTGACTATAGGTAATAGTATACCACAGATTTGAAACTTGCTAAGAGGGTGAGGTGATGGATGTTAACTAAACTTATTGCAGTAATCATTTCACAATATATACACGTATCAAATGATCGCGTCGCATACCTGAAACTAATACAATGTTGTATGTCAATTTTATCTCAATAAAACGGGAAAAATACTTGCAAAGATAGAGGAACATGGTAAAAGTCTGAAGTAACATTACAGCCTTATATATAAGGTTGAAGCAACTGATCTACTATGTAAAGTATTTCTGTGGCATGGGCATCAGCCTGCCCAGGTCAACATTCACTGCCGTCAGGTAAGGCATGCAACGAGGCCTTCTTCCCATGTTAGGGGGTCATCAACAGCTCACTGGTTACTCTTCTATACGGGTGATGTGTTTTCGAAAGCACAGGGGTTTGGAGAAGCAAATTGAGCCTTACTTGCCAATTTTTCTTTGTGTATGTACACTGTTGACTACTCCCTCCTCTACTCCAAGAAATAACGATTACACACAGGACCTTGAACTTATCAACACCAAACTCTTACCAGTGGAGTTAACATACTCTGACACCACATCCAATCTACACACATTTCAAGAACATTTCCTACATCTGTCTAGAGAGAACAAACATTGGCCTCATGGAAAAGTCCATAGCAAGTGAGTTTCTAACAGAGCGTATCCTTTTTTTAATTTTTAAAATCTATTTTGTCAGGTTAGCTTACAAACAAAGAAGGCCTCCCAAAGAACTTAGTCAAATCAAGTCCACTGCTTTCATCCATCTGGCCAAACTCCAGAAATGTCCAGTTTGTGCTGAAGAACGTGGGGACTCCTCCCAGCCCGCTTGACCTTTTGAATTGGTCTTTGTCATGTTGCATTTCATTGCAATCCATACAACCCTGCCCCCTCAGACTTGTTGGGGCATGGACTTTGTTCTCTGCCTTGGCACTTTATGCCTTTCTTGAAGCTTCATGAAGCTTCCAATAGCCAATTGTAGTCAAACTTTATAAAGGTTTATTTAAAAAGAGAAAAAGAAATGGCTTTATTTTAAGTATAGAATTACTTCTTCCCATAGAAGATGCTGAGATGTACAGCTTTTCTCAGCACAACTTGAACAGTCCATGAAGAGCCGTGTTTTCTGTTGCCCTTCGTTCCCTTGGATTTGACCATGGAAGGTAAACGTGCAGATGGCTTTACCTTAAGTTGTCACATTTATTTATGTGCCTAGAAAATCATCAAACCCCAGATTTGCCAGCAACCCTACAAAAGCTCTTCCGCTTTTCTGGGGAGCCAGTTATAGTTTGTCATTTTTTGAAAGAGAGTTTCATGTTCAGGCAGGATTTTTTTTTCGTTGGGAATGGCGGGGAATAGAACAAAACTCCAGAGGAGGCAAGAGACGCACTCCCCAGAAGCTGGTCTGGGGCTTCCTATTTGTTCAGCCTCCAGTTTTTTGCGAGTCCTTGCACAAACAGACTGAATACCTGGATTATGCCCTCATCTGGACTAGAATACACATACATTACATACCCTTTGCTCACTAATCAGCTTTGACACATTCCTTTGTTGGGAAATGGTTCCAAAACAAACACTGTCAGTGCACCTAATTAGCAGGTTTGTGGGCAGTGGTTGGCAGTCCTGTTACATCCTGTTCAACAATAGAGAACAACAGCCTTGGCTAGGTCAAGCTTACGGGAGGGAACAGCTTACCCCAATGCATATACACTTTTTTAATGATATTTCCTTTCTGTGGCTTTTCTTGGGAAGCAGCCATTCAGTGAGTATTGTAATGAGGTGTGGGATCGTCGAAACAGCCAGAGGAAATTTGGACTCCTCTGCACAGGTACCTTTGCGGAAGAACCATTCATTTCTATCTGCTTGTTGTTCTTTCCTGTCACTGGTATCAAAGAGGAGCATATTGAAGAACTTTCTCCGTGGCCCTCTCACACTGATGGTGGAGGACGAGACTCCTGCCTGTATGCTAGAGTCATAAACAGACACAGACGGGAGTGTGGAGAGCCCCTAGACATCGTGGGGATAGAAAACCTGCAGCCCAGAGAGCTCACAGATTTTCTAAGTGGCAAAAGCAGGGTGGGGACTTGCCGAGATGGGATTCTGCTCTTCTGTGTTTGTGTCCATGAAGGTTTTCCGTGATAAAAACTTGAGCACAATGCTAGTTTTCTTTGGGCTTTTAAATGTTGGTCAAAGAGTAACTTGGTAAATAACACTTCACCTTGGCCTGTGGCTCCTATGTTCCCATGTCAAAATGTCTCAGAATGGCTAACACAGACACGACTTTTGTGAAACCCTCAGGGCTGACCTGACCCTTTCTGCCATTAAGCCACTTGATAAATACGGTACATTTATAAACACAATCCTAGCTGGTGAGGCCACCATTGTTTTTTTGAAGCCATTTGGTCACTTGAATAGATGGTTGTCATCTCCACCTAAACACATTTCTTACCAAGCTTCTAGTTAATAGTGTGTTAATTATCTTACTACTAACCACTTCAGACAACCTAATTTTTTGTTGATTGGAGGGGGAAATGTTCATCAGTGTTTCATTCATATTTTAACTTTCCAACTATAAAATGAATTGATGTTCAGTACAGAAAATTTGAAAAGTACACAAAAGTATAAAGAAAATTTCTCCAACATATATATGCATATATACTTTTTAATAGAATTGAGATTGTATACATAATTGTATATCCAGCTTTTTTATCAGATCCAGGAAGATAGTCACATTTAATCTATAAACTTTTATTGGTGGGTACTTTTGCAGGAAAAAAATAATTTACTTGGCTCTAAAAATGATTAAGATCCATTTAATAAGTAGAGGCAAACTAGTCCGCAGAAAGATCACTGGCCTAGGAATAAAGAAGCCTACATGTCATCCTAACTCTGCCGCTAATTTGCTGGGTGACCTCTGACAAGCCACCCCCACCCCCACCTGCATACTAGGCATGGGCACTGTTTTAAGCTTATTGACAAAAGAAGTAAGAGTTTTACTTCAGCTTTATTGCTTAGTATTTTGCAGTAATCTGTTTGATAGTTTGTCGTATTTTCAGTAAAGTTGACTGATTTTGCTAGAATTTACCCAAAAGGATTAAGATATAAATTCAAATTGTGATTCAGCCCACCATTGTGAAATGATGTAAGCTCCATAAGGAAACAGACTTTTTCTGTTTTGCTCACTGCTCCATCTTCTGCCTCTAGTAGAGCACACAGTACATGTTCAATACATAATTCATGAATAAATGAAGTTTGCTTTATTTTAGTTTTTCAAATCTATACTTAACATATTTTATTTTATTTTAAATAGCTTTTAAACTAATTCCAGGGAAATTGTCTCCTTCAATGTAGACATTACCAAGACACGTGACTTTATTGAGTGGTAGCTCTATACGTTAGGGACAGATGTGTTTTACTGGTCCAATAGAGATTTTAATGTCAAAAATATGAGTTTTGCTAAGCTACTCAGATAATTTAATTTTCAGAACATCTCTTAGGTCATTTTTTAGTGTGTGCTTTTTCCTTCCCTATGGGACTGTAAATAAGTAACCTGAATACACAATAGGGAAGAGAAGGAGTATTTACCTTTCCATACAAAAAATGTTGACTTTTCAGACTGAGCAGTATGTTCTGAAATGAACTGTTTTATGCTTTAGAATTACAAAAGGTATAATAGTATCTTGGTTTTGTCGGTGTATGTTTATGATATTCTATGCTTTTTCATCCAACTAATCATGGGAGTACAGATAGTAATATTAAAGTTGTTTTTTAAAAAATCTTTTCTGGTTTTATGTCAGTATCTAATGTATGTTATCATATCATTATTAAATCCCTTCAGTATTCTGAATATTAAGCCACTCAATGCTGCATCACGAAACTTCTGGATATGTTACCTATAGCTACCAGTAATAATCATCTGTTTAGTTCTGGATGCCTTCAGAACACTTAAAATAGAGACAAAGGCCCAGTCCACAGATGTTCAAAAGTTGCCATTTGGAGTGAATTATATCAGAACATAGAACCTTTGTAGAGCCAGGGGGAACTTAGCAATCATCTTCCCATCACTTTCATCCCCCGTAACACCCATCCCTCCCCAACCCACCTCCAACCCCTAACCCCCGTGTCCCACCCCCGTACCCCACATCAAGCCAAACCAACATCCCCACCCAACACCGCAGCCATAGCTGGTGGAAGATTCAGGCGGTGGGATCCCAGTGCGGTACCCTTTCTGCCTCACTCTTTTGTCAGAGCTTCATACACCATCGTAGGAGGGCAGAAGACTCCACTACCTACCCTTAATGAGTCTCAGTTACTTCCGGTGATGATTGATGCTTTCCAAAGATTGCCCTGGAAACACTGGAAGCCACTAACTTGAACTGATTTAACTTAAACTAAAAGATCTATTTTGGCCATGAGAGTTGGGCGGTTGAAGGATCTTAAAACCTTTCTTTAAGAGGGGTGTTCACACTGTATTCCTAGAAAGAGAATCCTTGAGGGTGTAGACAAAAGAAATTTAAATTGAAAGACTTAGCTGGAAAGCAGCTTACATCAATGATGTGAAAGAAAAATGTCCGAGTTGAGAACGAAAAGAGACAAGCAAAGTTTCTCTGGCAGTGGGGAAAGCCGGGTGGAGGAACAGGGCAGGGTGCAATGGTGGGGGAGTGAAGCGTGAGGACACCTGAGCCAGGAGGAAGGTTTTCATCAGTGCCTGAAAGAGGCACCGGCCCAGGAATTCAGGGACAGAAATGACGTGATATCAAAGCAGCAAGCAAGACAGAGGACTTCTCCCTTCCTCTGGCTTCCCTGAGAGCATTCTTAAGGTACACTGTTTAAAAGACAGAGACCTAATCAGAGGAAACTTACTACTTAGAAAGTACCCAAGAGCAGTATTTAATCCTTCTTCTCCACCTGAAAGTTTCTTACCTCAGTTTTTCTCACTGTGGGTTCTAGAAAGCTTGCGCAGGCCACCATCCAGACACAATAAAAGAGAAGAGGCTAATTACTAGTTAGCACAGCACACGGCTAACCAGACCTCAGCTAAAGGCTCCCCTGGGATCCCCCCAGTGAGCAACTGTGTTGTTGCCTTTCAGTTTCCTTTGCTGATATACTACCCTCTAGCCTCACCCCATATTCCTTCCTGTATGTTATAAATATACATAGTGTTGAAAGAAATAAAATTTTCAGTAACTTCCCAGGTGTCTTGCATGTCTGTTGCTTATGTACATAGCATAACTGTTTTTATTACTGTGATTATCAATTCCACCCAACTTTTAATAATATGCAGATGGGAAACAAAAATTCTAAAGAATGTTGTCACTAAATGAAAGGGGCTGCTACAACATGCATTGTTGTTCACATCTTCTTCCCTCATTCAATGTTAATATATACCAACTTTTCAGCATCATTGCAATATTTTTTCTAAGACAGTACATGCTTGGTTTAGAAAAAGTAGGATAATTTTAATTACTAAACATTTATACATTAAACAGTTGAACCATGTTTCCTAATTTTATAAACATGTAAACAGTCTGTTAGTTTAACCCCCCAAATTTGTACAATATCTTTATCAGTATACGAGGATGAAAAAAAAAAAATCTGCGTTTCAAAAAGTCAAATATCGAAAGCTAGGATTAGTCCTTGACCACTTGAGATATTTATACAAGTGCATCTCATTTCAAGTAAACCTTATGAATAAAACTATAATGGAATTTTTTAGTTGATCGATTATATACATTCCAAATTTTTTTCATTTAACATTAAGTTGGGCAGCAGTAAACATTTTTAGTATGTTCAGTATAGAATTTGACCTCTAAAGTTGTTTACATGAAAGGAGACTTTCTACCAGATATAAAAATGTATTATAAAATACATAGTATACAGCTGGCATAGGAACAGACAGATCAGTGGAACACGATTTCAGAAAAGTACAGAAATAGACCCAAGTAATATGGGAATTTAGTCCATGATAAAGGTACAGCAAATCAGTGAAATTAAATATGGCTCATTCTATAGAAGGAACTGGGAACTAGATAGCCATTTGTAGAAGGAAAAGTAATGCTAGATTTTACCATGCTCCTTACATCACGATAAATTCCAGATGGATCAAATATTTTAATGAAAAAAATTAAACCCATAAAGTACTACAAGAAAAAAATGGGTGAATATTTTTATGATCTTAAAGTGGGGAAAGTCTTTCTAAGCTTGACCGAAACCCAGAAGCCATGGAAGCAAAACTCTTTTAAAAACATTTTTAACATGTTAAATGATTAAAATTCTATAGGTAAAGACAAATGTAAACAGTAAACTTGGAGAAGTATTTTCAATACGTGACAAAGCATTAATTTCCTGAATATAAAAAATCTTTGAAAATCAGCAAGTAAAAGTCAATATAAAACAGGCAGGGACATAAACTAATTTATTGAAAAAATATGGACAATAAATGCAATGATCCCCGACATATTGCGTGTAATTAAATAAAATGAGATTTACCTATTAGCTTGGAGATAATAGATCTGAAATGTAAAGCCCTATATGAAAACAGTAGTTAATATCACTTCCTAATTTCATTTTGCAAAGTCCCTATTTTTGTTTTAAATATTTAGAATAGCTCTGTCTAATGTTAGCCCTGCTGTCTTTGGAAATGATTGACCTAGAACAGTGGTTTTCAAACTTTTATGTTCATAAGATTCTCTGGAGGGCTTGTTAAAACACAGATTGCTGGGCCCCACCCTAGAGTTTATGATTCAGTAAGTCTGGGCTGGGACCCGATAATTTGCATTTCTAACAAATTCCCTGGTGATGCTGGTTTGGCTGGTCCACGGACCACACTTTGGGAGCCAGGGGCTTAGAACACACTGAGTATTAGAAAATTGTGTAATAGCCACTTGTTAAGAGAATTGTATTGGTGAAAGGAAACAAATGGAGAACAGTCTGAAGTTATGAGGAAACACTTTGGGTCTTTTATTTGAATGCCTTTCTCTTTCTAAATTTACATCGCTAACTTATTCCTAAGCAACTAATGAGGCTCCCCATAAAACTAAATTTGGTTTACCTTCTGAAGTTTTGCATTTTTCTAATGTACACATGCTTGAAAATTTATTTTTGTTTTGGCTCCATTAAGTGTCTTAGTCCTTTGAGGAACTGAAATGCAATATGTTAAATAGAAGTAAATCCTTATACATTATTATTTCTCTTAAAGAAGCTTACATCAAAACTTGACACGCACATTTTTCAGTTTTGCATAAAAAAGGTAAACCGGTGAATCAATGGAATCCATATAGAAGCCAAGATTATTCAAGATTATTGTGTTTTTTTTAAATCTACTTTAGCCTAATAATAGTCTCCTGTTCACTTCCTTTGTCTTAGATGTAGCAAGACATTTTGAAACATCTCTTGGGCTCTTACGGTTTTTTGAACCACCTTAGAAGTTCTTACAGAAAGCCATTGCTCTTAGTAGTTGTCTCTATGGCTATAATTACATTCTAACTTTCCCCAGAAACTGTAGAAAATTTTTGAATCCTCCTGCAGTTCTTTTACTTTCTCTAATAATAAGTAAGATTTTCCTAAAGTAATTCCCAAAAGAGATGGGCATTTGTTAGTTGAGAATTATATGACCTGCCAGGTGAACAATAAAATAAATAAATAAATAATTTAAAAAAAAACACTTAGAAGTGTCAGCAATATCAGTTTTTTTCCTATCCCCCAAACGATATTGCATTCAGGTCAAATCTACTACGGTTTTATACAGCTACACAGAATATGACTCAGAAGTTTTGTCACCATCCACAAATCAGCAAGAAGCATTTACTTAGCATTTGCACTAAAGGTAACGGAGTCACTGTCCCCAGTAGAGTAGCAAAATTAACAAATGCATTAATTAACCCTTGTTTACATTCTATTTCACAGCCAAGATTTTAAGTAAAGCTTTTGTCAAAGGTATTAGCTGAGCTTGGTTTACAAACTAAAAGTGCAAGACCTGTGTTAAGCCAAATGCTTTGTGGGGTGCAGTCCAGGGGAAAAGCCTTCCTTAATTAACTCTGGGGATTAAGAGGTAAATAAAAAGATCATTGCAGGACATACCAACTGTTCTTCCCAGATTTCAGTCTTAGCAGGTATTTGGGGATGTTTTGAATAACTCAAAGGAGCATGTGGCTGGTAACGAGGGAAAAGGGCCAGATTTCAAGTTAGAAGACTGAAATCAAATCCAAAGTTGATCACTCACTACTAGTTCTGGGACCAGAAAAACCACCAGTTATTTTATTATTTCATTGCGTTGTGTCTATGTACTGACGTTTTAAAACTAGAAAACCAAATAGTACCTAGCTCAGAGAGCTACTGTAAGAATAATTTATGTAAAAACAGGGCAAATGGCCATACAGATGCTGCCTAATTCAGATGTCTAATTTTGATCGTACTTTATGTGCATTTACCGTTCAGAACTATTGGAATAGCTTTACAAGCTAGCACATACACGCCTTAATCTGCCAGACATTTGGCCAAAGGAGCTGGATCTTTTCCAGTCTCATACAATTCCAGTCAAACCATATGGATACCTTTTTAGCCCTCACCTCCCTATCCAAAGCCAAAAAAAGGAAAAGAAAAAAAAATAACAATGAACAATCCCAAATGGGATAGGCCACATGTGGTCCATTTCTCGCTCTGCAAGGAGCTATGATAGTCCTGGAATCCAACGTTTCCAGACCTTTTGCTCTCTTTCCCCATCCCTCCTGCTTCTCTTGCTGCAGAGGAGCCCAGCATCTGGGGAGTGTGGATTGAGTGTGAATTTCTGGTAATCCTGGCGCAAGACTTGACTGGAGGTGGTGCTCCAGGGGGCAGCTGTGAAACTTGGACTCTCCTCAGCCCTCGGCAGCTACCATAATCAGTTTCTTATTGAAATTATGTGTTAATGTTTCTTTATTTTAACCCTGCTGTTCCCAGTAGAATGACTGTTAGATCGAATCATTTTGTTAAGTTCATTTTACCTTAGAATATCTAGTAACACGTTCTGTGTATTCTTCTAAACAGCATACATATGTAAGTACATACATAGTATATACACACAAATGCAGGTAGACACCGTATGTGATATTGGCTGATTTCCTACTGAAGCAAATTATAAGTTGTTTGCTTGTGTTCATTGACTTACACAATAACAGAAGAAAACACCAAACCAAAACATTAAAATAACCAGGCCCCAATAATTACCTCCCTTAGCTAAGAGATTTAAATAATCATCTTGGTTTCTTGGAAAAACCAGTAATAGCTAGTGGTCCTATGGGGCGTCTTACATAGTAGCTACACACCAAACCACACTCGCATGCCTAATAATGTGCACTTATTTCTGCACCCCACCCTAATCGTTGTGGGCTCTGCCATGTGGAAATCAGCCAGAGCTCTGCCCTGCTCTGCGGGCCTGTCCTTTCATTTGTCAGAGATCCACCAAACTGGAGCCTGAATTTGAATCCTAGTGAAATATCTGAGGTCATTGACTGGGCCAAAAATAAAAATATAGCAGAAGGACCCAGCATCCACAGAGCAGAAGTATTTCAGTGACCTCAACTTGGGGCAGGGGCCTTTAGCAGTTTCCTGTGACCTCCCTATGTGCAGCTAGAATCTGGAAGGGTGCAGACAAAGCCATCGAGCCTGTCTCTAATTGGTCTCACATCATCAGCATTCCAGAACAGGAAACTGTCTGCAGCCGGAAATTCTTGCTTCTTTGCCATAATATTTGAGAAGCAAACCTTTTTCCCCTGCACATATTTAGTTCTGTTAGCTTGTAGCAGGTTGGTTTTCTTGGTTTTGATCACTCTAATAAGAATTTCGTGTCTGTCCAATCTCTAAGGCAGTTTACTTTGATATTTGTAGGTTATGAACTTTCCCCTCACTTGCCATAGGTCAATCAGTAAGCTAATTTTTAGGTCAAAGACTGTTTATAAAATGTGGAGTCTCGTTCCATGGTGCATTTACTAAGACGTAGAATGAGACATGTGTTGTCCCAAAATGGTAGAGATGTCCCCTGCCCCTGTTCCAAGAAAGGGGACCAGTTTGCCAGGGCACACATGGATAATTGATGGCATTGCCCCATGGAGCTTCCACTAAAGCAGAGCACGAGTTCCACCTTTCTCATCCCACATCCTCTGATGTATCCAGTGCTGATGGGTACCTAGTTCACTCCAGTGTGGCTGTCTCCATGGTTAAAACACAAAAAGACATCCATACAGGGTGGTAAATGACCACTGCCTCTAGCCAATCTCCTCCCTCAGCCCCCTCCCCCAAAGCCCCACAACACTTAACAACTCTTTTTTTTCTTCTTCTTCTTGGAGACGGGGTGCTGATGAGGGTAGGAGAAGGCTTAGAAAGCAATCTTTAATGTTCAGTGGAAATTTTATGAGCTAGGGGCAGAGTCAGTCCCTTTTGGCCAAATTCCTGACAGAGCTACGTGTACTAACTCATATAAACTACTTCATAGCTTTTGATTAATCAATGCAAATAAATAAAATTTAAAGTAATGCTCTTTACTTGAAGGCTCATCTCATCCAGCCCCAGCTTGTCAGTTTGAGGCTACATTCCCACTCATTCATCCACAGACCTTGGGGCAAGGAAATTTGGAAAGAGAAGGGTACAGCCCAGAGTAGCCTTTTTCCCTCCTGCACAAAATCTGCAAGTTGGTCGGCACCTTAGATACCACCTCCTCCAACCTTCTCTTTTTCTTCTGTGGAGAACAAGGATCAGAGATGAAGGAACTTACCCAACATCCCAGTGATGCCAGGGCCAACCTGGGCCCAGAACTCAGAGATCCTCATTCTAGCCGAGCTCTCCCCTCTGCAGTAAGTGGCCACGTTGATATTTACCGGTCTTGCTTTCATTATAATAGTTGTTGTTGAAGCCTAACTGCTTCAGTCACATCAAAGCGATGTATTTTATGAAACAAATACAAAACCTTTTTGGTTTTGATATGCTAGATGACCCAGACAGAGCAGGAAAAAGAAAAGGGTGCCACAGAGAAACAGCCCAGCGGTTCTGGGCCAAAGGATAAATACATGTGACGGCCAGCCACCAAGAAGGCTCTTGGGGAGGACTGGAAACGCGGAGTGAGCTGACAGAGAGTGAAGGGTTACTGAGCAATGCACACAATTATGTCATGCGTATTGACTCTTAAATTATGTTCTAAACTATTTTCAGAAACCACAGATCGTTAATGCTAATGTGTTTCAGCTATTTTAAGTAAGTGATGTATTAAACTATATATTTGTGAAAGTGATACGAATAAGCATATTATGGCGGACCTTACTGATTAGGATAAGCAGGGGGGGAGCATGCTTGAGTACTCCCTGGGTACCAGCTGATGCCTTCCCCAGCTGGATTAGGCCAGTGGTTCTCGACCGGGATGACCACCCCCTGGGGACATTTGGACCTTTGGTAGTGTCTACAGACATTGTTGGTTGTCACCAATGGGGTACTGGAGGATGGGTGGTACTGGCATCAGTGGGTAGAGGCCAGGAATGCTGCTAAACATCCCACCATGCACAGCACAGTCTCCCCACCACAAAGAACCAGCCAGCCCAAATGTCAGTAGTGTGAGGTTGAGGTCCTTGGATTAAGTAAAGCAATGGATGTTTTCCGGGGAGGGGGGGGATGGAAAACCCATAGTGGCTGTGGTCTGTAACCAGTATGTCTCCCTGCAGTCACATTCTCAGCCACATGGGAAAGGGAGGACACAGGTCTTTGTTCTCTGCGGTGCAGCAGCAACCAAAAGCAGGGAACCTACTGATGGCTGGGACTGGGTGACTCAGGAACGAAGGTGCTGACTTTCCTTTGCTTTACCACTCGGGAGCACCGAGGGACATTTCTCTTTCATTATCTGTTGCAATTTTCTGCACAGATGATTACACTAGATTTGTCTTATATGAAAGACATGTTCCTGAAAAGTTGTGTTAAATCATATTTTAAATGCAGTCAGGACATTCTGTAAATACTAAGGAGCCAGTGACTTTTTAAAATGAAAGGTCCTTTTTAATGAAGTCCTATTCTCAAAGGACTTTAATCCAGTCCGATTCTCAAAGAGGAATATGCCTGTGTATTGCATTTTTAATGCAAATACTTCATTTTTCTTGTTCTTGTACATCATTTGTATGACAGAGCGCCACAAAATTTATGTTAGAGAACAGTTTCTCTTCCTCCGTAGTGTTCCTGCCCTTATTCTTTTCCTTTAAAGAAGAAAAAAATCAGGGGGGAAATTAACAATAGTCTCTGAATTTAGGAAGGTCATTGATCAGTCTATCCATTATACAGTTCAAAAGATGCCTGCTGGGTTACAAATTGTTAGAAAACAGGACTTGGTTCTATTTTGAAATCATTAATTTTTTATCTCACTTTCTTTTTTTTTCAGTTACTGACCTTTGACTAGAAAGAGCAGGTGTACTTGGTCCCTCCATCACCCTGTGGGTGTTTGTGGCACCAGAAATATTCGATAAGACTCAACCTCTACCACCAGGTGGGGGTGGGGGGCGGTACCAGCAGAGATAAGGCAGTGGCACTGAGGGAACCCAGGGTTTCCTCCTTATCAATCACTGCCCTAGGGCAACAACCCTAGGTGTATAAATCACTAACTCAGCAGAGCAAAGGGGGCAGGAAGGAGGAAATTTATTTGATAAAGCTACCATTAGTGTCACTTTAGTGACAGGAGGTTACAAAGGTATGACCCAGTGGGGACAAAGCCACTGCCACTGGGGAGGAGCCAGCCCAGAGGAGAGTGGCTCTAGGCAGACCTCTGTCTGACCTTCATTACCCTGGAAGGAGGGAGGGGCTAGAGCAGGGAGATGCTAGAGATGACCCAGCATGTCACCCGCCCCAGCCAGTATAGCGCCAGTGTCAAGAAGACAGGTACTGGAGTCACCATGAGAGGTGGCATCACACTCAGCTGCTCCTCAGAGCACCTGCCATTTGAACGGTCCTCCCTCTTGCGTTCCCCCATTTCAGTCTCACCAAAACCAGTGAGGAGGAAGGAGATCACTGCGGGCAGCCTTTTATAAATGAAAAAACCAGAGCATCAAAAAAGTAAATGACTTGCTCGGTGTCACTGAGAGAAAGATTGCTGATTTGAACACAAGTATTCGGACTCGAAGCCGAGCATTTCCTTACCCGACGGCACACTGCTCTCGCTCAGATGACCAGGCCTCAGTTAGAGCCTCGGTTGGGTGGCTAGGAGTCCTGGGTTCTAGTCACAGCTCTGTCTTTAACTCACAGTATCCTCAAGAGATAAGCACTGGCCCTCTTAGAATCTCAGTTTTCTTATCTTTGAAATCAGGGTGTTAATCAAGATGGTCACTGAGGTGACATAGGAGAAGTTGAAATTAAGACACAGAAAGGCAGCAGGCAGCTGCTTTTCCAGAAGGAGCAGTCTTATCTGTATTATTCAACACTTACTGTGTGCCAGGAACTGTGTGCCAGGAACTGTGCTGTTTTAATTCGTTACTTCATTTGAACCTCACATCTCTGAGAGGTACGTGGTCATGGAAACTCCACGTAGCAGATATGGTAACTGAAGCTCAGATTGGGGAAGTAGCTTCCGCAAGGTCATTGTCTTAGTCTGCTCAGGTTGTCATGCAAAACACCACAGAAGCCGTAGCCTAACAACAGGTATTTGTTTCTCACAGTTCTGGAGGCTGGCAGTCCTAGATCAAGGTCCCATAGAGCTTGGTTTCTGGTGCAAACTCTCTTCCTGGCTTGTAGATGGCCATCTTGCTATAGTCCTTGCACAGCCTTTCCTCTGAACACTCTGCTGTCCCTTCTTAAAATGACACTAATCCTATCAGATCAGGGCCCACCCTTGTGAATTCGTTTAACCTTAATTACTTCCTAAAGACACTATCTCCAGCTGCAGTGACATTGAGAGTTAGGGCTTCACCATAGGAATTGGGGCAGAGGGAGGCACAATTCAGTCCCTAGCAGTTAAATAGTCAGAGTGTGACTTAATGGTGAGATTTGAAGTCAGCCATCTCCCTTTGCTTGTTCTCCTAACCACCATGTTTTACTCTCTCTGCCCAGAGAGTTGAGCTGGGAGTAGAGACTGCTAAGTGTAGAAGCTTCTGTCTTTCCATCTCTCAGCTAATAAATACAGCCACCTCTCTCTCCAGTGTCACTCCCTCCAAGTCACTGCCTTCTCTCCTGGATACAAGCATGGGTGGGAAGTTCCTCCTTTGACTTTCTGAACTCCTGGATGGTGCCAGGGGTAAGTCAGTGGCAGGCTAAGGAATGGTGCTCCAAAGATCGTCCTATGCCAGTAACGAAACTCAGGATACTATAAGAAAAGCAAAAGAAACATAAGGCTGGGCCCTTGTAGCCACAGCCATTTTTTCACCCAGTCTGGGCCTGGCCTCTCCTCCCTAGATGTTGTTGGGTGAATAAAACCACGTGGGCTGAATTCCCTGGGCTTCAGGGACAAGGTAATAGTGGCTTGTCGCTTATGTGTTGAAGGATGAAAAGTAATCCACACTGGCAAGCTACCCACTGAAGCAGCTATGGTTGTGCTTGTCGGTTACTCATTATTAAAGACTTTGCCGTAAAAACAAGCCTGTTAGACTCCTATGCAGGCTTCCACCAAGACAAACAACAAAATAGTCATCCACCTGGAATGTCTCCTCTTATAAAATACAGTAACTGTGTGTTTTAAAATGCATATACATATTTATATTCTCTATCTCACTCTCTCATGCTTTACTGTTCCCACTTGTGTTATAAAGGTAGACTTAAAAGGGTGGAGGTGTTCCCAAATTTGTAAAAAAATATAAAAAAAAACTCAGAAGAACCACAGACCACAGGATAGCATTCAGAAAATGAAAATGTGTCATCTACCTTTCCATACTGACAAATAAAGGCATGGAATTAATGGAACCACTTAGCTCATGTTAACTGAAGTGGAAAGCTCAGTTTTCATAGCTGTAACACTGGGGTTGTCACTGGTATTCAGAGCGTTTGCAGTTGGGGAGGCCCTTCATCCTCATTTTCCGTCATTTCACCCTAGAATTCCTAACACCCTTCTTTCTCTCTGGAGAGGAAACTAACACAGCGCTTCTAGAGCTCTGTCCAGTGTCATCAGGATCATAGAGTTGTTAGTTGACTGCTGGCTCCGTTCCACCAGTAAGCCAAAAGTCTCTTCCCCAGCTAGTTCTAATGGGGGGGGGGGGGTTCAAGTGAAATTGAACCTTGAACATTTGGAAAAGGGAAGAGCTCATTTCTATGAGTCATTCCTCTTCCGATCGTCAGGGTTGTCTGCAATAAAATGTGTCCAGAGCTGCACAGAGGCCACTGGACTTCAGGCATTTGTGTCTTGCTCATTTCAGCCTTGCTCATCATATCCCTGGTTGGCTTTTACAGGTGTGAAAGTTGTGGAGCCGTTTTCCATTCCGAGTGCAAAGAAAAGTCTGTCCCCTGCCCAAGGTGTGTCCGCCGAGAGCTGCAGAAGAAGCAGAAGTCATTCTGGCGGAGGCTGAACATGGACGAGAGCCTGGAGGAGGCTTGCAACATGTTTGAGCTGTCCTACCAGAACACCTGACGTGGAAGGAGCCCAAGGCCAGGGATTGACCTCTCAGTGATTCATCAGCCCCAGTGGCTTCCTCACTAGCCAGTTACACCCCTTTGGAAGAGGATGTCTCATCTTCAGCTAGATATAGATATATATATTTATATATATATGTACACACACACACACACACACACCTGTATGTATGTTCCGTAAAGTCAATGTCTAAAAGGTCCATGGAGGTTCTGTGGCTCATAAAACCACCAATAATTGTGTTACATTTAGCTGTGAATTTCAGCTGCTAGCTCCCAAGCAAAACCTGGTTTACACACCATGCTTTACGATTCAGACTGTCTTTTTTCTTTTTCTTTTTTTGGCTCTCAGGGGCCATTTTATTACACAGGACACAGGAGGAAGCATTCCTCCTGTGTTACTTTTGTTATTTATTTTTAGCCCTCAGGATGAGGATGAGGTAACTGAGGCAAGCACCCATCACCATCTGTCGCATAAGAAAATCTTCAAAATACAGGAATGACTTTTGGATCCTTCCAGGATCTGGTGTCCCTGGCTCTCCTCAGTTTCTTCTGGAGAGGTGGGATCACCTACACTGAGCCGATTGGCTTGGCGACCAGGAGTGCAAGCTCCGTCTGACAGGAAGCACGCACTCGTAATTTATCAGGAGAGCTAATTCTGGTTTTGAAGTTAATGTCAGAAAAGGTTTTTTCCTTGAGAAAAGAAGAGACCTCTGTGACCAGTTACAGCATGCTGTTGCTCTATTTTCTGGTACGAATCCCAGCTCCGCCTAATGATACAACACTCCGCCATATTTGCCAGGTTGTAAACATGGCTGTCTTATGAGCAGTTTTCCAGGGGTTTCATGGGTGATATTTATGATTTTTTTTTTAATGGTGCTGGCCTGAGGAAATTTCCTAGGATTGTTATTAAATATATCAATACATTTGTAGACTACAACACATTTGTAGACTAGGAAGATTATATAGTGCATACATCCAAGAGATGATCTTATAATTTCTTTCCACAGAATCTTGTGTAGGCCCGCCTACCTATTCATTTTAAATGCTTTATTTCTCATTGTCCTTCATTGCACTTTCATTTTGACCTTTGTCAATTTAACCACTTCTACTATAATTTTATTTCCTACTTTCATATTTTTAATTGTTTTTTTTAAAAAAATCAGTAACCTGGAACTTCAAAATACCAACTTTAGACTATTAAGAAAATACCAAACTTGCAAATATAAGTAATAAATTAAATCTAATATTGTTTAAATATAGGTACACATATATAATTGCCACCTTAAAATAAAACAGAAAGTGTAAAAATAATATCATAGGAATAAGAAATACAACAAATTGCTTAGCCATATGGCAGGATAGGGTTCTCCCCCTGCAGTGCCCTTTTAAGAGCCAGCGTAGGGATCACTCTGATGGAAATGGCAGAGAGAATGGCACTGGAAATCATGGCTCCCATTCCTTCTACCTTAACTCTTTCCAGAACAGAGAAATAAGCTTATATTGAAACAATGCTCAATAGACTGTATGAGAAGATTCTGTGTGTTTCTACTCAGCAGATGCCTCCAATGCCTTCAGGGTTCAGCAGTTTCACTGCTGTTAGGATCCAGAGAATCAGTGGCTCACAGACTCCATGGTACATTTAACCCCATTGCTGTCCCCACCGCCACCCACCTATGCCTTGCTCCTTCCGCATCCTAGCCATGATACTTCCGTCCATTTAGAGACGTGACATTTCGGACTGACTTTTGTGCAGACTGTTAGGTGTAAGCATTTTACCTCTCAACGCATGCCAGTTCCGTTGGCCCCAGACCACACATTTCTACTTAATAGCTCAGCACCACACATGCGTTTATTTTCTGATTATATTATAGCTGTAACCAAGGCATAAAAACTTGTTCAGAGGCTAAGGTCCCAGTCATGAGACGCCTTGTGCTGCTTTTTACTCTTGGAAAAACAGGTTAATTTCCCCCCACTCTAGTAGTAGAGAACGTTGCACACAGAAGAAAAAGGGTGGAAAATCTCAAACAAGCGCTTGGCAAACAAATTCGATCATCTGCTCTTTCCTCCTCCCCTTTGTGAAATACAGTATTTATATTTTTCAGCCTCAAAGAAGATAGCAGAACAGGATCTTTCACAAGAGAATTACAGATCTGCTTATTATAAAACAGGTGTGCCCCTATGGCAAAGTGCCTTTTCCTTCACCCCCGCTCCCTGTCACTATAGCTTACTTCGGCCTTCGCTATAATTTATGTACCTGTGATTCCAACTGTCAGCGAGGCCATCCCTAGCACACTGCATTTGGAGACCTGAGTACAAGGCTGTCTCCTCTCTTTCTAGGATGCTTGCTCTGTGTACAGAATTTCCTGGCCCATCTCACAGGCACCCAGGGTCAGACCTCCTGAGAGACAGGGTGAAATTCTGGATCACTGTTCTAAAAGCCTTTGTTGCCACCAGTGCCCATCTCAAGGGCCCTGCTAAATACTGGCAGTCCCTGTGGACTTCTACGGAGAACTTTCCACTCACATCATTTTCTGCTTATTTTCAGAAGGGAAAGTGTTAGATGTGCTATCATCAGCAGCTACCCAGAACTGGAACTGTCTCCCAGCAGCTTCTGCTTTCTCTCCTTTGTATATCCCTGACAGCCTGGTTGATGCCGGCCACAGGCCTACGCAACACTCAGCCACCACCACCAAAATCCAGTAGGACAGAACGGAGCCAGCTGTGGAGCTGGGTTTGCCATGAAAATTCAAAATTACTGTTTTCAGCCCAGAATGCCTTTGAGCACATGAAGGCCCTCACTGTTTTCAACCCTAACAAATTACTTGGTGCACAGTTAGGTAATTGTTCCACTGCTTAGAAACTGTCGAAACAAAAGCAAATCTGTGGATTACCACCTCCGTAAAACCAGGCTAATACCTGGTTTCCCTCATGTTCCGTTTTTCATCCCATATTAAATATCTTGCACATAAAGCACATGAGAAAATGGTCAATTAATCTCCTAGAGCTGGCAGCCAATTCAAGGGAACCTCTTTTGACATGAAAGGCCCATTTCCCTGTGTATCACTTGAGGGACTCCCTCCTCACAGTGCCAGAAACTCATGTGTGAGACAGTCCAATCCTGGCAAAATGTTGGCACCTAACCCTGCCATAGCGGAGCCAGCTCCTAAAATAGACCTTAGTTTGCACCGCTGTAGGAAGGCCACGACGTACTTAAAAATCAGTCAACTGGAATGCAAGCCGTGTTCTTTCCAGAGCTGCGTTTTCTTAAATTTGAAAGTCTCTATATGCAAACCCAGTAAACACACCTCTTCCCCTTTTGCTTCAATGCCTTTTCAGGGGCCTGCATTAGAATCATTTTCGTGTCTGTAGTGCTAAAGGGTAATCATTTTAGGATCTTTAACATTTGATTAACTGAGGGTAATCGCTCTTTGATTGTTCTAGACCAGGCCTCCACCAAAAAGGGAATATTGCTAGCACTTGGGATTTGTGGCTTCCAACCAACTCTGGTATCCTTCAGACTCCTGCAAAGGGGCTGTGCGATGATTTCATTCCGGCTCCTGTGAGAACCGAGGTGTTTATATCACTCTAGCTGTCGCAGGCAGCCTTTGCTAAGCTGGAGGGAGTTCCCTTGGGTGGGGTCTGGCCTCTGTCTTTGTCTCTGCATATGTGCACATTCATTGACATTGGATAGTTTCTTCCTGTGCCTCCCTGAAAAGGCTTGGCTTCCAAACGTCTGGGTTTGTTCTGAACCCACTGGCCAGAAAAGGCCGTATCTAAATTACCGTATCAGGGTGAGAACAGCGTGATGCCACACTGAACACTTTCTGCAAAGGGAGCATTATCTGTGGAAGCCAAGATGCGTTCTGCCCCTAATTTAGGGTAAAGCTGAGGCTGCTGTTCATGTGTGGGCAGAACCATTCATCTCCACGGAGCTGGCGCACTTTATCAACATAACTAGATGGTGAAGTAAATCTTCACCTCCTGATTCTAATACTGCCTGGAGTCAACACAAAGGTTATTTTATTTCAGTGTATATTTTTACTTCTCCCAAAAAAGAGAGATGCATGCAATGTCCCCCCTTTATTTCTTGAGTTTTCTGTCTCACTACTTTTCTTCTTCGAAGTTAATGTAAAAAAGTAGAGAATGTGAGGCAAGACTGAAAAAAACGAACACCTCCCCCTTGGCATGAATTGAGTCGTTAGATGTACCTTTTCTTGGTACTTGGGCATTAGGAGCTTCGTGTATGCGCCTTGTACCATTCTTCCCACCCTGAGTCTAGCAGAACTAATTGCTCTAGGTTGAACCTAGTATTGGGTGAGTAAGCCCTGCTCAGTTAATCTAAGCAGACAAATGTAGATTTCTATCATGTGGGGACAGTGTTTTGACAGTTAAGTCCCAGCACCCAGCAGCTTTCTTATTGGGGGACAATTCTAATTTCATTGTAGTCAAAAATCTCTAACTTGATGGTTTTCCTTTAATGTGTTTTAGTGGGGTTTGGTGTTTTAGTGAGATTTTACTTTAACACATAAAATCCAAGTCATTGTTAAACTCTAGGTAAAAGTCAAAAGAAATGTGTGAAATACCCTCTGAAGCACACCTGTGGTGGTCAGAGGTTCTATTGAAAATGGGTTCCAAAGGATCATGTTATGTGGCACTTTCCTCATAAAGTGGCCTCCGGTGTGATGGAAGGCATTGTTAAGTTCCTGTTAAACTCAAGGGAAAAGACAACTGCTGTTCTGCTTTGGTTCCTCCCTGTGGAAAGAGAAGCCATCTTGTTAGAAAGGTCTGGAGTGACGCCAGTTGTTGTCGGGTAGAAGATTCAGGCGCCTGTAGCCACTCTTAGCACCATGAAGCTTCCCTACTACTGGCCAGAGAGCTGCAGACCAGCATCCCTCCCCTTTCCTTGACCTGCCTTGCTTCTCGCCCTGAGCCCTAGCCCAGATTCAGGCCTCATGGCTAGTAACCCAGCTGGTGGACAACTGGGGCCTGTGGCTCCTCCACACTGGCCAGCCCGTTCGTTTCTTTTCCCCATAGGAGTGCCTTATAGAACTGCCTAGTGCTTCTAGTCTAGTCTGCCTGACCCACTTGAAGCCTGCAGGACCCTTCGCCTAAACATGGATCACTTTACTTCTTCCCTGCTGGCTGTTCTTTATATAGATCACTTGGAGTCTGCATATTCCATATGCATGTCAGGTCTTTCACCTTTGTTTAACCTGGTGCCTTAACCTTATAAGTAAAACAAGGATGCCTGTGGGAAACACATCGTTAAAGTAAAATGGCTGAAACATTGGCTTCTTAGCTCCATTGACACTTTTACCAGGAAATACAAAAGATGCAAACCGTATCATGTTTTAACTTTGTTTTATGCTGTTTTTTTAAATCCCTCTTTTCGTTTGCTTGCTCTCTTGCTTTCATTAGCCAAACTCAGGGGAATGTCGTGATGTCGCCAAGGCCAATAGGTAGAGAAATTAAATCACATATCCAGATTTGAATCTGTAGTCAGTAAAGTTAGCCTTTTTCAGCTTAAGAAATTATACAAAATAAGGATTTCTATTTCCTTTACTGTATAAAAATTTTCTTTTTATTGTGTCACCTGCTTTCCAAGTGGGAAACAGGATGCCTCTTGGATGAAGTGTGATAAAAACATTTCGGCGTAGGCAATTCACTGATCTATTAAATTAGGCTTTCACTTCTGGAAGCCTTGGTTCTGATTCTGGTCACCTATTCGAATTTAATTGTGAATAGCCAATAGCCTACTGTAGAAAATTTAAGGAAGAAAAAAAATCTGTCTTTAAGGAATGGTAAACAGAGGGAAAATGCTGAGGTTGCAAATGAAGAGCCGTGAACACGGAGATGCAGAAGACTTCTACACAACCTGTTATGTCACTCCGGGGGCAGATCTGTGTCGTTTTCCTTTATTTCTGCTCATGTACTACAGAATTGACTAAAATTTGGGATTTGGGCTATTTTGTCACTCTGTGTTGAGCTATTTGGAATAACTAACATGCTAACTTATGTATGTGTCATTTCCGTGTTGGCATAACTTATCCATATTTTTGTTTACATCATTTTTTAAATATCAGTTACTATAATAATATAAAATGAAGTTTGTATTGTTGACAAAACCCCCTGGTTTTTATGGTCATCTGTCATATAATTTAAGTGCACCAGTTCCTAATGTATAAAGTTATCTTTCCCTCAATAAACAATGCAGAAAGTACTTCTCCCAACAATGTCACTAAGATACTGTTTCTGTGAAGATGGTGAAAGCCCACGATGAGCCCCTGATGTTAATTAAAAGTTTGAGCTTTACTGAAACTGAGCTACTGGGACTTTAAAATATCTCTTAGTTTCACAGGTAGATTTTTTTTTTCTAAATTCATCAACCTACAGTATTCTCATCAGCCCTTCCTATGTTTATGAAAAATAGAGTGTAACTTTTTTTTTTTTTAACACAGATGTAGCTTTATGGGCCTTATTTGCCCAGTCAGGGCGTGATTTCTTTCAGTTCTGAGATAAGCCTGCCAAAGCTCATGCATGGAATGCCCTTCCTACCAAAGCTCATCCTCAAACCTTCTTGCCCTGGTTTCCTCTTACCTGTGCACTCTCCAAACTAGATGGACAAGTGCCAGGCAGGAGGCCACCAGGCAAGGGTGCCAGTCCTTTCTGCAGAGCCTATTTTGGGAGCAAAGAATGAAAAGTAAAGAGTAGGTGTTTATGTAAGAGAGAGCCCTCTGGGAGTTGAGAAATGATTGGAAATATCTACACTGCCTTGCCTGGGCTGGCCCTTGACCTTCCACCAAAAAGGCCATGAGACGCAACAACTGTCCACAGGGAACCTTTCAAAAGCACCACTTAAGCTCACTTTCTCAAAGAAAGACATTGAAGAGACTAGAAAAGGTATTTCTGGTTAAACATTTACCAAAGGTGAACCCTAAGCCTCACACCCCAAGACACACCTAAACAAGTTCATGCCTCCTACACCCTCCGGAAACTAAGCGGGGCTCACACCCAGTCTATCCAAGGAACAACTGGACTTCATCCTCCCAAGAAAGCTGCCACAATTTATGGTAAAAAGAAATGAGTTAATGTTTCACTGAAGCAAACCAGACACACGATATAGTCAGAGTCCGGATTCATCTGAATCACAGGGTAGATTAGCTCTGCCCCAGCTGTAGTAAACTGGAGGAGCTGGATAACTCCAGGAAGTTTGGGCATTATAAAAAGAAGATAGGCAAAGTTGTTTTCAGAAGGGTGAAAAGAGACATTGTCATGTTCATCTCTTCCCACCCTCAGGAGATGATGATTTGAATCTCCCATAATTGTGTCCCCGACCATCACCTGCCCTTTGATGATAAATCAAGATGGTGGCTTGAATCAGTGGTTCCCACATTAGAAACACAAAAACAAAAGCAAAATGTCAGGACCTTATCACAGACAATTGAATTGGAATCTCTCTGGATGGGGCCTGAGTATTTGTATTTCTTAAAAGCCCCCTGGGTGATTCCCTTGTGTTCTGAAAGTTAAGAACCACTAGATTAAGTGAAGCAAGCTGCCTTGAAATAAACACTGGCTTGGCATCCTGGTGGTCCACAGAAAGAAGGATGTCAAAGGGATGTAGAGGAACTGAGTGGCTCTGGTTGCCCTCCAGCTAACAGCTGTTGCCTCCCTTCTTCCCAGCAGACACAAAACAGTACTTTGGAACCTGCCATCCACAGACTACGATCGATCGATCGTTTTCATGAAACTTTGCCTTTATATCCCCTTTATTTTCTTCCAGGGTGTGGTTAGCCTCTTATTCATCCAGCATATACCACCGCCAGACAGCCTGGTGAATAGAGGTGGCCAGGTCATGGCCACAGGTGAGTAATCTGGCCTCCAAAGAAAGCCTTGTACTTGCCCTTTCATTTTTTCATTCCTCCTGGTTATGCTGCTATTATCTTCAAATGCATGCATATGAGAGTCCATTCCTAGTTCAAGCCCAACCAATGAACAAGAAAGTCATCACTCTGGAAGAGCGGTATTTAAAATGGAAAATCAACGAGATGCGTCTTGCCCAGAAAGGCCTTGGAAGTTCAAGAAATCTTCAGCTGTGTCCAGATTTGCCTTGGTTCAGTAGAAGAACTAGTCTTGAAAATGGACTGGAGCCATTCCAAATCCAGGCACCTAATAAACTATGATTTTCAACCTCACCTGCCAGTTACAGGTGAATGGAAAACGTGGAAAGAGTTCCCACCCTTAACTCCCTTAGGAAGTCAACAACTGTAATGATGACAAGTATTCCTCACTGATGGAACATTTTCTCTAGGGGTTCAGAGTCTTCTAAAAGACATTCTCTCCTCCATGCCCACAATGCTTCCCACATGAGGATACCCACAGCAGCAATGAATTTACTCAGAATCACTGTAGGAAGCTAGAAGTGCTAAGGGGCAGGAAACTAATGGGAAATGAACTTGGGTCTACCAGGGTCTTACCTGGAACTTGTTCTAAAGCAGCAGCAATAGAAACTACATTTTTGATTAGGAAAAATAAAGTTTTCAATTTATTTTTTTTTGTTGTATTGGATTCTGATTGGTGTAGAGGATTCCTCCCCCAGGAGAACAAAGGCCCCTGGTACGTAATTCCCAGGAAGCCTGAAGCTAAACATACCCAGCAGAAAGATACAGTTCATTCACCCCTGTTTGCATCCATTTCTCAATACCCTGGATAGGAAAGTCTAGCAGGAAGAACAAATTGTTCCCATAGCTGAGCAGAGAGAAATTTTGATTTATGTGCACTGACTTCCAATTTACCTGAAAAATAGGGAAATTCACTACTCCATGTTCATTTCATATTCCTCCATTCAGGGCTATTGGTTTTAAGCAAATCAGCTGCAGTTCATGAGTTCATACCCTATTTTGGGTCCTGCCATACAACCTCAGGCAGCTGTCGGTCTAGGGGAAATTCCTCTAGCTTTTGTCCAGACGCTCCCAGACAGACTGATGGGAGAATCACTTTCAGTGACTTCCATGTCCTCCCAGTGTGATCTTTTGTACTGAAGCTGAAGAACTGCTATTAGCACAGTAATTTTTTCAAATGAACATTGAACTAAATTATCTCAAACATATAAAGGAACATCTCTCACTGTTATGGAAAATTACCTTCCACATTACAAGACTATACAAAGCACATATTAATTTTGGGCCCAAGGACATCCAAATTGCCTTAGCTTCCAGGCTGTATTGTGATAACACGCTCTTAATAATGTCAGGTTCCGAGGATATCACAAGGTGCACACTATTAGGAAAATAAACCAGAAGCTTTCTCCATTAGGATCATCGCACGCATGCCCAAGCCCAGCCAGAGGTATTTGGCTCTGAGATTCAAGCCTTTTGCAGAGGAAATAAATTCCAATTGCACAGGCAGAGAAGCAAATTTGAATTCTAAACTGGGTCAACCTCCCCAAATGGCGTTCTCACTGCCTCCCAGGAGTGAGGCAACTGAGGGAGCCACCAATGGCAGCCCCAGTGCCCAGAGAAGACGCCTGATGACAGATGTCTCGGGAAGAAAATCCCACTCATGCACATTCAATTCCACACCAGCTGAAAGGGCAAAGCAGAGGGCAGGCAGTGGCTGACAGACCTTGCCAAGTGCCAATGCTTGTAGTGAACACGTGTCAACATGTGGTGCGACAGAGAGTCAGCCCCGCCCAAACTGCCCCCAAACCAGTCCGTCCCCGGGGCCTCCAAGCAGCCCACCACAGGCTGTTTCTAATGAGGATTACTAGATTTGTGCCTGATTTGTTTTACCTACTCTTGTTTTTCTTTTACTTTTTTGAAAAAACATCACAAAGGAAATCCCAGACATAATGACATTTTATGCCTGTTTCCCCATTTGCCTTCTCTGTGGGGATAGTGGCAGTCATCAGGTTAAGGGGCTATAGTGAGATTTCAGTGACATAATGCACACAAGGCACGAAGCACCAGGCCTGGCCCACAGGAAGGGAGGAGTAGATGTCAGGTCCTGTTATCTGGGAGAGCATGAAAGAAGCTGTGGGTCACTCTCACCTGGCCAGGAAAAGCTTCCGGGAGAGGGCACATTTGAAGTTGGTCTGAGAAGGTGGGTCATTCCATGTGAAGAGAGACATAGGCTGGCTCCAGGCGGCTGAGGGCCCTGCAGTTTCCAGATGACATTTCTTGGGTATTCTCCGGTGACGCTGAGAACCCTAGCAGCATTATTTGGCTGCCATATTGTTCTTGTCCACCATCCTGCCCAATCCCCTTTAAGGCCATTTTAAAGGTCAGAATCACTTTCTGGGGCTCCTAGACTTTCTGAAGGTCTAATGCACCACACCACAGGTCTAATGGCTTCCTCCCTTTCTGGATTCCTCCTCCCCTCACTGAGAAATGTGGTTGAAATGGGGATTCACCATGCACCAACTCAGTGCCCACCTTTCAACCATCCTGTCAGGCAGGTCAGGAGTTTTCCTCAGAGCCTTTTCTCTCCAGCCTCTCCCACTTTCCCATTGGTTTCCAGAAACACGGACTGTTGGACCTGGGAGTTGGCTTTCCCTTGGGTTTCCCTTCCCACAGAGCCATCCTGGAGGGGCGCTCACCACACCTTGCCTTGGCTCCTTCCCATCCTCAGCACCAGGGCCCTGATGTTCTCTACAGCAAAGTTCATGGTTTTTCCCCTCAAAATTATTTTCTCCTTCGTTTTTATTATTAATGTAGAAAGCCCAGCAAAAACCCCAGTACCTCACCCCCTCTGTGGGTCTATCCCACTCTCTCCATCAGGAACCTGGGCCTCCTCCTCCTCCTTCTCCTTTTCCTCCTCTCCTTTTATTTCGGTGGCCCACTGATTGGAAAAGAGCGGCCCCCCTCTTCCTCCCAACTCCACAATTGTCACCACCAATTAGTGCATTGTTAGGACACACAATGGCGTTACTGTAGCCAGTGGAATGGGAGGCCTTTGTGCTTCTCCAGCCGGCCATGGGGGCAGTCAAGTTTCATTTAGAGACTTAAAACACAACAGCCAGAAGAAAAATGCTATCAGAAAAGCAAAAAGAAAAAAAGAGGAGAGAGAAAGAATAAAAGCACCAAAAAAAAAAAAAAAAAAAAAAAAGGAGAGGTGAATATGAAGATGAAGGAAAAGAAAGGCAGGCGGCAAATGTTGTAAAGAAGAGGAAAAAAAAAAATCTGCTATTCAGGAGTTAGCCCGGACTCATGAAAAGACCCAAGTGGTTGCTACACACTGAAGCCCCCCTCAGAACACAAAAAGGGGCTCTAGCTTAACAGTAATTAGTGGCCTGATTGTGCTTGGAACACTGTGTGTCTTTAGAGGATTTTTCCAACTTTTTTTTTCTCTCTCCTTTTTTTTTTCTTTCAGTCTTCACAAATAAAGGGGGTGGGAGGAAAAAGGTTGGGGCTGGGGGGAGGGAAAGGGCCTGCCAGCCACATCCTCCACCCCCCAGCAGTCTGGGGTAGGGGCAGTCAGCCTTTTTCTTTGACAGGTAAATTAGATTTTATTCTCTAAAGCTTGTAACTAATTATAGACGGTATTTTTCTGTATTAAAGTGACATATGGGTACGTTTTAGAGTCACTGTTTTGTTTGTTTCAAGTACTTTTTTGAGCAGCCTAGCCCTTTTTGCAGCCCGGAAGATGCCCCCCAGAGGCCCAGCCGTTTCATCCAGAGCCCACAGGTTGTGGATTTTTTTCTGTCAGCCAAACTTTTATGTGCAGGAGAGCTTTTTCTACTTGTAAAATTAATATTCCAGTTTAAATGCGAGACAGACCTGAAACAGCAGTCTTGGATTCTGAGTTGGTATTCAATTGGAGTATTTGTCAGGCAGCTCATGGGCTGGTGGTGTTTTTCCTCCCTCTCTTCCTCTTCACTGATCCCAAAAACGACCGGGTATGTTCCCTGCTTGTTGGAGCTCGCTGCAGCGCAGGAGAGTGCTTTGGGTTTTTCCCCAAGCCAGGCTGGTCTCCTGGATGTCCAAGTTCATTCTCTCCCTCCTTCTCCCATCTGGGCCCCACCACACTCTCCAGTTTCAAGAAAGTACAAAGACTCACCAAATCAGACTTGCCATCAAACAAGGCTATTCATGTGTTGTTCTTTAAAAATTTTTTCTTATAACAACCAAGCCCGATGCAGTCAATTCATGACTTGTACCTACTTCACTCTTTTACTTGTGTGTGTTTTTTTTATTTCCCTTCAAATGCATTAAATATGCCTTCCCTTTCCCTCTCTCTGGGTCAGACCAGACGTCTTTCTTTTTCTTTTTCTTTTTCTTTTTTTTTTACAAATAAGCTAATAGAGCTATCATTCCATTCAAGGTTTAAATAAAATCGCCCCATTTTAGAAACAAGACAGTCAGAATTTACTCAGGACTATCTCACTGTGAAGTATAAGCAAAATAAACTGGGGCTGTTCCCAGGCCTTTGGTTGAGATGGGAGGGGATGCAGAGCATCCAGGAATGTGAAGACCAGAGTTCTAATCCACATCCTGCCAGCAAGTGACAATGGGCAGGTCTCTCTAGACCTCGGTGAAGTATGGTGTTCCAGAGGAGTATTCGTGTGTAAGGGTGGTGCTGGGGGGCGGGGAAAGGGGGGGAGAATCATTCATTGTACTCGCCTTCAGGCACGGTAATGAGAATCAGAAGAGATATCCTATGAAAAAACAGGGGTCCTGGAGCACCCCAGCAATGGCGCTGAAGACACACTGGCTTCTTTCTCTGCAGTCTGCGGGAGGTGTCCTTCGTGGTGGCGATTTTTCTTTTATTCCCTCCCTGCTGTGCTGTGGGACTGTTCAGAGCTCTTGGTGAATGCCTTGTCACACACTGGCTCCCTCACCCTAACACCACCCCCAAAAGAAGGGCACGTCCTGATTCAGTCAGGAAATGAAAAGTGAAACCCTCTGAAAATGGCCCATGGAATGTCACAAATACCTAAGTCAGGAAATGCAAATCCAGGGAGGCATGTTGTAACAATGATGACAGACTTCCTCGGAAGGCAGTGTTTCTAGGGCTGGAGGAGAAAGGGGGACGGATTTTGTTCCCGATTTGGGTTAGGGAAACCATCTCCCCGTGAAGGAAACAGTAAGGGAGGTCCTGAAAGGGACCTTGGCCAGGAGGCTGTGCATTGGGAGCACGAGCACATCCCGCTTTCCCTCCGCACCCAGCCTTTTGCTCTGGGAGGAGTAATGGGAACCCAAAGACTTCAGAACCTACCAAGAAGGAGGCACAAGAGGTCTCAGTGGGGGACAGCCCAGCTGGGTCCATAGCAAGTGAGACTTCAAACCTGAAGACCCCGAGTCCCAGAGTTCACGTCCACCCCACACACACTATCCAATCAGTGTCCTGTTGTCAAGTTCACTGCCTACCGATCTCTCAGAGTCCTGTTCTCTCTGTCCCACGTCACTTCTGTCCTCATCCTCTCTTGCCAGGCCATTTAAATCGCTTCTTAACCAGCCTTCCTGCCAAGCCCCTGAGTGCTGGCCCCAACTTGGTCTTTGCCAAATGAAAGCCTGATCTTGCCTCACCCCAGCTTAAAAATCTCTCCTGTCTCTGTGTCACCTTCAGGACAAAAGTCCAAGCTCCAAAGCATGACTGGAAAGCCAGTCACTTGGGTCCCTTGATAACACGGTCCTACCTTTCTCTTTAGCTTCCTCTCCTGCCATGAGGATTGCCTCGTGGCGTGCAACCTGTACATTTGCACAGGGCCCCATGCTTAATATAACCAGGTCCCCAAAATGTGGTGGCTGGTGCTGCCTCTCTCCCTCCTGCCACTTCACATTCTTCTATCACCAAACTTTTCACAGTTCCCCAAAGATTTTTGTATTTCCTTCTATTTTGAATTCTCCTCATCTGTTTGCTAAGCTTGTCATCACCCAACAAAAACTTTGCTGATGAGGTGCGATCAAAAGATGCGGTGAATGTTTACGTAAAAAAATTGATTACAGTAAAACACACATTGCCATTAATCCCCCTCAGAACACGCCCTCCCCACCCCTCGCTTCAAACACACTTATTTCATTGTTCTTGCCACTTTCTGAAGCAGTTCTGGAAGTCCTTTTTCATGAGTTAAAGATACTTCATCCTCTATCATGACAATGCTCTGTGTCACACATCAGTTTCTGTCAAATAAAAACATTACAGTGTGTCCTCATCCACCTTATTCACCGTTATCTGTCACCATGTGACTTCTGGCTCTTCCCCAAAGTCAAAACGACCATGAAAGGTAAACATTTGGAATCAATTCATTCCATCGAGGCAGCCACGACAGCACAACTAAAGACACTCATGAAAGAGGACTTTCCAGAACCGCTTCAGAAAGTGGCAAGAACGATGGGAGAAGTGTGTTGACAACGAGCGGGATTAATGGCAATGTGTCATTTACTGTAATGGGTTTTTTTTTTTAATTGAAACACTCACTATATTTTTTTTCACACCTCATGCATATTCCCTTCTCTGAGAATCTTCTCTGATTCCCCTGTCCAAATAATTTATCACTCCTGGGTAAATGTCTACTTGTCAGCTTATCACAGCTTATTATTATTATTCATTGCCTGCCTCAACAAATAGGTTATAAACTCCAGCACAGCAAAAATTGTGCTTGCACAGGATTTCTAATGCTTATCTGAGTGACACTGAATCAAGTGCTGTATTTAAGAAATAAATGTTTATTGAAAGTATTAAATTTGTACCCCAATGACTATACCCATGCTATGTGTGCAGATTTATTATGACTCAGTATCCTCACGCTAACCTCACTGGGGTCCCTCAGGGCCATGGTGCCAGTCATTATACTGTGTGGAACCAGTATAATGGCTTCTGTTAAGTGGTCAGCCTTAAAGTAAAACTGTCCAGTAGAATTTTCTGCAGTGACAGAAGTACCCTGTACAGCTGCACTGTCCCATACACAGACCACTAGCCACGTGTGCTAATGAGCACTAGAAGTTAAGTTAATACGATTAAGGAACTGAATGTTTAATATCATTTCATTTAAATTTAAATGTACGTAGCCACATGTGGCTAGAAGCTCCCACATTGGACAGCGCAGCCTGCCCTGAGTACCAATCCTTGCCGTGGGCCAGGGAGCAAATCTGCTTACAAAGCTTGTGCTTCAGAAAGACTTCTGTGCACATCACAAGCCTTTGAGCTCCTTCTGAGGAGAAAGATTTTCAATTAAAGGGAAAACAGTCTTTTCTGTCTTTGATTGAAACCAGCAACCTCTCTCTCTACACATTCTGCTGACAACCACAGTTTGGGACTCCCTGGTTAGACACACTTGGTCTTACCTGTGAAATGAAAGAAAAAGCCTTCCACACCTGGGAGGGAAATACCTGTTGAAGTCAAGTGGTTACCAACGGCACTAAGACTAGCCTACATTCCTTTCCTCCAGTGTTGTCAAAGGATTCCTTTTAACGTTAATTATGGCTCTCCACAGGGCCTTGGAGGCCAGGACCATAGTTCTGGGCATGACACCAGTGGAGGGTCATCCAGACGCTGGGTTGTAACAGACTGAGTAAAGCAGGGAAAGGATCCCATTTTCAAGGTGCATTGTTTCTTTCAGCGAGGACTTCTGTAACTGAGACAGGTAACAGTAGATCATCTGGGGACGATTTCAAAGATGAGAGCAGCTGGGTGAGTAGAAACCACAACAAATCTAGATGGCCGAGAATCAGGACGGCACATGCAAATCACAGAACAGGGAGCTCTCGGCCCCTGTGTACTTAAAATGATCCACAGACTTGCAGAAAAGAGAAAAATGATCCATAGACTTGCAGAAAAGAGAAAACCCCTTTAGGGTTTGAATTATAATTCCAAATGCTATTTTAAATTATCATCATCAAAAGGACAGATTAATTTTCAGTCCCCCAAGTAAAAAGTGGGTTCTTTCCCTCATCTTCATTGCTACCACCCCCACCACCGTGGCCTCCAGGTTCCCTTGGGGCACTCCCTGTTTTCACAGGCCTGGGAGCAGGAAATTCTAGAAAATTAGCTGCATCGAAGACTGGGAAGTTAGCATAAGAACAAGGGAAATGATAGCTGAAACTGGGAGGGTTTTTCCCTTTAAGTTCTGCTGATTCCATTTAAAAACATGTACATCGCATTGCTTCCAGAATCATAAAATTCAATTCGAAGGGTCCTTCCTAATCTTTCTTCTCCTCTCTGAGAACAATTGTTCCTCCTAATTATTCTCAGCCGACTCTAAGGTTACAGAGGCTCTGAAACGGTTGTCCACTCTGAATACACATTATCAGTCAATATTTGGGTCTAGTGCTGTATTTAAGTGTTGTTGTGTGCAAAACATGTAACCCCAGTACTTTTGCCCCAGAGAGGTGTCACTATTTGCCTGGTGTGACAAGGAGCAAAGTTTAGAGACTAATACAAAAATAGAAGTGTGTATTCACTTATGAGTTTCAAACTCCCTGCGTGGTCAGAGTTGGAAATGGCATAGATCTCTGTGGGCTACAGTCAGGAGGCAGCGTCAGTGAGGAGACGCAGAGCTATTCTCAAAGGAGGATATACTGGAGTCGTCACACTAGCCTGATGAGGCTCCTCCAGTCCTGGGGACCAGCAGCACCTCAGGGGCGCAATCCTTGGAGGAAATGGGGCTCAGCCAGTGAAGCTGTGGAACTCTGAGATTCCAGAACACACAGTCACTCCAACCTGTGTCCACACACCCAAACATGGGGCACCGATTAAAACCACACAATATCCTAACTGTTCCCTTCTCACTATATACACAGGCAGTCACCCACTCCTGGTCCTGGTTTCTGTCAGTAACCCTGATCCAGTGTTGGGGTACCATGGATATAGAATAATCATCCAGAAGATTTCAGTGTCTGCCACCAAAGGGACAGGGATGAATTCCCAACTCCACCCTTTATCCTGAGCCGGGTGACCTTTAGCTAGTGACTTTACTTCCTAGACCCTCCACGTCTGTCAAATGGGGATGATAATTGTTCCCTCACAGGATGATTATGAAGATTAAATAAGATAAAATAACAGATGTACAACATTCAGCCAATTATTTGGTACATATTAAGCCTATAAGTGGTAGCTATTACTCTTGATATTTTCTTTCCTGGAGAAGTAGGAAGATTGAGTTGAGAACCACTGTCCCTTTCCCCGTTTTCTTTTCTGACCTATAGGTTATTTAATCGATAACTATTCTCGTTTTGACAAAGCCCTTTGCAGTGCACTTTCACTGCAGTGCTTTGCACATAGCAGAAACTTAAATTACCTATTATTTTCATAGCAATTTGGCTTAATTTTTTTTTTTTTCTGAGACTGGTAGAACAGGTTAAACTTAGGGAAAATTGTGCTGTGAAGCATCATGAAGAATTTAATTAGTCTCTGGATTTGACCCATCCCGGTAAATCCTAAAAAGGAAACACGAATGAAACGATGTGTTGTCCAAAAGTAACTTGGTCATTCAGAAAATGTTTATGGAGCATCTGCTATGAGGCAGGCCTTGTGCTGCATACAGATGGCTGCCTGTTTGTGTGCTCTATTTTTATAATAAAATTTTTCATCAAGATATATTCCTCAAATAATCAAAAAGATCATGACAAGCACTTGGATCTCTGGAACGATAGAGGAACTTATTTTTAAATGTGTATAGCTTGTCAGGTATATAACAGATAAATGAATATCCAGATTACATAAAGATTGTCTAAAATCCCATTAAAAATCACACCAGACAATGGGCAATGCATGGGGAGAAAAGAACTTAAATTGCCAATAAACACATGAAAGATACAACGGAATATTACGCAGTGGTTAAAAACAATTCATTAGCATAGAATTATCATACGATCCAACAATTCTATTTCTGGACATATACTCAAAAGGACTGAAAGTAGGACTCAAACAAATTTGCACTCCCATGTTCATAGCAGCATTATTCACAATCGGAATGTGGAAACAACCCGAGTAGCCATCAACAGAAAAGTGGATAAACAAAATGTGATATATATTAATATATGCAATGAACTATTATCCACCCTTTAAAAGGAAAGAAATTCTAATATCTGATATAACATGGACAAACCCTAAAGACATCATGCTAAGTGCAATACGCCAGACCTAAGAGGACAAAGACTATGATTCCATGTATATGAGATATCTAGAGTAGTAAAATTCATAGACACAGAAAGGAGAGTAGAGGTTACCAGGGACGGGGGTAGGAAGAAATGGGCATTGGTGTTTTAGGGGGGCCGAGTTCAGTGGGGGACAAGGAAAAAGTTCTGGAGATGGATGGTTGTAATGTTTGCACAATAATGTTAACGTACTTAATGTCACTGAACTATGTACTTAAAAATGGTTAAAATGTTCAATTTTATGTTATGGATATTTTACCACAATAAAAAATGTATTTCCAAACTTGTATTCCAAAATAACTATAAAACTATCATCTTTCTTTTACTTTAAATTACACTTAAGGAATATTCCTCCCCTTTCATCACTGAACTTCTTCAGTGAGCCTTTACTACTAAGATTGCAAGGGAGAAAAAAGAACAAGGTAGACACAGAAAGAGGTCTAAGATAAATTATTATGTGAAAAAGACTGAAATCAATAGTTTTCCACTTATGTTAAGGAATGAAAGCACATCATATGTACAAGAGCATAGATTTAAAACGTCTCCAAGAAAATACCCCAAACTGGTCACAAAAGTTACTTCTAAGGAGGAAAATAAGGGGTAAATGGGAACTTCTGATTTATCTTTATTGTTGAATAACGTAAAAATAGATCCATAAATCACCAAAACCACGGGAGGAAGCCTGGGGTCTCCTGCCCAGTGGGTTTGGCAAGCTAGGCCTAGGACTAGCATATCTGACTTTGAAAACATCCTAAAAGTGAAAAACACAGTAATACATGCCCAGGGTATAAAGAAACCAATGAGATTGCAAATACTATAAACCGCTGTCTGTCAAAACAAAAGCATATCTGTGAGAGCATGAGTTTCAGTGTTCAGTGTGGAAAATATGGCCACCACAGTCCTACTCTGAGAGGCGGGGGGATAACTGCTCAGCTTTAAGCCAGAAGTATAAAAGTCTAAATACCATGACACCACATTGGTGTAATGTAGGCAAACTGTTTAACCTCTCCACGCCTCAGTTTCCTCATCTGTAAAATGGGTATAACAAGCATACAGATTTGGGTGGGGAGGTGTGAGGCTTTTAAAACGTTTGCCATACAACAAACAATCAATAAATACCATTGATATAAAATAATGAGGTCTCATTTCCTTAAAAGGACACCTGGAAGTTAGGCCTTTCCAAAACCAAAGCTAAAGCTATTTCTCTCCCTTGCACAATACCTGGCATTTAGGAGGCATTTAATAAATAGGACCTTGGGCCTTACCATCTGGGTCCATGGTCCTCAAACCTCAGCAGGCATCCAAGTGATTTGAGGAACTTGTTAAAAATACAGATTCCCAGAGTCCATTCCAAGAAACTGTGATTCAGTTGGGTTGGAGCGTGGCCCTGAAATCTGTATTTTACCTCCAGTATCATGTAGAGAGGGCATTTAATAAATCCTGTTCTGGGATTAATGTTTGAAAAAGGTGAGGCAGAGTTCAAACAGCCTCCGCCCCCCTCCCCCCCAAAAAAATGTTCTTTCCCTACTCTGTTGTCTCTTTCTTCTCTACAAGAAAATGACAACTCCTTTCCTTCTCTCTTCTCCAGAGTTTTGGAAAGTGCAGTTTCTAGAAAGTATGCCCTTGCTATTTCTTGACATTCATAGGACTGTTTTTAAGAAAGAAGGGAGGGGAGGGAAGTGGGGAAGGAAGGAAAAAAAGAAAAGACAGCTGCTTGGAAAGGGTGGGAGGCATAGAACTTGGAAGAGTTCGGCATTTAAACTCAAAAGGCTAAAAATCCTTCCTTCAGTATCGCATGTGAGGGGCAGACAGACCTATTCCATCTTCTGGGATAGAAATCCAAAGAGTTTTCCAGTTGGGAGAAATAGCGGAAATGAGAGAGAGAGAAAAAAAAGAAAAAAAAAATGGGCAGGAGGAAAGTTGGCTGGGAGCAGGAGGCAACCTGACAACCACAAGACAGAACAACATAACTTGGGTATGAGTTCAGGCAAAGACAAAGGATCCCTTTTTCAGTACCTTTGAAACAAAAAAAATATATATACACAAAAATAAAGACTTACCTAATGCTTTTTTTGGTTTCCTGCCGCTCTGCAAATACCAGCTAATGAATTCGTCTGCCCAAGTCAGCCCCTCCAGAGGGAGGCAAACAGTTGCAGGCTCTTAGGCCATATCTGCTAAGTAAACCAGAACTACAATAGGCTAGAAGCTAAGCAGCTAGTGTGGCCAGGGGCTTCGTAAAGTTAACTAATTGTACCGCATCTGTAGCTGATAAAGCAGGTCTAAAAGGTGGCTATTTTAAAGTCTCGCGGCTTTAGTTGGAAGTTGAAAATGAAAATGGTTGCTTCTCCCAGAGATCTGAGATTCCAGGATCAAATCTTATTAAAACTAGGGCCTCAAATGAAGGGGTGGAGTTGAGCAGAGAAACCTGAGGAGTTGGGGTTGGCCAGATGGGGAAAGAGCTGCCTGTTAAAGCTTTGCTAATGCAGCCATTAGCCTGGATTTTTAATTCAAAAGGCAGTAAAGACATGTGCACCAATTCAATGGTCCTGAATGACCATTTGTCTGGGAATCATTTGTCTGGCTCTAGATCCAGAGGCTGTCCAGCTGTGACACCTCCTGCATCATACCTACGCTCTCCTCTTCTCGTGGGTAGAATTATTTTTTAAAGTATTTATTGTAGGAAATTTCAAACATACCTATGACTTTCCTCACCCCAGGTACTTATTACTCAGCCTCAACAATTGCTCGCCTCATGGCGAACGGTTGTTTCGTCTAAACCCTGAGGTTCTCACACTTGAATGGGCACCAGAATCACGTGGGGGGCTTGTTAAAACACAGATAAGTGGGCCCTCCCCTCAGTTTCTGATTCGATACCTCTCAGGTGGGACTGACAATTTGCATGTTCAAGTTCCCAGGTGATGTTCAGGATGCTGCTGCTCAGGCAACCAGTCTGAGAACCGCTGATCTCTGTATCCCCGTGTTGTTTTTTCCTTCCAGAATTATTACTAAAGCCAATCTCAGGCATCATATCATTTCATCTGAAGTAGCCAGCGCTTCAAAAGATACCATTATCACACCTAAAAAATGGTAATTCATCAACATCGTCAAATATCTAGTAAGTGCTTGTGGGGACAGAGCCAGGAGTGCAGTTTCCAGGCTCTCGGCCTCACCTGGAAAGGTGCTGGCTCAGGTAGTAAATGGCCGTCAGCTGTGATTGGATGGCCAGCAGCTGTGGCTAGTTGGCCGTCAGCTGTAACCAGTGAGCCATTGGCCACTAATATAACTGCTGTGGCTACATTAGCAGAAAATGGGGGCTGGCAAGAAGATGGTGGCTGAGCTAGCAAGCGCGGATTGCAGTTAGCAAGTGAGATTGGGTAGCAGAGAGAAGTGGATGGCAGGTTGCGGATAGTGTGGCTCCTGCTTCCTGTGTCTCCAACCCAGCCGCCAGCGAGAATATAGTGGTGTGACTCCCCTCCCTATGGCTCCATGGGTGTTCCTTTTTGGCCTCACCATATCCTGTGTTCTTATGTGGGGTGCGGGACCAGAGACCCCACATGACACCCTACATGACAGTGCTCAAATTTCCAAATGCCTCATAAATGTCATAACTTTTTTTAGTTTGTTTATTTTAATCAGAATCCAAATAAGGTGTACATATTGTGATTGAGTACTATGTCTTTAAGTCCCAGTCTTTTACCCTCCTTCAACCCTTATATTTCCTTGCAATTAACACGTTGAAGAAACTTTACTAATGTTTAAGAGGTAGAACAGCATAGTGAGCGGCAAACTCTCTGGAGTCCAGCTGCACACTTGGCCCCACCACCAGCCTTTTGACCTTGTCAAGTAAGTTAACCCCTCTCAGCACAGGGGTACTGGTAAATGTTTGACAACCAGCTCTCTAGGGAAAAAAAAAACAAGCCCGGATTTGTACATTTGTTCATTTCTATGGTGTAAATATTCCCACCATAGGGGATTTCAAACTACCAACATGAGGCCACAAAATGGAGAGTTGGGAAGACACGTATGGCAGGGCACAGTATTCCTGCCATACAGACACGACAGACATCAATAACCTCTGAAGCACAGACACTATTGAAATGTACTGAAGTCATTAGGAAGTGATGAATTTTGAGTATTTATTACCTTTGTTTTCAATATAATTTATTTAATTTTCAGTTTATGTAATAATTTTTAATAATCATGTGATTGCCAAATTCCGGGAAGTTTTACAATCAGCACCGAGCCCTGCACACAGCTGTCTCTGACTCTCACCTTCCTCCCTGTGAAAGGGGAGGCATCCTCACCTTAGTGGTGAGGATGAAAGATGACCATGCTTTGGAGCCCACAGTAAAGATTCAGTGAATATACTCATTCCATTGAACACCAATGAAAGAGTTCCCCGCTCCCCCAGGCTGGGTAGAGAAAGGAGCCATGAGGGGGCTCATATCAGATCTCTACTCAGAGGGGAAGGGGGTTTCAGAATTCCAGGGAGAGAAATAGCCACCAGGGTGTGAGCTCAGTACCCCTAGGCCCAGGAATTGGCCCTTGGGGCTGGCTGGATTTCCACACAAATTCCAACTGCCCAGAAGAAAGGCAACCGGGCCTGCTCCACTCCTCCACTTTACACAGAGGCCACTTAAACTGTTTGTCAAAATCAAGACCCTTCTTTTGAGGTAGATCAAGTTACTGGGGAAGGTGATTATTGTTTCTAATGGTCTGCAAACAAGTTCTCAACTGTTAACCCCTCCAGCCTCTGGGAACAGAAGGACAACCGACTAGACCGAGGCCTACTCCCGCACGAGAAAAGCTCAGGGGGTTGAGATATGCTACAAGAATGAGGCTGGATTTAAGAGGTACCTGTACTACTGAACGTGGTCAACTACTGAACAAGTTGAAGCTCAATTCCAGGCTGAGTGCTCAGCACCTATGCTCATTCCCCCAAAAGCCTGTGACTCTCTCCTGGTGGTCTCAGATTCCTAGGAGGCCTTTAGGTTAAGCCAGGGGCTGGAGAATTCATAGGCAGACCAAACAATGTCCACAGAATAAGTAAACAAAAGAGGCAGGATCAAGTGGCATTAAATCCTTCATGCCTGTCAGGCTGAATTCTCAGGCCACCACTTCCCACCTGTGTGAGCTTAGGCAAGTTACTTAACCTCTCTGAGCCTGTTTCCTCATCTCTACAACAGGGATAATAAAGGTTTCTACCCTGTAGCGTGGTGGGGCGAATTATAGATCACGTGCGTAGAGCACTTAACAAAATACTTGGCATATAATGAGTACATGACAAATAGTACTTCCTGTTATTATTTTCATATTATTTTAATGAGTGTAGATACTGTTGTAGTTAATAAAATGCAAATCCAATGAAAGACATTACATTTCATTAATAGTAGCTTTTCTTTTCCATGTATTTTCTCATTAACAGATATTACAAGTGTCATAGGGAATGACTTTGGGGTGTTTAGACCTTAAAAAAGGGTCTTCATTCTTGGGGAACCATTGATTCAACCTATGAGAGATCAGCACTTTCTCCACACACCTCAGTAGTGCTCAAGCCTATGGAAGTGTTTGGTACCATTGAAATGGAAAAAAGGCAACTGGGGATTAAATAGCGTCACCTTAGATGTCAAGGAGAGGCAGGAATGAAAAGAAGAAACCCGGGATGACATGGGTGAGAGGGGGTAGCTCCCTTAAAAGAAAAACCATTTAGAAAAATATTGTCACCAGAACTTTCTTTTACCTTCTAGTGGCATCCACAAAAATCTTTCTGAGCAGGCTAACATGGAAAAACAATTAATATTTAACATGAAAATAGGCCGTTATAGACACTCAGAAATGGCCATTTCAGTCTGGTTGCTTATCTCCTGAAAAGCCTTCCCTTAGCTCTAGTGTTATCATGGCGCTGGTTACAGCCAGTGGACAGCATGAGCCCATTTATGTGGAAGTATGTACTTAGAAAGAGTCTCTGGAAGGTTATTGCATGAAATAATAAACAGCAGTTAGCACAGAGATGTGAGATTTGGATATGGGAAAATAATTTTTGCTTACTCCATTACTTCTGTGTAAAGTTTTTCAACAGCCGTGCATTACATTTTGTCCCCCCGTTTTTAGAATTTAGGTAAAATTACAATACTGAAGTGGACAGATATTAAGTATACAGATTGATCAGTTCTAGCAAATGCATACACCCTGTACTCCCCATCCCCATCAAGATACGGAACATTTTCATCACCCCTTATACCTTATACCCCTTCCCAGTTAACCGTCTCCTCCCCCCATACGCTTTCCATCCCCATCCATGTAGCCCCTGCAAATAACACTAATCTGACGTCTCGTTTTGCCTCTTCTAGAACTTCATATATGCAAAACCATACAGTATATCCTTGTGTCTGGCTTCTTCCATTCAGCATAATGTCTGCAAGATTCATCCATGTTGTCACGTGTATCAGTAATTGTTTTCCTTTTTATTGGTAAGTAATATTCTATTGCATGGACTTACCGCAGTTTGCGTAGCCAGCTGTCAATTGACACCTGGGCCGTTTTCAATTGTTATGAATAAAATTGGGGGGGGGGGAAATAACGTCTTTTTCGACGACAAATGTTTTCTCTTAGGTAAATATCTAGAAGTGGAATTGCTGGATTAAAATTAACTGTTTTCTGCATTCTTACTTAGGGCTTCATGATCCAAAACCAGGATAAAATGGAAGCAAAGAGAATTGGGGGGTGGAGAGGGTCGGGGGGAGGAATTAAAGCTGGATGGAGGAGGAGGCAGCATTGTACAGCAGAAGACGTGGCGGGTGATTTGGAAGACCTCAGCCAGCCCAGGCTTCTCCTCAAACTGCTTCTTTGTCTTTGGGAAAATCAACTCCTCAGGGTCCCAGTTTCCTCACCTGGAAAAGAGGAGCAATGCAGGTACAACTGGTTTTATTACGCTTCACTCTATTGCACTTCACAGCTATTGTGCTTTTTACAAATTGAAGGTTTGTGGCCACCCTGTATCCAGCAATTCTGTCAGCACCATTTTCCAACAGGCTCCGATGATAACTAGCATTTTTTAGCAATAGCATGTGTTCTAATTCATGTATGACCATTGTTTCTGTAGACATAGTGCCATGGCACACTTAATAGACTACAGTATAGTGTAAACATCCCTTCTTTATGTACTGGGAAACTACAAAATTTGTGTGACTTGCTCTAGTGCAATATTTGCTTTCTCGTCATGGTCTGGAACCAAACTGGCACTATCTCTGAGGTATGCCTGTGATGATCCAGAGGTAGGAGGTAAGAGCGGACATTGTCAGGTAGACTCACCAAGACTGTGCGTGGGTCATTATCACATCTCTTGCCCGGACGCTGAGGTGGGACCACATGGCCAGCACCTCCATCACTGAGCATGCAGGGAAGAAAAGATGATGCTCATCCTGGCTTTCTGGATGTGCCCAGGGAAGAATGAAAAGGTGTCTAGTCTAGATCCAGAAAATTCGCCCTACGTAGTCTCCAGCTCCCCTTTTACTGGGGCCGACTTCCCATCTTTGGAACCTATGCTTCCTTCCTCCACAATCCACCAGGGCAGGGGACCCAGGCCCAGATTTCACATGCTGATAATATCTAAATTCGCCCATGGGGTGAAGTAGGGTGCTGCTGGGAGTGGAGCATGTCATGTGAAAGACCAAGGGAGGCACAGTGATGCCCTTTAGCACGCATAGAGGGGAGCTTTGCTGGTGAGACTTCAGCCCTGGACCCTGGACCGAGAGCAGCACGGCAGAAGGCCAGAGAGGGGACAGGGTCACCGCTCACCATCCACAGGGCCTCACAGACAGCCCTGCACAGGTGTGGTTGTTGCTGCTGCTGTCACTTCAGAGAGCTGTGTTTTCACATTGCATCTCTTCATATTCCCTGTAAATAATAAGGATCCATTCACTATTGAACAAATGAATGAACCATCCTTCTTGTGGCTTCAAATTGGGGAGAAAAGAGGCTGAGGCAACATTTTTAAGGCTGCATTGCCCAAGTGACCTAATGCTGGGATCATTATTTCCAGAACGTTAGATTTTCCTGCTGCCAATTCCAACATAAGTCTCAAAATGTCTACGTCCCTTCCATGAAACTTTTCCCTTGTTTATAGGCAGGAATATTTTCCTTCTGTGTTCTTGCCTCTGGCAAAATTTTAAACATCATCAGGGCAGAAAAGTACACAGCTCAATATGGGGAGAAAAAAAGAGGAAAATGTGAGCATTATTATTTTACAGAATTCCCCGCCCCCCCCAGTAGTGTCTGTGGTTCTGATTACAATAATGTTGCCTGCATCTATTAGCTCTTATTTTACTGAAATGACTTACTCTTGTTTTTCTTTCCTTGCTCCCAAGGCATGGCCTTGGGAGGGAGACGGTTTGGCAGCTGAGAGGAGCGTGGGAGCAGGAGGGAAGCAGAGACTCTGGACTTGACTATAAGGCAAAGGCCTGAATAATAAAGTTGCCACCGCTCCTTTCTATAGGCTACAGTGTCCCCTCAGATTGTAGTACCCAAGGTGCAACACCACCACTGACTTGTATTTCAAAACATAAAAATGAACATCACCTGGAAAGTCAGCCTAGGCTCTTTAGATTTTAGTCCAGGCTCACCATGAGCCACAGTAGCTTGGAAAAGTCACTTCACATCTGCAGGGAGCCTCCATTTAGAAACACATGTAAGGCAGTGAAGATTTTTAGAAGTTACAGTGAGACATACAGAGGGCTACGGTTTAGGGATACAGAGAAAAGCAATTCAAGGAACTCTGCACTCAGTTACGTCCAGTCTTTTCTAGTCTCCTCGCTCACTATCCTACTTCTTAGTTCCCCAAATGGAACGGATGCCAGACACACACACACACACCAGATTTCACACTGGGCTCCAGGTGTTTACCTGGTCTAGCATGCTCTTCCCTCATTCCTGAAGGGTCAGGTGTTTCCTTGCCGGGACATAGAGCTCCAGGACAAATGGTGTGAGACCTGTGCTGGAATTCTGGCCCCACTCACTCCTGGGCATATGTGGATTTGGGGGTTTACTTAATCCTACTTCCCCAGGTGTAAAATGGGGCCAGTATTAACTTCCTTGGAGCATTCTCGTGAGGACTAAATTAGAAAGCATATATTTAGCATAATGCTAGCACATAATAGGTGCTTAAATAAATATTTGAATGAATAAAGAACAGAGTGGTCCATGGGTGTTTGGGGACCCAGGAGGTGTTAGATATGATCAGAAAAGAATCTGAGATCATGAGCTCCACAAACTTAGGGACCCCGTCTATCTTGTTTACCTGACACAGTGCCTGGCATATACTTGGCACTTGGTCAACGCTTGTCCAGTGAGTTATTTCACGTAGAAGTTTGGATGGCAAACTAATTTTGTCCTTTTATTCAGCTAGCATCTATTAAGTGCCCATACATGCCAGGCACTATGGCAGCCGATGGGGAGTGAAGTTAGTGTCTGCCTTCCAGAGGGCTACAGAAAAGGCAGGTTGTAGGATTGAGTTGGTGGTGGAGGGAGGGTCATCAGGAGGTTTGGATGAACTAGAGAAGAATGAGTGAAGGGGCTGGTGGGTGGGAGCCAGCCGAGAGGCTCGAGCTGTGGCTGCAAGGCTACGGCAGGGCTGTGAGTGTGGCTAAAGCCACTGGTTTGAGAGACAGACCAGGGGCCAGGGGAGAACTCACAATAGGTGCAGGGACAGGAAAGATCTTGAGATAAATTCAGGTTTTTATAATCAGACTTTCTCTCCTCGTACTCAGGCATTGGAGAGTGGCAACTGCCACAGTGGTGACAGGTTGTGTGGCCTTCATCTCGTTACAAAAGGGCAGCAGGTTTGGTGAGTGAGAGGATGGGACCCCAAAGATGGAACTCCAGAATCCTGGGAGCTTGTCTGATCCCTAAAGAGCAGGGATTTTCCCAGTGTTCCCGGGGAGGAGGCAGCACCTTTAATCACCTGTGACATCCCCAACCCAGACCCTTAACTAGAAACAGGGGAGACTGGAGCTCAACTTGTCTTCCGACGTGGAGAATAATTTTCCAGTTTAACATAAAATGCCACAGCCCAACCGACACCCAAACCCTGGAGACTTTCTGAGAGGGACAGGAATTGGAATTGAGCAGAGCTCAGAGGCGCTTAACTGAACATCAAACCAACCCCTTTCACTATACCCACCCAGAGTGTTTCAATTTGGGTCTCCTTAACATGCAGTTAACTCCTTGCACTTTATTCCATATTATTTCTCTCTCTCAGTGGTAAGAGATTTTTATCTATCCATTCATTTTAACAATTATCCATTTAGATCAAACATACTGGAAATACAAAGAAAACCCAAACAGAATTCCAGCTCTCTCGCTTGGCAATAGTTATTAAAAAGTTCAATGTCATCACAGCCTTTGACTCAGCAATTCAACTCCCAAGAATTTATTCTAAATATAAACTCCCACAGGTGCCCAGACTTATATGTAAAAGGACAATCCCTGAACTACTTTAAATAACAATTCAAAATTAGGAACAATACCAATGCCCACTAATAGGAAACTGATAAAATAGATTATTATAAGTCTAAACAATAGAATACTAGAACTGTCCTGAAGAGTGTTGATCTTTATGGGAAGATAGGAAAGCTCTCCAAGAAAGATTATTCAGTGAAAAAAGCATGTATAGTGTACTACTTTTGCTTTTAAGAATGTGTGTAGTTATATGCATCCGAAGACTATCCAGATTCTACAGCTAAGCTGTCCAACATGGTAGCCACGAGCCACATGTGGCTCCTGAACACGTGAAATGTGGCTAGTCCAAATTGAGAGGTGCTGCAAGTACCAAATTCACAGTAAACTTCAAAGACTCAGTATGAAAACAAGACTGTAAAATATTTCAATAATGATTTATTTTGATGACATGTTAGACGTGATCTTTTGACTATATAACGCTAAATAAAACATGTTAGTGAAATTGGTTTCACTTTTTGTAAAACTTTTTTTTAGTATGGCTATGAGAAAATGTAAAATTACATATGTGGCTCACATTACATTTATATTTATAGAACAGGTGCCAGCCAAAATGGACTACAGCCTGTTTTGTAAAGTGTGATTGGAACACACCCGCACCATTCATTTACGTATTGTCTATGGTTATTTCCCTGCTATTAGGACAAAATTGAGTAGTTGTAATGGACATCACATGGAGATCCGCTAAAGCCAAAAATATTTTCTATCCTGCCCTTTACAACAAAAAGTCAGTGTGGCCCCAACTCATATTCTAGAGGACTCTATAGATGACCACAGTCTACAATGATTACATTTAGGGGTAGAGATGAAGGCAGATTTTTAAAAAAACTTTTATTACATGTATTGGGATGACTTTGGTTAGTAAAATTATATAGGTTTTAAGTGTATAATTCTATAATACATCATCTATATATTGCATTGTGTGTTCACCACCCAGAGTCGGTTCTCCTTCCATTACCATATATTTGACCCCTTTTCCCCTCTTCTATCACCCTCTGTAACTACTAAACTATTGTCTGTGTCTATGACTTTTGCTTATTTGTTTGTCTTGTTCATTTGTTGCTTTCAGTTTTATATCCCATATATGAATGAAGTCATATGGTTCTCGACTTTTTCTGTCTGACTGTCACGCAGGGTCTCAGCTCCTGCTCTGGCGGTTGGACACAGAATATGGTGAGGCCAAAAAGGAACGCCAAAGGAGCCATAGATAGGGGAGTCATATCATTATATTCTCACTTGCAGCTGGTCATGACACAGGAAGCAGGAGACACACGATCCGCAATCTGCTGTCCGCTTCTCTGCCAACCAACCCCATTTGCTAGCTGCAATCTGCCATCCACTTCTCTGCCAACCAACCAACCAACCCCCTAGCATAGCCATGGCAGTTATATTGGTGGCCAATGGCTAATCGGTAATAGCTGATGGCCACCCAGCCACAGCGGATGGCCATCTACTAACCGAGCCAGCATCTTTCCACCTGAGGCCGAGAGCCTGGAAACTGCTCTCCGGGACTGTCCCCACACTGACTTATTTCGCTTAGCATGATAATCTCAAGATCCACCCATGTTGTCACAAATGGCAGTATTTCATCTTTTCTTATGGCAGACTGTATATATACCACATCTTCTCTATGCAATCATCTATCGAAGGACACTTTGGTTGTTTCCATGTCTTGGCCACTGTGAATAATGCTGCAATGAACCTAGGGGTACATACATCTTTACGTATAAATGTTTTTATATTTTTTAGGTAGATACACACAAGAGAGATTGCTTGGTTGTATCATAATTCTAGTCTTAATTTTTTGAGGAACCTCCATATTGTTTCCCATAGTGGCTGTACCAATTTACATTCCCACCATCAGTGTATGAGGGTTCCTTTTTCTCCATAGCCTCTCCAACATTTGTCACTATTTGTCTTGGTGATGATAGCCATTCTAACAGGTATGAGGTGGTATCTCATTGTGGTTTTGATTTGCATTTCCCTATAGCTAGTGAAGTTAAGCATTTTCTCATATATCTGTTGGCTGTTTGTCTTCTTGGGAAGAGTGTCTGGTCAGGTCCTTAAAGGCAGATTTTTTGGGGAGGGGGCAGGGGCGTAAGAATGTATTATTTTGTCAGCAAGGGAGAAAAACAATTAAAAGAACTTATAAACCTGCCTTTAAAAAGCACACATTCTAGAGGGTCAAGCAAGTAAATAATTAAAGGGTCAAGGAAAAGTACAAGGTCGCTGATAGATGATTGGAATGTTAGGTAGACAATAATAGTAATAGCCAGTAATTACTGAAGTCCTATTAGGTGTTGGCCACCGTGTGCAAAGTCATGCTTCATATACCTTATTTCTTTTTATCACAATATCCTCATGCTACAGTTGAGGAAATTAAAGCCTAGAGACATAAGTAACTTGCCCAATAAGACAAGCACAAACTCTTGGACACACGAGGTTCTACTGGGGAGTTAGCCAGGAGAAGCAGTCTCTAGAATCAAGGAAGACTTTAACTATCATGCTCTCTGCCTCTATTTCCCTCTACTTCCCTAACTAGCATTTTCATCTATTTTCTTATTTTAGGCTTGAGTCTGAAGAAGGCACTGTGGGGGCTGTTCTTCTCTGGAATAACTAAATGTCTTTAAGAATTATAAGTATTAACATGCAGGTAAAATACTATGACAATTCAGAAGCAAACAGTAACTTTTCTATTTTCCACTCTCCTTCCCCACATCCCCTGTGCCCAGCTGGAGGGTGGCCGCCCAGAATACATACCTAAAACATATGTAATGCTTTTAGCAGAAGTAGTACATGATGATATTTTCAGTAGGTTTGCTTTTATCACTTAACAATAGAGCATAAACCTCTTTACATGATAGCACTCATTATCTACTTCATTTCTAATGGGATTAAATAACCCACGTTATTATTTTAGTAACTCTCCTTTTTAATGAAAACATCAATTGAAGTTCTGACTGATACTAGCAAAATGACTTTTAAGAACCACTTTTACCCATTAGCCTTTGCTTGCAGGAAGTGTGCTTACGTGTTTGACGTCTCTGTGGACACAGCATGAGGCGAGGGGCAGCTCTGGATGTGTTGGAAGACATGTTTTGTAGCAGTTTTCAATCTGTAACAGACTGCAGACAAACAGCCAGAGACACAACTGAACGAGGTTGTCTTTGACCCTCACATACTTGCACAATCAACAGTGTTATAAATCTGTGAGACCCAAAATCATAACTGTCGCAGTAATCAAGACTTATCAGGGAAATGTCAAAGTTGTGTCCAGGCAGAGTAGGCTGAGGAATACGCCGTAGTGTCTGCTTCTCTTTTGCCATTTTCCCAACTACCGACCTAACTGGGGCCTCTTCACCTCATCCCAGGACTCCTGCTGAGGTCTTCAGGCGTCTCCTAACCTCAGGCCTCCTGTGGTAACCACTTGGTATAGGGTGGCCAGATTACACGCCTCTAATCACTGTTTTGTGCATGTTGCCCCTGGTTCAAATACCTGAACAAAATTCCAGATCTTTATCGTGGCATCCCAGGTCCTCAGTGCTGCCCCAACCTACCATTCTGTTCTTATCTGCGTTGCTCTCTAAGCTCATCTCTCTGTCTACAGCCAAAGTGGTCCTCTTTGCCCCCAACTCACCTTGCTCATTCTAGATTATGTTTCTGCTAAGAGAGGCTCCTTCCTGGCAGGTCCTTCCTGCCTGGCTCCCACAATTTTCCAACATCCTCTCAAGCTCTCATGATTTTGAGTCTGCAAGCCAGCGTTGTAATTTCACGGTAATACCCAGAAAATGTAAATCACCTGCCCAAGTTTATAGAGTAATTGGGGGCATGAGTGGATTTGAACTCAGGTTTTCAGTTTCCAGGTCCAGAGCTCGTCCAACAGTGCATTCCCTTATGCTTGCTCCCCACAATTTTACATTTGCAAAGTGCTTTTGTTTCTAGTTGCTCATATAATCATCACAATAGTCTCAGAGGGCATGATGTCATCGCAATTGCTGGGGAGCAAACCACCTCAAAATTCAGGAGCTTAAAACAACAATCACTTCCTACTCCAGCTCTGGCATCTACAGTGCACGTGAAGATTGGCTAGGCAGACCTGCCAATGTCAGCTGGTTTGTTCTGGGTCACCTCTGGGTCAGCTGGGCCGTTCTGTTCCAGGCTGGGCTGGGCTGGGGCAGCTTCCTTGGGGCAGCTCTGCCCCACATATCTCTCATTCCCATCCTGAGACCAGTGGGCCAGCCCAGGCGTGCTCTTTTCACAGAAATAGTAAAGATGCAAGAGAGCAAGTCCAGGGACGCAAGCACGCTTCCAGGCCTCTGCTTGTATCACGTCTCCTAGCATCCGATTGGCCGAAGCAGGCATCACGGTCGGTCTCAGCGGGTCATCTCATGATCGGAAAAACTGTAAAGTCATATGCAGAGGGTGGTGATCCAGGGAGGGATAAAGACTGGGGGCACTTATGCAATCTGCCCAGTTTTCAAATATCAAGTCCTAGATTGAGCTCATTTTTCTTCTTGCCTCCAAACACAGGCCAGTACTTTCAAGCATGGTCTCTCCTTCACAGAGGTACATGGGGTAGCAAGAATGGGCACTGAAGGCCCTTCCATTGCTGGTAACTTTAGCACAAGTCTGCACTTTGGCCGCTGCAGCAGGGTAAACAGAATGAGGTGACAAGCCGGCACTAGCTGAAACGTCCCAGCTCTGTATTCAGCTGCCTCCACCCAAACGGCTTCTCAGAATGTTGAGTCACTGCTCAAGGGAGAGAAAAGTAATTGAGGGTAATTTATATTGGGAAAATTGCTCTGAAAAAATAAAATTAGAGAGTAACAGACCCAACACTCTGGCTTGAAGGGATTGATTGCATACCAAAAGACCAGAAGACTGAACAAAGCAAGTGAAAGGATGTGGGGAACTGGAGGAGGAGATAGACATCAGCGGTGATGAGAGGTAGGGGAGATGTCTAAACACAGGGAAAGAAATGAATACGACGAAACTCCAAAATAATCTTAGAGCAGAAAAATGGAAAAGCAACAAGACTCACATTTTCTGAGATTTGTTTTGCTCTCTGGAAGTGCTCATGAAATAAGACTTATATATGCAACACCAAGTTTTCAGTGAAAACTTCTCCAAGAGATTTCTCTCACAGCCGACCCCTTCCGTTGCCAGAATAAATATGCTAGGAGGCTGATCATATATGACATGAAATCCAAACAACTGAACAAACTCAGGGAAACCTGAGAGGAGCCAGTTTCCAACTTGAGATAACTTTCTGACCATCAGTTCTCTATCTGGTTTTGATTAGAAGCTCACTGTACAGAGACTTTTATAATTATACAAATAACAACATTCACATGTGAATATGCCACAAGTGTTAAATAATAATAGTAACACCAATCACCACAAGTTGTTTAGAGGACATAGGTCAAGGCCCCATCCTGCTCAGTGAAGGCCTTACCTAGCCAGGCCTCCCCTGGGGTTTGAGTTTTCTCTAATTTTCTTTCATTCAGCTTGGTAAGGGCATCCATAACTTTCTTTCTTGGCCCATTTTCTCATCTATAAAAGAAGGAAGCAAAACTACAATGGATCACCAAGGTCCATTCCAGGACACATAAGTAATTCCATGATTTTTCTCTACTACCCTCCCAGCTCATTCCACTGTGCACTGAAAGAATAAAATCAGTGTGGTGTTAATCTTTGTTTAGGTATTGAATAGCAGAAGTTAGTTGGCATAGACATTTAAAATAAAAACCACAATGGAAACACAGCTAGAAGAATCTCTGCAAGTTCAGCTTGGCCAGTTATAAACTGTGTGCCCTTGAGCAAGTTACTTCATCACTTTATGCCTAGGTTTCCTCATCTGTAAAATGGGGGAAATAAAAGATCCTATTGATATTGGGTGTTGTGAGAATTGAATGAGATATTGAATGAAGCATTTAGTAAGGGACTTGTACACTTATTGTACACATAAGTGTATTATTATCTGCAAAATGTGATTTTGGCAACCCTCAGGATGGCAGGTTTTCTTTCAATAAGAAGGTGAATGCAGGACTGTCCTGGTGGCTCAGGTGGTTGGAGCGCCGTGCTGCTAATGCCCAGGTCGCCGGTTCAATTCCCACATGAGCCAGTGAGCTATGCCCTTTATAGCTAAGACAGTGAACAACAGCTCTCCCCGGAGCTGGGCTGCTGTGAGCTGCCATGGGCTACCGTGTGAAGCTGCTGTGAGTGGTCCACCTACGACTGGCAAGCGACTGCCTCAGCTGTGGGGGAGCGCAAGGCTCATCATACCAGCCTGGGCCAGGGAGCTGGGTCCTACACAACTAGACAGAGAAACAGCAGCTTAAATCGGAGTGGGCGAAGGATGGGGGTGGGGGTAAGGGGTGTGGGTGGGGGGTGTGAGGCAAAAGAAGGGAAAAAAAAACAGTGAATGCAGAGGAAAGTTGTTTATAAATGAAAGATCTTGTTTGGGGAAGAAAATTTTTTTTTCATCCTTGTTGACTTGCTAATGTGAAATAAGACTTGCACAGGCAAAGTGGGAGGCAGCCGCCAGGGTTGAGGCGTAAGTGTAGCTCGGGTTTCTTCTTATTTGCTTTCATATTGGTTTACCTGTTATCTGTAGTTTTAGTTCAGTTCTTCCTACTTCCATACCGTCAACCAGTAAGACAACTGTTCTCTGTGGTGGCCGCACATTAGAATCATTTGGGGAGTTTAAAAAATTTCTATGCCCAAACTATCTATGCTGTCAGAAGTCAGCATAGTGTTTGGGTGGTTGGGTGAGGTGGGGAGGAGAGGCTAGAAGGGAGCATGATGCATGTTTCTGGGGTGCTTGTGCCATTCTGATTTTTGAGCTGAGTGGTGGTTACACAGGTACCTTCAGTTTATAAAAATTCATTGCAATGTATACTTACAGCATGTGCACGTTTCTACATGTATAATATAGGTCAATAAAAAGTTAAACACAGGGCGGCTGGTTAGCTCAGTTGGTTAGAGCGCGGTGCTCTTAAAAATAAGGTTGCTGGTTCGATTCCCACATGGGCCACGATGAGCTGCACCCTCCACACCTAGATTGAAACAACTACTTGACTTGGACCTGATGAGTCCTGAAAAAGCACACTTAAACTAATAAAAGTTTTTTACAAAACAGTTAAACACAAATCTCTATGCTGAAGTTGCACTGAAAACCAATTAAATCAAGAGGGGCGGGACCCTGGCATCAACATTTTTGTAAAGCTTTCCATGTGATTGCAATGTGCAGCCAAGGTTAAAAGCAGCTGCAGAGGTTCTTCTGGCCACAGTGGACCCAGATCTTGAAATTGGCATTCAAGCCGATTATAGAAAGCCTCTAGGAACAGCCAGGAATCAGTGGGATTGACCTGGGATTTGTTTAGGCAGATCCCAAGTCCAAAGATCACTACACAGAATAGTGAGGGTAAGAGCTCTGGACATGGATAGAAATCTACGTTCATTGTCGGGCTCTCTCAGTCCCTGGCTGAGATTTTGGGCTAGTTATATAGGTAACCTCCTAGAACTGTTACTTCCTCATCCTGGCGTTCTTATCAGGACTCCTTCTTACCTCGTTGGGTGGATGTTCCTTCGCATATAACAAGGGCTCCATAAATGAGTGTCGTGCAAGGTGGCATGTGGGGTCTCTGCTCCTGCTCCCCACACAAAAACCCAGGATATGGTGAGGCCAAAAAGGAACACCCACGGAGCCACACATGGGGGAGTCATACCACTATATTCTTCCTTGGGACATCTGCCTCTCTGCAATCCCCTCTTGCTAGCTCAGCCACCATCTTCTTGCTAGCCCCCATTTTTCTGCTAGCGTAGCCACAGCAGTTATATTCGTGGCCAATGGCTCACTGGTTACAGCTGACGGCCAACTAGCCACAGCTGATGACCATCCGATCACAGTTGATGGCCATTTACTACCTGAGCCAGCACCTTTCTATGTGAGGCCGAGAGCCTGGAAACTGCACTCCTGGCCCTGTCCCCACAATGAGCTATTATTATATGATGTTGCAAATTTGCAAGAACCTCCCCTCCCCATCCCCTGCCACTCCAAAAGCCATTTTGTCTTTGCCTCTGATTTCCAGCAGAGAGGCTAGGCAGTATTTTTACATTTTCACTGTCATTGCTCCTGACACTCTATTGCAGTGAATGGATAAGGAAGGAAGAGGCACTGATTTGAGTTTCACTTGCAATCAATGACTTGTTCATTGTACATTAATTTGACCCAAGGGCACGTGGATGGGAAACTGGACACTATGTGTCCACCCCCATCTTCAGCATCTGGTGCCCCCTTCAGTGGGGCTTACCTAGGTCATCCTAGTTTTGCATCCCTTAAGAGAAAACCATGGTTTCTTTTGTCCGTGCTTTCTGCTTACCTCCACCAAGATTCCAAGTATCTTAAAGTCAAAAAATAAATTAAAAAAAAATTCTTCCTTACATGCTTCCTAAATCTTTATTTCTACAATTGTGCTTCCACTTCCTTCTTCTCTTAATCTTTGAGGATATGAAGAACAATCCTGCTCAACATAACTCCTTCAGATACTTCAATATCATTAATATGCTCTTTCTTTTTCCCCCCTTTTCCTATATTTCAGCATTTCAGAAATTTGGGGTGGTTTTGTTGAACCCTCTTCATTTCCGTATATTCTTTTTATAAATCTGGTTCCTCAAAGCTATAGTTCTCTTGAGCACTCAGTAAGTATTACTGGATAAAGATTTAACAAATTAACTCAATAATACTAATTGAGGCTCGCTATAAAGAAGATTCTGGGCTAGGTAGGGAAAACCATCGGTTCCTGCCTTAAAGGGGCCTCCATGGAGGTAAATTAACAAATAACATTAGCACAAGATGGACTGTCAGATGTTCTATAATATAGTTTCAAACAAGCCAGCCGTGGCAGAATGAGATCAAGAAGGTAAATCCTGTGATTACCAAAGTTACTTTATATATAAGAGCTGGGTCTATAATTGAACAAGGACACCTGGGAAATTGTTGCTCATCTACATTTCCAGAAACAGTTGCAAGTTGTTTTTGTTTTATTCTTCCTTATAAATGTCATTGCCAATTTGAAGTTTCTTATGTTAGAGTCAAGGAACTTTAAATGGTGTGTGTGTGTATCTACCTATATCTATCTATCTATCTATCTATCTATCTATCTATCTATCTATCTATCTATGTCACGCGGGGTGTCATGCGGGGTCTCTGCTCCCATTCCCCACACAAGAAGGCAGGACATGGTGAGGCCAAAAAGGAACACCCACAGAGCCATAGGTAGGGGAGTCATACCACTATAGTCTCACTGGAGGCTGGATTCACATGACGTGTGACCTGCTGTCTGCTTTTCTGCCAAACGACTGACTCTCTGACTTCCTTCAACTCTCCTCGACTCGACTCCCCAACATAGCTGTGGCAGTTATATTAATGGCCAATGGCTCAAGGGTTACAGCTGACGGCCAACTAGCCACAGCTGACGGCCATCTACTACCCGAGCCAGCACCCCTCCACGTGAGGCCGAGAGCCTGGAAACTGCTCTCTGACGTTCTGTCCCCACAATATATATATTTATATGTCTTACCATCTTTAAAAAATAAACCAGAGTTGTTTATCTCTGCTTCTGTGTTAGAAATACTAGATTGAGTGAATTTTTTTTTTTTTTTAGAAAGACAAATCCTTTGCTAGCCTCAGAAAAGTCACTTATTTAATAAATCATCAAGGATTAAGGAGCAATGGTATATCCAAAAACGAAATCTAAATCTCTCCTTCTCACAAAGTTCACACTGGTGGAGTCCACGCTGAGAGATGTAAGCAATGGCCTGGTTAGTCAGTACAAGGGCACTGATGGAGAAGTGGGAAAGGTTTGGAGATATTTGGTGCTTATGGTTTAAGCTGACCAGGAGCCAGCAGTCACCTTCCAATGCTAAAAGGACCACTCATGATATTTCCCCAGGATTTTTCAAGCTGCTTTCTGAAGTCCAAGATCTCATCAAGGCTTGTTTCCCAGACATTTAAACAACTTTTAGATACAATGCCAAAAGCATGATGCATGAAAGAAAAAACCTGATATGTTGAACTTCATTAAAATAAAAAATGTCTATGCTGTGAAAGACAATGTTGGAGAATAAAACAAGTACAGTGTTGGAGAAAACGTTTATAAAACACATATCTGATAAAAGACTTATATCCAAATAGACAAAGAACTCTTGCAACTCAGCAATAAAAAAACAAACAACTCAATTTAAAAAATGGTCAAAAGATCTGAACAGACACCTCACCAAAGATATACAGGTGGCAAATTAACATATTAAAAATGCTACACATCATATGTCATTACATTGCAAATTAAAACAACAATGTGATACCACTACACACCTATTAGAATGACCAAAATCCATAACACTGACAACACCAAGTGCTGGCAAGGATGTGGAGCAACTGGAACTCTCATTCATTGCAGGTGGGAATGCAAAATGGCACAGCCACTTTGGAAGACAGTTTGGCAGGTTCTTGCAAAACTAAACATACTCTCACCATACAATCCAGCAATCACACTCCTTGGTATTTGCCCTAAGGAGTAGAAAACTTAAGTCCACACAAAAACCTACACATGGATGTTCATAGAAGTTTTATTTATAATTGCCAAAACTTGACAGCAACCATGATGTCCTTCAGTAGGTGAATAGATAGATAAAACTCTGTACATCCAGACAATGGAATATCATTCAGTGCTAAAAAGGAATGGGCTATCAAGCCATTAAAAGACATTAAGAAACCCTAAAATACATTTTACTAAGTGAAAGAAGCTAATCTGAAAAGCCCATCTACTGTATGATTCGAACTATATGACATTCTGGAAAAAGGCAAAACTGTGGAGACAGTAAAAAGATCCATGGTCCCCAGGGACTGGAAGAGGGAGGGATGAATCGGTGGAACACAGAGGATTTTTAGGGCAGTGAAACTGGTCCATGTGATACTATAATGATGGATACCTGTCCTTATACATTTGTCAAAACCTATAGAATATACAATACTAAGAGTGAAACCCAATGTAAACTATGGACTTTTATTAATAATAAGGTATTTGTATTGGTTTATCCATTACAACAAATGTAGCACATTAATGTAAGATGCTAACAGGGGAAACTGTGAGTGGGAGAAGGAAGGGATATGGGAACTCTCTGGACTATCTGCTCAATTTTCTAAAAACCTAAAACTGTTCTAAAAAAAAAAAAAAGCTTATGAATTAAAAAAAAAAAAAAAGTGCAACTCGTTGCTTGACCAGTTCATGACGCACTCAAATGGTCAACTATCCTTGCAGAATGCCTTTGGGCCACAGCAATGATGCAGTGTAGCTAATACGGGCAGGAGGGTTCTGACGCCAACAAGCCTTCAGTCATCCCCCAGCTAGAACGAGTGTAGGCATGGCGGAAGGGGGAACAGCTGTGGCATTTTTACGCGGGGGTCCCCTGGATAGCGAGACACAAGGAGTCACTGAGCACAAGGCAGCCTAGTGAGGGTAGCCGCACTCTGAGAAACCCTTCTTTGACTTCTTTTAATCTCACTTTCACCAAATAACTTAAATAAATAATAACCAAATAATGTCTCCTATATGATCTTCAGTTTTCCCCCTTGGTACAACTGAGAGTACTATGATAACTGTTGCTGTGAAGCTTTCCAGCCTTCCTTGAAAGCCTTAACAAAAACATCAAAATACTCTTGTATATTATGATGCCGAGCAGGAAGCAGATTCCTGTGGTCATATGTGACAGGAGATACGTTACGAAGGAAGGTAGGGGAGGGTTCTTTAGAATACATATCTTCACAAAGCTCTTCTAGGTCCTAGATATACTATTTTATTACTTTCATTGCTGTTATTCTCCTACTTGGCTGAGACTTTGTCTAAAATTTTATATCCTCCATGCATTATATGGAGCTCAGGGTTTTGTTTTTCTTTTTAAACTTGCAAATACATTCTGTTGAACGAGGCCTTGTCACGCTACTTGTTGCTATTGCTCAAGTTCATCAGCCCACCAGTGAAAAGCAACCCACCCTCCTAACACATGGTAGCCCTTCAATAGTGGTGATTCTGTAATGAATTTAAAAATCAGCCATGAGAAGCATTTCTCCCACTTGGGGTTGGAAAGTGAAAATTCAGTAAGAGAAAGCAGGATGCAGAACTTAAGAAGGGAGTTCGAGTCCACAAAGTTCTAAGAATCACAACTGCTGGAGAAATATTGAGCAGATCAGGAAATAAGTGAAATGAGTCCAGGCTGAGTGAGACTGAGTGCTTTCCCTAAGCCCCCGACATGGTGACTGCTTTTTGCTTCTGCCTGGAAAAAAAAGGGTTGGGAAAACATTAGGATAGAGGTTCATTGACTAGTTCCTACTGCATTACTCACTGGGACAATATTCATTTTCCTCCCCAAGGTGTCCTCCATACAGCAGAAGCTGTCACCCCACCCATTCATTCTCATTACTTGGCATGAAGCTGTCCCAGCACCAGTGTTCGCAGTGCAGCTATGAGAACTGACAGCCTCACGGAAGCAAGACCGAAGGGAGTTCTAGGAATGCACCCCAAACACAAAGGACTCGGGCTGCAAGACTGTCACTTAACAATTACAGCAGGAATATATTTTTGGTAATTGAAGCCTAGTTTGGATTCTGTTTGGGGTAAAACATAACATAGCATTTGTTTTCTTTATTTTTTTTTAAGGAGGGCGCAGCTCACAGCGGCCCATGTGGGGATCGAACCGGCAACCTTGGTATTAACAGCATCACACTCTCACCAACTGAGCTAACCAGCCACTCCCAACATTTGTTTTCTAAAAACTAGAAGGTTTTTTTTTGTTTGTTTGTTTTGTGTTGTTTTGTTTTGTTTTAGGGGGAAGATTTTCTCTCTAGACCTTTAGAGCTAAAAGCACTTTTTAGAGTACAAACTATTTCTTCCCATGAAATCATGTAGTACATGTTTCAAAATGACTGGCAAATACTCGGAATTCATAGAATGCTAAAGGCCAAAGGGCACCACAGGACCCTCTGTTCAAATCACCTCACTCTATAGTGAGGAAAACGAAGCCTGGAGAGGTTAAGCATTATGCCCAAGGGCACACAGCCGGCTCACAAGATGAGACTTGAAGCCATGGTTATCCCATGACAGGGAGCTCAGTTTGCCAGCACCACAAGAAGCTACCCATTGCCTCTTGCAGGATTTAGAGACTATTATTTTTATAAGCTCGGAACTAAACTTGTGACTAATTAGGATACAATGCTCCACCACCTTTAAGTCACCAGCTAAAATCCACTGCTCCACGTCCCAGCACGCCTGAGGCCTTCTGGGTGACCAGCTCAAAGAAAGATTATTGTCTCAACTCAGTTCTCTGTGTCTAGGTACCCACAAAATGGAAATCGCTTTACTTGGAGAAGAACAAGAGGACAAGATGAGATGAAAAGGGACCATGTTTAAAATGGATAAAAGGAGGTACTTTTTTTTCATCACTACACACAATTGACCTGGGAACTCACTGCAGCAGGATATTAAGATCAATGGAGAAGATTTGTGTTTTAAAAGATTAGACATTTCGCATGCATATCATCAACAGTGAGGCTCAATCGGATGAAAGTAAGATGGATGAAAGTTCTCAAGCTTCAGTGCATAAGTTGATCACCAACTGGGTCAGGTAAAAAGACAAAAAAGTTTTCCACTGAGTCATCTAAGATTTCACAGGAAGGCAGATTTGGGGATATTCCAGTTATCGCTGCAATGTCACAAACCACTCCAACCTCATGGTGTAAACTAACAGGCATTTGATTATGCTCGTGGATGCTGTGGATCAGGAATTGGGAGAGGACACAGCAGAGATGTTTTATCTCTGCTTCATGCCTGGCACCTCAGCTGGGAAGGCTTGAATATCTGGGTTGACTTGAGACAGGGGACTGGAATTATCTGGAAACTTTTTACTCACATGTCACACACCTGGCCTGGGATCACTTGAAGACTCACTCAGCTGCGACTATCAACTGGAGCATCTATGTGTAGGTTCCAAGGAGAGTCCAGTGTTTCATTTAAGAAAACAAGTGTTCCAGAGAACCAGACGGAAGCTTCATGGCCTTTTGTGAACTCTCCGTGTAAGTCCCATTGCATCACATCCAACATATTTTATTGGTCAAAACCACCACAAGCTTACTGAGATTCAAGGGGAGGGGACTTAGGACCTTCTACGTTCTTTCCCCCCTGGGGAATGGCAAGGTGATGTTGCAGAAAAACACGTGGGATAGGAGAAGTTTTTGCAGCCATATTTGGAAAATACAGTCTCCCACGGAAGGGGTGGGGGATGTGAAATTGCATGAACATACAATCTAGTGGGAAAAAAACTGATATATATATATATATATATGTATATATATATATATATATATGAACAGATGATCACATAATGATAAAATAAATTTCAAGGTAGTTATTTGCCTCTCTTTTAAATGCTTCCATAAGAATTCTTTTTTTTCTCTTTGATAAGAGTCATCACATTTCAATGTTCTCGTTTATTTTCTGTCTTCCCACTAGACTGGACTCTCCATGCATCTAAATCTCCTGTGCCTAAAATATTACCAAACCCATAATAGGTACTCAATAAATACTTGTTTGAAAGAGTGGATGAGTAAAATGCTGTTATAGAAGAGTGGTGGAAAGGCTGTAGAAGTACAGACAGTAACAAATAACTCATTTTGACAGAAGTGACATTTAAGTGGATCTTCAATGATTTTGAAGCTGACTAACAGTTTTTCTGGTAAAAAAGAGGGAATAAAATGTTTGTCCTTAAAACTCCTCCAAAGACTTCCAGTAGCTAGGTTTAAGTGGGCATATCCTCATCTTAAGTATATAGACTGTAGTAGTTATGATGTTTTTGGTTATAAGTGACAGAAAACACTGAGCCAACTGGCTTAAAAATAAGCAACATGTTGTGTCTCATAATAAGAAGTCTGGAGGCAGGCAGATCAGGCAGCCTCAATGCCATCTTTCCTCTGTGTCAGCTTAGGTCTTTTATGGTTGCAGGATGGCACCCACAGTGGCAGGCATCACATTCAGACAAAACAATCCCCAATAGGAAAGAACATTGTTTCTCCTTTTGAGTAAAATTTTCCCCATTAGCCCCCTGACAGACTTACCTCACATTGGCCCTTTTCCTTATTGGCGAGAACGGTATCCCACACACATGTGTAACCTAAATACTGATAAGAAAGGGAGCAACCTGACCAGGTGGAGCAGTCACATGTTACTTCTTAGGACTTGGACTGGAGCTCCTGACTTTCCTGACATGGCTGTGCAGAAAATGGTTCATTCCCAAACAAAACAAAGCAAAACCCTTGGGTTCTGCTAGGAAGGAGAAAGGGGTGATGACTCTTGGGTAGGTAATCAAGTGATCACAACATTAAGCTTGGAGATTAGGGTTCTGTTTTCTGTAGATGAATATCACCTGTCACTTTTGTCTATTCTCTTTTGTGTTTTTTGCTCATTTCCTTTCTCCTTCTGCATTAGTAGATTATTTAAATTAATCCAGTACTATATCAATGAAAAAGTGTGATGTGTGGAATGTATTCATTAATCTAATTAATTAAAATACATTGATTAGATAGCGTATACTTTCAGGTGTAAAAACCTTGATTCAGATGCTTCTATTACTCCCTGATAGCCTAGTCATGCCCAGCTGTCTGTGTTCTTTCATGGCTTTATGCCTTTTACTTTTCCTGATTCCTTCTAGAAAGTCCTTCTTGGTTTTTTTCACCTGTAGTGGATACTGAAGATTGCCTCTCTGGGCCTCAATTCTTTTCTTCTAGTAATCTAGTTGAAGAGATTCGAAACCTCAAAACTATATTTCCTAGACTCCCTTGCAGGTAGGGTTTGGATCTGAAATAAATTCAGGCAACCAGGTGTACTCCTGTGACATTTGGCAGGCAGATGTAAGGAGAAGGCTTCACACTGTTGCTGTTGCGGCTGGCAAGCAAGGTTTGAGAGGTAATGTTAATAGTCATTCAATGCTGTTGGGCTCCGTGTCCTGTCGCAGTGTCTACTCACCAGTTTCATAAGTGTGGAGAACAGTTGCAGCAGCAACACCATTCCGATTTCTGGAACATAGCTCCCATACTTGAACTCAATAGTCCACGGGTAGCCCCCTTGACTTCTGCTCCTCCAGCCCTCCAACAATTTTGTAAGCCCTTGTTTGAGTCTCCATATTAAATCTTTCTCTGCTTGAAATACCTAGAATGGTTTCTGTTTCCTGTACTAAACCCTGAATGATAGATCACCTAACTCACATTCAGCCTTCCAAGAACAGCTTGGGTCTTCCCTGAGCCACCAGGTTGGGCTAGGTGCTTCTTCTGCACCCTGACCATGCCCTGCCTGGGAAGTCCATGCCTCATCATGTTTGTGTCCCTGGCACCAGTGCTTGGGTCACAGAACATACAGCATTAATACTTACTGCATTGAAGCTTCCTCTGCCAAGATACCTAGAAGGTTCTGAAATCTAGTCTAAGGGGCATCCCACCTCATGCCTCGTCTGCAAAGCCTAAAGAACAAGTTGGCTCTAAATTTATACCGGATTCTAGATGAATCCAGAGGCTTCAGCTTTCTCACACTTTAGCACCACCACACAAGAGGCCACATTAAAATTGAAGATTAACCCTGGTCCCCAGGAAAGGGATGCTGAGGAACAAGGGAAGTTGTTTATCTAAAGATTTACTATCTGCTGGTTCTCAGGACCCTCTATTGCAGGGGCTACAATGAAGCCTGCAATCAATGACAGCATAGGTTTTGGAGTTGGAAGTTGGAAGGTATGTAACCTTGGGTAACAAGGTACTTAATTTGTCTGAACCTCAGTTTCTTCATTTATAAAATGGGGATAATGACATCAACCTTACAGGATTCTTGGGAATAAAAGAGATTATATATGTAACATGCTTGGCACAGTATGTGAACATTAGAAATGCTCCACACCCATCAGTTGCTGTTATTACGGTCATCATTGTTGTTAACTATGCTAATACTACAATTCTATTGGTTTCCATAATTTGTCCTTCACCCCAGACTCCTATGAAATTAGACTAGAATGCACTTTTCCCAAGGTGTTGCATTTTACATACTGATGTGGTTAACCCTTTTGGCAGAAGATCCAGCCAGTTCCAAGTTTGTGGCTACACTGAGGAAATAATAAGACCATCTATGCCAGTAGCTCTGGACACTATCTGAAAATCAGAATCACCTCGAGAGTTAAAAACTAAACAGCACCAAAAACAAAAGAAACCAAAAAACAGTGTCTGGGGCCCTCAACCAGAGATTCTGATTTAATAGGGCCCAAGATCAGTGTTTCTTAAAGCTCCCTGGGTGACTGTGATGAGCAGCTGAGAACCGCTGCTCAGTGTGGGAAAGATGAGTACTTCCATTACCTCTGGGGGAAAAGAAAGAAGCTTTTACTTTTCTATAATCTTCACCACAGTCGGGGAGGGGAGAGGACTGAAGATTATAATTGAATTATTCCACTTCTGATGTGAACAAGACATTCTCACTATAAACCTGGACAAATGACTCATCATGTTAATCCTCTAGTTAATGTCTTGATTTCTTGGCTAGAGGTGTCTGATCTGATGAGGAATAATCAGAAATGCTCTAGGACATGTAAGGAGCTAGTCTGGAAATACCTGTGAGGAATTCACGCTGGCTCGTGGGTGTCTAGTCTGTGCCAGCACTAGGCATGCTCACAGGCTGGTTGCTGATGTCAGGTATATGATCCCCGCTAGAGCATCAACGTGAGCTAATATGAAAATGCTTGGGACAGCTGGTGACAGCTGGGAGTGTACTCAGACATAAGGTACATCTAAAAAATTGACTTTTTGTTGTTGTTACTAAAGTGATACACAAAAGGAAATATACAAGAGTGGGAAAACAGAAAAATAGAATGAACCATAGTAGACACTAATTATAATAACTAAGAGCTATATAGACTTACCAGGTGCTAGGCATGACTCTAAGCCCTTTCCCATATAAATTCATTGACCCCCTCACTACAACTCTATGAGATAGAAAACTATTTTGTAATTCCATTTTATAGACAAGGAAAGAGGACCTGGAGTAGTTAGGCAACTTGCCCAACGTGGCACAGCTAGCTAGTAAAGGCAGAGCCAAGATTGGGGCTCATGCTGCATTTAACAGGATATAGTCAACCGCAGACATAGCTCATAAGGTAAGTTGTATTCAAGATTTCAATGCCAGTTGCTAGTTTTAAAAGTTAATCTCAGTTGTCATTCATTCATCCATTTATTTCATGACTATTTACCGAAGGCATCTATGTGCAGCATACTGTTTCAGGGTTGCTTATCAAGGTATCGAAGGGGATACAAAGACTACTGTCCATTTCTATTATAGCATTGAGCTCTCAAGGGTCTCAATAGAATAATACATATATAATCAATACAAGTCTAGTAAGATTAAAGATGCTGTAACTATTCACCGATGACAGAAAACAAAACCAATATTTCAAAACTTTTGAAATGTCACACGCTTACTAATGGTTAGCATTATGGTCTGTATTTTCATCAGTTAATAAACACACCTTAAACAATAATTGAAGTTGAATTTCATGAACCTGGCTTTGCAGAAACATGTTTAATATAGCAGTAGTATCTTCAACTCAGAAATTTGGTGTTAATTGGATGGATGGATGGATGGATGGATGGATGGAAGGCTATATGAGTAAATTGATAGACTAGAATGTATGGCAATGGTGCTTAAAATATATCTTAAAAATAATTTAATGTATTCTAGTTTGTTGAATAAATAAATTATGACTCAGGAGAAATGTTGATTTCTATCCTTTCCAATGTCTAAATAAGTAACTAAATAAGCAAGTCACTAAGGTGCCAGTTTTATCTGATTGTTGTATTAAATGAATTAATGTAAATGAATTATTTAGCACTCTGCCTAATACATGTTGCACCATCAGCGTATTTTAAACTGCCTTTAAATTGAAGTTATATATGTACAAAAAGCAAAGATGCAAATGACATAAAAAGCTATGCGATGCAAAATAAGTCCGTTTTGGCAAAGTTTTCTGCTGTTATTACTACTATTATTAGAGCTCTCCAAGCAAAAGTAACATTTCCTATTGATTAAGAAGAGAGAGGTTTACAGGCCAGTAGATAACATTGTTTGAGTCAGAACCAAGTGAAATAACACAAGAATTCTGGCTAAATTCCAGCAGGAGTAATTAACATTCTCCAACTTCAAATAATTTTTATTATTAGCCAACACTTGTCCATCCCCAGTAAGATACATGTTGTATGAAGGGCACAGAATGAGACAGCTCTCCCCTGGCATGTTCACAGTCTGCACATACTTTTCACTGAGGGTTTTCCTTTCTTTTTGACTGCTGTTCCATAGTTTTTCAACTCCCACTACTTTCACCTCTGGGAAGTTTGCCCACCCAGAGTGCCAAGTATTTCCAAAAAACAAAAGAGATAAAATACGAACACCTGTAGAAGTCCAGGGAATGAAAGATTTAATGTACATTTAAAACATATTTGTTGTTTTGATTTTTGTGAAGCTATTGATATTTATTTTAACTTTTAATCCTGAAGCTGGGATTAATACTCATATTCTTCATTTTCCCCCAAAGCCTATTTGATAAGGGGAAAGGAAAGGGCGATTTGCCATTTAGCGTCGCAATCTGTACAAATGGGGTCTAGGACACAAGAACAACCGCGGCCTATCTCACCCCTTTAGTTCCGTCCTGAGTCCTGCACGACCCCTGACCCTCCAGCCTTTTTTCGCCTCCTTCCCAGAAGGAAGAGATGGGGAAGCGGGAAACAATTCAAACCATTTTTGTAAGCGTGTGAATGAATTTCAAGTATGCTAAACAGCTCAGTCTTCCACCTTAATTAGAAAAGAGGCATTTTTAGGACATTTAAAACCTGCAGCATCATAAAAACTCATTTGGAGATCGCCAGGCGCCCAGCACGTCTTCCCCGCGGGGGGCGGCTGCTCCCTGTGCGCCCCGCCCCCCCCGCGGCGAGCGTGTGGGCGCGTAAGCTGCCAGCGGCTCCCAGGGGGTCCCGCGCCCCGCCCATTACAGAGCCGGGAGCCAGCGTCCCTTCTCTCTACCTGGAACTGCCTGGGATTTTAAATCTCGACTGATAAAGGAGTAAACATCTCGAGTCTTCCAAAGAGAAACAAAATCTTTCTTGTCACAAACATAAGATTTTGTTACGAAATGCAAAAGTAAAGGTTAAAGCCTGGGAGATACCTGTTGTATATGGTGGGAGTGGTTTAAATTGTGGATGCCTCGGCACAACTACCTGGAATCGAATCCCGGGTTTGCCATTTGAGCGACTACTATGTGCCGGGTGCTCCGAATACCGCAAGAGAACAAGCTCGTCTGGGCTGCGGTTTCTTGGAGAACTATTAACCCAGTTACCTTGCTCAAGTTTCTAAACCCGCTTCTTCACCTGTAAGAAACGGAACTGTTGCAAGGATCTGAGATCTTGTATTAAAATGTAAACGATTAATGCTGTTCCGCACACAGTAGGGGCTCTGTAAGCATTCGCTCTTCTCTCGACGTGAGCTCACCTGGTATGAATGAGGACAGCACAGAGGGGAGACAGGTGCCACGGTTAAGGAAGATTCTTGGAGCAGTTTTGAAACAAGCGCTGGACTCTGTAAGGATTCTTAGCTGCAGATTGAACTGGTAGCGGCCCTACGAGAAAAGGTTCATAAGCTAGAACATTACAGGAAAGTGAGCCCCGTCTCCGTGGGCGCCAGCAGGGAACTCTTTGGGACTTCTAGCCAGGGTTTCCCGCCCCCGGTCTCAAGAAGGCAGGATTAGCATTCGCCCCGCCCCCGTCACTTCCCGGTCATCGATTGGCCGGCATTCCTCGGCTGCCCGCTCCGGGCGGGGCCGGTGAGCGCCGGGAGGAGAGGCCAAGCTCGCGGGGCAGTGGGCGGGGACGCGCGGAGGGCGTGGTGGGGCATCCCACCAACCGAGCCCCAGCGCGAGGGGGCGGGGCCTGGGCGGGGCCTCCCGGCGGGCTTTAGAAGCAGGTGACCAGGCGGGGCAGGAGAGGCCAGTCAGCCCGCGGCCGTGACTCTGCCGCGGTTGCCACCGCCGCCGCCGAGCGCCGTTCAGTGCCAGACAGAGGTGGGCGAAAGGGTTGCGAGTGCGCGGGGGAGGAGCCGAGCCAAGCGCGTCCTAGGAGCGCCACCACCGCCACCAGGAGTCCGCTGGAGCGAGGAGCCCCCTGCAGGGGAGGAGGCGAGCGGCGGGCAGGACGCGGCGGCGGGCGCACACCATGCAGTCCCCGCGGGGCCAGCGCCGGCTGTTCACAGCGCTGTGAGGCGGCGGGGTCCCCCCCGCCGCCGCCGCACACCGCCTTCCTCTCGTTAGGTGCTGCAGGCGCGCTAGCCCTTCGTCCGGCTCCCGGACCCTGGTGTAACGCACGGCCTGCCCCTGCTCTGCCCCGCCCGTATCATGCGGGGGGGCCCGGAGGAGGAGAGGGAGAGTGACCGGCGTGCGGCGACTGCGTTTAGGGGGCGACCCCCTCTCTGAGACGCCCCCACCTGCTGCCATGTGCCGCCGCCTCGGATACCCAGCCTATCGCCAAACTTTCCCGGTGCCAGCTTGGCTCTGAGTCGCGTTTCTGAGCAGAGTGTCCCAGGGACGTAGGACCCAGGCTGGCTGCGGACTATCTGCTTCTTTTGGGATCCTCGGAGGTGAGAACCCGCGCCTTCCCTTCTCCCGATTCTTCTCTCTGGCTCTCCGCCCTTTTTTGGGGGGGTGGGGTGAGAAGTGGGGGGGGAGGTGGCTGAACGCTCTGACCCCGGGGTCCAGCCTGGAGGGCCGAATCGAAAGGGAGGCGGGGGCGGGGCGGAGAGTCAGTAGTTTGGTTTCAGGAGGTGGAGGGTAGAGAGGTTAATCTACAAATTTGGAGACCGCTTGCTGGGACTAAGCCGTTGACGCCCCTCTGATTGGGAGTGGTTACAATTTTTCTTCTCCCCCACCTTCTTGTTTAAAGAGTACTTTCCCTGGAATCCGAGTCCTAACTGCTCCTCAGTCCTATCCGGCAAAGAGCTGAGCGCTGCCTGCGGAGAGGCAGCGCCTTCCCGAAACAGTTTATCTTTGGGCGGATTTCTGGAAGAGAAAAAGAAACCAACAGGTTGCCAGCCCCGGCGCCACACACAAGTCGGCGGAGAGGGAAGCCCCGGCCCGGTTTTCCCCTGCCTGCGTTGGCCCCGCGCGGGCTGCGGGAGGCAAGGGGAGGGAGGGGGCTATGGCTCGGCCTGACCCGTCCGCGCCGCCCTCGCTGCTGCTGCTGCTCCTGGCGCAGCTGGCAGGCCGGGCGGCGGCAGCCTCCAAGGCCCCGGTGTGCCAGGAAATCACGGTACCCATGTGCCGCGGCATCGGCTACAACCTGACGCACATGCCCAACCAGTTCAACCACGACACGCAGGACGAGGCGGGCCTGGAGGTGCACCAGTTCTGGCCGCTGGTGGAGATCCACTGCTCTCCAGACCTGCGCTTCTTCCTTTGCTCAATGTACACGCCCATCTGCTTGCCCGACTATCACAAACCCCTGCCCCCCTGCCGCTCAGTGTGCGAGCGCGCCAAGGCCGGCTGCTCCCCGCTCATGCGCCAGTACGGCTTTGCCTGGCCCGAGCGCATGAGCTGCGACCGCCTCCCGGTGCTGGGCCGCGACGCCGAAGTCCTGTGCATGGATTACAACCGCAGCGAGGCCACCACGGCGCCCCCGAGGCCCTTCCCTAACAAGCCCACCCTCCCTAGCCCTCCAGGAGCGCCGTCCTCCGGGGGTGAGTGTGCTGCCGGGGGCCCATCAGTGTGCAAGTGCCGGGAACCCTTCGTGCCTATCCTGAAGGAGTCGCACCCGCTCTACAACAAGGTGCGGACAGGCCAGGTACCCAACTGCGCAGTTCCCTGCTACCAGCCCTCCTTCAGCCCAGACGAGCGCACGTTCGCCACCTTTTGGATCGGCCTGTGGTCTGTGCTGTGCTTCATCTCCACCTCCACCACAGTCGCCACCTTCCTAATAGACATGGAACGCTTCCGCTACCCTGAGCGCCCCATCATCTTCCTTTCAGCCTGCTACTTGTGCGTGTCCCTGGGCTTCCTGGTGCGCCTGGTCGTGGGCCACGCCAGCGTCGCCTGCAGCCGCGAGCACAGCCACATTCACTACGAGACGACAGGCCCAGCGCTGTGCACTGTTGTCTTCCTGCTGGTCTACTTCTTCGGCATGGCCAGCTCCATCTGGTGGGTCATCCTGTCGCTCACCTGGTTCTTGGCGGCTGGCATGAAGTGGGGCAACGAGGCCATCGCGGGCTATGCGCAGTACTTCCACTTGGCCGCGTGGCTCATCCCCAGCGTCAAGTCCATCACGGCGCTGGCACTGAGCTCCGTGGATGGGGACCCGGTGGCCGGCATCTGCTACGTGGGCAACCAGAACCTGAACTCCCTGCGCGGCTTCGTGCTGGGCCCTCTGGTGCTCTACCTGCTGGTGGGCACGCTCTTCCTCCTGGCGGGCTTCGTGTCGCTCTTCCGCATCCGCAGTGTCATCAAGCAGGGCGGCACCAAGACAGACAAGCTGGAGAAACTCATGATCCGCATCGGCATCTTCACGCTGCTCTACACCGTGCCGGCCAGCATCGTGGTGGCCTGCTACCTGTACGAGCAGCACTACCGCGAGAGCTGGGAGGCCGCGCTCACCTGCGCGTGCCCGGGCCCCGACGCCGGCCAACCGCGCGCCAAGCCCGAGTACTGGGTGCTCATGCTCAAGTACTTCATGTGCCTCGTGGTGGGCATCACGTCGGGCGTCTGGATTTGGTCCGGCAAGACTGTGGAGTCGTGGCGGCGCTTCACCAGCCGCTGCTGCTGCCGCCGCCGGCGACGGGGCCACAAGAGCGGCGGCGCCACGGCGGCTGCGGACTATGCCGAGGCGAGCGCAGCGCTCACCGGCAGGACTGGGCCGCCGGGCCCTGCCGCAGCCACCTACCACAAGCAGGTGTCCCTGTCACACGTGTAGGAGGCCCCGGGGCGAGGGAGGGGGGTGGTTGTGTTTGGTAGCTTTGCCAAGGTCACTTCCGTTTACCTTCACGGTGCTGATGCCCCCTCCTGGGGCTACTTGGAGAGAGGGGAAAAGGGCCCTTTCAAGGGAGGAGCTGTCCCAGGACTTCTCAAAGGGGCTCAGCCTACCTGTGTTGTGTTGCGTTTCTTCCTGCCTTCTTTAGGGGAACCTTCTTTTTAATTTATATGTATTTTTTCTTAATTTTTAACTTGGTTGCATTTTGGCAACAACATTTTCCTTTGCTTTGGGGGCTTTACAATCCTAAGGTTGGCATTATAATGAAGTTCCACTTGGTTCAGGTTTCTTTGAACTGTGTGTTCTGAATTGGAAAATATATTTCCTATACTTGTGTCTTTAAAAACAAAAAAATGTGAACAGTGAAAGTTTGGATTGCTATGACTGGGAAGTTGATAGGTGTGCTTTTTCAGTTTGTTTCTCCTTCCACTGCTTCAAGTGTCCCAGATGATTTTTCCTGCTTATAGTCCTACCTGAAGGGAAACTCCAAGTCACACCAAGGAGGGGGGAGCATAAAATGTGGGTAGGACCTCCCGAAAGTGACAAGGTTAGGGAGTGTTGAAGATTTTGTGTCCCTTCTTGTTTCTTTAGCGAGCTTGTTTCTTTTCTGTAGTACATACTTTTAATCATCCTCATTCTTAACAGCACCAGCATTTTGAATACGTTAGAGTTAGCATTATAGTGTCCGGTATAAACATTTGGAGTAGTGAGGGCCTAAGGGATGGCAGTTGGTTAAGCTTGAATTCTAGACGGATAAGATTGCAGCTCTGTGCCAGAGGAGTGGGTGGTACTTAATAGGCTTCAGTGATCCCGGTTGTTCTTTTTAACAAAACAACTTGTGTTATAATTTTGGTAAAAGTAAACCCACTCCTCTCTTCTGGAAGTACTTAGTGATAGTTGCTAAAGGGGGCTGCTTTGTAGATTTAAGGACTAAAATGGATATACCTCCAGTAATTAAGTAAATTTCCAACATTTACTCGCTCCACCCCCATCCCACCTCCTTTATCATGTTAAACAGTCTTTTTGCTTTTCTTATTCCTCCTCTCCTGGAGAGCTGTGATTAGAAACCACACCCATCCTTGAATGAGGTGCTTGAACTGGGGGAGGAAGGCTGGCTACCTGTGAACAAACATTGGCAGCAATGAGAGAAAATAAATGTCTCTGGACTTTGGACTAGTGTATAGCCAGATATTCCAAAAGCAGCAAGACATTGCTCCCTGCAGTCTCTGAAAACATAAATCAGACCCATAACACACGTGCATAAGCTTTTAAAATATGGATCAGTTAACTGCTATAGGAGGAAAGCTGTTTCCGCCTCCCCCATCTCAGTATATTTTTATTTTCCTTTTTCAGAGAAAGCTTATATATTGATGAGCATACACACACTTTCCTGTTAGAAAATTCTTTTTGCTTTCCTAATCTGCTTAACTATTCCTTCATTTATATATGAAAGCCTATATATTGAGAAATACACATACACCCACACACACATACACACACACACACACACACACAGGTTTCTTTACTATTAGAAAATTATGTTTGCTTTCCTAATCTGTTTAACCATTCATTCATGAAGAGTGTGAGGCCATTACGGAAGAAGGGGGTGACAGTGCTATGGCCAGCAAAATACCAATGACCAGGGTTGAGTGGGGACTGAATTTAGGAAGCCAAAATGGGAAAAGCAATTAAAATTTGAGAATGCCTCCCTAGGAAAATGCCTCGGCATTTGTGCTTCATTTATACCAAAGTTGGAAAAATAAGATTTAACCCCCCCAGGTCAGTTTTTACTTTATGGATATTAAGTAAATAAATGCACAGTTCCCAAAGGGAATTTAAACACTGCTGTGGGGAGAAGCTTGGTAGTATAGTTTTAAGGACTCTCAAAAACTGTTCACAGTTATATAAATGCACTGCTTTTATCCTCTGAATCAAAATTAAAATTTCAGTGGAGTCGACAAAACCTACTAGTACACATGGCCTAGAGAACTCTTTGCACATCCGATTCCTCTGCTTATTCAGAAGCTGCTTCGTACAACCTTGAAATAGTTCCCGTCTGAGGGCCACTCATTCTATTTTTCAAATGAAGATCTTTACTGATCACCTTGACCTCTTCCCTCATTTAGTATATCTTCCCAGAACGTACCTAGATTGTTCTGCTGCCTTCTGTCATTGTGCCAGATATGGATTGCCCCCCTTCCGTCTTTTTCTTGGTGGAGGAATCTAGAAATGGCACAGTATATCTAAAAGTTGTGGGATGAGTGGATGAAAGTGATTGAAGTCTTCATTAAAAAATATTTTTTTCATTTTGGCAACATGTCAAAGCTACAAAGAACAACCAATTTACCTTAAAAAATAAGACAGTTAAAGTATACCAAGCCAAGGAGAGGCAATAGAGGTGATGCTTTTTGGGTCTACTTTTAGAACTGCCTCTTTGTTTTCAGTCTCTGTTCTCACCCTGCCCTCCCTCTCCCTTCCCTCAAAGATAAAGCCCACCTGCTTCCCTAGGCTAACTAATATTCACCACCCCACCCCCAACCCAGGGTAGAGAAGCTGCAGCTATTTATGGTCACCCCCTATTTCCATCCCACACACTATTTTCCCCGCTGATTTGCATCTTTATTATGCAAACAATACATACACATGAAAACAATTATAAAATTAAAGGTTGTGGGGTGATTTAGCAACTTTTTCACAGCCAGCTTTGTGAAGTTGGAGAGGATTTAGGGCTCAGTTTAGTCTCAAATGTGCAGCCTCCAGGCTGGTCCTTTCACAGTTCGATTTTAAGCAATGTCTTACTTCATAGATTAGGGGGTGAGTCTTTAGGAGGCTGTCTAAGTGAACTAAGTGACTTCTCAGTGAATCAGTTGGCATGACCGTAGGAAGACTTTTTAATTTATATTATTGCCCTCCTCACATTTTGACGTTGTCTAAATTGGCTGAAAATAATTTTTCTTGGTGCCTTATTGGTTTATCCTTGCAAACCTTCCTCGTATTTTCACATGATGGGCCTGTGTGTGTGTGTGTTGTCTGTAACTGTGTTCACGTACAGGCTTAAATAATGTGCCGACAGCACTGTTTCCAAGTCCGTATTCATTAGGCTGTTTCCTCCTGGGCCAGGGCTGCACTAATCCTGACACCGGCTGCCAGGAGAAAACCTCATGGATCCCACACCAAACCTTAATAACAGCATCTGTGACCTGCACTCTCCAGTACAGAATGGGACCCCCAGAGCTAGGAAATGTAGTTGTATATTTTAATGAACTGCTACCCCTGCTAAAGAGGTTTCTTTCCCTTTTGTGCACTACAGAAAGACCAAGGGGGTCAGAGGGACAAAGCTTTGAATAACTGCTTTCTCACATCGACTGTGGCAAACAGGACCGAGCACATCACAAATCTGGGCAGGGGTGAGGGACAGTGGCTGAGAATGGCCTGTTCCCTCTGCAGGCCCTTTCTCCAAAGTCCAATCCAGTGACCCTGGGAAAGAAGTACGCCTGAATTAGGGAGGGTGGTTCTGAAAGAAAAAGCTACCAAGACATGAAAGCAGGGTGAGGGGTAGGCAGGATGTAAGTCACTAAGTAACCTTAGAACTCTCAAAGCTCCTAGCAGCTTGGTGACAATTACAGGATTTATTTCAGCCAGGATACTGTCTATGGTGTATCATTTTAAGACAATATTACTTCATGTTGTTACAAACTGTATGTGTAGTATGTATGTGTTGTGGATGTGTGTATACATAATATATATATTATATATATGAGATTTAGTGACTTGATACGGGTTTGGTGCAGGTGAATTGATTACTGAGCCAAATGAGGCACATACCGAGTCAGGAGTTTGAATCCAGGGCATTCAGAACTTTGTATGATTTCCATATATGTATAGTGCCTGTCCCGTGCAGTAGCTTCTCTGTCCTGTCAAACCCAGAACTCACAGATCTGAGCCAGCGATATTTTATTTGTAGACAATCAACTTGAATCTATAAATTATTACTGGCAGATGATTATAATTCTGAATCCATAGCACTAACAAATGGAAGCCCAGAGCATCTTGAGAAGTTTTTTGTTTTGTTTTGTTCCTGGAAGTCACTAGAACAGGTGTATGTGGTTATAGTTAGTTTCATAGTCCTTAATTTGCTGACCTTATTATTTCAAAAAAATTTTGTATGTATTATATTTGTGGGAAGGTGAAATAATGGTTTGAGATTTTTATCAAATATGGAGAGTAGTTATTTATGAAAAACAAAGAAATGTCTATTTTTGTTTCTTTGTTCCCAATTAATGTAGATAAATTTTAAAGTGCATTAAAGCAAGGTAAAGAAAATAAAAAGATGCTGTACAACTCTTTTTCTCCTTATGCTTTTATGGAGACACTGCTTTCTGAGAGTATCTGAGGAGATATGTGGATTCTAACTTCATAATCAGATTCTCAGATGTACTTAAAATGTAAATTGTAGTATTTTCATTAATAAGAAAATCAAGCAAATTGCAATCATTAGAAACAGACGAAATGAAAACTTGTTTTACTTGAATATACTTCATAGGTTTCTCCTGCTGATCCTGTTACTGTTTCATGATTCACTTGAAGAAATGAAGGGTAATACACGTAAGAACAGAGACATAGCCTGAGATTGTGTTGTTTTATCAACCCTCCGTCTAAACTCTGTACCGAACCTGCCTGAGTAGATGTTGGTGCTATTGTTCTGTGTGTCTAGTTGGGGATTAGGAACTCCCAAAACTGTTTATCATTCACCAGTTAAATCCACAACTGGATATTAAGCTGTAAGTACGTCAGGGAGTCCAGATAAGCAGCTATAAATTGATTTAGAGTTGGCACCTCCCTGATAATCTGGACAGAGGATTAGTAAACCTGGGATACTATTGTCACAGTTTCCTCCTGGCAAAATGTAGATTAGTGACCAGTCTACCAGCCATGACATCATGTGAATGCCTGGTATGCCGTGTTCTCCAGCAGTGCTCTGAGGCATAAGTATGTGGGAGAAGATAGGTAAGTAGGAGCTTACAATGTTGTTTGGAGGAGATAAGACAAATCCAGTAGTAGGTGAATTACAATATGACATGATGTAATTTAATGTCAAAGTTAGTGGTGCTAGGAACGTGATTAGATTGCTTCGTAAGTTAGGGAAGTTGGGAGAACAGAGTATTCTAGTTGAGCTGGATCCTGAGGGAAGAGCATCTCTGTACCTTAACCTACACAGAACTCTCTACTTGGCCTGTCTTCCCAGGGCTTTCTTATTGCTCGTTTCCCCCCAGTGGAAAAGGGAGGAAAGGGCACGGACATAAGCTGGAGCAAAGGGACTGTTGGGATGGAGAGGGTGGGAGAAATAGGTGGGCCCAGAGTATTATTCGTAATAGTGGTCCTTATAGTGATTTAATTACAGAGCTCTGTAGTTTGTCACTGATGGAAACATGATTGAGAGGCAGGGGTTTTATGAGCGTGGACTTGGGCTCTAGAACTGACTAGGGGTTCAAATCCCAGCTCCACCATTTAAGAGCCGTGCGATCCTGTACCCATTACTTAACCTGTTAGTGCTTGTTCTCTCATGTGTGAACTGAGATAATAGCAGTACTGATATCTTTGGGTTCAGAGGATCTAAAGGATTACACCAGGCTAAGGCAAGTTTCAGGTAAATACAGCATGGAGGAAGCAGCTGTCCAGGCAGGACTGGAAAAGGAATGGAAAGACTAGATTTTCAAGTTTCGAGTCTGCCTAAGAATCATTTGGGGCTGTGAACGTAGATTCCTAGGCTTCAGCTCCAGGAATTGAGGTTCAGTAGGTCTGGGGTCCAAGAAACTGCTGCTTGCTATTTTTTTTCAGACAGAAAAGTTGCAAAAACAATGCAGAGTTCCTGTATACCCCTTCCTTACTCATTTTTCCTTAATGTTAACATATTGTCATAGTGTATTTGTCAAAACTAGCAAGTCAACATTGGTACGTGACTATTAACTCCTGACTTCACTTGGATTTCAGATTTCCGCTGCAGTTCTTTATCTGTTCCAGGATCCAGTCCAGGATTCTCCATTCCATTTAGAGAAGCTTCATTTTTCGTGGGCATTTTCAGGTGATGAGAGGCAGATGGTCTGGGGACATCTTCAGAAACAGTAGGATGTGTAAAGGACCGAGCAAAGTCAAATTGCCGCATCCCGTCGGGGAGATGAATGCAGTTGAGTCAGAAGGGAGTAAGGTGGTGGAGGGGTTGGACAGAGGTGGCTGATTTTACAGTTGGGATAGAATCCTGTCCATGAGATGAGAGCGGTTACCTTCAGAAGCAAGACATCTATTCCTAAGGCGAGATGGCATGATTCTGGAGTTTGCAATGTGGGGGTGCTGCCGAGACTGAGATCCATCTCGGGTCGTGGGCAGGTCAGGGGAGTCAGCAAGTGCAGTAAGTTGGGGAACACTACACGGCTCAGGAGGGCTCAGAGGGGATGAAGGGGGGTTATACGAAGCTGGTTAACCTGTGAGCCATGTGAAACCTGTTATTTCCTAGAACTTGGGATAATGCTTTGGAAATAGATCCTAACAGTCCCCAACATCGGGCGTTGCCCCATTGCACACTAGCAGAAGGTGAAGGCTGAGGTGTCCGTGAGGGAGAGCCCGAAACAGCATGGGGGGTGGACCACACTGAAGCTCTGCCTTTGGAAGAGTCATCTCCCATACTGAGGTGATAAAGGGGCCACCATGGAGGGGGGGGTAAAAGTAAATGTTAGTAGAACTGAGAAGGGTAGGATGAAATAATCGATGTTTTAAGAAAACACTAGCAGAATCATGAGGTCTTGAAGTAAATACTATTGATGTCTTCTTGAGGACCTTAGGTTCTGATGCTAACCACTGGATTTCTCTAAGCATTCAAATGACTTAGCTCCCTTCACAGCAGTTACAATAATCCCCTGACCTGTTCCTACTTTTAAAAATTGTTAACCTTTTTTCATTTGACTGGATTCCTCTTAATTTCTAAACTATTTCACTTTCCTAGTTCTTTCTGCACCCTAAAAATCCTAAACCACAAACTGGTATTCTCAAAATTCATTTCACATTACATGTTCTCTTATTGTCCAAACCCATTTGAAATAGTTGAGTGGAAATTGCCTCAGAAACCAGACATTGCGCTTGTGCCCGAGGGGAACAGGTTTTGCTGAAGGTCTCTGACATCTTTGTATTGCTTGTTGGCACAGCGTCAGGACCAGGTTGGTAAGTGGCTAAGTTAAGACTATAAGTGATCTAATCCTTATTGAGAGATGTGGGGTATAAGCCACAGATTCTGCATCGAAACTAACACTTACCTGGAAGATTTCTCTGCCATCAGTCAAGTGCTTTTCCAAGTAGCTCTGTACTTCTGGGTGAGGGAACAGTCTAGTCATTTTAGATGTGGTTAGGGAGAAAGCTTGGGTGATGAAAGATTGTAGTTAACCTACATGCTGTAGCTAAACATTTCCCAAAACTGCATAAACTTGAATACAGAGTGAATTCTTTTCTGGTAAATACTGGCTTTGGCATTTTTTCTTTTAAATCAAGGAATAGCGTATTTATAGACATAGGAAAACTAAACCAAGAAATGAACCATAAGCTATTACAAAACTAGGATTCAATGCTGCTGGATTTCAAGAATGTGTGGGCACACAAGGCACATTAAGAGTAAACGTGAAAGAGCCGCTGGATTCTGATACAGCATGGAAGACGTTTCTCTAACCAAAACCATTGGGACCGAGGTTGTTGTCTTAGGATGAACCACATGAAATTGCTGAGAGGCAGCTACTGACATACAAAAATCATTTGGTTCAAATGTTTGTCAGACCTTTGTCTTTTCCTTGTAGTGAAGACTTTTAAAAGTTCAGTTCATAATAGACCAGTTAAAAATTCATTCAGGTATTCCAAAAGGAAAAAAAAAACTAAATGAAAATCAGTCATTTAGTTGACTGATTTTTTATATAGTCTTATTATTCTAATTCCCAAGAATAAAGCTGAGGAAACTACCACATTTACCACCCCCCTAGTAACTAGTTTCCAAGCCCCATAACGTGTGAGGGAATCCACTTGTGTTTATTGATGTTTGTATTTTTACCCTAAGTTAGCTCAGTTTCCCAATTATCAAAATGGCTGTATTGCCTTCTAGAATTAAAGCAAAAGGGCAATTTTTTTGGTTCTACTTATTCCAACAACTTGTTCTTGAAACCAGTCATATCCAATGTCCTTTCTCCAAACTTTTTAACCTTTGACCCCTCAGCTATGTCAGCATTCTGCTCAGTAACTAGCGTATTACTACCGTGTTTCCCCAAAAATAAGACCTAGGTGGACCATCAGCTCTAATGTGTCTTTTGGAGCAAAATTAATGTAAGAGGCACTCTTATTTTAATATAATTTTTAATATTGTTTTGCTCCAAAAGACGCATTACAGCTGATAGTCCAGCTAGGTCTTATTTTCGGGGAAACACGGTATGGGTGCAAACTATCTTACAGTGATTTGTGATTTTTTTTTTTAATGAACTAAATCAGATTATTTATCCTAAACAGCAATTTATCAAGAGTAAGTGATAAGCTTTGACGTTACGTAGTGAAATAAGGTACATGAAAATACAGCCACACTATCAGGATTTATTGAGTACTGCTCAAGCTGAGTAGCTAGGGTCTTAGTCATAATCATAGAGAATTTGATAAATTTCTAACTGAAATGTAACTCTGAAAATAGCATTTTAATGTCGAATTATGTGGCTTGTTTAAAGTTACCCTCTTTATAGTAACCACAATTCTAGTTCCTGTTCTTCCGTTTTCTGACCTGTTCTAACGCTTGAAATCCTTAAATTACTTACATTCTGACCTCCAGTATTCCTATAATTTCTTTCTCTCTGGTATGTTTTACCCAATTTTATCTTCCAATGTGCTTTTCCCTCCTGGCACAATAATCTAATGCACCATGCCACTGTGGCCAATGGTTTTAAGTGTAATAAATTATCTTTAGGTTGAAAAGAGCATAGGCCAAAGATATGACTACATCCTAACTAGAGGCAAGGGTCAAACCAACTTACGATCAGTTTAAAAATGCTTTAAGACAACAGTTGATTAAAACTTGTAAGTTAGGCAGAGACATAATGCTATGTGAATAGAAGTGTTACAAACATGATAGCCATATTTTAATTAAAATAGCTTTTAATATAAACATGAGGAAGAAAAAACCACAGAAGTTGTAGCATTCTTTTCAAAATAAAACTGCAATCAATACTTGAATCTCCAAGCTCCGAACTCCATACACGTGTTTTGAGGTGGTAGATTGTAATATTTTATATAGTATTATTTATCATTTATGTTTCTGTCCTTTAAAAATGATGGAACCTTCAATATAATGTGAAGCCTTGCTATACTGAAAGTATTCCTTGGCCCAGAAATGCTTTGTTTATAGGCAGAATTTCCAGGAATACATTTCAGAAGGTAGGAAAATGATTTCACATAGTTGAGAACATTAATTTTTTTAAATATTTCAAGTTTAGGTGACATTTTACTAATCTCCCAAAGTCTGCCTACTTAACGCCCTGCCCTTTAAAGCCTGAGGTAAGGGTTCCTAAGGTTTGTGTGTTTCCTCTTAAATAGAAAGACTTAAGTGGGACACCTACAGCCTGATTAACATGCAGGACAGAAAAGCTGTTTGGTGTCACCCACTTTCATATCACTACTATTAGGGTCCAATTCCTTTCGATTTATTATATGTGGATTAACACTGCTCTTCGTAATCTTCCTTTACCAAATCTAGAAAAAAGAAACTGAGGTGATCAAAGCAGGTATACAGCATAGCCCTGCAGAGAACTATTTTTAAAAGAGGACGTTTTTTACCAAGATACAAGGTATCATCCTAAAGGTTCAGTGCAATTTTAAACTTTGATACTTGTAGAAGTGCTACAGACTTACAAAACATTTGAAAGTTTAATTGAAGTTCTCTTAAATTTATTTAATTTTATAAATTTTAAATAGTAAGTACACTTTTAATCTTACATAGGCTGAAACAAAAAATTTAAAAGCTTAGGATGGCCGGTTACTTGACTTGGAGCTGATGGGTCCTGGAAAAACACACATTAAAAAAAAAAAAAAGTTAAAGCTTAATATTAATACATTGGCTGAATCAAAAAAGATTAATATTTAAAATTTTTTGTTTCAGCCACTGTACGATTAAAAGCTTAATACTTAAAATTTACAACACTAAGTTTAAGAGAAATTTAATTAAACTTTCAAGTGTTTTGTAAGTCTAGCATTTATATTTCTGCATCAGTGCCCTGGTGGGTCAAAGCTTAAAATTGCACTGACTTGTGGGACACCTTCTATTTCAGGACCTGCTTGTTATCACTGGACCACCACATTGGTTGGAATTACAAAAATATCTTTTGAGACATTTATTTAACAACAAAAAAAATCATCAGAAAATGAGCAGCACCATTATAGTTTGTAAGATATGCAGTGTTAACCCAAGTAGATAATCAATAACTGATACTTTCTCTTATCCCAAACATGCTAATATGCTAATAAGTAGTGCTTGCAAAGAATCTGAATGACAAGTGTTATTCAGCAGCTTTTTGGTTTAAACTGATTGCCAATAATGACCAGCAGCTTCAATGACGTAGGAGGAAGAACCCCTCGATAGCTAACAGTACTGCAGTCTGTTCCTAAGTGGCTTTAGGAGTGGTTAGGAGTCCCATGTTTTAATGGTAATACTGCACTGATGCTAACGGAATATGCAGCAATATGGGGGAGCAAGGAGGGTGTGGGGGAGGAGAGACAGAAAAATAGCAAAGGCATCATATAGTTAGTGTCTTTAAAGTCTAAAAAAATTTAAACTTCAATTAAAAAACCTCAAGTAGTTCACAGCTATCAGCCTACATTGTAAGCAAATATCTGTGGGTTGGGAGCTTTTGCTTTGGAGTGGTTTTTTAACTATGTTTACATTAAAAAGGACAGAATGTTGTACTGACAAGGTCCCATTCTTTCCTGTGAGCACAGTCCTTGCTGTCCTTGAGTTTCTTGAATTCGATGACCTGGTCTTTGAGGTGAAAATACTACCTTTGCTGGTTTTTGAGGAGAGGTGATACTTCTCCAGTCCTTATAGATGAGACTCTTGATGTTACCGCCTCTCATTTTTCCCTTAAGAGATGATGGCATTAGAGCGCTGAATACCAATGACGTTATCAGCGCTGAAAGACCTTCTCATAGCAGCTCTACATATGTCTTTGTAATCGTTGTCGTCACACAATCTAGAAATGGCCTAGGAAAGGCAATCAAATAGAACACAGGTACAGTTAAAAAAATAAATAAATAAAAGGTTCCCACCTTACAGAAAGAAAGCATCACTAGTAAGCCCCACGTCCACACTATGGTAGGCAGTTCATACTTCCTGCTACTCTGAGGAGCTGAGGTCTACACTGCCAGGTTCTGGGGATGTTGGCAGTGTAGGGGATGCTGTTTCCTGTTATTTCACTAAGGTAGATCCCTTAGGGGCTCTGATTAGATTTCCAGAACAAAGCGGAACTTAGAATTACTTAAAAAGTGGGTTTCCAAAGATGTCAAAGGCATTCTGACAGGCTCCTAACAGCAACGTCATGTTACCTGTACACTTGTTCCTTAAACATAATGAACACATATGGGCAAAATCAGTGTTTACTGAGCTATTCCAATTCTATCCAGGCTTCATTAGTTATTGTGTACTCTGAGTACATTTGAATGAGGCAGGCGTGTGCTGGACTTGAATGGAAGGTAGGAAAGGTCTAATGACTGAAGCACCATAAGGAGCTATTCCACTTGCACATTCATTATGGTAGAAAAACGTACCACCAAGGGACCACAGAAAGTGTTCACTTTAAATGTGTCCATTTCAGTTGCAAGTAATTTTGCTGTATACTCACCAAAAATCATAAGCCATAAATATTACTTTGTCCCCTGTATGTTACCATTTCCATTAAAAACCCATGTACTCTCTATACCCAGTATTTGAAACACACATTATACATTCTAAGTATAGGGCTCTCAGGTGAGCCACTAATGCTTTTTTTTGTCTAATAAACTCATGGGATTGAACTATAATGTATATAGAAAACAGACATGGATCTGCAAACTGAGTGAGACATTGAAGAGTGGTAAGTAGGTTATGTATGTAGATATGATTAATGATACAATCGTAAGAAATTATTCATGTTTGGGTATAAGGAAGGGTAGAGGATCAAATGGAAAACCATTAAGAACAGATTAAATCTGATTTAAAATATTCTGAATTATGGTGACAGGACAGACACCAGGAAAGACACCAGAAACATGATACGAAAGGGTTAATAAGCTCTTCAATGTAGTGATTTAAAAAGCTTTCCATTTTCCTAATCACTACTTAATATGATTTATCCACAGATGTTGGCTCTGGTGACTGACAAAAAGCCCCACTTAGTGATTCCCCAGCCTTACCTCTAGGTTTTGTGCTCTTTCTTTATTAAGAGGAGCAAACATAAAAATCACGTCATTGTCATCTGCCAAGGAGCGAAGGTCAAAGTAGTATTTGGCATAAACACTGGCAGGAACATTAATATTAAACTGAAGTAGCTCCAAAAAATGCCTTTCCATCTCATTCCTGGGGGAGGGGGAGACAAAACCAATACAGGATAATTTTAGTCAACTGGGTTATCTTCAAAAATACCATTCTGGCTCTAAATTTTGTTTGGAAACAAACAAAGGCTACTGAGCTGGATTGATACACTAATGTTCAAGCAAGGTACAGCTATCTGGTCCTTTCTGCATCCCAGCACTTTGCGTCTGGGATGAGGGGAAGAGGTTATGGCCCTCTTATACACTTGTGTTGCTGACTCGGGGGCTCATTCTTCAGAGTTCCATTAGTGCAGCTGTACGATTCATGCTCCACGCGCACTCACAAGGCCCCGCTAATAGTGAGCAGATGAAAGGAATGATGTATGCTGTTTATTAGCTCTGAAGAACTTGCAGACATTTTCACCCGACAGATAACAGGAAGGGGCTTATTGAAGTGGAGATGCATCAACAAAAGCAGTGGGCACATCACCACGGCAACAAATGGATCCATCGAGAGCCACTGCTATTATCGCTGAGGGGGAAAAACTCTTGAGGCAACAAGGATTCATCTCAAATAAATCTCAAATAAATAAATAAGCTACATTTGATAGGAAAGGGAACCCTTCCCCTGCCCTAGTGCACTGGGCTAATGTCAAAGGGCATAATGCGAGTTTCTGTTCACCTTAATCTTACTGGGGTGAGAAACGGTCACTATGACAAGATAGCAGGCACTTTTTAAACTCTGGAAGGCAGAAAGATTAAAGATAGCTGCTGTGGCTGGGCTAAACCCACCTTATGATACAACCTCCGATAGAGCTCTGGACTCAGACAGACTCAAACAGTGTCCAGAGTGGGAATGTGACCCCAAAATGCTCAGCACCCATAGACCCTCCTGGAACAGAATGGGACACACCCACAGGGGGCGAGTTCATTAAAGTGAGAAAGGAAAACGTTGGGAGCAGTCCTATGCTATGTGACCATACTGCCATCACTTGCCAAGTGTTTTAAGTAAATACGTATAAAATAAGTAAATCGTAAAATAAGTAAATCGTACCGCGTTCACAGTAATTCCTTTTTAGAGAGTTAATTACACAAAAATGATAAATCCCCGAACAAACGCGAGAGGCTTGTTTCCTAACACACTGCGCTGTACCATGTATAACATGCTCCCGTGTATAATGCGCACCCATGTTTTTGGCCCAAACTTTCAGGGAAAAAAATCTTCCGTTTTAATTCAAACTTTTACTTGTTTACAGGTAGGTACTTTTGTTTTGTATTATAAAAGGAACTGTAGCATTTATTTATGTCCCAGTAACAAATTTAGGATATTTATGCATCACTGAAGGCCAAGAACTCTTCATTGTTGCAAGTTCGTTGTAAATTCAACAAGACCGATTTTCATATTCCAGGGCATTATTTTGCATATGGATATAGTTATTGATTTCTAGAGTTACACTTTTAACTCATAAGCATAAATAAAAGAAAAGCATTTATATAGATACGGAATTAGTACTACCCATGTATAATGTGCATCCTTATTTTTCCCTTACAAATTTGGGCAAAAAAGAGTGCTTTATAGGTAGCAAAATACGGTATTTGGTTTTTTAGTTTTAACATTTTATCCACTGGATAGGTCAACACAGGCCTGATATTCCCTGTATTTGTATGGGGAACAGTCACAATATGAGCAGAGACGAAGTTTTCTCATTTGTTGAACTTTAAACCCAACAACCTACTTCCAAAATTAATTTCCTGTTCTTATGGCCATAAGTCTATAGAAATGTAAATCAGATGTTTTGATAATTAGCTAATCAGGACTTAATTTACTACAGAAATAAAATGCACTTCACTATCCCTTTTATACTTTCTCCACTAATACATTTTAATTATGTAGAAATACAGTACTTCGTGGGATTAACATGTCTATTAATAGAGGCTTAATCACTAATGAAAAGCATTATGCCTACAGAATATGCATCTTCTGCGTTTGTTTTTTCAATGGCTAGAGAGCTGAATAGCACACCATTTACAGGCACAGCAAATTTTCTGAATAGCAGCTGCTCAGTTTAACTTATTCTTTTGAAGGGAAATATATTCTAAAAAGATACATAGATAGATGTTGGAAAGTTTTATGAAAAAGCTGATAAACACCAATTTATCAATTTAGACTCAAAATGAGACCATTACAAATAGTAGTCACCAGCAGGGGGACAAAACCAATGTACACTAAACACTGTTGTAATGCCTTCCAGTTTCCGAAGATCATAAACAAAAGCAGCCTATTATAAACATAGCTCCTGGTGTTTCTCTGTTCACATACAAAAAGCATTGTTTAGCACTAGTCTTCCTGTAGCTAGACACGGCCACCGCTGCGCCTGGAGCTCACATCTATGAAAACCCACACACCTTCCCCGCATGTTCTCTGATGTTCTAACTAGAGCCAGAGCCCCCACAAGCTCAGTCGCAGATTTTGAGAAACTTCAGCTGCCATCGTGGCAGCGTTAGTGTTCATCATTACCAATTTTTCCTCCTTCAGGGGATCAGTGTGAAGATTGATGACAGTGGTGATCAAAGTCACTTTACCTACTTCAACTTCCAAAAGTACTTTCATTTGTTTCAAATTCACTGTTTGCTGTGACACTGTGTGCTAAGATGGCTACCAGCAATATCAACATGACGACTCAGTTCACACTATTATCAAAGTGGGCATTTTCACCAAAAGCCACTTTGACAGCAACTGACAACCACTGGTCCCTTCTCTTCGTCACAAGCATGCTCACTTCAGTTGTGAACATGCACTTAGGTAATTGTGAATGACAGCCTTATCGAGAGTAATGGGCAAAGGTAACAAAAACAAACTCATGCCACCGCCTGCCATGATTTTGATCTCCCTATGCTGTTCAATATAATCAAGAGGTGTTTTTTGCATTTTCCTAAATGCCACCCACAAAGACATTTTCAGTGTCAAGTGGTACTTTTGAGTCTGCTGGAAACACCTCTTTGGCTACCAGCCTCAGGGTCCTTCCCAGCAGCCCAAGTGGCCAGACCGAACGCCCTTGTTAAGTCTGGTGTTTCCCTTCCCTGTCAGTAGCCGAGGAGCACCCTCATGGTTAACCTACTGCCCCACAACTCGCTGCTGTGGTTGCTGAGTACCCAAGGAAAATCAAACGGGATGGGCACTCGGGTGATGCTTCTCAGACTGCCTGAGAGGCAGGAACTTCCGAACTCATCGGACCTTTTTTAAACATGTGCAATTCTCTTAAAAAGGGAAGGAGAGAATACAGTGACCTTTATATGTGGCTATAGTTTTATCATGGTTTCTGTAACAACAGAACTTCAGAAAGAAAAGAGGGAAAGACCAGTAAAGGAAATATATAATGTATGACTCAGGTTTAGGCTATAGTCTAGAGAACTAATGCCTTAACAGTGATCAAACATTTATTTCAAAGGCCAGATGTATGCTCCTTAAAAATGGACTGGCCTGACTGATAGACAGCATAAAGAAAGCCATGAAAATACTTACCGTCCTGTTGTTCTGGTAGTGAGCCTGTAAAATGTTTGCCAAAACCACTGGAGAAATACATTGCAAATCATCAAGCAGATTATTACAACAACACATCAAGACCTACCAATGAATGAAGAGTATGAATTGTTATACCAAAGGTGCATAGAAAGTATGTAATTTTATGCCTGTTACAGTACAATGTAACCTTTAAAAATCGTCCTTAAAATGTACACTTCATGGGGGCAAATGAGGTATTGGAAAATGGTTAGAAAAGTTCACCAAAACCTTAGAAACTTACATGTCCTCAACGGTAATGTCCTTGAGGATCTGGCAGTAGTCCACATTCCATACAGCCTGATCATCCCAAACCTTGGAGGCAAGAAGAATGGCTCCCAAAACAATTCTTTTCCAGTTGGTTGGACAAATGTCAATTTCAGCATAAGTTAAAAGCCTTTCTAAGTAAACCTGCAAAAGTAGAGCACTGGTCTTTGATTTTCATTCAGTTTAGTGCTGTGATAAGAACTGTTAGGAATGACAGACTTCATCTGTTTTTGACATGCCTTTTTATCCGTATGTTTTAGAGACTTTGCTTAGTCAGCAAAGGCCAGAGGCCAGATCACAATTGCAATCACATATGTCGATTGCCTACTCCACCCATGCAAATTTCCAGCTCAATTTTGGTCACAGGAATGAATGGACATCTTAGTAAAGGACATCCTGAAGACATGCACTGTGTTATTTCCTCCCCACTTGGAAAGCACAGCAAACACAGGCCCATTGTAGATTCAAGTTGTTCAGTAAATACCTCAGTGCCTACCACGTGCAATGTATCATACCTGGCTGGTAGGTTTAGGGTGATTTTACATAATACTTGAATATGTAAATCCCTGGTAATACTGAGCACATTTATATCTTCTTTTCATAGTAACTAGTCCTTTTGTGGCACAGGCTGAAGATAAAAACTGGTGGTCAAGAGAGCCTCCCAGTGGCTGCTGTGTAGCAGGACAGGCAGTACGATCAGTGTGCTTGAGGCCGGTCTTCACAACTGTCAAGTGTTGCTGTACTTCATGCCTTTTTAAGGAACACACATGCGTACAAAGGAGAGTCTTTCTCATGTCCCTGAATTCTCACATCTCCATTACCATTTCATGAACTTCATCTGTGTCTTACATAGTCTGAAGCCCAGTCACTTCTGTTGATTTTAAGGCAGTAACAGAGCTGCCAGTCTCTACCCCTGGGACTCTTCTAAACTTGCCAGGTAGTGAGATTTCATTTCTTTTACATGTATTAAATGTCTATTCTATAAAGAACTGGATGAAGTTTACAGCTGAGTCAAGATTATAGAGGTAAGCTGTGATTTACTGTTACCTCAGAGGGTGCTTTGCAGAAGAGTATATGTGCCATTTGACAATAAGTCCAATTTAGAGTGTTTACTGTCTGAAGGTTATTAGACTGACAGCTTAGATTTACCAGTGTTCTCCAAAATCAACTGTGTTTTCAAAAACAAATGGTTATTGAACATTATATGTTCTTAGTAATTTTGCCTCCTTTCTCCAAAACTCAGCTCTCTCAGGTATCCTAAGAATGAACCTCCTTACAAGGTTCAACTCTACTTCATGGGAATAATTAGAGGCATTTGGATAACACTGACAATCTCTCAAATTCCTGTCATCTTTACTGACAAACTTGGCATGTGCCATTACCCATGCATGTATACCATTTGCCCTCCTGAGTCGTGGGACTGAGAGTCCCTTCTGCTTGCTGAAGCTCACGATTCCATTAGTGAAGTCGATCCCATCCACTTGTGCAGAACAGGTCCCAGAATTACATTCTCGAAGAATTTCTCCCTCTCTGCCAGAGATTTTCCCCAATATAAACGTGTGTATGTTGTTCCCATCGTAACCCCTCATAACCCCTAGAATGCCTCCTCTCCTTTTGCTCACAGTAAATGCCCTGATGCTGGCTTCTCATCTCCCATTCTCTCCTTGACCCACTTCAGTCTGCTCCCTGCCCCACCATCATCCCACGGGGAAGAATCCTGCCCGGGTCACGGATGCCTGTGCACATACACACCAGAGCTCTTCATCCCAACTCCCCACTCGCTGAGCTTCCCTAATAACATCAAGGGCACTGCCATTTGCCTAGCTGCTGGGGACAAAATCCTCCATTTGAGTTATCCTGTTAGTAATTCTTGTTATCTCTACCTATCATTGGTAACCCAACCACTTTGTATTTTGTCACTTCTCACTGTGTCACTTATTGCCTCCTAATTTCTCCGCCTCCACTCTGACTTCCCAACAACAGCCTATTCTCCCCAAAGCAGCCTCTTTAATTAGGAGCACTTCATTCTCCTGCTAAATACCTGCCAAACTTTTCCCATCAAATGAATAAAAATTTAACTTCTTCCCATGGCCTGCAAGCAACAAGGCCCTATGATGTAGGGCACTGCCCTTTGTGACCTCATCTCCTATGTTCTTTCCTTCATTCCTCACTCTGACCACACTGGCCAGAATCTTTTTTTTTTTTTTTTGGCCAGAATCTTGTACTTGTCTCCTCTGGCTGTAATGCCAGAACTCCTTGTATCTTCCTCAGTTCAATAAGGTCAAGGTTCAAACGTTACCTACTTAAAGAGGCTCTTCCTGATTATTCTAGAACAGTAAGCCCCTATAATCACTTTGTCGTTTTACCCTGCTTTACCTTCTTGGTATTTACTACTACCTGAAATATTCCCCTTTTTAAAAACATTCATTAAAAAAAAAGTACTTGTCTTCTTCACTAGAAGCTCCACAAAGGCAAGAACTTGATCCAACCTCTTCTCTGCTCTACCCTCAGCACTTAAATCTGTAAAGATGATCACAAAGGGCAAGACCCCCGAGGAGTGGCTAAAGTGGCAGGAAAACCAGGAGAGAATATAATCAAAGAGACGCTAAGATAAGAGAGGTTCAAGGAGTGTGGTCAACTACTAAATGCTGCCAACAAGTTGCTCATTGTATAAATACCCACCGAATACCGACTTTTGGTCACTCTTCTAATATCGTCTATCCACTTTTTTTTTTTAAATAAATTTTATTGGAGAACAGTGTGTTTCTCCAGGGCCCATCAGCTCCAAGTCGTTGTCCTTCAATCTAGTTGTGGAGGGCGCAGCTCAGCTCCAAGTCCAGTGGCCATTTTCAATCTTTAGTTACAGGGGGCGCAGCCCACCATCCCATGTGGTAATTGAACAGACAACCTTGTTGTTGAGAGCTGGTGCTCTAACCAACTGAGCCATCCGCTGCCCCTCTGGAAGCTCAGTGGAAGCTCGTTGTCTTCAATCTAGTTGCGGAGGGCGCAGCTCACTGGTCCACGTGGGAATTGAACCGGCAACCTGTTGTTCAGAGCTCGCACTCTAACCAACTGAACCATTCGGCAGCACCTCTATCCACTTTTTATTCTAAACAATGTCTCTACGTTGCACAACTACTCTTAATTCCCTACCTCTAGCTCAGATTCATGCTCCAATTCCATATATTTAAAAGATTACTAGACACGGCCACTCTGCTGTCTCGCAGGTACAGTAAGCTTACCTTATCTACAAAGAACTCTCCCTCTTCAAACCCAGATGCTTTCCTTCCTGCATTACATAAAGTTCTCCATGTGGAAGTATATGCCTGTCTTTCTCCAGCATGTACTAAATACTCCAAAGGGCTGGCAGCTCTATGGAAAGACCGGTGTCTGATCCAGTGCCCACTGAGGGGGTTTCTATTCAAAAGCACAAGCCACCTCTCCAAAATGTTAACTGAATAGTAATGGAGGAGGCACTGAGCTAAGTATTCTTTTCCTCCACATCATGCAGTTGACATGGGTTTGCTGTATGGAAGAGTAATACACCACCAACCACTTCCAACTAGAATGAGACTTATGCAAAATGACAGACTCTTACCATAGGAATTCTGTATGGATGACACAAAGGTCCTTAGTAACTTAGCAGCCGACTAGCAAATCTTTTTCAAGGACCGCTGGCACCATAACCACAGGCAATGTCACAGGTGGCACAAGAGGACAGCAGGGATAGAATAATACCCATCCTCAAAGGACAGAGAATTTCGGGCCGTGATTCTCAATCAGGACACACATCAGAACCGCCTGGAGTGCAGCCTGGGACTCAGCTCAGACCTGCACCGACTCAGTCTCTGCCTGTCCTTGCCTCATCCTACCCCACCAGCAAACCCTGTGTGTGTACGTGTGCACTGCATGTGTGTGTATCCTGAGCTGTGGAGGGAGACACCAGGCATCTCTCCTTCTGCCTTTAATAGCAATAGTTTTCTGGTAAGAAAAGCAATGACAGCATGTTAAATCGTAATGATTAAGCTCGAATGTGTGTCTTTTACTTCCTTTGATAGGTTTCTCTTAAAAGTTCTGGTGATCATTTCAGGAACCTACTTTTTGTGAAAACCAGGACCATACCCTGTGTACAAGACAGAAAAGATGCTTTATGAAAGAGGAAATGGCTTACCAAAGTTACTATTGCACATTCAGCTGTTAGCTGTGCAGCACTAAAAAGAGTTCGAACAAATCTGTAAATCAATTTGTGTTCAGGATCATGCTTAAAATATTCCTCTGGAACCTTTTCTCGCTGAAAGAAGAAAAAAATGCAATATAAGTATCCACTGAAGAAAAATACTTCAGTACTCTTACAAGAGCAGTCTTTACTTGTATCCACATGCTCCTTAAAGTAATTTTGATTGGGTGACATGTCTTTTAATTAGTCTTTTAAATATAAACAGTGGGATTTTAAAATACCACACAACACTCACCACCATTCATTAAAGAAAAATAACAGGTACAACCTCAGAAAATTTATATTTGTTCCTTTCTATCTTACCCCCACAGAATTCTATCTAAATGTAAATTATTTTTATACTCAAAAGTCTTGTTGATCATCATGTCATACTTCTCTGCAATTAACTTTGAAAAAACATTTTCAGTTTCCTGGAACTATAAGGCGCTAAGGCTGGGCTGTCCTATACAGTAGTCACCAGCCACATGTCACTATAGAGCATCTGAGGAAGTCAATTAAAATTTTTTTACCACTTTAATTGATTTAAAATGTAAACAGTTTCCTAATTTTCTTGAAATCTTAAAATATTTCTGAGGTTTATTTAGAAACACAGAGGGTGCCAAAAACATGTATACACATTTACCAAAGTTATATACATACACAAAGGAAAACTATTAAAATTGTAATACTCAATATATACTGATAACAAAAGATGAATACAAGTCACGTTTGACTTCTGCAATTATAAGAGGTGCTCAAAGTGGTTACCATCAGTGTCCAGACACTTCTGATTACGGCGAACTACTGCTTGAGCAACATTGACCAAAGTGTCCACTTGTATATATGTTTTTGGCACCCCCGGTATTTATATTGTTTGATGTTGTTGAGAATTATCTTTTAAAAAGACATATTTTCTGTTGTTTGGGTATGTTTACTCTCTTTAGCTCACTAATTATATAAAGCTGAAATGCAGTTCTTACTGTCATGTCCCTTATTCAACACCCCTTTTGTAAAGTAATTAGATACAACATGAGGTGGGAAAGAAGAGTTAAAGGAAAACGATTTTTACTTCAAGCTGGAGGGAGTAACTTTCTTCTAGTAATTAATTTTAAAGCAAATCAGCACAAAGTAAACACAACTGTATGAGAGAAAAGTACAACCTAAATAAAACTGACACTTACTGTGAGTGGATGTGATCTCTCATCAAAAATATCCAAGGATCTATTTGCATCTCTATAAAATAAGAATGTTCATTTAAAACACTAACTCAGGAATTGTTAATATCTTGGTAACACATCTGCTGAGAGTAAAGAAGGGATGGAGGGAGAAGCTTAGCCTTCAACAAAGCAGTTTTACAAGTTCTTCTCTTGATTTCTGTTAAGGGTTTCCTGACCCCTTTTAACTTAACATATCAAATTCTGTGAGATCTTTCCTACAGTGACCAGCCAGAGGTGCCTTTATAAACACTGACTCTTCTTAACAGGCAATGCTAGTAAACTAAATATATCTCCACTCCTCTAACCTCACATTTGAATACACAAGAACATTTTATAAAACAATAGTGATGGGCAATAATGTCTTCAGAATTTTAATGCATGTAAATATGAGATTCATGTTTCTTTCCTGTTTTTTTCTCATATTAGTTTTCTATTATTATATTCTTATTGTGCATTTCTTCTTGTCTCTTTTAATTAGTTTGAGTTAAAAACTTGTCTTTTTATTTTAAAAGTAACTGGTCTTTTGACTTAAAAGTTCACTACATTAATACACTGTGCTCACTTAAACAGTGGTTTTCCAAATGTGTTCTGAAGACCTCTTGGGTTCCCCTATATCAGGGATGTCCAAACTTTTTCCAACATTTTTCACCAAGGGCCGGCCATACGCGGTATAATACACAAACAGCCACTCAAGTACGTATTGCCTCACCTGGTTTATTTAAGTAAACTAAATATATTTTTGGAATTTGCTGCGGGCCAATTAAAAATGGATTGCGGGCCGCAGTTGGCCCGCGGGCAGCAGTTTGGACACCCTGCCCTAGATCTTTCTCAGGAGGCCCATGAGGTCAAAACTGTTTTTATAGGATTATTAAGGCCATGCCTTTTACACTGACATTTGCAGTGACTGTATAAAAGCAGAAGTGGGTACAGAGGGGTTCTGAGCATGGATCAAGGCAGTGGGACCACACTGTACTAGAGGTCATTCTATTATTCTTCACTGTCACTTGCAGTTGAAAAAAAAATTCTGCTTTACTTAAGAACATCGATGATAAAGTAGTAAAAATTAATACTGTTATTAAACCTTAATTCTTTTTATATTCTGAATAAGTGGAAAGTACGCACTAAGTACTTCTGTATACTAAAATATGGTTGTGTTAAGGAAAAGCACTCATGACTTAGTTGTGAGCTGAACAAGACACTTTCCTCATAGAATACCATCTTTATTTTGATAGAACTGTTATTCTCTCAAAAATGAACAAAGTGAGCCTGTCATTTTAAGGAAAATAACGTAAATATATTTGTTGGCAATGATAAAATTAAAGCTATAAAGCTAAAAAAATCAGGATTTGGAAAAACTTGTACCTTCTTGTGTGAACTTGACAACTTCTCAATACCTAAAAACTTTTCTGATAAGATTGATGGTAATACAACCCTGTTTTCCCGAAACTACAACCCTGATTCCCCTAGCCGGACATTCAGCTCTAATGCCTCTTTTGGAGCAAAAATTAATATAAGACCTGGTCTTATAATAAGACGTGAGTAGAGGTCAGGAATACTGCTAAATATAACACACAGGACAATCCCCCACAACAAAGAATTACCTAATTCAAAATTTCGATAGTGCTGTAAAAACCCTGTTTTAACATGTAATAGACTTATTTTTCAATTCTCAATTTTAATTTCTAATACAGTAAGTATTAATATGACCCACATAAACAAATACTCTTTAGGATTCTCAATGACTTCAGGGTTAAGAGTCCTAAGACAAAAACAAATGATTCACTTCAATAAAAGTACTGTACAGCTTACTCAAATAATGTCTATAGTTATTACCTAACACTAAACTTGATACCTTGTAAATTTATTAGCTAGAATAACAAGACAGGTTTCAAAACTCACCTGTTCTTTATGTGGTAATATATTGCTAAGGTCACACTGTGGAGGAAAAAAAAACGTAACAATTGATTTTAACATGTTAGGTCTGAAGACATTTTTTAAAATGGGTGGGGCTGGGGGGAGAGGGAAGACCTTCCCAGCTGTCCAAGGGCCTTGAAATCCTTGCTTACAACAGTATCATATGGACACTTTCCCCCTTATTTTAGTTCTTTGGCTTTTAGCAAAAGTGGGAGAACCAAAATGCTAGGTTAGAAAACATGTTTCAGTTGATTATTATAAAAGTTATTATATACGTCCCTGTCATTTGCCCTTTTACCCACAGAACCTTTCATCCTGTACAAGTTGTATCTATTTGTACACAAGCTTATATTTAAGCCAGTTTTCGTGCTTAAAAAAAAAAAAGGGTGTTAGGCCTTGCATTTAAGTTCACTATCCACATACCCATTCATTTTCCATGATTTCCCTAAAGGTAAATAAAGAGCTCTATAACAAATAATTATTTAAAATAACTTTCACATAATTATTAGAAAATTTAATAGCAAATATTATTACCCACAAAATTGATAGGTCTAGCTATCCTGAAATAAGCAGTGCTAACAATGCAGTATAATACTACACTGTAATATTAATAAGTTATTTCCAAATTAGCTTAAATGAAATAGGAATGAGCAGGCGTTAAGTCCTCAGACACTGTAAGTTACTGGATTCCTAAGGTATTTGCAGATGACGTGTACTAGGCAACAGAGGGGTTCTCTTGGTGGAGTTATATGCTCCTCTTTGCCCTCAAGTGTCTAAAATGAAGCTCAAAATAATTGAGGGAAGGCAAATCTGAATTTTACAACTAGATCTGTAGAATACTAGCACTTGTAAAAAGGCCGATAACATTGTTAGCATCAAAGATGGATACTTCTATAGTGCTTCAAACAGTTTCATCTTCAAATTGATTTTTAAAATCACAGAATTTGAAGCATATAAGCTGAAAGGAACCACTGAACCTGAGATGACACTTAATTCAACAACCCATTTTTACAGATAAGGGAACAAGGGTTAAAATTAACTTGTCCAAGGTCCTACAATGGTGAGAAGCAGTTCTCTTTCTCCTACACTCTAACAGGCAGTGGTTCCAAGCTTGGCTGTACACTGGGATCATGTGGGGAGCTTTAAAAACTGCCTGGCTTCCACCTCTAGACCTTCTGATTTAACTGGCACTGGGTATGACTTGGGATTGTTTTTAAAGCTCCCCAGGTGATTGCAATGTGCAACAAAGTTTGGGAACAAACGAGTTAGGGTTAAGATCAGAATTACCCTGGATGCTTTTGTCCATATCATCATGCCTCACATTTTTCCTAAGCTTATCAAAAGTCCTGTGAGAGTAAGAGAGTATATTGGGGGAGGGAGGTAGATGCATGTGTTTAGAGACATATTTTTAAAAGAGTTGCGTAAGTGATTCTAATAAGGTTCACCCATCCCACTGAAAACAATGTACTACTTACTTACTATTCCATGAGAAACAGTTTTCAAATTCATTTCTAAAACCAATTTGCTCTATTCATTTTGTCAGTAAACCTTTATTTCACCAATAGTGAATGTATTGAATAATTATTTTTAAAACTTAACGAAGCAAATTAAAACTTTCTGTACTTCCAAAAATGAGACTAATTTTGGGGATAAAAGCATGAAACCTACTTGTCTGAGCAAAATTAATCTTTAAAACTACTTTTGAATTATATACTAAAATATCAGAATCTTTTGAATTCAAAAGAAGTTGTGGACTGAAGCCAACCAAAGTAGAGTGGTGTTTTTACCCAATGGATTTCGAGTCTTGGCTGAATGAAAACATTCAATGAGGACTCGATAGGACTTTAGAGAGAGACAGGGCTTAGGTTGTGCTGAAACGCAATTCGACCTCAACTACTGTTATAAGTGAGAGAAGAAAGTTACATTATTATGATTGTGAATTTGCTGTTTTTAATTAAAGTAGAAGCCACTGATGATTTAATTAGCAAAAAAGCTGGTATGTTAGAAACAAAATTAAGTGTATAAACTAATTATTTTTTAAGACTGAAAAATAAAATTAGGGATGAGGATATTAATATTTTCAAGTAGCATTTCCCAAACTGTTCTGAAAAGTCAATACTCATATCCCAAGGAGACATTAATGTTTCTTGGACAACCCCAATGGGAGTCAGGAAGCTCTACACCCTGTTTTGGTTTTTTTCCGTCTCTTAAGTAAGCTGGAAAGGTTCATCTGACAGTGTTTTTAAAGTGTATCCCCAGTTGTGAACTCTGACGTGCTCCCAGAAATTAAGGAAGAGTTTTCATCGTCATGACACTGTTCATGTTCACTTAAGCATGACCTATGGCTGTTTCCCAAACTTCATCTCTCTCATTTTTTTCTGCTGTGATTTTCTTATATATGGATTGATACAGTGTCTTGGAGATAAACATATATATATAATTAAATTTAATATATCTAATAAATTAAAACCTCAGTTGAGCAAATTTTAGGCACAAAGAAATTAGCTTGAAAAGTTGTTCCTTAAGACTAAATTGATGCATTTTTTCCCTCTTTGGGGGACAGGAAGGAGAAGTGAATTTTTGCACAGAAGTAGTGCAGGAGAAAAATGCACGATGGGTAAAATCTGGCACAATCCAATTCAAGTTAAGTACAGATACACTGTGCCAGCAGGGACAAGCTGTTCCTCCTTTGCAGAGTAGCTCCCAAAGTAGTATGCATTGTTTTAGGCCTATACCTAATAAAGAAATACTTTTTTCTAGAAACGTCCAAAAAAAGCACTTCTCCTTTTCATCATGTTCAACAATGTCTTAACAACAGAAATGCATCAAATAAAGATACATATACTCTTTCTGGGATTTCTCTGGGATTTCTTATTTGCTAACTGGCTTTCCCTCTTCCATCCCTTCAAAGACTAAAATGGAAACTGAAAATTTATATTTAGGTCCCTGAAATCAATATATAATTGACACCAGTTTCTTAACCTGATCACTAAGAAGGACAATGAAATGAGTGAAATTACGTATGGCGAGGATGGTTTTAGCATAAGGGGGTCTGTCACTCAGCCCTTGGCAACCTAGTTGTACTCACCATTTTATTGTGGTTCTAAGATTAGGCTGGCTGACTGTGCTGTCATCTAGAAATATTGTTGAGCATGAGCTATATTTTTTAGTGAGCTGCCCTGGAGATACCTGAAGGGGAAGGGAAATAGAAGAAAATGTCACAGTAAGTTAAACCTATAAAAGTGTATTTTTTCCGTGGTTAAAATGTCAAACGATTAAGCATTAAGATTTTTTTTTATCATACTCCATAAACTACTTGAGTGTGATATCATGTGCAGCTCTATGGGCTACCGATTAAATACTGTAACTTCCACAGACAAGTTTTGAGGAATGGGTTATAACATGCTGCCCTTGATATAGTAACTATAATCAAACCTGGCAACACCTCTTATAAATTCCCTTTATAATAATGTAAAATGTTTAGAATAAGATTTCAGTGTTTGTTTCTTAAGCAATAAATAGCAGCTGAGATTTTCTATTTTGACAATTAATTTACTACAATAACATGTAATGCCTTATATAATAATGAAGCAAGAACATTTTATTGCAGTAAATGAAAGCCAATTTATTTACTGAAAGCCAATAATAAATATTAGTTCAGGAGACAGTGTGGCAAAACAAATATTTTCGAGTCAGAGGTGTGTGTGCTGGGGCTGCTCTATCACTAACAAGCTAGAGGGCCAAAGGTTTCTCTGTGCCTCAGTTTCCTTACCTGGAGGATGAAAGAATATTGTTTTAAGATTCTCTCACATCCAAAAAACAGATAAAACAACTTTGAGAATTTAACTCACTTCATGTTTAAATAAGACTGTCATTAACATTACTCAAGTGAGAACCTCAGAGAATACTTTCCATTAATTTCTAAATTTTATTAATTTTATTCTCTAAGTTATCTGACACTCATCAGGATCCTTTCCTGCCTCGCTCATGCTGCTCTTGGTGCCCACAATGCCTTTTTCGTCCTCCTTGTCCCAACAAGCTTAACTCCCCCATCTACCTCCATGATACCTTTGGCGGCAACCACACTACGTCTTCCTTTCAGTACACTCACTCATACCGCTAAATCACCACTTGTTACACGGTATCAACTGCTTACAGGCTACCCCCCTCATAAGAAAGCTTCTCCAGAGAAGGAGGACTTGATTCCTCTCCTACCTTCAGCTGCTGAGCACAGAATCTGGGACACATTAGGAGTGTAAAAAGTGTTTGACAAATTATTTAAAGTCAACTACCATCGGAAGGTAAATCTTACTACAGATACAAATTAGAATTTATCTGCAGTGGTGGTACTGGAGAGGTAACAATGAATGTTTTGAGACCCTCTAAAGAATAAACTATTTTTAAAACACTTTAGAAGTATCCATTTATTTGTGAAGAGCCCAACAATACAGCAATAATCAAACAGTGAAATAGTCTAAATTAACACAATTCTCTTCCTTAAAGGAAGGCCAATAACCAAATCCCAGTCAATGTAAGTAGCATTCTTTAATATCCCAGAGTACTGATAATTTTAATATGCTTGGTTTTGTTGTTTTTTTTTTAAACTAATTCAGATGAGCCTTCCTCCCTCATATTAATATAAAATAGTTTTCACCATGCTGTCATACTACTCTCCCATCAGTATCCCCCACGAATACACAAAAGATGGGGCAGAGAGAAAATCTAGTTGATGCCTTTTAAAAAACAGAGCATCTAAAAATTGGCAGTAACCAATAATCAGAAATATTCATGTTATATAAAATACCCTTTTGCTTGTTTCAGATGTTTTACTGCAAAAGCCACTTATTCCTTATTAATGAAACGTTCCAGACATTATATTTTTGAAAAATATCACTATTTGAAGGAATAAATTCTCCTGCATGCTAGAAATGTTTTAATTATATCTAAAACTCTGATATGTTCCTTAAGTTATTCAGTTAACACGCAATTTACTTTTGGAATCTCAAAAAACAAATACAGCATGAAAAATGAAAATACATACAAATACTTTTATTCTAAATGCAAGGTTATCTTTTGATCACTACTATTAAGACGTAATATGGCATATAATACACCATAATAAAGTCAATTGTGACCAAAAACCTGTATGTTGGGGGAGTAAAAAGAATAGGAAGGAAATGCATCAAAATATAGACTAGCTGGTAAAGCTTTGAGTGATACTTGCTCTCATTTTCCTCTGTTTAAAAATTTTTTTCTATTACAAATACATATTGGTTTGTCTTTGAAAATATTAGTGCTAAAACATTTAAAACTTTTAATTAGACATGGCCTTATAACCCTATGAGGGCTCATTTAATAAATCAGCAACTTACAGTCTACTGGCTGGATCCAACCAAAGAAACATTGAACACTTCCCCATCGGCCCAGGCTTGCTCCCAACTACTCAAACTTTCAGTATCAAGTACCTAGTATTCACTAGAGGGTGGCAGAATAAGTCTCTGACCAAAGTCTGGATATACTAGCTGCCATCAGGTTACTTTCCCTCATCTTGCTTGAAAATTTAAGACAATTGTCCTTCATGGTTAAAGCATTAACCACTGCTGGCTCACAACCTCAGTAAACTACACTGACAAACATAAGAATACAAAATGCAAATATGTACTAAACAAAACTTAAAAATAAAACAAGCAAACAAAAAAATCAATCAGCCAAAAATACTATTGATAGTTTTAGTGTTCACAGGCATTATTTCAGTTGGTTACTAGAATAGACAGGGACAAAGAACAGTATTTTATCTTCATTCATTCAGCACTAATGACAGAATAGATGGACTTTTACAATCTTTACACGGGAAAAGGTTATTTAGTAGACTTAAGGTTCAACGGCAGAGACAGAAAAGTAATCATACCAAGAAGTCTAATAAGTCACAACCCAAACCTCAACCACCAAAGGTCAAGTACCTGTTGAAATCCTGCCCCCACTCTTTATGCCTATTGCCTCATTTTAACCCATTAAAAAAATAAAGCTGAAGATTACTTTTTTCTTTCTACTTTTCCACAAGTTGTAGATATTAAGAATGACATCTAATTAACTTAAACATTTCTAACACTTCATGAATTATTGAAAACTATGTTGCACATTAATAGAGCAATGTGGCAGGGTGCGTGGTTTGAATGGAATTCGAATCAAGGCTTTAGTAGAAAAGTGTAGTATGCTAATTCATAGGTATAATAAAAAATATCTGAGTTAACATCATTAATTATATTGAATTAAAACTTTAAACTTTTACACTTTATCATAGGTTTTAAGTATGAGTGAAACGTGGTGGACTGACTACAAATCTATTTCTTGTCCCTTTTCTTTTAGAGATATCTTATTAGAATTAAAGGCATTAAAAGAAAGGTTCTACACAATAGGATAAACAGCATTGGATTTTTAAAGTTTGAAAGCTGAAGATTACACAAAGGAGTGGTAACTGACATGGCAGGACAAAGGAATCACAACCTTGGTACCTACAAAGAGTGGCTGGGACGGGAACAAGAGAACCTAAGGCAGGCTCAGCATTCAGAGCTTGGCCCCCAAAACTGTGCAGTGACACCTGTCAATTAAAAAGGTTCTGCTTATTCCTGGTGCTTCCAGTTAGATCTTAAGAGATACCCAGGGACTAGCATACATCGGAGAGAAGCCAACAAGTGAGAGATTAAAACAGGAAGAAGGAAATTAATGGGAGTGATAAAATTCGGGAGCAAAAGAAAACTTAAAAAAAACAATTCTTGAGCAACCTCGGCAAGATAAGAAATTGCATTGGTGAAAAGAACCAAATGCTGTAGAAAAAGAATGACAGAATATAAGAAAATTCTATAGATGAAAAATAAGACAGACAAAACAAAGTATTCAATGGAAGCATTGGCGTATAAAGTCAAAAAAATCTCCAGGAAGTAGAAAAGACAAAATGGAAAACAGGAGGGGGGGAAATATTAGAGATCTGTGCAGGAATACTGGCCTAAGAGTTTCAACATCTGAATAACAGGAATACTAGAAAAAAGAAGGAACAGAGACAATATCAAAGAAACAAAAAATGCACTGAAAGAAGATCTGCAGACTTAATGGCCCCAGTAAAATGAAAAAGTCCATACCAAAACATATTATGAAATTTCAGAATCCCAGAGATAGAGAAGGTACTAAAAGCTTCCAGAGAAGGAAGGGGGGGAGGGGGAATGACTAAAATTGGTAATGTACAATGTATCATACAATGTCAACAGATTTAAGAGCAACACTATCAATGAAAAAAAAAACAGTAGAAATGTCTTTAGAACTACAAAAATTAGTTTCAACCTAGAATTCTATACTTTATCAAATAGGCATTTCAGAAGGGCTAGATCTCAAAAAACTTTTGCCCATTTCCTCTTTCTTAGGGAAATATGCTCCAGTAAAACAATGGAGTATAACAAGACAGAGGGAAACACAGGAATCCAGGACAAAGGGGATCCGACACAAGAGAGCGGTTATGTGAGATCCCAGATGACTTCAACAAGATATGCCAGGAAGACAGGTATAGAGTAAGCCTAGGGAAAACCAGTCTCTATTGGAGTAAGATAACAAAAGGCTGGGGAATGTAGTTTCTAAGAAAAAAAAATGGAACAGATGTGTTTAGTAGACGGAAAATATTTTTGATAGGCACGTGACAAATGTTACAACACCTGCGGGAAAAATTGCTGTTAGAAAACAGGCAAGTGAATAGTCAGGAAATTAATTCCACACACACAAAAATGAAGAATTGCTAGGTATTTGGTTAATGTAGCATAAATGTTGTATTTCTGTCAGATACTCATCTTTTTCTGTCATATCACTAGATTGTTAGGCACAAAAGTATTTTTTTTTGAAAGCAGGGAGACCAGCCTACTTACTACATATGGCTATGTGATATCATTTTGGCTCGAAAGAGAGGAATTGGATTATCCTGGAGAAGTGCAGAAATGCTCAGATTTCAGTAACATTAAGAAAAAGAATGAAAGGTGTACACGGAGGAGGTACAGCCAGATAACTATATGGCTCCGCAGTGAACATTATTTGCACAGTCTTTATAATGTAAACATTGATTATGATTTAATAAAAACCATGATACATGTTAAGGGAACGGAGGAAGAGAAATAAATCCATGGTGGAGTGAGGAAGCTAATCTTTCACCTGCTATGTCAGGAAGTCAATAAATAGTGCTAAAAATTAACTTAACTATTACATTTTTGTTAAAAAATAAGATCAAAATATTAAGGCAGATCTTTATACCACAACCATGTTATTGAAATTTAACTTAAATGTCTAAACCCTTAAAAAATGGGCATTACTAAGCCAAAGACTTTCCTGAATATGTGTTTTTGGTACTTAGGAAAACAAAAAGAGATTCAGAAAATCTACAAAAAGAGGTCCACGCTAACAGTATTGAGTCCATTGTATTTTTTAGGAATCATGGCCGACATACTTTTAATTCAAACTATTAATTTCTTACTTAACTTTTCAACTGTTTACTTACATGATTTAAATGGTTGCTCTTCCTCTTTTCTCGCACTAAGAATAAAAAAAATTAACTGATCAATTCTGATACAAATGCCATAGAAAAATAAAAGTAGTTGCTAATTATCTGATGGATTACCAACATACAAAATGAGACAAAAACCCATTTCATTTTTTTATAATTTCAAACAAAATTTATCATTTAAATCACCTGGCAAGATGAATCCCATAAAGTAAAATGTAAAAACTTAGTTTTACTTTTTGACCTAACAAATATTCTATATTAGGTACAAAATGAAAGACTCGCTATGTACAAAAGAAAAGGGCAAAGCAAATTAGGCCAGGTGAGAAAATTAGCTAATAAAAAAGTTTACCTGTTGCACATCCGAACCACTAGCCAGTAGTAGTGTCTAATTCTGCATTTACACCTGGCTGACTTGGATTACCAGCACCTGGTAGTTGACAGCTCTAAGACTCTCAAGATGCACCAGTATCCCTACAAGCATCCTGAACCACTTACTGGGAATCAACTGAAACAGCTTACTAAAAAAATAAATGGGTCTTTACTCAACTGGAAAGTAACCTGTCTTAAATTTAAATTTTAAAACGAGTGTGCTAACCTAACTGAACATACCTACAAGCACACGACATCATTTTGTTCTAACAAAGGCCAGAAGAACAGCAGCGGCTCCACTCCGTTCCCACATGGCCTTCTTTGATGTGGGATAGGCATCGCAGGCACACACTGCTTACTACTGAAGACAGAGGGGCAAGTGCTAGCTTTTCTTTTACTGTCTCTACTCTCTCTACATGTGAGCAGCCCGTGGCTCTGGGAGAAACTGAAATACAGCATTCCTAACCAAAAAATGATTGGCTCACGACAGGCAAAGTACACACACTACGAAAATGCAGGTTAGAAACCCAATTTTTTATTGTGCTGTAATACTTCAGATATTATGGAACCCTCACTTTTTGTATTCCTGCTATCAGAATCAACTGAAAAACTTGGTCACGTATGGCTTTTTAAGCAAGTAAACTCTATTTAACATAACATTAAGGAAAATAAACAAGTAGGCAGGAGTGTTAAAATACTATGGTTCTGATTCTTACCCTAAAACAAGCAGGACACAGGAAACTGACACTAGTCTCTGGTGCTGAGGCTAACCTGGGAAAGCCCTAGCACAGCACTCCATTAGGAGGGAGCGTAATTCTGGGTGTGAGAGAGCATCATTTGGTTGAGCACTGTGTAAAATGGGGCCAAAATCACAAATTCAATCCTCATATATAAACAACTGATTTTTTTTATTTGTTCAAACGAAAACATAACTGTGAACTAAATCCTATTTAAAATGTGTGCTCTTTGGAGCAAGGGGAAAAAGACATAGTAGTATGGAGAAACAGGCCACATCTAAATCACGTGGTCAATTGAGCTGATAAAGAGATGGCAAAATGTGTCAACAGATAGTCTACCTGTTCTCACTAAAACAGTGACAACTAAAGAAAAGTGTATCATCGCCTATTAAAATAAGACAAGTGGATACACGAAAAAGTGAAACATGTAAACCAATGTACGATGTCTTCTAAATACTTCCTCTAATACACAAAACAGAAACAGTTTTCAATTTTTTTCTCAGAGGAAAAAATTTTCTTACCATCCGTTTGAGATTTGCTCAGGAAAATTGTGCTTGCTCTTGGATGGTCAGAAGGGTTTGATTCCAAAGCTAAATCTGTATAGGAAGAAGAGAAAAAGGTGCGATGATTTAGTTGAGTAGAAAAATACATGATTTTTAAAATAATCAATTTTAATTTTAAGGACTTTTAACAGTCTTGGGAAGTTTTTAGGAATGATAAGCCAATTTTAGTAAAGGCAACAATATAAAAATATAAAAATTCTACCGGGAAAATGCAAAATTGTAGAATCTCTCCACATATGTGGAATAAAACCAGGCTATGTCTTAGACTTTGTTTTAACTTGCACCTCAAGAATCTATGAAAAATAATTTGGGGGGGCTAGGGAGAGAATATTGGTGAACATTTTGTTTTTTCCAGGGCCCATCAGCTCCAAGTCGTTGTTCTTCAATCTAGTTGTGGAGGGCGCAGCTCACTGGCCCATGTGGGAATCGAACCAGCAATCCCGTTGTTCAGAGCTCGCGCTCTAACCAACTGAGCCATCCAGCCACCCTTAACCTATGAAATTTTTAGATGAATCATATATGTGCCTTTTCCCTCCTACTTACCAATTAGAAATATAACCACCCTCTTTTACGCTGATATTACTAACACATCCCAGGAACAGTCTCAAGTAGCAAGCTATGCTGTGGCGAATTACTGTCAAGATACCAGCTAATAAAGAGGGTGCAAAAAAATGTATACACATTAAAAAAAGGAAAAAACTGTATTAAAGTTGTAATACTCAATATATACTAACAAAATGTGAATACAAGTCACGTGTATACATTTTTTTGGCGCCCCCAGTATATCAAATATGTCAAAACAAAGTGAGTTGTTTTTGGCAAATGTTCTTTAGACACTTAGGTTAATTCTAATTCTATTCAACAAATGAACTTATTGAGTTAGCTGTGCTTTATTAGGGGGCTATTCATCATGGCAGATTTAAAAGGATAGCATAAAAGCTCTATGTTCTAATCTATAAGAGCACTTTCATTATAATGATTTTTAATACTTTCGTAAAAGTGATTTTTAACTTTTGCCTTCAATTTCCACAGCTAAACTTGCATTTTTCCTTCTATGCTACGTGATTAATTTGGGGCTTCAATAAGAATACTTTCTAGAGCTGATCACAGGGCTGCTTCTAAAAAGAATTTTTTTTTTTAAATGGCTGTTTCTATGTAAAGATAGGCCTGCCTGCAGTCCACCTTGCACCAACATGGGATAGTCTTCTATTTAGGCAAGAATACAAAACATGTACTTGAATTTTCTTTTTTTTTAAATAGCATTTCTCTTTTATTAAATTTATCTGGGGTGACAATAGTTAGTAAAATTACATAGGTTTCAAATATACATTTCTATAATACATCATCTATATGCTGACCACCCCGAGTCAGTTCTCCTTCCCTTACCATATATTTTGTCCCATCGAATTTTCATAAGACAAAGGTTGCCACCATATGGAATAATAAAGTCATTAAAAAAGAATCCTATGATATTCCTTAGTCTTGTCCATCTCAAACCACTTAACCAATCTTGTAAGAAAGTGGACCAAGATCCTGATAGAGTAATGGTTAAGGCACTATTTCCCAAACCACATAATAATGGTTCTATTTTTTAAAAGGGCATTTGGTGGTCAAATCTAAATATATTATATCTCTGGTTCTTTAACATGCACACTGACATATTAAAAACTAATTAAGTTTACTAACGAATACTGTCTTAACTCAGCATTTCACAAATTTATCTACCTAGAATCCTTTTTTTCCTACAAGTAATACAGTTAGAATCTTGCACAAACAGACTTTGGGACTTCTTGGTTTAACAGGAATGTGAACCATCCATTTTAATGGTACTGCCAGCACTAGAAATTTATATAGCTAAACCAACTGCTTTGTTTTTTCAAGGAAATTCCTTCACTTAATTTCAAGTTTATTAAACTGCTTTTGGAGAAATTATTCTTTTTAACATTTTTATGTAAAAGACCCATAAAAGTATTTTAAAGAGTTTTTCCCACTTATTTGAAAAAATGAGACAATGTTAGCTATTTAGAAAAACAAATTAATTCATTTGTGCACAGGCATACTTTAACAGCTGCCTCGAACCTCAGGCTTCTGAAAGGATTCAAGACGTCTTCCTACCAAAAAGAAAGCAAACACAATGCCTTTGAATCTAAACAATAACCAGAAATGTTTGTAAAAGTAGCCATCTCAGTGGCTACTTGCCTATGGAATGATAAAGTTTAATCGAAATTTTTCAATGGGAAGTCCAGGAAAAGTAAATACTAGAATCAAAGGAGGCTTACACAGTTTCTCTCTCTCTCTCTCCTCTCTCTCAACTGAAAGAGACCTGGTTAATCAGCAGTATTAATGGTCACACTAAAGGTGTTAATAAGTAAAAGTCACTTGCTCATTCCTTTAACAAATATGAACAGGAATTTGCAAGAGTCAAATAATGCTTTTAAAAAAAATTACCCATAAACTCAACCATTACTATCATTATTATTTTTTATATACTTTTTAAAAAAGAAAGCTCTAACAGATCATAGCAAAGAAGGATACAAAAGAATGCTAGAGAACACTGATGAACAGGGAAATCGAAATCAAACCCACAATAATGTACCACTATAAATCCACTGAAATGACTAAGATTAAACTGACTAGCCACACACCACGTGCTGTGAAGATGGGGAGTTCTCATATGCTACTGGTGGGGATGTGAAATAACACCATTTTGGAAACATTTTGGCAGCTTAAAAAATGTTCAACATACGTCTATCATACGACTATTCCACTCTTCGGTCTTTACCTAAGAGAAATGAAAATATATGTCCACAGATAGATTTGAATATGAATGTTCATACCAGCTTTCTTTGTGTAATAGCCAGGAACTAGAAACAACCCAAAGTCTGTCAACAAGTGAATGAATAAGCAAATTGTGATATATCCATAAGATGGTATTCTACTCAGCAATAAAAAGAAAAAAATTATTGATGTGTGTAACAATATACATGAATTGCAAAATAATTATGCTGAGTGAGTGAAGCCAGACAAAAAAAGTATGTACTGTATTCTATATACTTTCTATCCATCTATACAGAATTCTAGAACATTCAAACTAATCCAGAGTGACAGGCAGATTATTGTTTGCCTGGGGAGGTGGGGGAGGGTCAGTGTAGAACCAAAGGGAGAGATTACAAAGGGCCATAAAGAAACTTTGGGGGTGAGGAGTATGTTCTTTCCCTTGATTGTGGTGATATTTACATGGATATATCTCTATCTGTATCTGTATCTATATCTAAAATATGTGTAAAAACTCAAAAAAAAAGCTCGTCAGTATAAAATTTATGTTCTATTTTGTTACTGACAAATGAACACCACCCCACTGCAGCATATTTACTGTTTAATGGATACATAACGGCCCTTCAAGTGTTTTTCCTATACTTTACTTAGCCAATCCCCTATTGTTGGGGTTTAGGTACTTACAAAGTTCTATTCTGTAAGGAAGAGTTTCACATATATAGTGTTTCTTGATAATTTTTTTTATCTCCTTAGGAAAGACCTCCAAAATAAGATGACCAGACCAAAAAGAACGTTTTCGTCATTCAACGTATAATACTAAATTGCTTTCTTGAAAAGGTGGGGGCATGTTAGTGTATAATGCTAACAATCACTCCAGTTTTAGCTTTTACGCCAGCTTTGGATAATTGAGAAAAAATTCCTAATGACGTGAATGAGGAAGCTTACGGTGTCTCTAATTTGCATTTCTTTGATGACACAGTTTGACTATTTTCCTCCAGTTAACAGTGCTACCTCCACTTTGGTGAGTTGCTTATCATTTGTACATACTGTGTGTATTATAACCACTACGGCCCTGATGTCCACTTGCATGACGCTTTCATAATTTTCTGTTTATAGCCTACAACAACTTTCTATATAACTTGCACTTTTTGCTAAATACTGCATCACTATTTTATAGAATGGATATTTAAGCCATTAGACAGCAAACTCATGCACACACAGTATTTCTGGACTCTTCTTTAACTGTTTTCCCAAGAGCCTAAAGAAACTATGATGAATTATATTACACTATTTTCATTATCACAAAGGTAAGACTGCAAATTATCAAGCAAAGCATTACCCCCAATACGCACACAGGCATGTATGCACACAGTGATTTAAGAGAGATGTCAGGAAATTACTGTGCATCTTGTATGTGAATCCTTCCAAAAATTATTTCTTTAGAAACCTCTAAGAATGTCTTAACTTAGAAGAAATTCTTGAGCTCATGATTAGGGGGTATAATTGCATTTGAAGATGCAGTATTACCAATTTAAACTGCAACTTAATTTGACAGCATGACAGGCTGATGTAGGAAAAGTATGATTTAAAATTAAACTGAGGTCTTAATGTAAATATTCCTCAGAGGAAGAAATCGGCAAAACACCACTGACACTGAATACTGCTTTCCCCTAAATCTAAGATTCTATCAGTTCTAGGATCCATCTCAATTGCACAGATGTTAAAAATGTGAAAAATTTAGGCAACTTAGAATAAATGAAATGTCTTTATTAAAGGCTAAAAGTGATAAAATGATGCGATTGTTAACTGTCAAATAGTTTTTCCTAAAAGTGATAAAATTATGCGATTGTTAACTGTCAAATGATTTTTCCTTGTCAAAATATAAGACGGAGAATGTGGTGACCAAGAAATTACCTAATAGAAGCAGCATATTTCAGAAAGACATTGATTTCAATATATTCCAATTAAAAGAAATGTCAGCAGATTTCGGCCAACTGGTGGACACCTGGTTACTCAAGGCTTCCTGCAATTACTGAACTGCTCCATCATCTCCATACTATACATTGTATTAGTTCCATGGCCCGTAACACAAACGTTTAGAGTCTAACAACTACCACGTACACTAATGATTTTATCTCTGAGTTCACACTTTCCCTACCTGAAGGCCTTGAGCTGGCCTGCCTCACCATAGGGCACACACTACGCTCCTATGTCCCCCAGTTCCTCAGTCTACTGCTCGCTTGAGCCTTGCTTCTGCTTTCCTAGCCTCTGACAAATCCTAACTTTGGCTTCCAGTCCACTTGGGTAGCTGCTTCCACCCTGGTTCTCAGTCTTGTCTTGTTTTAATCCTCAATCCATGTTTTAGTGACTGTAACTAAGGTGTGACATTTCATATAGTGAAGTACACCTTTCTTTTACACATTTCTAAAAAGTACTTTGCTTACTTCGTTGAACTTTCAAGAACATTTCTGGGCTGCAATTTACCTCCATTTCCCATGATGTAGTGTTACTGTTTAACCCTAAAGCTTAATTATTTGAATACAATTAAAAAAAAAGGTGGTGAGAAAACAGTAGTATCGCCCAAACTGCTATTCACATAATGCATAATTCTATAACTTCTATTCCAATATAAAACAGATATATTCCTATGCTACTTCACTCAAAACATTGTGAGGATCAAATGAAATACAAGAGCAGTCTAAATACTATACATAAAGAACAATAAATCACAAAGCAAAGCTTTCACAAATTAACTCAAAAGCAAAAAGTGAACATTTAGCTTTTCACTGGAAAGCACAGGAAATGTCCACTCATTACCCATACCCAAATATCGTCTTAAGCAAATATGTACTTTGGCTACTCACTAAAGGGAAAGGAATAACAGCCTAACAATTAGCGAGAATTTCTCCTGGTGTTTTGTTTTTTTAAAAATAAGCAAATACGTATTTCCCCTGTCATGTCCTTTCCTTCCTTTTTTCTTGTTACTTATCCTGGAGACCACTCTATAGCATTAAAGAGAAATCTTATTCTTTTTTACAGCTCCATCGTTCTCTACTGTGTAGCTGTACCAGTTTATTTTACCAGTCCCTTACTGGACATGAGTTATTTCCAATATTTTTCTTTTGAAAAGAATGCAACAAAAACTTTGTGAATGTGGGGCTTCATATTCATGGGGTATGTCTTTGGGATAAATTTCTCAAAGTAGGATTTCTTGATTATACATCTGCATTGCTGTGAGATCATGCCAATGGCCCCTTCATGGGGTCATACCATTTCGCATTTCCATCAGCAATATACGAAGTAACTTTCTTCACAGCCTCACCGAAGAATGCAGTGTCAAGTTTACGGATTTTCTTCCAATAAGAGAGAAACTACAGTATGTTTTATTTTACATTTCTCTTACGTGTGAAGACATGTTTAAACAATCTTTTTCTGTGACTTGTCCATTCATATCTTTGTTACTACTTTTAGACTCACTTAATTTCTTTAAGTCACCCTATTTTAGGCCCTTGGTTAATTTTGTTTTATTTTTTCAAAAGCCACTGTTGGCTCTCACCTGAACTATTGCACCAGCCTTCTACATGGTCTCCGTTTCCACCCTTGCCGACATTACAGTCTATTCTCACACAGTGGCTTCTTTTACTCTCTTTCCTTTCTTCCTTGCATATAATCCTACAATGGTTTCCCATTAAAACATATTTTTTGTCAAGGCCCACTAGGCATAAAGGTCTTAATCCACCACATTCCTCCCTCCAGGCATCCCTTTCACTTGGTGCAGCCTTCCCCAGGTCTCTCTGTCCTCTGCCAGCACTCAGTGTATTCCCATCTGAAGAACTCTGCATGGAAGCCTTTTCTCCCACATCCTCACAGGGCTCCCTCTCATTTTTAGGACTGCTCAGTGTCACTTAGAGAGAGCAACTGTCACCAGCCATGTAAACTGTCCTCCTCCCCAGGTCATTACCCTCTTTTACTTTCTTCCTAGCACATCACTACCTGACTTTCTTGATTGTTCCTGTGTTGTCTGCCCCGAGGCTCCCCTAGAACGTAAAGACCTGAGTTAGGGTAGGGGCTTTGTCTTGTCCTGCATTTGGAATGGTACCCACAATAAACATCTAACTGTTTCAGTAAGTTTCTAACCAGTTAAGTTTCTACCAACTTTCCCATATCTTCTAATATTTCATCTAGTGCTGTCTTTTGATTTGTTATCTAAGACCAGCATTACTTTCTGATCTCCTAGAGTAGTATTCAGAACTAAAGACACGAGACAGGCTACCAAGAACCACAGAAACCCAAAAGAGGAGTTCTACTGTCCAGTGAAAAACCAATGGTAACTTTAATTTAGGATAAGAACAATTAATGTTAAAATACCTTGAAAATACCTTAACTACAAAATAACATTCTAATTAGGTTATAAGAAAGTATACCATCTCAATCTATAGGACGGTACAATGCATTTGCTTTTTGTTTTGTTTTGTTTTAATTATGTGATTTAAAGGATGTGTTAATTATCTTGGTTTTGGTAATCATTACACAATGCATACATGTGTCAAATCATCACATCATACACTTTTATCATATACAATTATATTTGATAATTATTCCTCAATAAAGTTTAAAAAAATAATTTGTGATATTTCTGGCTGTGTACCTTTTTACATTTATCCTTCTTTGAATTTGTTCAGGTTCTTGGATATGTAGATCCATGTTTTTCATGGAATTTAAGTTTTCAACCATTATTTTTATATGTTTTTTCTGTTCCTTCTTCTCTTCTCCTATTCCCATTACATGTGTGTTAATGTATTTGATGATGTCCACATTTCTCTGAGGCAATGTTTATTTGCCTCATTCTTTTTTCTCTCTGTTTTCAGACTGTATAATCAATATTGCTCTGTTTTAGAGTTTACTGATTCTTTTGCCTGCCAATTCAAATCTACTATTGAGCCCCTCTAATGATTTTTTCTTGTCTCCGTTTTGTACCTTTTGACTCTAGAATTTCCATTTGGTTCTTTTAAAATCATTTATTTATTAATATTCTCTATTAGATGGGACATTGTCTTCATATCTTCCTTTAATTCCTTAAATATGATTTATTTTAGTTCTCTGAACACATTTACAATGGTTACTTTGAAGTCTTTGTTAAATCTTTTCTTTTTTTTATTAGTTTCAGGTGTACAAGACAAGGTAATACTTAGACGTTCATCATTTATATCCCTCACACTGTGAACCCCCCTCCCCAATGCATTTGTTTTTATCTGTGCCCCCAGAATAAAGCATTATAATGGGACTATGTACAGTTTCACTTTAAAAAATGCTCAATCATAAAGGGTGGGTAAATGAAGGATGCTCCAACATTTGATGGTACACTGGACAGTTATTAAAAGGCATGCCATAGGGCTCCACGCAGTTGCATGGAAATATATCCTGGAGCACTCTCTAGGTGTCAAGCACAGTTCAAGGAGCTCTATGTCATTACTTCTCTTTATAACAAAAAGTTATAAAGCAGCACATAATGACCTCATTTTCATAAAATAAACAAAATATATTTATATACATACAAAAGACAGAGTCAACACCAGAATATTAATAAAAGATCTGGATATTCTGAGCATAAGTTAATGACTTTTCTGTATTTTCTAAATCTTTTACATCAAATGCTTATTAATATTGTCGCCGACAAAAGCAAAAAAAAAAAAAAAAGCAGGGGGTTAAAATAGCTACTGGAAAGATGAAAGATCTGTTCATCAGGAGTTTTTCCTCATAATATTGCTAATTCCTTCCCTACTCACTCAGGGGGATAGGGAGGAAGGGGTCATTGAGAGAGGACCTTTAGCCAGCAAATTAGCAAAGTGCTTAAGGTCAGAGCATAAAAGGCTGTATGAAAAGTTGATGAATAAAAAAACTGGACAACGGGAACTTCGTGTCTTTTTTTTCGTTACCGATACTACCATCAGTTATATTAGATATACTGTTAGATAAAGGCAAGGTAGTAGAAAAATTTTCTTTTAAGTCTATATGAATTCTATATTACCATGTTTCCCTGAAAATAAGACCTAGCCAGCCAATCAGCTCTAATGTGTGTTTTGGAGCAAAAATTAATGTAAGACCCGGTCTTATATTATATTATACTATATATGTTTATTTTAAATATATTATATTTATTGTATTGTATTATATTTTGTTATATTACCTCGTCTTATAGTAAAATAAGACTGGGTCTTATATTAATTTTTGCTCCAAAAGACGCATTAGAGTTGATTGTCCGGCTAGATCTTATTTTCGGGGAAACAGAGTAGGTTCTTAGGGATATCTCTTTGAAATGGCTTAAAGAAATCATGTTCTGTTTCAGAAGAATAAGGCAGAGCATCATTCATGTATGATTTTGTGTAAATAACCAAAATAATTCAATTCTACATTGTAGAAAAGCCAAATGTTTTACATGTAAGTAGGTCTTTCTTAGTTTCCAGGGAAACTAATATAAAATTGTCTGAAATAAAGACATTAAAAGCAAACTTTCAGTATGCTTGTACTTTATATTTGGTATTCTGACCTTGTTTCTATGGAAACTTAGTACTAGTCAAATGCTGAAATTGATGTTTCTTGTATCACTTTATGGAATGCAAAAAAAAAAATTAAAGACAAATTGAAATGAAATTTTTAACTATCATGTTCAACATAAAAAGGTAAATTCTATACTCATGAAATCTATTTTTTTCCTGATTTAACCCTACTTATAGTCCTGTGCTTTATCCGTGTTACCTTACCTGCCCTCTTAGCAGCTTCTCCTAAAGTCCCTTTATCCAGGACTAGTAGTCTTGGATTCAATTCAAGGTCACCAGGACAAACTTTAAAATATATGTGTTTGTTTGCCTGGTAAATGTATGCCATTTCACAACTTCTACTTTTACTCTTATCCATCGTAATAGATTTGTAGATATAGGATAGAGAGGTAAATGTTGCTTCTGAATTGTGTACAGTAACTTTGAACGGAAATAATCAACACTGGAGTAAATTAGGACAGGCCTATTTCATGGATAAATTATAAAACGTAAGATGCATTCTAAAGAGCTTTTGAAGTACCCCAGGAACTAAGTTTGGCATATCTGTCATCTCCGTGTTAGCCTCTTCTATTTAGTAGCCTCATTTAGTCAATTCAGATCTCTACGCCTAGGTTTCTTCACTGGCAACATGGGGAGATTATGTATGGGCCTTATTTTAGTTAGCGGGCCAAATGAGATACATTGAAAATATATTGTAAATCTTAAAAGAATTGTATGAAGGTCTTATTTTGGTCTCTCATCCAACACTATCCATTTACTTAAATGATTTGTAAAATCAATCAAAGGCTTACCTTACACCATCAAACACAGCAGCAGTTCTCACAAATACTTGCTTTGTATTTAAAGGTATGATTACTTTGTGTTTCAAGACACACTTAGTTAATTAACATAATTTGTTCATTTTTTCCACAATATTTGAATAGTCCAAAGGGAGTACTTCCCAATTACAAAGCCACGTCCGTCCGTCATCCGGGTGGCTTTTTTATTTATTCTAACTTTTAAAGAAATTAAGAGCTCAACTGTAGTTTAAATAGAATAAGAGCACAAGAGCTATAAGACATTTCGTCTATGAAATGATGAAATAATCTCTGGCATTTAAATGACACAAATGGACCTATGGAGCCGTAACATCTTTATGATACAACGTTTTCTACTTCAAAGGGCACAGTCTTCCTGAGCCCCGACGTTACCCAGCATCATTTTAAATCAAACATTTCCTCTCTCCTCCCTCCGCACCCCCACCCCCACCCCCACCCCGGCCGCCAGGTCTGAAGAACTTTTCCCTCAACGTCCTTAAAGTAGAACAGGATTCTATTAGCAGGAGGGGAGCCCCGGAGACAAACATTGTAGCGCACGATCTGGCATCTTAACTCCCAAACCTCTACATTACAAATTAAAGACTAAACGCATGTCGTTTTTATCTTTTGAAACTTCTGAGCAAGTCTCACACCCCAGCGCCACCCACCCCGTCTCCAGAGCCGGCACCCGTGCAGGTGAAGTCACGGGAGCAAGGCTGAGGACTGTTTGTGTTCAGAGGGGCCGTAGCCGGACTCGTGCGTTCTCCTCTGGCTACAAAACCACCCTCTGCAGCGCGGGCAGCAACGTTTCACGTCGTTCAGTTACTCTGCATTCCCCGTCCCACCGTTTCCTCGCCTTCTGTGTTCAATTTATAGCTGGAAGGAACGAAGCAGCGTCTATGCAGGCAGCTGAGAAGAGCCTGCTTGAGAACACCATCCAGACTCGCCTACGTCAATTTCCAGGTTGCATGTAAATAACAACCCCTAAAATGTCTGCGTGGAATCGTCCCGAATGTCAGCTACCTAAACGGGCGGGAGCCAGGGTCTTGCCCGGGTCGGGACAGGGAGACGCGGAGGAAACTCCGCAGTTGGCGTGTTCCAGGTTTCATTGAGCACAGGGAGAGAACATGCCCATACGTCTGTTCACAGTCCCAGGAAACGTTCAGTAGAGCCCCAAACGGGAAGGGCCAAGGACTGGAGGGTCTCGGGCCGGGTGGGGAGCGGGAACCGGGGAAACCACTGGGCATTCGGCTTGGGAAGAGGCAAAGACACCGGCCGGCCGCGCAGGGCGAGCAGCCGGCGCGGGACGCCAGGCAGAGCCAGCCTCCGTCCCCGGAGCCCAGCCCGGGAAAGCCGGCCGCCGGCAGGAAGGAGCCTGAAGCGGCGGCGCACTCCCGAGGGACCCCAGGGGCGGCGGCCGCCAGAGGTCCGCCCGAGAGCGGACGGCGCCCGCCGCCTCCTCACCTTCGGGCATCTCCCGGTCGCTGATGTGCTGCAGGTGGTGGCCCTCGCCGGCTCCGAAATCCAACTCGGTGGGCTCTGGGGCAGCCGGCGCCGGTGCCACTGCCACGGCGTCCCCGGCCGCCGCCTCGTAGACCTCAGACTCGTAGTCCGGCTCGGCCGCCCCCGAGCGCCGGCCCCGCTTGGGGCTGGCATTAGGGGACAAGCAACAGGTCAGCGTGTTCCCCATGGGGCGATTCCACTCCTCGCCGCTGTGAACGCCTCCGCTAGTCCACGGACTCCGCCGCGCTCAGCAGTACCCCCTCCCCCAACAATGGCGCGGCCGGTACGAGCAGCCCGGGGCTAAGCCCGGGCTACGCCACGCAAGGCCTCGCCCGCTGCTCGCCCGTCCGCCGGGCCGCCGGGCCCCGGGCAGGGCTCCGGGCCCGGCCGCACCCCCACCGCCGCGCCGCTACCGCCTCCCCCGAGCTGACTAGTCTGTGAGGGCGGCGACCAGCCCGGCTTATTTAAAAGGGGTGGGGACCCGACAGGCGCTGAGAACTGTAGCCACTGCGGGGAGAGAACGCAGCCGGAGCTCCTCCTCCTTCCGCAGCCGCCTCTGGAATGAAGGCTGTTCTGCCGGCTGGTACCTGCCAACCGGAACGCGGCCTGCGGTCACCTGGTTACTGGGAACCAATCACGCCCAGAGTTCCCTCCACGCGCCCGCCTCGCAGCGTAGGCACGTGACTCGCAATGCCCCGCCCCCGCTCCGCCCCCCGCGCGGCGCGCCGCAGACTCGGTTTCCATTCATCGCGCGCCGCCCGAGCTCTCCGATCCTACGGGAAGCGCCGCGGGCGTGTGTTACAGCCAGCGGTCCTCCGTCTGGGGGCCTCGTCGGAAGGCCGTGTTAGCAAAGAGCCCGTTCCTTTATCAGCTTGGTGTCACCGCGTCTGACCGCTGACTCATTTGATGCATTGCTCACTGGACTTAGTTACACCCGAATTGTTCCGCGTTTTTGTAGCTAACGGCTCCTCCCCTGCCTTCCAAAAAGTGCTAGTTCTCGCCTGTAACTTGACCAACCACCGGGGCCCTGGTCCTACTTCTCAATAGACAGCTGTGACTGTGACTCTCACATGAGACTCGCGGACACGTCACCCCTCCACTTCCTCATCGGCAAAACAGGAACCAAACGCGTCTCTCCAGCTTGGAAACGCAGGGGATTCGTCCACCGATTCGCTTTCCTCGCCTGTTTTCTCTCTTCTCCACCGCAGGAGTTTCCAGACTTTGCTTTTTTTGGCCCACAACGATGTCCAAAGCATTGTCTCATACAAAATTGAGAACCACAAGTGGAGTGCCACGATCCTGACGTGACAAAAATGACGATGATGACGAGGATGAGGAGGATGATAGTGAACACCTGGCGAGCCCTTGCGATGCGCCCGACCCCGTTCCAAGCGAGGTCTTCATTTAACCGTTCAAAACAATCCTCCTTTTACAGAAGCAATGGAAACGCAATTGTTAAGTCACGCTGCCAACTCGCACGACCGCTCAGGGGTGGGGCCAGGATTTCGTCCCAGACCTGTGTGGGTCTCTCCACAGGCATTTTATCGTGACTATCAGAAAACAGAGGTAGAAGTAAAACTTGGGAAATACGGACGTGGTGTCAGGATTTTTTTTTTTTTTTAAAGGAAGCATAATTTTTTTGATGCGGATTTTAAAATATTTTCCCTTCATCCAACATCAGTCTCTCCTCGGTGCCAGGCACTGCCCGGTGTGAACTACTCCTGCTCTCAATGGGCGCAGGCCGATGAGAAAACAAAGGCTTACAGAGGTCATCCAGAGGTCACACTGTTGGGAAGTACTGAGACCTGGGACTCCAACCGAGATCTATCTGGTCGCAAAGTAGATGTTACGGTAAAGAGTTCGAATTTTATCCTGGACGCATAAACCAATGGAATGGTGTGACGTTGAGTCACTATCAGATGGTTTGCAGTGAGGTCACTCAGGACAGTAAGGCAGATGGAAGGAAACAACAAGACCAATTAAGACACTTTATATTCCCTAGGGGAGAAGTGAGGGTTCAGACTGAAGACAGCAACTAGAATGGAGGGAAAGGATTGGAGATGTTTTGGGAGGCAGAATAGAAGTACTTGGTGACTAGACATGGAGGGAGAAGTGAAGAAGGGAGGCAAAAATGGCTGCTAGGGTTCTGCAACAGTGGCAGGTCTGGGAGAGCAAAGGGAAGCTAACAGGAGTAATGTGATTTGAATTAAGCAATAGTGTGATTCTGTGATAGAAACTGAGACCTTGCATTTGCCCACTGATGGCTGAATATGCCCGGGGAGGACTTTATGATCAGTGTTTCACCTGGGTCTGGAGTAAATTCACTCATTCATTCATCCATCCGTTTTTTTCATTCAGTATTCATTCAGTACCTGTGGCCTTGCCATATGTCACACACGTTTTGGGTGCTGGGGATGTTGCGTTGACCAACATAAACAAGGTGCTTGTTCTCATGAAATGTATCTTCTAGTATAGACAATGTTACCCATCACACCTCAAACTCACGGCCTGGGATGGCTGTTGCTCTTCAGCCATTGTATTTTTATTCCAGAGAGCAGGGTGGAGGAAGAAAAAGGAGATTTTTCAGAAGATCTGCATAGCACAGTGCTTACATATTACTGGCTTAAAGCTTAGTCACATGGTAGCTGCAAGAGAGGCTCAAAAAAATGTAATTGTAACTAACACAGAAGGAAGAATATTGGATATTAGAAGGTAACTAGCACTCTGTGCCACAATCTGTGAAGAAAAATTAGGGACGTTTCAACTTCAAGAATAATTTGTGATAAAATTTCATAGCCCTTTGAAAGCATATGTGAAAAACTAATACAAGCACTTCTATAATGACCTTTTCTTAAACTAAGAGGACAGAAAAAGTAGAGAATGAAACTAGGTTAGACACAGAAAGATTTCATGGCAGTCAAGTGATCAGCATTATATATGATATGTGTCTTGTGACTAATGGGGTTCCAGCTTGAGTATTACAACTAGAGGTACTTAAAGAGTAGTATTTTGTGTATAAGTAACAGGTACATTTTTTTTCCAGGCAGTCGGTCATTATCATGTATTCTCAAAGGCATATGTGAACAAAAATGCAAGAATTACTATACTTGATTTGATGTGGCAGAACTCTCATTCTCAACTTCAGAAAACTATAATCAGGATTTTTCAGCAAGTGGGGGCATTTGATGGTGCTGGTTCTCAGATTTTAGTAAGCTGTCTAGTGCCTCTTCCACCTATCTCTTTTCCATGCTTTCTGAACTTCTCCCACCTTGTATCTTCTCACAGCCTGGAAATTTCTTTCTGCCAAGTGAGTCAGCTGAGAGAAGAATGTTCATTTATTTAATATGATGCTATGAAAAAAAAAAAGGAATGTTAGTCTGCCATACCATCAGGGCAGTTAATGCTCATTGGACAGGTCAGTTCTGGCCCCAAATAGCCACTGCGATTACAGTTCCAAACCTTAGGGCATTTTATGAGACAAACTAAGAAGTGCCTGCAGTTTCGAGAGTAGGAGTTTCCTTTTGCCTTCCTTTTGCCTTTTCCTCTTCTATGCCATTTAATGGTTTATTTTCTTCCAGTTCCATTTGTCTATATGCTGTAGGAAATCTAAAATCTTTCTCAGCCCTCTGCCCATGCTTCCTCAGGTCACCTCTACTTGGGGCGTGGAAGATCCTTTTTCTTCTGGAAGTGCCCTGTTCAGAGACTCCTGGTTTTCTAAAGCAGATGCCAGCTCTACTCCCCATTCCAAAGAGTATAACAGCGTAAGGTCTGCACTTAACTAGTTCCATAAGAGAACCACCCTCTACACTTGCCCAGGAAATAAACTCACTGCCAAATCCACTTTGGAACAAGGCAGAGTATAAATAAACACACTAAATGCTTTCAATAGTTTCTTTTTTTTTACCCCAGTCATGCCCATGCTCCTTTTCTTCCCAACATTTTCATGTTACACTATTTCCACTTGTGTGATATTTTGGTACTTTTGAGATGTAACAACTTCTAGTCTCTCAAAATGGAATCCCTGGCCAAGTTGCCTCAGTGAAATTAGAACCATTTTTCTTGCAATGATTTAACATGTTTCTTATAGGAACATTTTTGACAGCAGCCTCCTCAAATCAAGCTGATGTTAGAAACACTGGAGGAGTTTCGTTGAACTTGACATGAGGGAAATGTTTGAAGAAGTCTTTTTAACCTAGAAACAAAGCTCATAGATTTCAGGATGTATATTTTCCTTATGATGGCTCTATTGCCCTATTGTGGAAACAAATCTGTTTTTATCCTCATAGCATGGCATCCACCCTGAAGTACCTCTAGAATTTTTCTATCAGAAGGGATTAGGACAGCAAACTGGATGGATGTAGGGGCCAGGAAACCTGTCTTAAGAGCCACATTTGAGTAGAAAGCACACTTCTGAAAACAAACCAATAACTAAGTTTGCTGAGCAAGCCAGGCTTACATAGGCTGCTTGTTTGGAGAGACTAGGGTTACCGCAGTAATGCCACAGACGCCATGAGTGGTTTCTTCTCAGTTGTAAATTCTGCACAGATAACGTAGAATACTCCTACGCAAAAATACTCTGGTTATGCAATCAATACTTTGCCTGGAAGTAGCAAAAACAACAACAACAACAACAAAAAATTGAGACCGCAGGAGCATCTGAAGCCATTGTCCAAAGCCAGTCTTCCCTGTTCTTTGCAGCCATAGTATTAGCACTGCCCTACCTTGGCCATCTGGTGAACCTCTACTTGTAGTTTGAAGCTTAGCTCAAGTGCAGCCTCCTCTGCAGTGCTTCTCTCACTCCTTTAAGACTGGGAGATTCTGTATCTTCAGTGCAATCAGTTCCTTATGCAAACCCTTACTACAGAGCAGCCTTGTACACATAATATGGCAACTGTTTATTTGTTTGACCCCCTACCCCCAGTAAATTAGATACTCCTTGAGGACAGAGTTATTTTCTCCTTCCTCTTCTCCTTCTCCTTCTCCCCCTCTCTCTCCCCCTTTTTCTCCCTCTCTTCCTTCTCCTTCTCCTTCTCCTTCTCCTTCTCCTTCTCCTTCTCCTTCTCCTCCTCCTCCTCCTCCTCCTCCTCCTCCTCCTCCTCCTCCTCCTCCTCCTCCTCCTCCTCCTCCTCCTCCTCCTTCTCCTCTCCTTCTCCTTCTCCTTCTCCTTTTCTGTATCCCCAGCACTAAATATAATCTCTGGCTTGTAGCTGTCTCAATATATTTTTCTTGAATGAAAAGATAAACGAATTAAAATGTTGAATTAAAAGTACCAACAATCACAATTTGAGAAATGTTTTCACTATTCCTTATTTATCAATATTCTCTATTCTTTTCTGTGCCTCTGTTTCTGGTTTCTGTGCCCCTGTCGCCTTTTTAAGAACAACAGCTATTTTATAATGCTCCCAGTTCTGTGGGTCAGGATTCAGGCATGGCACAGTGGGGACTGCTCATGCCTGCTCTAGGGCGACTGGGGCCTCGGCCGCAGTCGATCTAGCAACTGGCCAGGCCCAGATGGCTTACCTGGGATCATACGTCTAGAGAGTCAGTTCTGGCTGTCAGCTGGGTTCCTCAATTCCTCTCCAGGTCATGTCTCCTGAGTCCCTGGGAACTTCTTCATTCACACGTCAGGTACCTGGCCTGTGAAGGCTGGAGCAGGTGCGTCTGGCTGGACGTCCCTCACAGCATGCTAGTCTCGAAGTCGTCAGACTCCTCACTGGAAGTAGATACATAACCCCAGCATGCTTCCCTTCTCTGATAAACACATGAATCTAAAAATATGGGCAAGGAAGGGGAAAGTGTGATGAGCAACACCCCTTCAAATTAAAGGGAAAAAAAAACTCAAAGCCAGTTTCTTCACTGTTATGACGTTCATCACCTTACAATGGATTATGGTAAACTTACTGTAACCAAATCTAAGTCTTGTATGCTACATGGCATCTAAATTATCCTTTTCTCCTGGTGGTCTCTGAGTTTAGTAGCTAGAAAGAAGACAGATTTGTGCAGGTGCTTTTGAAGCAAATTTGCCACAGGTTAAGTTTATTTTGTGATGTTCCAACTTATAAGTTTGAAAATAACATACACATTAAATCAAACTGAGAAAAGTAACACGGGAAATTTCCTAATATCTACATGCTAACACCACATTTTTCTAGTGATTACTTTCATAGAGCAACTTAGAACCTATGGTTTCAGCAAATAAAGTGTCCTATGTAACATGAACCCACTGCATGAAAACAAGGTTTTAAATGTTATCGTTGCTACTTTTAACTAGAAATTTCCATGGGAATGTGCACTGTGAAGTGCTTTACATAAACTAATACCCACAAAAATCCCATGGTATAGTAACATGAAAGCCCCTCAGGGAAGCTCTCCACGTGGAACCCGGCTGACCTCACTACAGAAGGATTTTCCCTTCTCCTGGGAAGTCGCTGGAATGAACGCACTGTTTGCTATTGCCCGTTTTTGAAGCAAGGTATGCCAAGGTCTGCGTGCCCTTCCCCAGAAGTATCAGGGGAAGAGCCTGTAACATCTGCAAACTCTGCTTAGTGCTCTGTTGGGCAGAAATCGTGCTTTGCTGGCATTTCATGTTTCTGTAAAAGAATAGGGAGAAATTGCCCCTCAGAGTCCTCAGGGAGGTAAGAAGGCTGTGATTAGGTAGCAACTGTGAGTAGGTGTCTGTAGAGGAGAAAGAACTGCACAAGGTCAGAAAAATACACATTCCCTACCGGTATCCTTGCAGGGCCTTGACTGAAAGCCAAACAATCACAGAGTGAGCCATCCCAGTTCTGAGGCTCAGGATAATTTGGATAATTTATTATAATTAATTAATAATAAATAACAACTTGAATAATTGAATGTCCCCTACTTTCAGGCTGTGGACTGGAAGAAGTGACCTGCTGAGCCATAATGGAGTCCAAGGCATAGAAGAAATCAGTAAGACTTATGTCTTTATTGAGAGACATTATTGATATTTTGTTCATTACAGATTTTTACATAACTTTCATTTAAAATTATCGAATAGTATAGATCTGGATTACTGAGATTTTTGGTGTCCCCTTAAATTTGGTACCTTTAGCAAGTGCCTTACTCATTTCCCCCCAGTCTAGGCTTTGTGCCCAGAAGCAATGTGAGGGGTATCTGGATATTTTTTGGCCTGCGCTTGAAAGGGAAAAGAGGGAGAGCCAAACTTTTGGGCTGGTCTTTCAGCCGTGGTGTGCTGAACTTTCCAAATCATTGAAGTCAAAAGAATCAAATTCCAGTCTGTGACAGAGACGAGAGACAGCTCCAAGTCTTGTGTGTGCCATCATCACCCCATTCTACAGATGAGAAACTGAGACTCAGTACATGTGACAGATCTGCCCGACCTGACAAATCTAGAAAGTGGCAAGTGAGCACTTGAATCCAGACAGGGTGGGCTCTATAGGTTATGCTCTTAACCACTGGACTCTGAGAAATTGCCCACTTGCTGTGTTTCCCACCATTCCCTGTTGAAAAAGATAAATCACGTATTTTTTTCTCACTTTTCTCACATAACTTTTCTCAGTGAAAAGTTATGACAAAGTATCTTCTAATAACTTTTAATGAATTTTATTGTCTTTTTACTCTTATGGAAGTGACATGTATTCACTGAAGAGAAATTAGAAAACACATATAAATGAGAGAAATCAAAATGCCACTCAAAGAGCCACCCACTATTAGCATTTTGTTTCATACCTCTCCAAGATTTATTTTAATAAATTATATGTATATGATTTAAAAATGAAACTATGCTACCCATGTAGTTATTTAAAATGTGCTGTCTTAACAATATACTTTGCACATCTTTCTCAGTCATTGCTTTTTTGCAGAGTAATTTGTAATGGCTTCATAATATGTATTCATCCATTCATGAATATTTATTGAGGGCCTGCTACTCTCCAGGGGATGAGCTAAGCACTGGAGATACATCAGTTAACAAAACAAAGAATTTGGCCCTCTAGGGTGGACATTTAAGTAAAGGGAACCCTTCAAAAAATAAATGAATAAATGTGTGTCAGTTAATGGGGACACCATTTTGGGTGTGTCAAGGAGTCTTCTCTGATAAGGGGCTTTTATGGGTCAAACTGTACCCCCTCCCCAATTCATATGTTGAAGTCCTAACCCCACAATACCTCCAAATGTGACCGCATTTAGATACAGGGTCTTCACAGTGGTAATAAGCGAAAATGAGATCCTGATGGTGAGTCCTACCCCATTATGACTGGTGTCCCTGTAAGAAGAAGTTTAGACACAGATGCATGGAGGGAAGACACAGGGAGAAGATGGCCATCTATAAGCCAAGGAGAGAGACCTGGAATAGGAGAAACGAATGGCCCTCAGGAGAAACCAATCCTGCTGGCACCTTGCTCTTGGATTTCCAGCCTCCCGAACTGTGAGAAAGTTAAGTTCTGTCATTTAAGCCACTGAGTCTGGGGTATTCATTATGGCAGCCCTATCCATGAACACAGGGGCAGAGGAAGAGGTCTGAGTGAGGTGAGAGGGTGTGAGCCCTGTGGACTCTGGGGAAGAGCGAGTGCCAGGGCCCCACACTAGAGCTTGGTTGTTTGCAATAGAGGAAAGCAAAGGGCCAGATTCCTGGAAGAGTTTCTGAAGGGAGAATGGAAGGAGATGAGGTCAGAAGAGAAAGCAGGGTACACTGGGTCCTGAAGCATCCCAGAGGCCTTAGAAAGGAGTTCCGATTATATTCTGGGGAAAATAGGAGAGCCATTGAACCTGACATTTTAACAAAGGTCCTTGGCTCCTGTGTGGAGCCCAGACTAGATGTATCAAAATGTCTGGAACCCTTTTATTAAGCAATTAAATAATTTAGCAGTGTATTTTAAAAGTTTAGAGGGAGAAGCAGGGGGAGGGGTGTCAGGGACACTGGCCCCCAAGTCTAAGCCCTCTTGGTACCCCCGCCATTCACCTGGCCATCCTACTGCCCAATCTGATAAACAGGATAAACTGTCATTGTAAACAAGCCCCTGACTTTCCCACGAGTCCTTCTCCACAGGGTCATTCAGTGGGACCTCTCTTCCCCCATTTGAAGACCAGGTGGTTGCTACCCCTGCCCCAACTTTATGTCTGTTCCCTTTCTCTGTGTCTTACACCCAAGTTCCCAACCTTCAGGCTCCCTCCACCCCACAAGCCTCCCTGGCTCACTGGTTCCAACTGCCATCTGCCAAGATTCCATTGTACTCTCCTCTCTTGCTCTCTCTCTCTCCTTCTCTCTTGCTCTCTCCCCCACTTCCTCATTCCTGACTTCCCCCTGGGGAATGGAAAATGGAAGCCTCCTCTGATATCTGCAAATAAAATTTCAGGGAAGTGGACACTCTCCAGTAGTCAGGTATGGGAACAAAATTAATGGCTACCCTGCCCAATGAAGAAACTGCGTGTCTTCCTAGTATTAAGTCAGAGGTAATGGCTGCATGAGCAATAACTCAGCCCAGCCTTGGACCAAACTTTGACCAGCGTGCTTCTCTAAGGAGGCTTTTGTTCGTTTCCAAACCCTTCTTCTGTTACTGAGGGGTCCTCTCTGATAGAAAGAGCTTTCATTAGTAACTTCCTCTAAGAATGTATGTATTTCTGTTTGCCTTCTACTCAGTCTTTCCATGTCCTCCACAGCCCCCTACCCAAGGCTTATTGACTCCGTCAACATTTACCTGTTATTCTTCTCTAGGCTGCATTCTGCTTATTAGTCATTGAAAATAAAGGAGTCAAATTGGTTCTTTTTTCAAAGAGCAATGAACCCATAGAACTGGTAAAAACCAAATGGATGCCATGAGTAAGCGTGCCAGTTCAGCCCCGACTCTTGGGCTGATCCACTCACTGGACCACCAGTGATGTTACAAAACCAGGCTGTGGTACCTCTATGAGCTGGATACTCCCGAGTGCAAATGCCCAGGGCCTAAGAAGGGCAATAACAGGAGGGTCACTGCTCTGGGTCTTCACTGTCACAAAGGCGCGATGCCACCAGGGTATACCTATAGTGACAGAGAAGCACTGCAGGTTTGAAGACAGCACTGTCCAACTTAACTAGTTACTCGTTATGTCATTACTGGGCTACATCTGTTGTGAACTATGAACCAATATTTTTAATAAATCCCCTGATAACTCCCTGAATCACCTTTGGAATGACGCAATTATATTGAATGGAATGTGTATGTGTGTGCATGTGTGGGATGAACCGTTTACTTCTTAGATATCAACATTTAAAATATACCACTAATTTTCAACCTTATTTTGGAATTCTCTCTCTCTTGCTTTCTTTTTCTTTGGTTTGGTTTAGTTTATTATGGAAGTGGCCTGTGTTTCTCTTGACCTCTGAAAGGCCCTCTGAAAACCTGAAACCCAGGCAAGGTGACAAAGTCTGGTCATTCAGTACTAAGGGCCTCCTCATGTTACTTCTTTACTTAGAAAAATAACATGTTGTAGAAAACCCAGAGTCACAAACGTTCTTCCCAGGCTAATCAGTTTCTGAATTCTTAGATTTTTAATTTAATTTCATCATCAGGGAATTTTCTACACTGAAATATCTAGGCAAGACCAAAAGGAAAATCTCATGTGACTCCGTATCTGCCAGGATGAGTGAGAATCAGATATGCCTCTGGGATGCAGCAAGCAAAGGAACTGATTTTCACCCCACGTGTAGTCAGCTCAAAATTAGAAAAAGGGTGAGTAAAGAGTTACCTGTGGCTTATTGCATAGCTTACCAGATTCTCACACCTATTTTCTTGGGCAAAATAGCAGAGTACCTAGCCTACTTTGTTAAAAATGTTTGCAGAACTATAGTTTAATCTTTGTAACTGCCATTGCTAACTAGACACTAACATGCCCATAGGTTCAGTACAGAAATGAAACATTTTAGCAACACTCGTACTATAGCATAAAACTTTTTAGCAACACGTGCACTCCACAATAATACTGTCATCTTGAGTTTGAGGGATCATGACATTGCTTGTATGTAGTTTTAAATTCCCCAGTGATGCCAAACATATTTGAGTCAACGGACACTGTTCCTAAATACCGGAGTTCAATTTAGCTGAATACCAGGGGACTGACTCAAATTACTTTGAGGGAAATAAATATATCTGTAACTAATGCAAATGGCAAAACTGAAAACTCAGAAAATTTGTATAACAGAGTTGGAAAGCAGTAAAGTAAGACGTTTCCAGAAAGGCTAATAAATTTTGCGTTTTCTTGAATTATGTTATTGTAACCCTTTTTCTATTCACATATTTTCTCAGACACGTGAAAATCCTGCTTTTACCAATTAATGAGAGCATCTAATACAGTACTAATAATACATCACTGTTGTTAGAAATGTCTTATACTACAGAACTATTCAACATAGTAAAATACCAATAATCATAGTAATAATAATCACCAAAGTAATAACTAACTCTGGGCAACTACTTAATATTACCTAGAAGCTTTGCTAAGTACTTTTATGGACTGTTTTATATAAACTTCCCAACAACCTCATGAGATAGGTAAAATGATTTGCTAATTCCTATTCTAGTGACTGGCTAAGATTTTTCTTGAGAACCTACTGTGTGCCAGGCTCCGTTCTCAGTCCTGTACATGTATGAACTCATTCATTCTTCACAACTCCCCGCAGAGCTGGTGCTTTCATTGTTCCCACTTAAGGGAGGAGGAAACAGGAACAGAGTGGAAGTGACCTGCCCAAGGCCTCATAGCTGTCACTGACATTGCCAGCACTTACAGTCTGGCAAGCTGGCTCTAAGCTCAGCCTCTTCCATACTAAGCAGCTGTTCAGCACTAGCTGTTTTCTTTGAGCCTTTTGTGCGTCGGGCACTGTATCAGATGATGGTCATGTGTTCATTACCCCTCCTTGAGGAGCTCATTGCTATCCCATTTTTCAGATGAAGAAAGTTAGGCACAAGCCACTTGCTCAGGGTTCAACGCCTGGTCTTGTCCAATCCCCAAGCTCATATGTTTTCACTCTATTGCACAGGAAAAGTGGGTATAGCTTTGCAAGGTGCACAGTGACTCTGAGGAAAAGTACGTGCACTATGAGAAGCCAATTAATCAGATCCTGAAACCCCATCAGCACACGAGACTCATAGGAAGGAGTTCATGAGATGGCACACTCTCCATTTGTCTCACTGCACCTTCCAGGGTTCTGGCCCCTGAAACGAAGTAAAGAAGCTGCCATCTTCAGAAATTAGTTCTAGAAAGCATTAGTCAGTCTCATGGTAAACTTGACTTTTTATGGTTTGCCCAGGCTAGAAGACACAGGATCAGAATCTACTCTCATGGGTCCTGATTCCACCCCTTCTTAGAGTTTTGAGTTGTTTGTTGAGGCCAGTGGTTTAAAAAGGCTCAAGTCACAAACGAGTAGTAGAAACACAAGAGAAACTATTCCTGCAAAGTGAAAACCAGCTTGTAGTTTTTCCTGTTATTCATTTTGAATTTCCTCTTCATCACCATTGAACATTATTTAAGGAACTATTTAAGTACTAAATTGCATTAATATCTATTTTCTTACATTTCTATTTTATTTTTTTCCTTGTGGGGTATTCTTTTTTTAGTATTATTTGTTTTTCAGTTATAGTTGACTTACAATATTACATTAGTTTCATAGTGATTAGACATTTAAATGCCACACATTTTTGTTTTCTTAAATTACTTTTTGGCACACAATCAATCATAGCCTCAGCATTTGACAGAATTTTGCAATGGTGCCAGCCCAGCCTGGTAGATGCTGTGCAGATGACATTTCCCATGAAAAAAGGTGTTTCATTTTCCTGAATTGTGTACGTGATTGTCACTATTTGTGGTTTCTTCAGAAATGAGTACCTTTATACAATGATCTATTGTCATTCTTCTTTCTGAAGTCATCTATCTATCTATCTCTCTATCTCTCTGTCATCTATCTAGTCATCTATCAATCTATCATCGATCTTTCTTCATCTATCTATGAATCTATCATCTATCCGTATCTCATCTATCTAGTCAGCTATTATCTATCAACTATCTGTCTATCTATCTGTCTGTCTATCTGTCTATCTATCTATCTATCTATCTATCTACCTATCTATCTATCTATCTATCTATCTTCACAAATTGACTTATGGTGCTTGAGTCCTCAACCGCTAAAGAGCTCGCTGCGACTGTTGTCCCCTAGGATTACTCAGTGCACAAACACACAACTACATGCAGTGTCCTTGCAGTTAGGGCTCTGTGCTAGAACCGAGTGCTGGAGCTGAGAATTTAATAACAATAATTTACTGTCCTTTGATTCCCCTGCCCCAGCTTTATCTACAACCCGTTACCTTACTTCCAGATTTTTGCATTATGACCTTTAATCTTTTTTCTCTGCTGCTGCAGAACCTGAGCAGACAAGCAAAATAGTACATCTAAGTATGTGCATAAGACAGAAAACCAGCCGTTGGCCTATTTGAAATAGGTTCGGTTCATTTAGTTTTTCTAAAATTTAAGTTTTCTGGGAAATGGTTGCTGTGGGGTAAATTTGGTTCATGTGATCACACGGTTAGTGTTGCTTCTCTTAGTTGAAATAGAGAAGAGCTGGAGTTTGTACATCTGGCTCTCATAGGTGAGTTTTTGTTGAACAGACATTTTAGTAAGCTAACATAGTTATCAAATGTAGCTACAGTTGTCATCAACTTTTAGAATTATAAGAGCAGAAAGTCTGGGAAGGAAGTAATCTGATTTGCCTTACTGGTTTCCTGCAGACATATTCTAATGATCAAATAAAATAAACCAACACTCTATTGCCTTTGCAGCTAACTGGTAAACGTGTTTTGCAAAACTTTTAAGTGCCCAGCAAATGCTCTTCCAAGATCGTCTTCTACCACTGCTTTACACCCCCTGCCTGGCAAACCTCCAACTGCTCTTCTAATTGGTTGGAGTTTTCTCTTTTCTGGCTTAGATGCTATGAGCCGAACACAGAAGGTAGCTGAATTCTCTCATTTCTATGCCTCCTCTTTTCTACACACACACACACACACACACACACACACACACACACACACACACACACCAAGTTTTCTACAGAGCATATAAAAGGTTTTGACAATCAGAAGTAAAAAACACACAATAATAAGTTTACAGGGAAACGTTTCCTGGCACATAGTAGATACTCAATAAATTTTGTTGAACTGAAATAAAATACATTTGAAAACAGGAATTGTAGAAGATCAAGTCTTGTCCCTTGATTTTAAAAATCATAGATATAACCTAAGTACATAATCAACCCCATGAAGATTTATGCACAAATATTTATTGCAGAGTTATAACAATGAAAAAATCGAATCAATCTAAATATGCAATATAAATGTTATATTCATGAGGAATTATTATGCAACCACTTAAATTTTATTTATAATAATTTTTAAGGTTATGGGAAAATTCTTATGACATAATATGAAATTTATAAAATAAACGGTATATTTAATTTTATTTCAGTGTAAGTTCAGATCCAAAAGGACACACTGCACAACAAGAACTTAAAGGGAATATACTAAAATGTTAATAATGTTTACAGGGTAATGAGACTATTGATTTTTTTCCTGCTTCTTTCCCATATTTCAGAATTTGTCTCAAATAATAAAGATACACTATTTTAATAATTAGAAAAAAGTTAAAAACCAGAAAAACATTTCTATGGAAATGATTTATTCATATAGCAGCTAAAAAATCCAGGCAAAGTTTGTGCATTTATGACCGAAACTTAACCCATCAGGTGGTTTTAAATATAATTTTATGAGCATCACATAAGTCAGTTTCCATAATTTCTGTAGGTAATTGATTCCAAAGCATAGGTGTCATTTGAAAACACCCCCTTGTCTACGGCCATACCAGCCTGAAGGCGCCCGATCTCGTCTGATCTCGGAAAACACCCTCAAAACCAAACCACTACCGAATTAATTTTTAAAAAGTAAATACCATGCTTCATAATGACAAGCAGAAAAACTAGATTTACTTTCTGCATCTTTTCCAAGATTTTTGTATGATTAATTCCAAAGTGCAGTCTCAGCCAAATGAGACATAATGTGTAAAGGATGTGCTATGGTTGCCTAGTTACCATCACAGCAAAATGAATGGGCTGAACCTATGCAAAGGTTCTTCCTTGTGCTGAACCTATGCAAAGAGCCCAGTAGGAAGAAATGAAACCTACCTTAGTACGGCATCCGGCATCCGTCACCTTGTGCCTTTTCTCCAGGTCAGTGGCCACTCTTGCTCCTGAGATCTCTGGCATTTGCACCCACATTCTCCTTACTGGTGGTGAAAAATTTAAGGTGGAGAGGAGCTGAATATAGAGCAGCACAACCTAGGGGCAATTGATTGGTAGCTTCTGATTTTCATCTACATCGTTAAAATGAGTTTTTCTCAATTATATGACACCTCAACGGAGAGTAATGGTAGGAAATATCTGTTTTTTGCTTTAAAAACACCAAGTGTGTTTCTTGCTGTGTAGGACATCACCAAGATTTTTGTAAGCTCTTTTTGTCACCTGTCACTTCATTGGCTTTAAGACAGTCCTCTAAGGAAAGGAGGGGCAATTTATTACTCATTTCACAGCAGAAACTGCCCAGTGCTAAAAGTCCTCAGCTGTTCACTGGGCAAACCTGGGGCATCCAGGCTAGCGTTGATCTGAAACCTGCCTTGATTCATTTCCCTCGTTCAGCCATGATCTTGATTCAGCGGTTCTCTCTAAATTTTCCTTCTTAGCTCAATAGTTGTGTCTAACCCCCTCATCCCAATTTCTTCCTGCTCTACCAATGCTGAGATTCCTTATCCCCATAACTCTTCCGCATTATTCCTGCAATGAGTCTACGTGGGCTCTCACACGAGCCAACTGCACATTTATCACTTTGGTTTGTATTGATTGTTGGCCATAATCTCCTACGTTGTAACAGATGAACCAGTGTGATTCATGTAGGATTGGTAGGAATGACTGTGACAAATCTTTGGAAAGACAAACATGACTTGGTACCTCACTTGTGATGGAAAAATATTCTAACATATGAAAGGCATCTGAATTTATTAGGTTGCCATAAGCTATCATGTAACTACCGATAGATGGGGTTTTTCTCACAGTCTGATAACAGCTTTATTGCATGTTAGCCCTTGTTATTTATTGCTTCCTATGGCTATAAAAACTGGAAAGAACATGTTATACTTTGACTGGTTGACTTGGATTTGTGGTTTATTTGATCAGAAATGTGCCCTCTAACCATGGCATTTCAATTTAGGGTCATGATTGGTTTGAGAGTAAATTGAAAAACATAATTAGAGAGCACTTAGGAAATCAAGCTGCTTCCCTAAATTAGAGCTTCTAACTTCATTATTATTTTAGACCAAAACTTTGCTTGACATTTGATTTTCGCCCTGTAACTTTCTAAAAGTTATACAGATAAGTCAAAGGGCTAACTAGATCATTAAAAGGCCACGAAGTGTCTTCGTATAGCTTCAGACTAAAGAGAACGATCTGTCCAGGGTCACATTTCTGTGTGTGAGGAGCAGGAAACAGGAAGGGCACAGAAGGGAAGGGGCCGTGAGCGAGCAACAAGTCTATGGTACAAAGATGAAATATCTGTGGTGCCGACGGAAAGTGGACAGAGGAGAGAGACCTGGTCCTCAGGTCTGCCCCACGCCCCAGCACACAAATAGTGGTGCAGCATCAGTCCAAAGAGAACGTTAGAAAAACAGACCTCCAAGGTCATCACACTGAGAGGTGGCTGGAATAGAATGGTGATGGGATAGACTCAAGAACTGGGCAGAAAAAAGACTATGAGTGGGATTATTGATCTATTTGTCGTACTTAGTAGATATAATAGATCTGTTTTAAATCCTCCATCCCACCTTTTTTTTCAAAGGTTTGGTTGAGTCAAGATAGTAACTGTTTCAGAAAAGGTGGGAGATTTAGAGTTTGGCGCTTATGGGTTCTTATTCAGAAATCTCATAAAAATCCTGAGTAGTGACGGTGTAGAGAGATGAGAGGCATTAACAAAACAGACAGAAAAAGGATGAGGAGATCAAAAGAAAAGACACTAAACACCCTTCAAATGGTATTTCTCCTAACATTTGAACCTTTTTAAATCTCTCTATCCTGAGGCAATCCTCAAACAATTTATTTTCCATTTAATGACTGACAGGGCTATGAATTCCTCATATAGGTCATGTGATTGTTAATTTTATGTGTCAACTTGACTGGGCTAAGGGATGCCCAGGTAGCTGGTAAAACATTATTTCTGGATGTGTCTGTGAGGGTGTCTTGGCAGGAGATTAGCATTCGATTTAGTCAACTGAGTAATGAAGGTCCACCCTCACCAAGGAGAGTGGGCATCATCCAATCCGTTGAGGGTCTGAATGGAACAAAAAAGGAGATGTAAGGGCAAATTTTTGGCTCTCTTCTTGAGCTGGGGTGTCCATTTCTCCTCCCCTCAGGCATTAAAGCCCCTGGTTCTTGGGTCTTGGGACTTACACCAGTCCTCCCCCACCCCTGCTTCTGTGCCTCAGCTCCCAGACTCAGACTGAATTTCCTTGTTCTCCAGCTTGCAGATGGCAGATTGTGAGATTACTTGGCCTCCACACTGCATGAGTCAATTCCTACAATAATTCTCCTCATGTCTAAATATCTATATCTAGTTATATCCTATTGGTTCTGTTTCTGTGGAGAACCCTGACTAATACAGGCCATTTCTGTGTGAGGCTCCTAGGGCTGCTGCAAAAATGACCACAAGTAGGGCAGCGTAAAACAACAGAAATCTCTTCGCTCAGATGTGAAGGGCAGAAGTCTGACTGAAGGTGCCTGCAGCGCAGTGCTACCTGCACAGGCTCGAGCGGAGAATCCTTCCGGCGTCTCCCCTTCAGCTTCAAGTGGCTGTAGGCATTCCGTGGCTTGTGGATGCAGAACTCCAGTCTCTGCCTCTGTCTTGATGTGGCCTTCCCCTTCTCTTCCTGTGTATCTCTTCCCTATGCATGTGTCTTTTATAAAGACATATGTCATTGGATTTAAGGTCTGTCCAGATAATCCAAGATGGTCTCATTACATCTGCAAAGCCCCTTTTTGCAAATAAGGTCCACTCACAGGGTCCAGGGGTTAGGATATGAACGTATCTTTTGGGAGGTCATCATTCAACCAACTACAGTTATGTATAGGGAACTGAGCAAATAAACAAGTATTTTAAAGATAATGGAAGCCAGATTTCTCCTATTGGATTGGAATTAGGTATCAGTGTGAACTCATGGTTTTCAATATATATATATAGACGTAAGGAAAGAAATATTTCTAGATGTTAATGTCTGCCTGTGTGCATGCTGTCTATGGGCCAGCAACATCCCAATAGCAGTGAATACATCTTGGCTTCTAAATAACCATTTACCACTAAGGGGAATTAGGTTTCCTTGCAGAAATGCCTGATTCCAGGGCTGATACAAGGAGAGAACAAGATAAACCTAGAATATTTTGCTGTACCATAAAACAAAGAGGTGTTTTAAGAATAAAAGGACGTGGAAACACAGAAGCCAGCATGAACAGGCTCCCAGCTGCAAAATCAGAGACAATTTGAGCATTAACATAAATGATGATAACAGTGGACTATAATCTAATGAATAAAACAAGAATCACAAGTCCATACTGATCTACACGAATGAATGAATGAATGAATGAAAAGTTTAAAGAAAAATAGGATATTTTCATAATTTTAAAGTACCTCCCCACAAAATATTTATCAATTACAGAAGGGGAAAAATAATTTTACAATGCAGAAGGCTGCCAGTCACCTCCCTAATCAAATGATCAAAATGATCATCAGGAGTGGGATACATTTAAACCATGGACTGCCTAGTAGGATGCAAAGCAAAAAGAATTCAGCATCAGTTCTGTGTTTTCCTGCCAAAGATTCATAATAAACTTAAATTTAATTGTGAGAAAACATCAATTAACTCTAAATTGAGGGGCATTCTGCAAAACAACGGGCTTGTACTCTTCCAGATTGTCAAATGTCTTGGGGGGTGGGGCTGGCATTATTCTGACTATCACACTTTCCCGTTCTTTCCATATTTCTTAACCCCCAGGGGTTCCCTAACCTGGGTGAAACCTCACTTTCCTGCTTGAGTTCTCTCAGGGCTCCTGAACTCATGCCTCCACACTTCCAGCCATCACTTTTTCCTTCTCTTCCTGTCCAAATCCCACCAATTCTACAAGTCCCAGTCAAATTGAGTCCTTTGGTAAAGCCTTACTGGGCCATCTGACCCGCAAAGATAGCTTCCTAAATCCTACAGTACCTGCTTCATTCATTTGGCAGACACTCTGCTTTCCTGTCACATATTGTGGCACTTAGGTATATGTTGAATGAATCTCCCCCACCAGACCACAAGCAAATTGAAAGCTACGTCTTTTTTTTTCCAGCTTCATTGAGATATAATTGACATGTAACATTGTGTGTTTCAGGTGTACAATGTGGTGCTAAGGTATGTATGCAATGTATTGCAAAATGGTTACCACAATAAGGTTAGTTAACACCTCCACCACCTCACATAATTTACCATTTTTGTGTGTCCGGTGAGAATATTTAAGATCTACTTTCTTAGCAATTTTCAAGTATACTATACGGTACTGTTAGCTATAATTACCATGCTGTATATTCAATCCCAAGAACTCATTCATCTTATAATTAAAAGGTCATACCCTTTGACTAACATCTCCCTGTGTCTTCCACCCATGCCCCCCTCCACCAATCTATTTTAAGAGCTGTGTCTTATGACACTTTCTAATCCAGTGCTGTAGAGTGGTTTAGGGAAGTTATATGACAATGATGAAAAGATGAAGTCCAGGAGTCCCAGAGAAGAAGAGTTCCCAGAGTCCCCTATGTTTCCCTAGTTTAGAGCAACACCAACTTACTTCCTGGGTAAGGGGTCTTTCTCCTCTTTGGGCTGGTATCAATGACAACTTTTAGGAAGAACCCTTCCTGTCCAACTTCTCATGCTCTCTTGATTTGATGCCCATGTGAATGGCCAAGAGAAGCTCTTACAGGAACAATTATAGCACCTCTGAGAAGTGCTCTGGAGGCCACCGTGGCCTCTGAAGGGTGGGGTAGAAATGAGAAGGGAGAAGATTCCTGAAACCTTCTCACTGTACTTCAGGATGGCATTCTTCAAAATGTGTAGCCTTCCTTAGCTTGCACATTGCTAGGATATTATTTACTAGCTCTCTCTCTCTCTCTCTCTGACTTGGAGAGGGGATTAGTGAGCCTGGTTTTGTTAGTCTGTCTTACCCCCAAAGATGTGTATCACTATTTCATGTGTGACTCGGTCTTTTTAGTTAATGGTAATCACTTTCTGTCACTAAATGTTTTTACTTTTATGTTGATATTTTGGAAAAAAAAAATCTTTAAAAGAACTTTTTCCTCATCAGCCAGCAGCATTCACTGGGCAGTTCTTCCCAGTCAAGGCAAAGGGGTAAGGAAACTGCTGGGTTCCTTTTGGACTCATGATTCTAACTCCCAGCCTAATGTTCACATCTACATACACATCACAAGATGCTATTTGTTGTCTCACATTTTTGACAGATGAGTTGAAAACTTTTTATGTAATTCAGGAAACATTTAATATAGGAACACTATGTTGGGCTTTTATGAAATAAGTAAACAAATAGAAAACAGTCCTGGCCATCCAAGGAAGATAAGACATGAACACAGACAACTGCACATGAACTATTCCAGAAATCTCTTCTTATTCATCACCGGTGACAGATTGGGCCGTAGACCAAGAAAAATTAAACCGAAGATTTTTTTTGAAAGTTCTTTTAACTTAATGGGCAAACAACCAAAACTATGGACTTCTCAGGTGTTAGATAACATTACAAAGAATCTTTACTGATTGTAAATTTACTCTTCTAGCAATATAAAACGTTTTCTGTGTTTATAGTTGCAGTGCTGTTTCTGTGACTGTGTTTTACAGTTTGGGCGTAGATGTGGAGTTTTGCTTGTGCTCAATTGTAGAAAATGAATGCGTAACCTTCCCCCCACCCTTTGGGAAAAAAAATCAGGAAGGAACTTAAATACAAGCCTTTTCCTCCCATTTTATATTCAAACATGTCTTACAGGAAATGAACAAATATTCTCAAATATAACATTGTGCTTCTATGTACTGTAGTACAAAAAAGAGCTTTACAGGAATTTCGTGTGTTCCGGAAGTTGAGATTTTTAAGGACAAATGGGGCTTGGATTTTTACTTCCTGCAGAATATAAATGTCAAATTCTTTAGCCTAATATTCAAGATCTCCAAAATCTCATCTCAACTCACTTCCAGCCTTATCTGTATCCATCTTTTACTCCACGTACCCAGTAATGTCCCATGAACCATGTTGAATATTTTTATTTCTATATATTTTTTTGCCCTCTGGAATGCCCTTCTATCTTCCCTGTCCCTTCATCCCCCATTCCACTGTCAAAAGTTCTTCAAGGCACATCTTTTAAAAAGAGGCATCCACAAAGCAGCCTGCTCACCATTCTCCAAGTTGGAATTTCCCCTTCTTTTTTGGGTTTTCATAATTTTCTATAACTAAGGGTTACTGCTTTTTTAATCAGAAACAAAAACTGAAAAATACTTAGCAGCATATCAAGTAAAACTTGAACATAATTTTTTGAAAACGGCAAGAAATTCCTTCAGAACCAGAGGTACATGCATACCTTGAAATGCTTTCACTAATAAGAAAAAAGATATATAAAGTCCAGCCAATGTAGAAAGCAGTAACAAGATAGAGTTGGGCTATGGAGTACAAATAATTAATTTTTTAAAATATTGGAAAAGGGAAATAAACATTAAAAACCTAGAATTACCTTAAAAATTAATGTGAACTATACGAAGAAAGTGAAAAACATAATAATGGGAATTTTAAAAAAATGTGTGCCATACTCCTGTGAATTTTCCTCAAATGAATATGGGGATTTAATGCAAATACTAATAAAAATTCCAATGTGATGTTTTTTAAATTTGAAAAATGAAGGAAAGTTTATTGAGAAAAACTAAATAGATAAGAATAAAAATTAAAACACATTTTGAAAAAAGAAAGAATATAAGTAAGTCATGGGGATATAATCTACTGCATAAGGAAAGCAGTCAATAATATTTTTATAACTTTGTTTGGTAACAGATGGTAACTAGACTTATCATGGTGATCATTTCATAACGTATAAAAACATCGTCACTATGTTATACACCTGCAACTAATACTGTATGTCAACTATAATTCAATTATTTAAAAAGATATAAAAAAGAACAATGCAGTGGAACTAGTTCTACCTGATTTGAAAACATATAAAAGCTGCAATATTAAAACAGAATGTTATTGGAAAATGACTAGAGAGGTAAATTAACAAAATAAAAGAGATAGCTCACAAATAAATCCATTATATATAATACTTAAGGAAATGATATTGAGAAAAGAAATGACTTCTCAATACATGATGTTAAGAAAATTTTAGCTCTTTAAGCTCTTTTCACTTTAGCTCATCTCATACTTTAAAATAAAATGTTTTCTAAGTAGAATTTAAAAACTAGGGATGAAAATAAAATAGTAAGATCTTCAGACAAAGTAGAAAAAGCAAATATCCAACATCTGGAAGAGAGACTTCTTTAAAGTTAGAAGTATGAAATCAGAAGAGGAATGAAGTAATATTTGATCACATAAGTCTCAAACTTTTGCATATTAAATAGAAGCAGAAGTAAACAATATTTGTCTGGTCAAGTGGTGTCGCAGCTTCTGCTCTGATAGAATGTCACCTCCCACCTTCAGTCCCCATATCCATTCCAAACACATGGCAATCATAAATAGGATATAAAAAGGGGACACCAACATGATTTAATTGGTTCAAAAAGCATAAATACCAACGTGGAACAGAAAAAACACAACTACCACAATGAAGAGAGGCAGAGTGCAGCTGTACAGCTACTGGCCTTCCACTCCCATGGCCAGGGCGTCAGCTCCCATAGGTCAGTGAAGACTAACAGTGAACAGCCTCACACAGAGAACTCTGAGGACAGAGACTAGGCCCAGAGCTTCCTCCTCATATGACACTGAAGAAAAAGTTGGCTCACCCATTGCTTAGAGCCATGGGCTCATGGAAAGCTGTGGATGTTGGGAAGTAGGAATTCAAACATACAGTCTGACGTAGCGACAGACTCTGTGATATCTACAGTATCAACGTAAGTTAGGAATCCCAGTACACTACTGTGTACCCAGTTTTAACCTGGGGGCCCCAGGGTGCTATGTAGCCAAAGCAATATTGTCAGATAGGAAGGAGTGAGCCTGGAGGGGAAGGGAAAGAGAGGAAATAAATAAAAAACTAACAACCTTTCTACTAAAAATGAGCCTCCTGCAAAATAAAATTCCAAAACCACATTAAAATATCTAACTTAAGAAAGACTATGAACTCCACCTCCCCAGCTGGAATATGAATTCATTCTAGATAAAATAATTTATGGACCTGCTTGATAAGGAACTGAAAATAAATGCGCCGATAATGCTCAAAGAGGTAAATGAAGACGACCTTTTCATTAAAAAAGAAAATATGAAGCAAAAAATCAATAATGAAACAACCAATGGGTGGATATAAATGAGAAAAATAGAAATTAAAAACTATACACATTAAAATAGAGAAATCAGTCAAACGAATGAACTTTCAGCTGGAAATATTCAAAGAGAGGATCATTGAATTGGAAGGGAGAAATTCACCCAGTTCACAGCAAAAAAAAAGAAGAAGAAAGAAAGAAGATGAAGGAAGGAAGGAAGGAAGGAAGGAAGGAAGGAAGGAAGGAAGGAAGGAAGGAAGGAAGGAAGGAAAAATATGAGAGAAAAATTAAGGGGCATTGAGGTTAGATTGTGAGGGTTCCAGAAGAAGAAAATGAAGGGAAAGAGTTGAATTATCATATCAAAAGTATGTTGTACATACCAAAAAGATAAAAAAGTTAAATCATCACAGGGTGAGTTCAAAACATCAAGAATAACAACAAAAAAATCTTAAAGGTATCATAGATAAAAGAGAGGTTATGTGTAATTAGGCAACACTCTTCCCATCACAGATATTAGATGCCACAAAGAATCCAGTAAAGTAAGGGGAAAAATAGACGTGTACACTGCTAATCTCGAGCAATGTGGACACAAAATGAAAACATTTTCAAAGAGCGAAGCATAAGACCAAGAGTTGAGCCACCTACAGACTGGGGCTGATAACTCACCTACTGTGGTACTAGTGTGAACAAAGGGGCGATCCTTTACAGACACAATATGAATATACTTACTGCTACTGAACTGTATACTTAAAAATGCTTAAGATGGTAAATTTTATGTTACATGTTTTTTACTGCAATGAAAACAAAAATACCATGTTCATCCTGCAAGCAATTCCACCTTAATTTCTCTGTGGGGCAGGCAAAGTGCAGGGAAGATAAGCAGTGGGTATTCCTGAAAAGTTCCCAGGTGATTTTTAACGTGCAGCCAAGGTGAAAACCACCAAATTATGCTTAAATTAAAGCCATATGAAATGTGAAACAAAATAAAAGAGTTGGAAAGTGAGTGTTTGAAAAGAGAAATATAAGACAAATGTAAAAAGAGGAAATACTTAAGAAAAGAAAGAAAGGAAAAAAAGCCAGTGTAGTAGCTACTGTATTAGACAAAATAGAACATGAAGCAAAAAACTTGGATACAAAAGATGCTGCATAATAATCATGAAAAAAATCACGTACAGTCATGAATTTCTATGTACTCAGCAACATAGTTACAAAATATATAAAGTTACATATTAAGAAAAAATATATATGAAGCAAAAACAGAACATGAAGCAAGAACAGAATGACAAGGAAATACAATTCCAAAATCATGGTGGGTAATATTTAACAACTTTGTCAGAAACTATTAGACCAACAAGACAAAAATCTCTAGGAAGGATATAGAATATTTAGAAAATAAAACTAACAAGTTTGATCCAGCAGAAAGATAGAGAATTCTGCAAGTGGTAAATGGACAATGTTTCTTCTTTTCACAAAAACACGAAACATTTATAAAAACTGACAACATGCAAGGTCACAAAGTAAGTGTCAACAAATTTTTAAAAAAATCAATATCATACAGAGTATATCTTTTTTTGTAATTTGTAGTTTTTCTTTCTTGAAACAATTCTGAAATTATGGCAAAATATTATCTAATAAAGCCGGACGCAAGTTCATGACAGTTTCCTATATTATTCTCTAAATGTTTCTTTATGCTTGCAATACATGAATAAATATTTTTTAGAATTCTAACCACTAGGAAAATATGTTTCCAACACATGTAACAGCAGATTAATATCACTTTATATGAAGAGCCCATAAAAACTTAAGAAAGCACTAAAATGTTAATGTGTATGTAAATAGAAGACATTGAATGACATTCAACCTGAAGAAAAAACAATTACTTAACAAATGGAATAAAATTCATTCTGACTAGAGTCAAGGAAATATAAATCAAAACTGTGAAATATCATGCTAATCGATTTAAGATCCAAAAAACTAATTATACCCACTGTTGGCAAGGACGTGACAATACATTCCCTCACATATATTTGAGGTGGCAGTCTAAATTGGTTAAAACATTTTGGAAAACAATTTAAAAATATCCATCAAGAGCCATAAAATTTTCCATGTTTTTTTGACTCAGTAATTCTAATTCTGAGGATCTGGCATGAAGACATGATCCTAAATATATGAAAAACTTTATGCTTTTCATAGCATGCTATGATGTTCATAGCATGTTATTTATAAAAACTGGAAACAAAAGTACAAGTATAGGGAAATAATTCCATAAATTATAATATATCTGCTTGAAATATTTTGTAGAGATTACAATTTTGTTTATAAAGGATAGGCAGTAACAGGGGAAAATACTGAGTAGAGCATGTCAAGTAAAAAGACCAAAAATTCAAAATTATTTACTATGATTATTAATATTTTTAAGAAAAGAAAAAGATTGACAGAAACTACATCAACATGTTAAACCTTATTATTTTTTAAATGATGGGACCATAGGTGATTTTTTTCCTATTATTCTTATTTTCCAGTTTTTCTTTGCATTTGTATTACTTTAATAATAACCTTTACACGAGCTGCTTTAGAGTTCCTGCATCTTTCCTAGGTGACGACTGATTGGCAGATTGTTAAATGTGATATAAACTGTGGACTTTCTGCTCTTGGGGCCAGGGAGGTGCCCAAAGAAAACAAAGCCTCTCTCTGGTCCCACATTGTTCTCTTGTCAGGAGACCAGGTGGAAGCCCTGGCTTGTAGGGAAACTCAGGGCCTCAACAGGTTGCCTGTGACATCCGGTGCCTCAATACTCAGCTTGCAAACGACAGAGATTCTCCTCCCTTCTGAACTGGAGTGGGAGGGGAGAGACATTTGCAATCACACTCACGTGAAAGATAGGGCGTCTTTAAACTCACACTGTTCTATTGTAGATGAGGAGAACTACAGCCTTTCTGGGATGAAACGTGAAAGCTGAATAGTTCCAATAATTTGGGACAAAGCAGAAAGTTAAAGGACCCTAAAAGGATTTTAATTACTGGAAGAGCACAGAATTCCTTCAAACAGACTCCTTTTCTAAAAAGGCAGCAATCCTAGCCCTGGGGGGATACATTTAATACTGATTGAGGCCACACAGAAAAAGGAAGATTGCAAAGGAGAGCTAAGTAATTTAAATAAGAATTTTCCATAAAAAGCATCTATTTCTTTTGATAAAAAAATACTTCAAAAATATTTTGGTCTACACTCATTTTACAAACACATTCATAGACATTTTTTCCAAGGTTCTCCCTAAGGAGAGACAGCATCTCCCATTCAAGAAGAAATATTTCGTAAGCATTTCAATGAGAGTACGCCTCCAACTCAAACATTTGTTCTGTCTTAGTGACTGAAATAGGTTCATGTTCTACAAAGGCTGATTTGATCCTCCTAACCAAACAGCGCATTTTGATTGTTAAAGTGTTTGCTGATGTAGCAACAGTCAGAACATGTCCACTTGTTGAATCCATCTTTCCTCCCTCCCTCTCTTCCTTCCTTCTTCCTTGAGTTACAAATGCCCACAGGTCAGGCAGGTGACATACATGAAAGAAGGTGGTGGACGTAAGCATCGGGGGTGTTGGAACCATGGTGAGCTGGAGAGCACAGATTACATCTAATGTGGGAAGTCACTGGTCGTCAAGAGCCAGTCAGTGACTTGCACAAGTGCGGGCCCAGTGCCAAGGTACCACCCTGTTTTCCAAATGAGCCAGAATTCTAGATATTCATATGAAATCTCAGGTTTTAAATGGCTGCAATTTATTCAAATATTTGTTTAAACTGGGCAGGCCAACAGTAAGCCGGCAGTTTGCAGACTCTGAATTAATCTATTTAAACTGAACAATCTCCTCTAGGTCATGGGACTATTATACAGGTTAACACTTTTTAAAAATAATAAAAGCTATACTCATTGAGCCCTTACTTTGTGGTAGACAATATTCGAAGTGCTTTACATCTTCATTCATTTTTTTCCTCATATCAACTTTGATGAAAGAACCTTATAATCCCATGTCACAGATGAGAAATCGAGGCACAGAAAAGCAGAGTGAGACGGGGCACATTAGCATGTCTGTGCCACCACACTGTGATATGGGAAAGCAAGACGGTACTACAGTTATAAACGTGGAGAAGACTGAACCATTCTGAAAAACTGGGACTCTAGATGTGTCCTAGTTATCGACTGCTGCCTAACAAACCATGTCAAAAGGTAGTGAATTAAAACAACAATTTATTGGTATCTCTCGTGGTTTTAGGGGTCATCTGAGAAGTTCTCATTGTGGTCCCTCAGGCAAGTGTAGTCGGATGGCTTCCGAGGCTGGAATCCTGTGAAGACTCCTTCCCTTACAGGTTGGGCACTTGGGCCAGGATGGCTAGAACAGCTAGGACCTCTCCACGTGGCTAGCCTGGGCTTCCTCATAGCATGGCGGCCTCAGGGTAGTGGGACTTAAATGGTGGCTCAGGGCTCCAAGAGTGAACCTTTCAAGAGACAGAAAGTAGAAGCCGCCCGTCTATGAAGACCTAGGCCTTGAAACTGGCACAGTTACTTCCATGGTATTCTATTGATCAGGGCAGTTGCAGAACCTGACCAGAGTGAAGGGAAAGGACATAGACTCCACCTCTTGATGGAAGGAATAACAAAGAATGAGCAGCCATCTTTAATCTGCCGAAGGATGGAAGACCAAGTGCATAACGTCTGTTACCCCAGTGGATAGGCTACCACTGGGGTGAGTCGCTGGCGGTTTCTGTCCTTTGTCCTGCCTGAGTTCCATCTCCATGAGAGTGTGATTGTCTAGGCCACGGGAAGGCAGGCCGCCTTGATGAGAGTTGCACTAAGGATACACAATAGGGGAGCAGTAGTTCCCTCCCCACCAAAAAAAATATTAAGGTATTCTCACTACAAAAAGGATGAATGGAAGCTACAGAGGTAAAAACAATGTCCACTTCAGACATTTATTGCTTGTTTTCAATCTATTTTTGTCCAACATGAGACTTTTCACACACACCATGCTCCTCCCCCGCCTATTCACTTTACACCCAAACTTATTCTCTGTGTCTCTCATTTTATTCAAATAACAAAAGTTTACTTGCGGCAATGCTGGGCAGGCCTAGGTTAGGCTCTGTGTGGGGGAAATCAAAGATGAATCAGACCTGGAGCTTGCCCTTGAGTTATTTGCCCTCTAGTAAGGGGAAAAGAGAGGAATAACAGTAACATTAGAGAGAAAGGGGGACGTGCCATAAGAGGCACAGATAAAGTGCTCTGGAAATTTAGAGGAGAGAGAGATTACTTCTAGCTACACCCTTAATCACATACCGGCTCATAACATGTATTGTTGTCGCATCCGGTTATTAACCCCTAAATTGTTGAACTACGGCAAACCAGTCACGCTGAATAATTCATGGCCTCTCCTTGCTCTGCATCTAGATCAGAAGCTCCTCCGAGGCTGGAGAGCTCTGAGAGGCATATGGCAGGGCTACTATCTATAGGCTCAAGAATACCACCTCAACAGAAGAGAACATCAGGAAAATGTTATCTGAATAAAGCCTACATAGGTTCAGAAACATAGACCTCTATTAGCTTACAAATATTTCTTCAATGCATTAAACAAAATGAGAAATTCAAAGATTGCTTTTCTCCATTGCTACTTTTTGTGGGGTTTTTTTCTGGGTAGGACATGTCTTTCTGTTGGCATCCGTCCTTCATTACTGACATTTCAACTGGGTGTGTTCCTTCACTGGGATATGTAGAAATGCCAAATAAAGGTGACTGACCGTAAAGGTAAAACACACCTTGGTGATGGCTCTAGAAACACCTTTTTCATATAGTAATCTCAGATGTCTTCATGGAAAGTTCTTTTGTGGGTGTACCTTCAGAGAATCGCCTTTTGGCATCACTTCCAAGTCTTTCTGAAAAACATACTATGTTTTCTTTTTTTGTTTCTTATTTTCAAATGACAGATGGTTAGGAAATATCTCTTCACTCTTATAATTATTTCTCCTAGTTTTTCTCCATTAAATAGCAATTACCCTCATGCATAATCTTTCTAAGTAGTTATTTTCTAGCTCCTGAAGAGAATAATCACAGCGAAGGCATTCATCTTATGTACTTCGTGGTTTTTCTCAGCATGAAACTTCTACTGAATATAATTTCTACGATAGTAACTAACATAGACATTTAAACATGCTTGGGAGTTAATTATTTTTTTAAGTGCACCAAGTTTTCAGATGAAACATTCATCTGTTTTAGAAAGGGTAGTTTTCCTGGATTCTATCCAAAAGTACCTTCAAAGAGAATTACATATGTGACGACTGTACTTCAAATATTTTCCAAGAGAGAGGTGGGGTGAAAAAAAATTTTTTTCTCTGACTTAACTTGCCTCACATTTATACTGTTAAGCATTTTACAAAATATGAAAATTATCGACTTTCTGAAGAAAACTCCTTCTAGATTTATTTCTGGATGCCAGCAATGTTGAAAACCAATTTAATTTACACTATAAAAAAAAACACCACAAAACACCCACTTTAGATAAATTTAACAATTAAACATATAAATTAAGTAGCCAAAGTAGCAGAAAACAGAAACAAGCAGTTATGATATCTTTAGAGGAATTCTAACTTAATCTAAACTTGGAAGCAGTAAATGAAATACCAAAAGACAAAAACAAGACATTTGATGATTTGTAAATTGTAATATGAAAGATGATTTTAACAAGCAACATTATTTTGCCAGAGGTCATTCATGATGAATTTAGAAGAAATTATTCTGGGCTTTTGGCATTTATGATGTCCACATTTCACAAGTAATCCCAACAGCCAGTGACATAAAGAACTATGTTATTTTGTTGAGTCAAAATTGAATTGTGCCAAGAGCGTCGTATGCCTGACAGAGTCCCTCACTTGAAAGTACACTATCTGACCCCCAGCACCTGAATTTCAGGGTGGCCTTGTCCTTCTCACCCACTTATTGTGACACACTCTCCAGAAGTCACATGTTAATGGTATTTGTACAAAGGAAAGCATTCACTACAAAGGTTTTTCTCAAATGTGGAGATTCAAAAAGGTTTCACCCAGGATGCATTTCTGGAGAATGATATCATTGCTGGGAAATTGCATGGAGTGGAGATAAAAGAGAGATGAATAGAAAGTTCTAAATTTTTAGAGATATTCCCTGAATTAGGACTCTCTCCAATTGGCTTTAGGAGAATTGCAACTTTGAACATGAATCACAGCATTCAAGGGGATCAATGCTACTATTAAAAAAATAAATAAAAGAGGAAAGAAAATAAAGGAAAAAAGGAAAAAAAGAGAAAGAGGGTGAGAGGGAATTGCAGAGGACCCTGTCCCAGAGGCCTACAGAGTAACAGCTAAAAGCAGTTCATGTGAAATCCTGACAGAGAGTCCTCTTGAATCAAATAATCTCTCCAGGCAATATTAACAACATGCCAAACTTGAAAATGACCAGAATTGCCCACGGGGACAGTGTCCCTGGTTACACATCTCAGGAATAATGACCCACACCTGCATTCCCATGTGCTGTCACATATCTTCCCTGTTTCTCTCTGAGCTTGTCACACCCTCATCAACCCAGATCTGGACCATCACAGACCTTCCAGTTGGTCTCACCAGGGTGGAGTCTGTTTCACCACTAATCCATGAAATACTTTCCCAGAGGCTGTTGTATAAAATGCAGGTGTGGCCATGTCCCTCCAGCTTTAAAATGCCCACTGCCTTTAAGAGACTGTTCCCAGTTCTTTCTTTCTTTTTTTTTATTGCGGTAAAAAACACATAACATGAAGTGCACCATATTAACCATTTTTTAGGGTACAGTGCATTGGTGTTAACCATATGTACACCGTTGTGTGACAGCTCTCTGGAATTCTTTCGTCTTGCAGAACTGAGACTCTATACCCATTAAACAACTCCCCATTTCCCCCTGCCCCTCAGTCCCTGGGAACTCAGTCCCACCATTCTACTTTCTGTTTCTATGAGTCTGACAACTTTAGATACTTCACATAAGTGGAATCACGCCATGTATCTGCCCTCTTGTGACTGGATTATTTCATTATTAGCATAACATCCTCAAGATTCATCCATATTGTAGCATGTGACAGCATTTCTTTCCTTTTCAAGGCTGAATAATATTCCATTGTATGTATTTACCATATTTTGTTTAGCCATTCATCCACGATGGACATCTGGGTTGCTCTCACCTCTTGGATGTAACAAATAATTCTGCAATGTGCATAGGTGTACAAATACCTCATTGAGATTCTGCTTTCAATTATTTTGGATAAATACCAAGAAAAGGAATTGCTGGGTCATGTGGTAATTCTATTTTTAATTTCTTGAGGAATTGCCATACAGTTTTCCATAGTGGCTGCACTATTTTTTATTCCTATCTGCAGTACACAAGCATTCCAATTTTACCACATCTTCACCAGCATATTATTATTATTATCATAATTATTATTTTATAATGGCCATCGCCTGGTGATTAGTGAAACCCAGCACCTTTTCATACTTGTTGGTCATTCGTATGTCTTCTTTGGAGAACTGTCTATTCAAGTCTCTTGTCCATTTCTTAATGGGGTGTTTTGTTTTTCTGTGGTCGAGCTGCTGTTCCTAATTAAGCACGGTCTATACCCCTCAGGATCTGGTGGTAAGCCGCATCCGGTCCTCTCCTTATCTCACACACTTCTATTGGCAAGCTCAGTTCCATGAGGTTTCCTAGTGGAGAAGCCACGCTATTCTATCTCCACATGTTGTTCCTGATGGGGGACTCCCTTCCCCACACCAAACACATCTTGTGTGCTGGAGCAAAATCTACTTCTGTCAGAAAGAAAAATTACTTTGAAGGAATTGCCTTAGGAAACCTTGTCTCACCACGGCCTGTAGCCCACTACACCTTCCTAAGATAACTAAGTTCTCTCCCTCTGAACCATTGATGCACCCTGTGGGCAGGGCTGATCACGTGGCTTTGTGATTTTTATTTTTATTTTTTTGACTCTCTGCCTCCCCCACCAGACTATAGGTTCTTTAAAGTCAGACCCAATATCTCTCTTAATAGTCAAATTCCGATGCCAAGCACTGAGACCGCCACAAAATCTGTGTTGTTAAATATTTCCTGAAGGAAGGAAGGGGAGGAGGGAGGAAGTTTGGTGAGCAGGTGAGCAAGCAGGCACGAAGGGAAAACGTGCAATCATGCTTCTCCTCCCGCCCTGCTCCCAGTCCCTGTGCCGCCCAGTTCTTTCCGCACAGAACCAGAGAACCCTGAAGACCTGGCGGCACAGGCTGCTGAGCTCAGGTCCCACCTAAAACGCTCAACTTCCCAAAGCTGAAATGGCTTAGTCCTCACAAAGGTCACCGTCTACTTCCAGCTGCAGGGTTCAACCTGGGAGTTTAGATCCAAAGACTGCAAACCGACGGACAATCCACTACAATCAAGCAAATACACTGATCAAGCTTGGATTATTGAGAAAACGATCATGTATGAAGCATCCACTCCATGCCAGCCAACATGAGAAGGCCTTCAAATTTGTTATTACATGTCAACTTCTATTCAATCTGCTGAGAGAAGTGCTACGACCCCCACTTTTCAAACGAGGAAAATGAGACCCAGTCAAAATATTCACCAAGTTTTTTTTGATGCTAAAACCATGCTCTCAGTATTATATCATGACACCAGAAGGTCAGGGCCTTTTTGGATTTACAATAGAGGAGGTCCATTGTTTTGGAAATTATTTATTAGGTATCAGCTATACGGTTCATAGACTTAGGATCTTTCAGACCTAGGAGATACCTTAGAGAACATGTAGTCTAATCCCCTTAATTTTCAAGTGAAGAAGCTGACAACTTGATATGATTTATAAACCCTACAGTGAATAGAATGACATGATCATGCTCTGTAGAGATTTTTTTAATTCGATTTTTATGTTTTCTTTTCTGAATATAAAAGCAATACAAGCTCAATGTTGAAAAATTAAGAGTTAAATAAATTAGGAAATTAAAAATACTCCATAATTCATACTTCAGTAATCCTAATACTTATTGATAGATGTGGTTTTAGACTGAGTTCATTTGTACCTCATTTTAGGCCTTAGAAAACAGATGTATTTATTAGGTGAATGGTTATGTATTTTTATATATATATTTTTATATATACACACATACATATATAGTTAGTTGATATTATACTCTTTATAAAATATGGTATTCTCACTGCATATTATGAATATTTTCTTATTTTATTAAAATTTTTGATAGATATTCTTAAATAGTGGGAGGGATTTTTACCATAATTATAAAAATAATACTTTCTCACTGAGGAAAAAAAAATTTTTAAACTATAATTCCTAAGTAAAAATTGCCCATTATCCCATCACCAAGAGATAACCATCATTAACACTTTGGGTTTTGGGGGAAGGAGTGCCTTTTTGCTCTGTTTGTGTGTGTATATATATAATCAAGACAAATGGAATAGACATTTTAAACCCTTGACATTTTTTGACAAATTGCTTTTCAGAAAGTTTGTTCTTATTCAAATTAACAGCATCAGTGAATGAGAATGTTCATTTCACAATATCCTCACCAACTTCAAGTATTATCTTTTAAAAATGTTAATTTATAGTGGGAAAATGGTTATGCATGTGAACTTATAAAAATATTGATTGTTCTGAAAATTATTGCTTATAATTCTTATTGTGTGAAGCAAATAAGATTAATATAATATTAAGAGCTTAGTATAACTAAACTCTAGTTTATATCATAACTATTTAGGCTATTTTAAACCAAGGTAACAATGGCTTAAAAACAACTTTGCAAAACTGCATTATATTAAATGGAAACTGAAAAATAAGAGAGTACCAGGTAAGGCAGGTCAAAGAGCCTCAAGTAAGACTTGTATGGAAGAGATAAAGGTAGCATCTCTCTGTGATCTAATTTTGTTTATTGTCTCTTTCCTACCTTGTTCCCCAAAGAAAAGACAACTAATATATCAGCACAATGAGAACAGTCAGACACCATCTGCTATCAGAATTTCTTAAATGTTCTACCTGGGTGTACATTAAAACCACTGCTGATTTGGAGGGATATTCAACAAAGTCACAGTTCACAGAGCACTAGAGTTGGAAACCATCTTCAGAAAAAATGTAATTTCTAGTCCAGTTACTACCTTTCTAAGCCTCTGTGATGCTATTGCTTGTGCCCTTCCTGTCTCCTTGCACCTGGATTGCTTTTAACAAATATTAATGTCTGTTAAATTTCTGGTATGAATTCCACACCATTGTTGACCCTAATATCACGACTACACTGTCTGTCGAAGGAGGGGACTCCTGTTTGTGGACTGTGCAGTGTTTGGTGTCGGTATTCAGAGTTCACAGCCCTGGGAGGTCGTCTGCCTTGCTAGCGGGGAGGTACTGTGGCTTTGTGGTGCCAGTGCGTCAGGCTACCCCTGGTATCTCTAGATCACTATGTGAGATACGCCTGGGAGAAGGAGTAAGAGTAAAGTGGCAATGTTTGGATTGTATTTCGTAAATATCAAGATACATGAGAACAAATGCGAAAGTTTGAAACCTGTTACAGCCTGTGAGTGCAACTACAAGGCTGTCATTACTGTTACCATCTGAAAAATGAAATCCCTTCATGCTGAATGTCTTTTCTATTATGTACTTGTCTGTGGTTAATGCTATCATTGTTCTGGGTCCTTTGTTAAGAATGCATGATCATCATGATAATGGAGGCTTGGAATTCAAACTCTTTCTCCTGACATTCAAGGCCTTACATAACAGTGACCTAAACAGCCTTTAAAGCTTAATCTCTCCCCTATGCCAAGCTTTGTTCCAGGAAAACTAGTTCCTCAACATTCCCTCCACACCTCCATGCTTTGTTAGTGCCTTCACTCCTTCTGGAATGCCCCTCTTCCCAAAGCTATCTGGCAGTTCTCCCTGTCAATCGAGGGTCATCTCAAATACCACCTCCTCCATAACATTTCTCTCCTGTGAACTTCTTTCTCTACTCTGACAAAGGTTCTTTGAAGGTAGAAGCTACATCTTACACAATCTGAATGACAGACACCTCTAGCTTGTCCCCTTCTTTTCTGGATGTAAAGGTGTCTCAGGGAAGTGCTGTCTTGCCAGGGACTACATGGCCAATATATCACACATTCTGGCATGCCGAGTAACTTCTTACTGGTTGAATGTAAGTAGAAGTGATGGGAGTCGCTTCTGGTCTGGGCATGCCTTCTTTACTCTTTCACCTCTTGGGCAGCTTGAGGCAGACGATTCTGCCAAGCAGAAGAACATGGCAGGAACTCAAGACAGAAGAAGGCTGAATCCCTGGATCACCAGGTGGAAGAGAGTTGCTTGCTGACCTAGAACAGCATGAAATGATCTTCCATTGGGTTAAACCACTGAAATCTGATGTTCTCTTTCTTGGAATTAGAGCCATTTCCCTGACTAATGCAGCTTGGTATCCTTCCATTGCTTGGCTCATTCCATTTCATATAGTGGGAGCTCAAAAAGTATTTGTTAAATTAAATGGAAAATTCATAGACAAACACAACAAAATATAAATTAGGTTATACTGTTCAAATATAGTTTCAAATATGTGATGGCATCAAAATGCTCTTCCAATCCCCTATTTTCTTTAAAAATGCCCCCCCATTTGTTTTACATAAGTACGTACACTTTGAAATCAGTTGTCACTTTGTTCTTGGCAACGAGACAAATCAGATGTCTTGAGAACTGGTGGTCATTCTGGTTGAATGTGAGTGCCGAGCTTTCTTCCGGTTATGCAAGTCAGATGGCATAACTGTGAACAAATGACAGGATGAAAGATATTCCTCTTTGATTGTCAGGTAATTGGGTCAAATTTTCAAATAAGACGTAAGTAGGGGATAGAGGTCCTTGGCCAATAGTACTTTCATTCACATTCCAATTAGACTTTCCTTGTAAAATGATGCTGGTATTATTTCTTAGGTTGAGCTAAGTCATCCAAAAGGGAAATATCTATTAACTCTGCCCAAAATGTCATCAAGACAAAACAAGATTAGGTCATCAGCTCTCCAAATCAGACTTTAGTCTAATTCAGTATGATTGGATATTGCATTAGGAAACCAGAGTGTAAAGCTTGAAGAGTAAGAGGAAGGTGATAAGGTAACCTGAAATTCGGCATACGGCTTTTCTTGGAGTTACTCTTCAATATCCTCTCAATGTGTTTCTCTCATTGTGTGTCTTTCCTTTTTTTTCTTTTTTCTTTTTTATTCCTTTACCCATTTTATTTCTCTTCCACCTCAGTAAGCAATCATCCCCATGGAGCCTATTCTTGTCTCTATTCACAGACATTTACTTATGATTTATCTTTATGCCTACATTGTTTGATTTACCTGGCTGGCTTACTGTATCATCAGATTGTTTCCCATAAAAACATTAATGAACATGGATACATTTGTTTGATCATTTTTTTTCCCCAAATATTTTTTTGTTTTTTCCTAAACCAAAAAGCTGAACCCAGGGGCCGGCCGGGTGGTGCAGGTGGTTAGAGCTCTATGCTCCTAACTCCGAAGGCTGCCGGTTCGATTCCCACATGGGCCAGTGGGCTCTCAAAAACCAAAAAAAAAAAAAAAAAAAAAAAAAAAAAGCTGAACCCATACTTTCTAATAGCAAATGGGCTATGATTTAGATCCACTTTTGGGGGGTCCATTAGTGGCTCTATAAATCAGTGTGTAAATTTTGCACTTCTTTTGTTAAATTTATCCGGAAGTACTTTACTCTTTTTGATGCTATTGTAAATAAAACAATTTCATTTTGAATTGTTTATTGCTAGTGTATAGAAATACAATTGGCTTTTGTATATTGACCTAGTATCCTGCAATTTTGTTGAACTTTTTTATCAGTTCTAATTAGTTCTAATTGTGTGTGTGTATGTGTGTGTCTGGGGGGAGGAGGGAGAAAGGGAGAGAGAGAGATTCCTTAGAATTTTCTACATATCAGATGATGTCATCTGCAAATACAGCTAGTGTTACATTTTCCTTTTAAATCTGGATGCCTTTTCTTTTTCTTGCCCTGACTGGAAACTCTAGTACAACATAAAACAGAAGTGATGAAAGCAAACATCCTTGTTCTGCTCTAAGTACAGTGTTACCTGGGGGTTTTTCACAGATGCCCTTTATCAGGTGAAGAGGTTCCCTTCTATCCTAGTTTGTTGGGGTTTGTTATTGTTGTTTCAATTATAGAATGATGTCAAATGCTTCATGGTGTCAAATACAAAGTATTTTGTCAAATGCTTTTTCTGTGTGTATTGAGAGGCTCATGTTTTTGTCCTTTATTCTATTTATTTTTGGACATGAAACCAACCTTGCAGTCTCGGGATAAGTCTCACTTGGTCATAGTGCATAATGCTCATCCCTGTAGCATGATATTGTCATAGAAGGTGAAGTTGGGAGACTTTGGTAGACCTGTCCCAAGTGTGTGGTACGTCTGGTCTTTTCCTTCATATTCCTGGTACTCAGTATGGTCAAGGGTGACATCTTTATTTCTTTATGTGAATTCAATTACTGCCTAGCATCCTTTCATATAGCCCGAAGGACTCCATTTAGTATTTCTCATAGAGCAGGTCTAGTAGTGATAAATTATCTCAGGTTTTATTTATACAGAGGGTACCAAAAACATGTATACACAATTTAAGAAAGAAAAAAACTATTACAATTGTAATACTCAATATATATGCACAACAAAAGATGAATACAAATCACGTTTGACTTCAGCAATGACAAGAGGTGCTCAAAGTGGTTACCATCAGCGTCCAGACACTTCTGATTACAGTGAACTACTGCTTGAGCAACGTTGACCAAAGTGTCCACTTGTACACATTTTTTTTGGCCCCCTGGGTATTTGTTTATTTGAATGTCTTCTCTATTTTTGAAGGATATTTTGCTGGATGGATGAGTCCGTCTTTTTTGTTTCAGCACTTTGAATATGTCATCCCACTGACTACTGGCCTACATAGTTTCTGATGAGAAGTCAGCTGTTAATTTCACCAGTGATCATTTGTACATGATGTGTCATTTTTCTCTCGCTGTTTTCAAGATTCTCTTCTCGTCTTTGGCTTTAGACAGTTTGACTATGGTGTATTTCAGTGTGGGTTGCTTTTGAGTTGATCTCACTTGGAGTTTGTTGAGTTTTCAGGTGTGTGGATTAATCTTTTCCATCAAATTTGGGAAATATTTTTTGGCCATTATTTCTTCCAATATTCTTTCTGCCTTTTTTTCTCTTTTCTCTGCTTGTGGGACTCCCACTATGCATATGTTGGCTAATTTTCATTTCCTTATTCAAATTTTTTAATGCAGGCATAAGTACTCCTATAGGTAGACTCCTATAGGTGGAATGGCTAGGTTATGGCATTGACATTAAGAAGTTTGATAGATATTGCTGATTCCCTTCTCAAAAGTTTATAACAAGGCACGATTATACCAACACTATGTGAGTAAGCCCATTGCTCTTAGGGATCTTTCACCGATTACACTGCACATCCTTTTTAAATATTGGATGAGGCATTTCTTTTCAGTTGGGCTGTAGTTCCTTAGATGTGTCTTCCTGCCTCTCAGAATCTTCCGTCAAAGCTGTTGTTACCTACTCCTCTAGTTCTGCCCAGAATTATCCTCAGAAAACATTCGTGGAGTAGAAAGAAACAGTGGTCATTATTTCTCAATGCTTTTTTTTTTTTTGTTCTGCTCTGTTTTGTTGCTCACTAAAGCAAAGTCTTTTCATTTTAAATGACCTCTCTCACATGGTAGATTGAGCTGTGACCCTTCTCTGATCACTCGAGGCCATGAGATTTTGGCTTATGTTTTATACACTGTTTTGCTAACTGCTTTGTTTTCACTCATGTGAATATTTTCCAGTGTCTTCCACAATACAATTTGTAATGACTGTGTAGTAATTCATAGCTGCAGAAAGAAACTGTTGGTCGTTTTGTTAGTTTCTGATTTTCCATTATAAATAACACTGCAATAATTATTCATAACCTGCAGGAGGACAGCCTTACTGACTTTATTCTGTGTTGTGTTACAGCATCCAGCAGAGTCTGCTTCATAAAAGACATCAATAAATGTGTGTAGAATGAATAAGTGGTTGACTAACAAGCTTTTATGTTTTTAAACCATTATTTACAAATTTGATTATTTCCTTTAAAAAATATCCAGAGAAGAAAGGGATGGATTGGTAGATCTGTAGATTTTTTAAACACTTGGTCAGTATTTTCAAATTGCATGCAGAAAGATTTAGCCAGTTGACGTATACATTCACTGGGTGTATATGGGAATGCCTGTTTCTCTAACCTCGCCAACTCATTTGTTTAAATCTGTGTAATTGATAGTTGAAGAATAACAGTTTTAATGTACATTTAATGCAGGACAAGCAATGAGGAACTTTTTATGTCATTTGCCATTTGTTTCTTTGACCAGCAGAGCTCCTCACTTTGGAAAGGAGGGCTAATCTCTCTGGGTCCTGGGGGCCACAGCCCGAGGCTGCTTGGGGAATGAGAGGGCACGTTGTCCTGACCGTCACAATCCATCTGCTTCTCAGGCAGCCTCACAGGGTTTCATCCTCATTGGTAAGAAGAAAAGCAGGGAGTGGTACCATTATACCTTGCTTCTAGCGAGGTCTCCTCTCGTGATAGCGTGACCCAGGCCGTTCAGGTTTATCTTTTGGGTTTTAGGAGTTTAGGGGCAGGCTCTCACTGCCACCACCTCGTTTATCTTCCTCTAGGCAGACTGTCTCCAAGCTTTTTTGGTTTTGCACCCATGTTGGCAAACAATTTTAAAAAATATTTCCCCAATATATGTCTATGAACTAATAAGGTCTATCTACTAAAATACTAATATATATAAACCTATCACGTGAAACTCAAAATTTTTAAAGGTTAAGATTAAAAAGATGTACGTAACTGGCAGTTGCAACGTTCCTTCTTGCTCAGTGATGTTTCCTTTCGGGCTCCCCCACTTTGGAGCCCAGTGCTCTTGGGTATTTGCGGAAAAGTGGGTTGTCGCCTGTCCCAGCAGGTAAGTTGTTTACACAATTCTAAGGGAGCTAGACTTTTTCCACCACTGACCAGCTGGCTGCATAAACCAGCACTTTCCAGGGGGCGCCACCAACGGACACTTGAAACTGCTGTTCAGTAAACACCACCCAGTGCCCTCTGAGGCAAATTTTATACACAAGTCAAGCCCAGAGAAATGAGAGTACTGGCTACTGGCAGTCTTCCCCACACAGCCTCTAAAACAGTGGCTGATCTGCTTATTCAAAGACGGACTGGACGTTGGAGCAAAGGGAAGCATAGAGGAGATGAGTCAGGACCTCCCCTTTGCGGTTATACTGTGTAAACATGTAGGGTCTCTGTACAGAGAACTGCACATGTAAGATAATGTAAAAAATGTAACTGAAATAGTAAAAGAAACAATATGCAAATAAAAGTTATGAGGCAATTGCTTTACAATGAAATTTCACAGCAAATGCTTTTGTGGAAATACCTTTCCCTGAGAAAGGAAGAAAAATCTTTCACTAGATTTTAGTGGAAAACTTTGAGGGGGAAATGGGAAGGTGAGGCCCAGGGCCCACGGGTGTCCCCCTGAAGGAGCACGCAGGATTTGCAAGGACAAGGGGCTTTGGAGGCAGACACCTGGATTTGAACTATTTTTGGACCCGAAGCTTGCTGTTGTCCGCAGTGTGACCTTTGGCATTGAGAGTTTTGGTCTATTAAAAGGGGATAATAATCCCCTTACCTTACAACACTATGAAAATTAAGCCAGAGAATGCCCACCAGCCATTTTCCATATGGTAGTTGCCCAATAAATGTTTGTTCATTCCTTTCTCGCTTGTTTTAGGCCATGGCAATTTCTTTCATGACTGCTTATGCCCTAACTTCAAAGTTTGCCTCTTTATTTCAGCATTAATGATGTAGAACATTTCTCCTAGAGTTACTTTAACTATCTAAAAAATGTCTTAAATTTGAAACTTCTACTGAAAAAGTCTATGTTCTATTTGGTCATTTCTAAGTCTACAATGCCACCTAATGGGTTTACTTCTGATGAAAGTTAGTGGCTATAGCCTCGAATACTTCCATAATGAGAGTGGAATCAGAATTATTTTTGGCATCCAAACCCTCTGAAAAAAACCTGTTTTAGGAGAAAGCTTCTGCATTCACCTCTTTCTGTTCAGCTTTTCTTTGCTCCTTACTCGATTCTGTAAATACAGATTTATATTTATCCCCTTTTTGATTCTCCATATGTCCCTTCTAAAAACATTTCTTCTTAAGGAATTTTCACTCGTTGATCTCTTGGAGTACTACTGAGTGATATGTTCCTGTGCAGGTGTGAGTTAGGTTTGTCTGCTGGTGGCATTACCACTAAACCAGGAGTCAAGAGGCCCCTCAGAAAAAGTTCTACTGCCATATAGCTCTCCTGCTTTTATGGAAAACTTACTGCTGATGACCAGAGAGGGTCAAACATGGTGTCTGTGAAGGTTGATTTCATCTTCCTCTTCTCCATCTCTCTGCTTTGTGGAGTGGGTAGGACAGTCCAAGGATGGAAAAGGTCAGGTCACAACACCACAGGCTAGAGGTAACCAACCAGCCTATTGGCAGGGAGAGGCCAGGATGCTTCCTCACCAGGGGTAGGGCGGGCTGCAGCTTCCCAGCCCAGCAGAGGGCCCTGACTCCTGCAGTTCTTCCATGGAGCTGACACCGGCCCCAGGCTGCCCCCGCTCTCACAGAAGTGTGGAATGAAAAGGAGCCCACATACTACACCCGACAAGCTCAGGGGAGGCCTGCATGGTGGGCCTTACAAACTCAGAGACCGAAAGTAACCACATAGGATGGTCTGAACGTACAAATTCCTAACTAAAAATGAGTCTTGGTGGTAGTCACGTCCTAGGCCTGTAGCTCTCTTGACAAAGGTCAGTCTCTAACTTAAGTGAGCCTGTCTAGCATGTTTTCACATCTAAGATAACATACCTTTGAAATGTCAGTCATCTTCTTTTCCAGACCCTTCAGGCACAACCTCCGGCACTAGAGCAGGAGACCACAGAACCCCTCATGTTATCTAGATCCCCCGCATACCATTTCTGTGTGCTGTCAATGTGAATTATTAACTATCCTGTACCCACCAGTGTAAAAGAAGTCTGTGTCACCTCATTTTATTTTTTATCCAATCCCCGAAATTGCGCCACTTTGCTATCCCCGCCTTCTTAATCTACCACCAATGGATTTCATTGGACCCTCCTTACATCTCCTCCTTTTATCCTAATGTATAAAATAAACTGCTAAACTGCCATTCTCTGGAGCATTTTCTCAATCCATTGAGATTTTGCTTCTGGAAATTGTTGTCAGTTTGGCTCAAATAAACTCATAAAAATTCTCTGCAGGTTTGGACATTTCTTACATTGACAGAAGAAACCACTCACACTTGGCTGAAAAGCAGGGAGAAGGGAGGGGTTTGGAAGCCAGTGAGACGGGCCCTGGAATCTCTTCCCTGGCCTTTTGGAATCACCCTGGGCCGTGGTTTCCTCATCTCTAGAGGAGTTAACAGCACCTACTTTGCAGGGGCACAAATGTGCATGGCACCTGCTAGGCACTCAATTAACCATTATGCTACCTCAGCCACTGGCCCCAGGACTCGGCTGGTCACCAGTCGTGCTCCAGTTCTCTCGTTTCCTGAATTTAGAGTCTGTGTCACCAGCACATCTTGGATTCCCTTTCAGGTCTTTGTTTTCAGTCTTTTGCCTTTTTTCCTGACATATGGCTCAGATCCGTCCTTTTTCCTTCTGGGAGCAGACCCGTGTTCTCTGCTGCTCCTCTATGCTAGAAGAATTACGTGGGAGGCCTACCTTGATCCAGGGTCGCCTGGAACCCATCTGGGTAAGTCAGCTTGCTTTTGCCTGAAGATACTTGTATGTCACGCCCACCCACCTCTTTTCTCCTAGTAATACATAAAGGGGGATAGTTTTCAGCTTTATTCATTGTTTTATTCCTCAACTTGTTTAGAACCTAGAGTAGACAAAGAGAGATGCTGTTTTGAGGGGGCCTCTCTCAAAGACCCCAACAGTATTGCCAGTGAATGAAGCTGGCGAGGGGTAAATACTGCGGAGTGGAGACTGTGGCAAATGGAAGACACAGTGTACTGTCCAAAGAGGCCAGAGCTGGCTCAGCACTAGCCTATGGCTATCTTGTGGGCATTTGAACCCCCTTTTGCCAGAAAGTTCAGAATTTTCAAGGAAAGCCAGAGATCTTGATTTTTCTCTGGCATCTTCCTTCTTTTAAAGGTTGACAACAAAACTGAAAAAACAAAACCATGAGGGCCAAGTTGGTGTGGGACAAATGACATCTATAGGCCAGGACTGCCTGGACCCCCCCTCCCCCATGTTGCTTCCACCTCACCCCCCCCGCCCCCGCCCCAGGTCTCACCTGCATGTAATTCCACTTCCATCCTTCCATCCGGAAAATGTCCTTACATCCCATCAGGAAAACTTGCCCTCTACGTGCCCTGTGTCACCTGAGGGAGTAAATGAGTGATTTTTGCATGACAGGCTCGCATTTTTATTTGATAATTTACTGCTCTCTTTTTGATGATAGCTTTTGGTCTAACTAACTTAAATCGAAACCTACTTTTATAGCCACACACAAATAAACATGCAGAAAAGCCCTTTTCTTGGAATCGTCAGATGTCAACCGTCAATAACCTTCTTCTCCACCTGCGGATCTTACTGAACCCCAGGTTCATGACACACATACAAAAATATTAAAGCGACTACTAATTCTTCAGCATCATTGACTCAAAGGTGTCTAATAAGTGAAATTTGAACTTAACAACTCTTACAGTGAGGTGGGTAATAATTTGGTGTGACAGTTCTGAATCATAGCATTCGTTCATCCAATCACTCATTCAACAAAGATTTTATTCAGCAGTCCTCTGAAAACCACAGCTGTGATTGCAGAACACAACACAACACAAGCCTGCAACCTTCTGCCCAGGCTGCTGCTTCTACTGTGTCGTTGAATGAGAACAGGCTCGGCTGCGGCTGCCACAAAGCTGAGCACAAGCCCAACTGCGTTGGCAAAACAAAAAATCCAAATGTTGCTATTTATGCTGTGCGTTCCCTCAGTGTAGTACTGGGCAGTCCTTCTGTCCTTTTCTCCAGGTAGCGAGGTCTTACGAAAACGTTGACATTGAGAAGCCAGAGAACTTAAGAAAAATGGTGGTGAATAGTTAAACCAAGACGTGATACATGGCTATCCTTCTGTGGCACCAACTTGAGCTTAGGCGTTAGGCTTCTTGAATATCTTTAAGACTAAAATAACTCTGTGGTTGTATACCAGTGTCCTCAAGGGCAGTGAGCCGCAACCCTGGGGTCACCATGACTCACACAGAGGAGTTGGTAGTGATGCAGGGTGCAAGCTGTTACTTCAAAGGTTTCGGCCAGGGGCCTGATTTACTCTTCAAGCCACTTCCCCCTTGCTCAAGGCTGGTCTCTGGATGGCTTTTCTCTTCTGCCTGGGGGCTTCTGCGTTTTCGATCCCCTGGCTTAGATGCCTTCCTCTGCCTTCCCCACCCTACTTCTAATCTTCTGATCTTTTCCATTTCTAATCCTTCAAATGCCACTCCCTTAGAGCCCGCCCTGTGTGTTAGTGAAGAAAGGCAGGCTACGTTTCCACAGTGAACAAACTCCAAATCTCAAAGGGTTATTTCTTGTTCGAGTCACAATCCAGTGACTCAGGGGTCCAGCTCCTCCAGTCTGTCCCCCTCAGAGGGCAGAGGGATTTAGGCAGAGGTACTACACTAGTACCCTACTGGCCAGAACCCAGGCACAGGGCCCCAAGTTACCTGAAAGGAAGCTGGGAAAGTGGTCTTTCCTTATAGAGATTATTTCAATTAACCCTCTCAGCAAGCCTCTGAGGCAAATGCCCATAGCCTGCTCATTTTACAGATCGGACACTGAGGCTGAGAGAAGCTGAGGGACCCACTCCAGGCCATCAAGCCAAGCGAGGGAGCTGGGGTTGGAACAAGTGTGAAGCCTCCAGAGTCCCACCAGAACGCCAACTCTCTATTGCCTACTTGCTTGCCTGTTAAAGGTAACAAAACAATTGACAACATATTCTATATTTGCAGCCAGTGTTAGGAACTGAGTTTTAAAAGTATCTTTGTTACTTATTCCCTGAATAACAGTAGTTTAGCCAAAGAAGATAGGTTTGCTAAGAAGGCTAAGGAATAGACAAACAGCTCTCAAAGTATGGTCTGCAGCTTCCGGGGAACTCTGAGCCCTTTTTATGGAATTCCTGATATCAAAACTATTTTCCTAAGAATATCAAGGGGTCATTTGCCTTTTTCACTCTCATTTCCATACTAGGGAGTTTTCCAGAGGCTCCTTACCTATGATGGTGTTTCTCCTGTGATGTTAACGTGTTGTTTTTCCTGCTTTCTCTTTGCAGCTGATCTCCAATTTCAAAGCCTTGTGATCAGAGAATATGCTTGGTATGATTTCAATCTCCTTACATTTGCTGAGGCTGATTTTATGTCCCAACGTATATGGTCTATCCTTGAGAATGTTCCATGTACACTAGAAAAGAATGTATAGTCTGATATTCTAGGAGGAAGTGCTCTATAAATGTCAATTGTGAGGTTAACACCTAATGGAGGAATGGTTGTTACTTCAAAATGAATTAACAAATAGCTTACTGTTCTCAGTTTAATTTCTTAAAACTTAAAATTTCTACTATGATCAATATCAATAGCTATTCGCCCACACAAAAGTTTTTTAGCGTCCTCAATAATTTTATTTTATTATTATTTTTTAAACACATGGCTTTTTTTTATTTAAAGCTTTATTTAAATAAAGCTTTATTTTAAAAAAAAGCTTTATTGCAAAATTAAAAGTTATCACAGCTTGGTATTAATTATTAACACATAAAAAATTATGACTTCAACATTAATTTTGATTGTTTCCATTAAACTTTGTTTAATGATGGTTAATCATTTCCCCTGAGCCACCCCGGCAATAGAGTAAACACACGGCTTTTATTGCATCGTTAAGGTATCACAAGTAAGTCTGAGGAATCATCCGATAAGTCTGCTTCTATAGCTGGACAACTTAGATCTTACCAGCCTGCTGTACTATTCCTTTTTCAGACATATAGGTACCCTCCCCAAATTTTCTGATATCCTTGCTTCTAACTTTATCCCTGTTGTGGCTTGTTGGATGCAAAGCAGCTGAATTTGATACAAGTTCAGTGTCAAGAATTAACTCATCTTTCTGGGCTTGAGGTACCGAATAAGCAATACCTGACCTCATCTGAACCCTGTGGATATATTTTGCACCCAAGAAATTTTGGATTTCGACAAGAGAACCGTTCTCCTGAATAAGAACGTTGATGGGGAAGTGAGCACACCCAGACCTCGTCTTGTAACGGACGCCCAGGTAACACCCTTATCATGTTCAGTCCGTGACTACAGATGGTACGAATAGTAGCCAGTTCCTTTCTACCTCCCCACCATTTGTCAATCCGGACCCTGCCAACGTCTTGATTTTAGACTTCTAGCCGCCAGAATGAGAATACATTTGTTTTTTATGATAAGCCACCCAATTTGTGGTCCTTTGTTGTGGCAGCCCTAGGAAACTAAGGCACTGACTTTCTGGATTAGAGCCCCAGGCGAGCCTGAGACCCCGAGAGTAGGGCCCAGACCATGGCTTAGCAGTGGCTAAGCAGTGGCTAAACAGTGTCAGGCCCAGAGCAGACGGCCCCTAGAGAGATCACCACCCAACAAATGAACAACCTAAACAAACTGAGCTAATTATTTGGTCCAGGTTCTAAAACTAGTGTGAAGGTCTAGTTTTGTAGTGAGATCATGGAGAATCTTAAAACAAACAAACAAAAAACCAAATATGGGATACTGCCTTAAATATTTTCTGAAGCAAGGCAGGGTATAAAGAAAAAGAAAATTAATTCTTTGAATTTGATGCAAAGAACTTGCAGGCCACGGGGAGCCCGTGAAACGCACAGCTCTAAAGATCATGAGCTGGAGAAGTGATGGCGGTGGGCTTTTTTTGGGGGGGGCTTTTGGGGGGGCAGAGTGATCACTTGGGAAGGCCAAGTGCTGACCCAGGCGGCGGCTGCAGGGGTGAGCGGTGGTGTTCTAACCACCAGCATGATGTCCAGTGTGTGACGCTGGGGCTGGACCGGAGACAGGTGGCCAGTCGGGGGACACAGGGCTGGCCTCAGACGAGGAAAGAAGGATTTGGGAGAAACAGTAAGACCTGCTACTCACTACGTGTCTTAAAGTTCAGACAAATGAACCGAAGCATGGAAATGACGTGAGCCCTTCTCGGCATCCTCAGGTCTGAGGCAGACTGTCCCCAGCAAGCAGCTCAGCTTGCAGAGAAGGTCAAGGAGACGACTGAGTAAAGGGGAAACCTGGGCTTCTTCTCGGGGTGTGCACCGACCTCCAGGGCCAGTCCCTTGCAGACACTCTGGTCACCACAGACACCTGGGGTTACAGGAGCAGCGACTGAACAGATTTACAAGTGTGGGCACTGAAAGGCAGGAAGGTTACAAATCCTAGGAATGGTTGCGGCAACAGACACCGGTACGGAAATAAATAACAGCAAATTTTCAGTAAGTGTGTTTCCTGCATGCCAGGCACTGGTTTCAGCACTGAGTGTGTGGTCACCACCTTCCTTCAGACATCAAGCCGGCAGGGTCATGGTAAGACCCCCATTTTGCAGATGAGGAAAATGAGGCACAGAAATGCTGATTCACTGGTCAAGGTCATACCGCTAGGAAAGGACACAGCCAAGAGCGAAACTGGTAGCTTGGTTCCAACCCCACTGAGAGGTAAGGACACCAAAGTTCACGGAGTTATAGTGCCGTGCCCCAGGTCGCATGATTAGGGAGCAGCAGAACTGGGACGGAAGTTCCAATCTTGTGATCTCCAGTTCCCTACTCTTTCACTGCACTGCCGTGGCTGCTGAGTGGAGCATGGGACTTGTGTGGACATGGTCCTTGTGAATACTTTGAACCTGAAGTTACAGTAAAGCTGCTCAGCAGGCAAGAGTGTAGGAAGAAAAGGCCAGCTTTCAGAGAAGCTGCAGCAGCCTGAGGAGCCTCCTAGTAGAGGCAGAGTGGAGGTGGTGAGACCAGAGACAAATGCCCCAACATCCCAGGAAGGAAGCCCCCCAGACAGAAGGGCCTCTAAGTTCAATGCCATAGTGAAGGGTGGTGTCCGGGACAGAGGCAAGACCTGGCATTGGCCAAAAGTAGCTCTGAGAGAGCATCTCAGGAGGGCCAGAGAGCAGGAGGCCGACTGCAGGCAGAGGAGCGAGCAGTGAGGACCCATAGGCAGCAAGCCTGTATCGCTCTTAGAATCCCGACTCCTTGGACTTGTTTAAAGAGAAAAAGGAGAAGCCGCTGATGGAAGGACTTGGGGAGCGAGCCTCCTCAGGATGGGGGAGAGGACAGACCTCCCAGGGCGGTAGTGCTGGGGGACAGGGAGGGGCCACCTTCTCATCCCGGAATGGACAGGAGAGATGTAGCCAGGGGTCACGTTCTCATTTCACCAGCATTGGTCAAGGTCTGTGCTAACTCTGGTCATCGGCTGAAAGTGAGAGTGGAGAGGAACCTTGTCTTTCAAACACACATTCCTCTATTAGGATCATATTTGTGTTTAGCAAATACGATAGCAAGTTAGCCACCACCCAATTGTATATGAGGACCTTACAGAATATGTGTATTCTGTCTACATTACTTCCTAAAAACAAACAACAGAAATATACTATCCATTGGGATTCTGGTTGCATGTATCGGGCATTCAAGCCGGCTTAAACAAGAACGGAAAATTTATTATCAGGTTACATGGTATCCCCTAGGCCCTGAGAGCCCAGGTGTAGCCAGGAAAGGCTCAGGACAAGCAAGCCATCAGGAAGCCTGGCTCCTCTGCCCCCGGCTGTCCTCTGCAGCCTGACTTCTCCATGGAGGATGGCTCCACATGCATGTGACCTTATATCTCCTTTGTTTAAGGGACCAGCCCAGACTGAATGAATCAGAACTGTATTTCTTCTGCAGGGGACAATAAAAGCAGCGCAAACTGGCTTAAGCTAATTAGGGAATTTAATGGCTCAAATAACTAAAAATTCCCAGCCAGCTGGGTCCAGGTGGTCACATGGCACCGTAGGAGGCAGCCTCTCTCTCCACTAGCATCTGCACAGGCTTCACTCTCTGCTGGTCCAGCCCACTTGGGACCAGATAACCGATAGGAACTCCAGCTTCTATCCATCTCTAATTCTCTGGTTCTCTGAGAGTCCCAGCAAGTCTCAGGATGGGTGGTGGGTAAGCCCCACTTTGGTCATATGCCTGCTTCTGAACCACCCTTGGCCAGACAGAAGGAAATACTCACTGGCCAGGCCTGGGACATATGCCTGGTCCTGGAGCCAGAGCGAAGGTCCATCCCACCCCAAACATATATCAGTAAGAGCAAATGCCGCATGACCCTTTCTGTGTGCTAGGCACTGTTTTAAGCACTTTAGATACGCTAACTCATTTTAACCTCAGTTTACTATCTTTTTTGTTTACTAATGCAATCAGCAGAGTATCCCCTTTTTATAGATGGACAAATTGCACAGGTGAATGCATCTTACCCACAAAGACTCACAGCTAGTAAGCTACAGAGCTGGGATGTGACCTAGCCTCTTGGTCTCCAGAAGCGGGGCTCCTGACCCTTAGCAGAAGAGAATAGCTACCAGCAAAATGGGAATCGGATGTTGGACTAATAAAGGTAATAATAACAACAGATAAACATAGCCACTTGTTCTGCAGAGAAAATTATTTACCCAGCCTGGTGGCTGCTTCTCCTGTGACCTCATACATGGACTAGTTTCAGAAAACGGTGGGACAGAATAAGCACCCTTCTACCATTATGCTCTGGTGAGGTGTCATATGATTGGGAAAAGGCACTTTCAGTCACGGGGATAAAAATAAAAAGCCATCAGCCAAAAGCTTCAGGAGTGCTTCTGTATCTTCTATCTCCACCCTAAATTCTGCTCCCCGCAAGGGGCAGAGTGGGCACGAAGACTCCGACAGCCTGCAGGTGCACAGGGAACCCACTGGGCTGGAGGAGATGACTACACCTGTCCTGTTTTTAGTTGTCTGGGTCCAGCAGAGGGCCAGAAAAAGAAGCCCAGTTCCCCTTGTTAAAAGAAAAAGCACATGTAGAGCGGTATATTACAATTGCACTACACTTTGGAATTACAGATAATGCAGAGAGTGAATCTACCCTTTTTCATATGCTCAGCAAAACTGCCAGAATTGTCTTCAAGTCGTAGAATCACAGCTGGATAAAAGTGGTCAGTAGTCTTAGGCTGATGCTGACACGGGGGGTCCAGGAGTAGGGCGATTAAGGAGTCATGAGCTGGCAGAGCTCCAGAGAAGGAGTCCCTTCACTGAGAAGCTAAACTAAGCCGTCCATCCTAAAAACGACTACCTAATATTTGAGATTTCCGTCTTTCACACCTGTGTTCTGTCAGCTTCTACTGAGTCATTCTGCAACGACCCCCAGATCTCAATGGTTACCTCAACGGAGGTTTATTTCTCACTCATGTTTCACATATTTCACAGGTCAGCAGTGGCTCTGCTCCAGCTGGCAACGCAGCGTTAGGGAGCACCCCAATCTGGGACATGCAGGTCTTGAGCAGGAGAAAGGAGCAATGACACCTCAGGTGAGCTGTGCAAGACACCTCGCATTCCTGCTCAGATGCGGCAAACATAATTTTCATTCACATTCCATTGTCCAGAGAGTCACATGGCCACACCTGACTTCAACAGGGCAGGGAGACATCCCTTCCTCAGGAAGGGACACTGAGGACAGGCCTGCAGAAGGTAGACTGGGTATTTAAAATAATATAAGCTACCACATACCCAACTCAATCGAGGATTAAAAACTTATTTTCCAGTATTCACAGTGAACCACTGGCTGTTTTGGTTTATTTTGACAAAAACAGAGCTCCACTGGGGGTGGGTGGCCAGTTAGCTCAGATGGTTAGAGCTCAGTGCTCTTAACAAGGTTACCAGTTCGATCCCCACGTGGGCCACTGTGAGCTGTGCCCTCCACAACTAGACTGAAACAACTACTTGACTTGGAGCGGATGGGTCCTGGAAAAGCACACTTAAATAGAAGTTAAAAAAGACAAAGAACGAAAACCAACCAACCAAACAAACAAAAAACCGGAGCTCCACTTAAATGTCTACACTGCTATACAAGTTGCATATGTTTCTAAATATTCTTTTTGGTGCTTCCTGAGCCAATTGGTACCAATAAGAACATTGGTAGGGCTAAAGGACATTGTTGTCTATTATGGCTGACAGAAAGTAAATGACAACTTTCTAGATACACTGTAAGGCAAATGTCCTATGTGCATGGGGTGCTGGAGAAGTTGGGTAGGTTTTGTTTTGTAAAGTCCCATGGATGATTTCAGCAGAAGAAATGGAGAATGGGGAGGAGGGCCGGGGAAGGGGGTGCAGAATCTCTATGCCAGGATTCATGGATGAGGGGCCTGGGATCTAGGAAGATTTACTGATTATTCAAGATCATCCCAATTAAAGTGTCAGAGACAGAATTTAAATTTTCACAGTTTCTTTGGCTCCAAAGCACACATTTTTTCTTATGCCCCAGAATGACTCTCCAAAGGAAAGGGACAATAAGAGGGAAAGAGAAAATAAGGAGAGGAGAGGTTTTTAGAGAAGGAAAGCTGAGCGGGAGAAACAGCACAGAGAGGCAGAGAAGGTTGAGAGAGAAAGGAGACACTAGAAGAGAAATAAGGAAAGGAAGAGAAGACCACCACCAACCACAAAAATATTGAATGAGAAGAATAAAGTTGGAGGACTGACACTACCTGACTTCAGACTTACTATAAAGCTACAGTAACTATATAAAATTATAAAGCTATATGTGGCACTGATGAAAGAATAGACAAAAAACAAGCCACAGACTGGGAGAAAATGTTTGCAAAATACACATCTGATAAAGACTGCTACCCAAAATATAAAAAGAACTCTTAAAATTCAACAATAAGAAAACAGTCAGATTTTTTAAATGGTCCAAACCATTCAGTGCATGAAATAGTGCTTAACAGGTACACGACACAGGTACCTGAAGAGGTGCTCAACATCACTACTCATCAGGGAAATGCAAATCAAAACCACAATGAGATATCACCTCACACCTGTTAGAACGGCTATTATCAAAAAGATGAGCAATCACAAGTGGTGGCAAGGATGTGGAGAAAAGGAAATCTTTGTGTACTATTCGTGGGAATGTAAATTGGTACAACAGTATGGAGGTACCTTAAAAAAGGTACCATTCTGGGTACCTATCCAAAGGAAATGAAATCACTATCTTGACGAGATATATGCAACCCCACATTCATTGCAGTGTTATTCGCAATAGCCAAGACATGAAAACAACATAAGTTCCATTAACAGATGAATGGATGAAGAAAATGTGATGTGTGTGTGATACACACACACACACACACACACACACGTGCGAATATTATACAGCTATAAAAAAGAAGATCCTACCCTTTGTGAAAACATGGATGACCTTGAGGGCACCACCCTAAGTGAAGTGAGTCAGACAAGAGAAAGACAAATATGGCACGATTTCACTTATATGAGGAATCTAAAACAAAAACGAAAACACACCCACACACATAGAAACAGAGAGCAGATCTGTAGTTGCCAGAGGTGGAGGGTGGCAGGTGAGGGCAATGAGTGTAGGCAACCAAAAGGTACAGACTTCCAGTTATGAGTTCTGGGGATATAATGTATAGAACGGTGACACCAGTTAACAATGCTGGATTGGATATTTGACATTTGCTAAGAGAACAGATTTTAAAACTTCTCATCACCAGGAAACAAACGATGTGAGGTGATGAACGTTAACTCACATTTTGCAGAATATACACATATCAGATCGTTATGTGGTACACCTTAAACGAATGCAATGTTCAGTATGAATTACATCTCAATAACGCTGGGAGAAAAAATGCTCCACATCGTAAGTCACTAGGGAAATGCACATTAAAACAACAATGAGATACCACAACAGGCCTGTTAAAGTGGCCAAAATCCAAAACATTGCAACACCAAAAGCTGGTGAGGATGCGGAACAACAGAAACTCTCGTTCATTACTGGTGGGGATGCAAAATGGTACAGACACTTTGGAAGGCAGTTTGGCTGTTTCTTACAGCACTAAAAATACTCCTATCACATGATCCAGCAATCACACTCCTTAGTATCTACTCAAAGGTGTTGAAAACTTACGGTCACACAAAAGCCTGCACATGGCTGTTTATAAGAGCTTTATTCATCATTGCCAAAACTGGGAAGCAACCAAATGTTCTTTAGTAGGTAAATGGATAAACTGTGGTACATCCACACAATGGTATGTTATTCAGTACTAAAAAGAAATGAGCTAACAAACTATGAAAACCTAAATGCATACTACTAAGTAAAAGAAGCCAATCTGAAAAGGCTACAAACTGTATGATTCCAATTATATGACATTCTGGAAAAGGCAAAACTATGGAAAAAGTAAAAAGATCAGTGGTTGCTAGGGGTTATGTTGGAGAGAGGCATGAATAGGCAGAGCACAGAGGATTTTTAGGGCAGTGAAACTGTTTTGCATAACATGATGGTAGATACGTCATTACACATTTGTCCAAACTCAAAATGTACAAGTACGATCTTAACGTAAACTACGGTCTTTGGGTGATTATGACGGATCAGTGTAGTTTCATCTACTGTAACAAATGTACCACTCCGGTGAGTGACGTTGATAATGGGGGAGGCTGTGCATGTGTGTGGCCAGGGAGTGTCTGAGAAATCTCTGTACCTTCTGTCCAATTTGTGAAATTAAAGCTGCTCTCAAAAATACTCTTATCACATAAAAAGAAAAATAAACTGAGCAAAGCAAAAACAAAAACAAAAAACAAAACAGGAAAAGACCTTCACTGGCGACTTTCCAAGTTCACTTCCAGTCACCTTTGTGCCCCCAGGCCTCAGCCTTCAGTTGGAGACAGAGGCCTGGGACGCCCTCTGCGGGATGGCAGCGGCGAGGAGAGAGGGGGCTTCAGGCCTGGCCGGAGCTTCCCCAGGAGTTTCCCGCTGGTGACCGCTGGCGGGAATCACCAGGGAAGGTCTAAAACACCAATGCTGGGCCCCAACGCACACCCGTCAAGACTTTCCCGTAGCAGGGTATCAGGAGTTCAAAAGCGCTCGCGTTCATTCTAACGTGCAGCCGGGGCTGAGATCCACCGAGAGAGAGCAGCGGCAGGGTGGGGTAAGGGGGTGGAGGTCCCCCTTTGACCCTCAAAGCAAAAAAGAGAAGGAGGATGCTGCCCTCAGGGTGGTCCCACTCTTGACTGCTCACTGCAGCCGCGCGCTTTCCAAAGGCACGCGGCCTGGGTGCCACGCTGTCAACAGCTTTCACGGCAAGAATGGGTGTGCCCAGGGCAGGGGCGCTAACCGTCAGCCCCAGGAGGAGGAAGACTAAGCCTTAGTCCTGCAGCAACCGCCTGGGTCAGGGTCGGGGCCGACCTCACGCCCCGGCGCCCGCCCCCCCAAGTTTTACAATCCAGGCAGGCCCGGGCGCCACGTGCTGGCCCCACGTTTGCGCTCTAGTGAAGGGCTTTGTCACTTCCCCACTGTATTGCCACCAAGCGGACAATTACACCGCTTCCGACCTCGCCTTGGTGATGCGAGGACGAAGGGGTGACCACGTATTCTTCGCAGCCAGCTTTCGCCTACACCTGCTAACTGCCACCTTGACAATTAAAAATAAGCAAGCCCACAAGTACAAAACACAAAACGCGTGCGCGCGAGAACCGGCGCACACATAAGCGGCCCCAGTACCAGGGCGCAGCCGGTACCAGGTCGTGGTTCCCCTTCACCGGTCCTAACCCCTCTGCGCACCTGCGCGCCGCTCCGCACCGCGCTCTCCAGCCAGCGCCGCTCTCGGCGCCAGGGGAAGCCGATTGGCAGCCTGAATGCCTCGTGGCTCCACGTGGGTAAGGGTCGATACCCCACGCAACGTCCCCACTCTCGGCCCCTCCCAGCACGTGCGTCAGCGCCGCGCCCCCAGCGCTCGCGGGACACCTGTCCCGGGGACGGGGAGGAGGGGGAAAGCGAAAACGCTGGTCGTCGGGGGCGCGCGCGCCCTCCCCCAGTCGGCGCCGCCCCGCGCGGGCAGGCCGGGCCCGTCCCACCGGCCCTTTACGGCGGGTCGTTTCCGCTGCCGGCCTCTGGGCGGGGAAGGCGCAGCGCGCGCCACGCCGGCGCCTCCTCCGGAGCCGTGAGTAGCGGTGGGGCCGCCCCTCGGGCCTCGGTGGGTCGCAGGCTCTGCTTCGGGGGCGGCCTGCGTGCACCCTCTGCCCTACGCGGGACAGATCCCGTCACTCCTGGGGTGGGTGGGCGTCTTGCGCGGTTAGGGGGTCCCCAAGGACCCTTGGACCCCTCCCCCTTCTCCCATTCCCAGCCCCGCCGCTTCCTAGAGCTCTGGGACCCGCGCGACGGCAGCGCGTACCTGTCGACCCGTTAGAGGGGCCGACGGAGACACGTGTGGGCTACTCTGGCGCGGCCTCCTAGCGGTGGGTGCCCGACTGCGTCTCGGAATCCAGGAGTGCCTTTTCACTTCCAGTCCCTAGGAGATGGAACTGCGTCGGCCGTGTATATCCAGCTGGCGTTAAAAGGCAGCATAATCGAGCCGTTAACACTCAGTCTAAGTGCAGGATCGGGTCCATGGCTGCCACTTGCGAACGCACCGCTTTGGAGAGGTGGAGGCAGGACCCAAACAGAAAGTACCCAGCGGACTGCAGCGCCTTCCAGCTGCAGGCCTGGGCGGTTGAGAAAGCGCCCCTGGGCCTTTCCCCCGGGCCCAGGGCTGGCAGCGCCGCCTCGCTCACCCTCAACGCGGCTCTGAATTCACGGAGGTCTAACAGCGAAGTGTGTACCGTTCTGGGTGCTTTTGCCCAAAGACATCCTTTAGCGTGAATTCAGAGCCAAATTTCACTTCTCAGAAAACTCGAAGAGCCATGGAAAAGGAATTAGACAAAAGTTTCCCCCCACCTCTTCTTTTGAACTTGTTGAACGAACTTAAAAAGCATGTGGGGCCACCTAATCGTTAATGCATTTTCTGGCCAGAGCGTCACGCAGGCATCTTTTGCCCAACAGGTTTAGGGGAACAGAGAGGTAGCGCAGTCGAAATGGCCCTGGTGCCCTATGACGAGACCGCGGTAGTGGGGTTGCAGCGATTCCACAAGCCTCTTGCCACCTTCGCCTTTGCAAACCACACGATCCACATCCACCAGGACTGGAGGCAGCTGGGAGTCGCAGCCGTGGTTTGGGACGCGGTAAGTAAGCCCTGGGGGGCCTCTGGAAACATCTACAATTGATTACAAGGCTGATCTTTATTTAAACAAATAAAAGAGCTTTATTGAGATATAATTCATATACCATACACTTATCTTAAGTGTATATTATAAATACAGGTAAGTGCTTTTTCAAAAGTAAATTCAGAGTGGTGCAACCATTACCACTCTCAATTTTAAAACATTGTCATCACCCTACCCCCTCCAAAAAAAACTTCCACCCATTAGAATCACTTCCCTGCCCCAACTCCCCCCACGTAGGTTGCATTTTAAGGGTGAGTAAAGGAAAGCTAAGGGAAATTAAGGGACTGGCCAGTAATTTCTCCAGCAGGTGAGAGGGAGGACGGGAAACCTTAACTGCTTTGTACACTCATTAAGTTAATTTTTAAGTTTAATTTTTAAAATATTGCAAAAAGAATATTGTAAAATGAGAGAACCCAAAGTGAAGATCATGTGTTTTCTTTAAGTTTTCATAGTTGTAATGGTCACAAAATGATACTATAATTGCTTTTTCACTTTTTCTTCTCCCTGCATGGTTATCAGCTTTTTGTGACAGTGACTTGCCCTCAGAATCTAGTACCAAACTGGGATTCAGTGGCAGCTCATTTAACGTTGGGAAAATGTTTGGTGTAGATACAATTTTACAGTCTGCATTGTCTTAGAAGTTAGAAACATTTAGGAATAAAAATCAATGTATTCTAACCCAGTAATATCACTTCTAGTAATACCACATGAAAAGTATTCCCAGACCAAGAAATAAAGATGCATAATGGTGAGGAATGGGTGAGCCTCCAAAATGTCCACCAAGAAGAGGAATTGCTAGTTATACTAATAGTATGTGGCCATGAAAAACTGTATTTAAAAATTATGTTAACAGTATACAATGCTTTTATAGAATTGTATGCAAATGCTAACTCACACGCATCCCAAACGTTGGCTAAAACTTACCTTCTGATGCCGGATAATATACTGTGAGGGCCCCTGTGGGGTGATGACTGGCAGGGATGCAGGAGGGAGGAACACAGCTCCAGGAGCCTCGGGTGTTGCGCTGCTCGTTCCCTTGGGGGGAAGTTGTGGCCTTGCTGACTTGAGCTTGGTTCAGGAACTGGACATTCCCATAAGCAAAATCCAAGACTGTTTATGTCAGTTCTGCCAGAGGAGTTTTGTAAGCCTCGAGTGGAGCGGTGCTGTGACAATAAGAAACTAAACTTCCCAGATTCAGCAGGACCCGGTCTCCCGTAGGCAGTGTCACTGGCCACTGCTGTTCCCGTCAGGGCATTGGTGTGGCCTGGGGCAGCTGTTCTGTGGGATGCTGGGATGCCGTGTCTGTGCTTGCTCTAGGACGTTACCTCCCAGCAACAACTGAGTTCCTGTGAGTGTTGTTAAACTGGGAATTGAACCTTGATTCAAAGTGGGAAAGGGTTGTGTGATGACTTCCTACCAGCTTAAACCCCTTCAGCTCCTAAAGCACCTTAATCGTAATTACACTGTGTTTTGACTCAGGCTGTCGTTCTTTGCACGTACTTGGAGATGGGAGCTGTGGAGCTCAGGGGCCGCTCTGCCGTGGAGCTGGGTGCTGGCACAGGGCTGGTGGGCATAGTGGCGGCCCTGCTGGGTGAGTGTGACACATTCATTCACTCCTTTGTGAGTGGGACTCATCGAGAGGTACATTTGCTGTTTTCTTGATGTCAAACCCATTACTGGATTGTTTTTCTTTGCCCTGTAGTTATTATGAGGTATGGGCTAACTTTAGTAAGGCTAATTTCTTCTCTCTTTCTTATCCTGTTACTTATACTTCTCATGGGAGATTGCTTTGCCCCTTTCAATTTTATGGTGCAGATAATATGATCTGAAGGCTACTTTTAAGTTCAAAGAGAATTATCTTATTCACATACATAGTTTTTTTTTTTTTATAGTTTAGGTCCTTTCTGTGGACTTAACCCTGTGAGGTAGGTAAAGCAGACAGTCTCTTTCCTTCATTGCTAAGGAAACTGCTGGTTTTTCTCTTCTAGGAAGAGTCAGCCCTGCTACAGTTGGTACTGACATATTAAAAAATTGTTTTAACAGTATGTAGTTATAAGTTGACTAATGTCAAGAATTGTCATTTTTTTGTTTGGTATAGAGACATTATTTTGGCCTAGCATATTTTTTAAGCCTCATTATTATTTGATAATTGGTTGTTGACTCCTTTGTACAATTTCTGGCTCATACAGTTTGAACTAGCCAATGACAGGACAGATCCGCTTCTAAGATTCCACATATAATATTTACCACTTCAGTATTGTCACTTAGGGCTCTTAGTAAAATGCAGTTTCTGATTCCAAAGGTGTGGGCAGGGCCTGAGAGCCTGCATTTCTACAAGGCCCGAGTGATGATGGTGCCAACACCTGACTTATTTCTGCCCTTTCCCTAACTTATTTCTTTTCCAGTATTCCTTTCTCTGTAGATTTGCCTTCCAAAATTTGATGGGGAACATGGGCAGGGGTGGTGGATAAAAGGATATATAAACCGATTTTGGTTTCTGTCTACAGCCACAGCACTTTGTCACTGGTAAGGCCTTTGCTGCTGCACTGCCTTTTGTTCCCCTCGGGTTAGTCTGATCGCGTCCCCATGTGTGTTCGGTATTCTTTTTCTTTTCCATTTTTCAAATCCGGGAGATTGAGCCACTCTCTGAAGTCCTGATCATCGGAAGCTTAAGACTCAAACCAGCCTTGTCAGACACAGCAGCCCAAGTTATTTTCTTTCCATGACACTAACTTACTTCTGCTTATGAGAGGGGTTAACTGGGAGGGGAAATGAGGTTTCTTTTGTTTCCTCCTGAGAACTAGGGCTTCATGCACAACTTCTTTGGCTGGAATAGCAACAGGTTCGTGTGGTAAAGTGCATAGGTTTAGAGTTATACTTGGTTTTCACACGTCTTTTAACTCCTACTAGCTGTGTGACCTTGGTTGGGCAAGTTGCTTAACTTCTGAACTTCAGTTTCCCTATAAATTGAGGAAATAACTGTATTCATTCCACACTGAGGATCAAATGAGATCGTGTGTTGAAATCTCCTGGCTCATCGACTGGCTCAAAGTAAAGGCTCAGTGAATGTTGATTGCCTCTCCTAGTATTTCTGTTTCTGCTCTAGAAATCTGGATCTGTGGGGTTGCGAAAGTCAAGATAAGGCTCTTCAAAGACTAGCATAGAGCGAGAGGCTGGTTAGCCATTGTCACAAAAGGCCCCGGGTGGTTCTGGGAGGGCCTAGAACAGCAGACAGTGTTCTCGCCATAGGGAGATGTGTGCTTCCCGGCCCCACTTCATGTTACCTGTTTGAGTTCTTTCCTGCCCCAAAGCAAAATTAATTGCTGCCTTACAGCGCTTTGTATACTCCCCACCTCTGTCCCAGCACGGTCACATTTCATTATCGGCAGGTGTTTCCCTGTCTGTCTGTCCTGGTTCCTGAGCAAAGGGACTGTGCTTCATTCTGTGTGTCCTTGGCCCTAGTACAGACCTGCCACATAGGAGATAAAATAGTTCTGGAGTAAGAGAGGAGTACACTAGAAAATTATGAAATGTTTCTGTTACAAAAGTCATGTAACTATTATAAAAATAGCCTTAAAAGCACTCTTTTAAAAAGAGGGGGAAAAACCCCACTAAAGATTCTCATTATTCATGTCAAGTATTTTCATTTTTTGTAACCCGAGGCTTTTCATCCTGAATTCAGGGAACACCCGCTAACTGTCAGATTGGCCCATCTGAAATGCAAAAGTGATGGGTTACCCATACTTAAACATCCCTGTGCCGTTCCCCCCCCCCCCCCATACACACTTCCTAAAGACTAAATCCCAGGCTTCTTAGGAAGGTTCTGCAATCTTGTTTTGCCTGACCCTTCAGCCTCTTTGGTTTTCGTAGCTATTGCACTGTTGGAAGCTCCAGGCCTGTCCCTTTCCTGGCCTGTCCCTTCTGCCTTGAACGCCATTCTTTACGCCTTTCTCCTGGCTGATGCCACATCTGTGAAGTGGAAGGTCAGATTTCCCTCTTTTGACGTCTTTGACCTCTGCTCCTCTCAAAGAATTTCTCCTTTGTGAACTCGCAATTTCCTGGGCACACCCATGTTCCTCATTTTTACTTCACACGTTGCATTACAACTATGTTATCATGAGACTCCGAGGGCAAGGTTTATCTTGCTTGTCTTTGTATCTCTAGCACATATGTGCTCAAATGTTTAACAAATTAAGTTACTGTTTACAAAACTAAAAACCAAAAGTGAGGACAAAGGTTTACACACACTTTTTCCATTACCAAGTGAGTGACAGCAGGCTGTGTTGTCCTTTTTTTTTTTTTATTTATTTAAATAATGTATTGCTTTTTCTTCCAAAGCTTTGTGAATTTACAAAAACAAACAAACAAAAAGATCCAAGTTCACAAACTGCTCAGTTTAGACTTCTGAATGCAGGAGGTGAGACCTGGGCCACTGTGGTCACTGGGTGTTCAGCAGATGTGCAGTGACGTTTGAAACGCCCACCCCTGATTTGTTTCATTGCCTGCAAAGATGCTGCATTCCTTACACACCATCCCACATAACATACTTGGGTCATTAGTCAAACTCACTGGAATGGCCCAGAGGTTTTTCTTTTTTCACTCATTCCTGCTATAAAATGAAATTTTCAGTTCATTTTTGAAAAATAAAGTGGTCAATAAATTCATTTTGCTCTGCTTCTACTTTACACAGAGCTTCATAATCATCCTGATACCTTTCGAGCTGCATTTTCTTTTCTGCTATTAGTGCTTGGAGTTGCAGCTGCTGGGCTTCTTTCTGCTTTGCTGTAGATTTGAGCAAGTTCCGATTTGAGCAACAATTGGCCTTCATCTTCTCATTTTCTGCTTCTTTTGTAAGTTGGTCAACAAGCTTCAGTAAACCACCAACTATTTTCTGAAACTGGCCAGTTCTGTCCACAGGGTCCTTGCCCTCTTCTTGGAGCGCTGTGGTCTGCTGGGTAACCTCTGGTCCAATACCTCAGCTTGTTCGGCTCATCACAGTGCAGGCCTGCTTTGCCCATGTCCGGGGCCATAGCAGCTGACGTCGTAGCGGTGTGCTATGGCCCAGGCTGATGGTGGCAGGCAGCGTCTCTCTGCAGCAGCCGTATCTGGCCCACCCACCTCAGCTGCTGCCAGGGCTACAGCACCTGTTTACACATAACGTTGGGCTACATGATTGTATTGGGTCAGTTCCCATTCATCTTTATGAACTCTGTATTACCTCACTTCCCTCCTTCCCCAGCATAAATCCCCAGGCAATCATTTTAGCATCATCTTTATTACCATCTTCACATCCTTCCTTGCTGCTTCTTCATGAGGCTAAAAACAAGGTGAGGTACAACTCTCTACCTGTTCCAGGCCTGTACCTGTGCAGCTGACTGTGGCTGCAGGAAACATGCTGCTGGGGCTCATTTTAAATTCACAGTCAGGAATCTCACAGGGGCTCTTCATGTTGCTGAGCAACCTCACTACTTCCTCTGCAAACCTCCGTCTTTCTTCCTCCATTCTCACTCTTAGCTGATGACATTTCTTCTTGTTTCACTGAGAAGACTGAAACAACCAGAAGAGAAGTTCTGTAACCGCCCCCATCCCCACTGCCTCTTCCCCCACCTGCAGCTGGATCGGTCATCTCTGCCTTTGCTCCAGTGGTTCTCTCTCTCTCGTATCCTTTCCTCCACGTTCCACCTGATCCTTCCCATCACCATATAAGATTGCTGTTATTTCTCCCACTGAACGAAAAAATTAACTTCTTAAGAGGCTGTTTCTAGGTCTGTGGCAGGAAATGTATAAGATAACCCTGGAATATCTTGTCATACCAGATAGCAAGGAAGCTATCAAGCGTGACGTGGAGTTGTGTCAAAAGTCCACTGGCAAAAGATAGGACAATTTGAACATCAGTAATACATCAAATACGTTTAATCCATGAGTTCATGATACAACAAAAAAAAATAATTAGTTGTCTTTGGGGGATGCTTAGAAACCAACTCTTTATTTTGAAATCTGGCTTACAGAAGGGGAGAGAGGAGCAAAATTTATCCTACCTTTTCTGTTAAAAACAATTCTTATACACAATGAGTAACCGAATAGTAATTGAAAGAAGCTTTCCCTTATAGAAGTTTCTCAACAAACAAATGCAAAAGGAATTTGATGAATCAAGGATCTGGACATTGAGTATCCGTGGTTGCTCATCTCACAAAAATAGAGTCTACCACATATTACATATCTCTTACGGAAAAACACCCCCCTCCCCCGCCATCTCTGAAATAGTCTTGTTAAAAAAAATTAAATCCAAATCAAAAAAATTTATAGGAGATACAAAGGACAGAGGAACATGCTAAACTATAAAAATGGTACAATCAGCAAAATCCAGACTGTGGGAAACTACGAGACACATGATCTGTTTCTTCCCAAAATTGCAAGGAGAGACAAAGAAAGGAAACTGATAGATTAAAAAAAACTTAAGACATCCTTTGTACCCCTCCCTCCCTCCAAACAAACGAAACCCCAAAACAGCACAGGAATGGACATTTGGGGAATCAAAGTCAGTGACTAGTGAGGGAGTGGTTACTTGTGGGTGGGCTGTGTTTGGGAGGTGGCTTGTGCAGGGTGCCTGGAGGTGGTCACAGCAAAGTGCAAGCAGCCGGCCTCCCTCACCTGGGGCACTGTGGCCGCCTCACCTGTCTCCTTGCATGTGGCCTGGCCCCACTGCTAGAAATTATGTTAAAACCGAAGTCAGGTCAGTAGCACTTCTGCTCAGCACTCTCCAGTGGCGTCCCACCTCACTCAGAAAAAGCCAAAGCCTTCACAAAACAAGACCTCTGAGTCCTGGGGGATCAGACTCCCTGTTGCTTCTCTGACCTCATCGCCTACTGTATTCCTCATTCACTCCATCCAGCCACTCTCGCTGCCCTCTTGCCTGCCCTCTCTGGGCCTTTGCACTTGCTCTTCTGCCTGCCAGGGATATTCTTCCCTCTGATATGTGCTCAGTTATTCCTCTCACTTCCTTCAGGCCTTTACCTAAGGAAACAGGTCCTCCACGCAATCTAAATTCTCATGCCCACCTCCCTTCTGACATTTCATGTGTCTCTTTCCTTAGATATCTAGGTTTCCTTTTCCTTGAACATTTTCACAGTATCACACTGGATAGTCCACTTTTCAAAAACCTCATATTGTCTGACTCCTCCCTTGAATGTAAGCTCTTCGAGGGCGGGGCTTTGTCCCATGGCAGCCACTTGCATATTTACAGAACTGGTGGATGTTACAGAAGATGGGCAGCTGACATCACAAGCCTGTTATGACTCCTCAAACACCCCGCAGGTTAGGAGTAGGCTCAGAAATTCCTGACACGGACATCAGAGTAGGTCCACATCGGAGAGCTATTAAGATGAACACTGAGATGATATGCAAAAGACTCGATCACTCCAGTATTGCCAGAAGAGTGTTCTGTAGGCTGTGAAGAAATCCAGAGATAAAGCTCTAAGTCTAAGCTCTAAGAAATCTAGAGACAAAGGCTGTGTGTGATTTCTGTTATCAGGGGAGATGAAAGTACCACTGACTTCTGCTCACGCTGCTCCGGCAGCACGCCGTCTAGTGATGAATGGTCAAGTGATAGGTCCGTGCGTATAAAATCTTAGCAACTGGAACATTTTTCACAGTATCGTACTCAGGACTGTCAACGTCAAATTGAATTACATACAGTCCTAACCTAATGTTACTGGTCAAGATAAGAAACCTTGCAGTATAAGCTGCCACTGAAACGGTGCTTCCTGTCTGATCTGGAATCCTAAGGGGGAATACCCATGAAGATTACAAAGTGAAGGACGATGCAAATGAGAAATAGTTTTATGAAAGAAGGAAACATAATTTTAAATTTCAGAATTTACAGGGCCAAATTAAACAGGATTACACATATTACATTGTTACTACAATGTAGATGAGGTATTTCAGGGCTGACCCTCATCTGGGTAAGTTAAGAGTAACTACCAGTTCAGCCTCTGCCACATATTGGTTAAAAAAATTAGATCTTTTAGTTCATGGTAAACAACCCACAAGAAACAGATTAATAAAATATTGCCTTCTTAATTTTATACACTGTATGTAGACACAGCATTTAGAGAACATGATCTCACATATTAACAGTTAGTACTTTAATACAATCAAGTAATTTCTAAGTTTACCATTTTTCAATAATTATATGTATTACTTAAATACATATAGGTCGGCCGCTTCCTAACAGGATCAAGAGAAGTGGACTAGGATGTCTTAGTAGCCAATTAATCTCTTCCTCGATTCCTTTTAAAGCTTTAAACCCAGAAAGAAAGCTTTCCCTGTTTTTGGTGTCTTGTCATCTTCATAATCATTCACACTCAGATTTTCCGTTCTTGGATTCCACTTTACCCTGAGGTGTACGGGCTGTAAGACTGTGACCTAATGAATGAAATATAGTGGTAGACCTCCGTGGGCAGTGGGCCAGCTCTGCCTGCAGGATTCAGAGCCTCAGCTTGTTGTCCCTTCGGACCTTGCATTTTATAGGTACAACTTCAGCAAACAGTAGGTGTGTCACAGAGGCAAATTAAAGGTTCACTTTACCAGCAGGCAGTGCAGAAAGAGCTACTGGTCATTGTTCTAAGGTACTGTAGCCCTGCCTCTCAGGTGGAATATTTAGAGATACTCACCCTGCCATTTAACTCGACCCCGTTACCTATTTGTTGTACTGATGTGCACATTACTTTCTCTCTGTCCCACATTCTAGGTGCTCATGTGACTATCACTGATCGAAAAGTAGCATTAGAATTTCTTAAATCAAATGTTCAAGCCAACTTACCTCTCCATATCCAACCCAAAGCTGTTGTTAAGGAGCTGACTTGGGGACAAAATATGGGGAGTTTTTCTCCTGGAGAATTTGACCTGATACTTGGAGCTGATATCATATATTTAGAAGAAACATTCACAGATCTTCTTCAAACTTTGGAACACCTCTGTAGCCACCGGTCCGTGGTTCTTTTAGCTTGCCGAATTCGCTACGAACGGGATAACAACTTCTTAGCAATGCTGGAGAGGCAATTTACTGTGAGTAAGGTTCACTACGATCCTGAAAAAGATGTACATATTTACAAGGCACAGAAGGGAAACCAGGGGGAGGGCTTCTAGTTGGCTGGAATTAGTAAGAATGTCGGCATTAAGAGTGGCAGGGCTGCAGACTGGGAATCTAACCACATTTAATGAAATGGCTTATGGTACAAGAGTCTAACCAAAGGTTCTCAAGGGACAAAGGACATGTGCAGTTTTAAACAGAGCAGTACATTGATCCATGACTGTGACTTTTTAGTCATATTTTACTCATGCTGAAACTCAGTTGACATTAAAGGAAAGTGTGAGATTTCAGTTTATTATTTCTGTATCCCATTTGCTCCCTCTTGATAACCAGTTTTCACTGATGATATGATGAAGGCTTCTTCAAAGCAGTGAGCTTGTTTTGTTTTAGAGGCTAAATCATGCAAATTATTTTAAACACATCTTGAGATACACGTTTAGCCCATTTTCCTGACTTTCTGAATATAAAACAACAGGTTTAACCTACATTCCCTGAGCTGTTAATGCTCTTGAAATCTTTTGTCTGCCCAAGTAGGTCTTAAATGCTTTTGGTTGTTTTGAGATTAGAATGTGAGTTTTCTAAGGTCTCATACCATGGTTTTTGGCTTAATTTCATGTTTACATATATAAACAAAGGAATAAGTAAAAATAAAGTTTTACTTTCTGAAAGCACCTAAAATCTTGTGCTATGAATAGGTTCTCTTCTTCAAATCAAAAGCTGTAGTTTTTCCCTTCAGTTTTCCCCTTTCTCAAATATTTTTATATTTCTTTCTTAGGCTTTCCCTGCCTCCTTATAATCCTTATAATGCATAGGATGACAATTAAAATAAATTTTAAATCTCACTCCTCTCTGAGAGGTTAGCTCCCCAAGTATAAGCCCCTCCCATATTGTCCTTGTAATTGCTTACTCAGTGTTTGAATTCCCCCGACTGTAAGCTGCTTGAGGACCAGGAATGCTTCTGTCTCTTTTATTGTGGCCTCCCCAGTATATAGCATATCATAACCAAATATTTGTTGAATGAAAAAGATACATTTCATTTAGAGGGCATTGATCTTTGGGTTAGACGATTGCTACACTGTTTCATCATTATCGTGGATAGACTTTATGAAGGAAGTCACACACCAACACCCTCCCCCCATTTCTTGTTTTTAACGATGTAACAGCTTAAACAACAGCTTAAACAAATTTAGACCATGAGAATATTGTAATCTCAGTATGGCATTTGATACTAGAGATAATTTGCTTTGTAAAACATTAGAAACAAGACCTCCTCCTCCCTCTTAACCTTTTAATGAATATCTTGGATGTGGAAATACTCACTGCATAATTTTCTGCACTATATTTTAAATAGTGGATTTACTTTACTAAAGGTGAATTAAAAGTTCTGAGTATTCAGTGATGTACCATTTCAACCCAATTGTGATAAATGCACATGAAATAGAAATATCCATAGCTTACCAAATCTGTAAAATACCATGAATATGGAAGGTCTTTTAAAACAAGTAAAATAAAAGCCTTGCTATGTCATCATCAACACTGTAATGATAGGCCAATCCCATGTAGGCATGTTATTAGAAATAAATATATTAATTGGAATTCAGCTCCTTTACTTTAATATCCCTAACTTTGGAGATAGGTATTAAAATGGTTTGGGGGTAGGGTAGGGGTGGAGAGCTTCAAGATACTTGGATTCTCTACCACATGAAGCAAGCAGTCATTGCTGCCAGAAAAGGTTGAAGGTATTTTTGTTTCTTGTCCTAATAGAAGAAAATAAAGGCAAGAAAAATTTAGCAGGAATTGTTTGGTTGTCCAAGTGAAAATCAAGTGATCTCCTTTTTTTTTTTTTTTTTTTTTTTTGGCTTTGAGTTTAAAATGTTGTCACAGGTCAGGTTCCCTGAGGAAATGGACTCAGAAATGGAGGTTAGGGTACAGAAAGTTTAAATGGGACTACTTTCAAAATCAACATCTCTGAAGGAGTAAAAATAGCAGGTCTGGGGAAGAAGGAGAAATTGGGCTGGAATGTAGTCAGGAAATCCTCAGCTAATCCAGAGATGGGATGGCCCTGCATTATTAAGGCAAGGGAGCGGGACTTTACATCCCTGTGTAGGTTTTTTATTGAATCCAAGGGGTATAAACTTAGGGTGAAGACAATACCTGGAGAGGGACTCAGCCATCAGCCACCATTCCCAGAAGGCTGGGAAATGAGTGCTTCAGAAGTGGGGTGGGGGTGGGGAGTGTGTGCGTGTGTGTGTGTGAACGGCTGGGGAGCCAATATACTATCTGGATAGGATGCCAGTGTCCACTCTAAATGCCAACAAAATTGCGCCATTTTTCACTTATGTTAAATGGATTAATTTATCTCGTAAGTTGCATTTTAAGGGTGCTCATTTTATTCTCAAGTTAAGGATAGAGATCCTTTTGTAGTTCCTAAGTGTGATGATGGGGTGTCCACGCTTTTGCGTGAGATGTGCCTCCCACGAACCTTGTTATGACATCGGCACATTACCTGTCGGACGTGAACTAGGAAAAAAAAAAAAGTTAAGGATAGAAACCTAGTCTAAACCTATTGTACTAAGCCTTGATTCTCTCACATTGCTATTTCTTTTAACTGTTAAAACTGTATTTACAGTTGGATATCAGTCACCTTTTCCCCAATTAAAATACTGCCACCAAGGTGCTATGTTAAAATAGATGTATTACGACTACCACTATAAAGTACACTGTTGTTTTTTAAGTAGCTGACCTCTTATGGGTATCTTACTTTTGTTCACGAAAGACCTGAAGCCCTCGCATCATCTTCAAATAGTGTCTAGCGAACATTTATTCTTTCATACAAAAGGATCAGAATTCTAGTAAATCAAAATATTTTATCCAAATTAACTGAACAGTAGATTAAAAACTCTTTCAGGGCAGGATAGCAACATTGTCTGGAATGTTTTATCTTAGCAAATACAATTTATACTCTGGAGGGACAAGGATTGTATCTCGTATTTTGTATTTCAAGTTAACACAGTGCCTTCATCAAGGGAGTTCAATAAACATTACTCATGAAAAACCCAGATTCCTTTACAGATGAGTTATTTTATTAAATTGCCTAATTTCTGTGCTTTATTTCTCCTTATCCAACGTAAGGGATAAATAAAGTATCAGGGATATCAAAATACAAAGCCTACTCTCATCAAGAAAATTATCATGAACTTAAGTGATTCACCTCCAACATCAATTCCATTTAATCTCTTATGGTGGTTGAAAGATAGAAGCATTTCCTGTCAATTTTTAAATCAAGAAAACAAAAATGAAATTTTAAAGTACTTTTAAAAATCAGTTTTCAGTGTATTCGTATTAGTAAGAGGTCCTAGATACAGGGCCTGACTTAATAGTTTGTGAAGCAGACCATGTGATTTAGTGTCAGAGAAACAGTCATAATTCTGCTGCTCCCCAGAACCTCTACCTAGATAGAAATAGCATTTTCAAGTTCTCTTAACAAGAATGAGGCAAGACATTGCAGAGTATATATAGAGCCCTGTTCTGGGAAACTGGAGACTTGAGTTCTCTTAGCATTGGCAATCCTCATTTCTTTCCTTTTTTTTTTGAAATGTCACTTTAAAAATTCATTCTGCTCTGAAATCTAACGTTATGCTTTTCTTCCTACAACCAGGAAAGGGTTAAAATTTAACACTAGCAAAGATGACATACTGAAAAATTAAGTTTCCTTGCTGAGAACAACTGTTTCTGAGGAAGATTAGAAGGGGAAACTGTAACGGAGTAAAGGAAGGCCTACCTACTTCAGAATCTTTTCTAAGACTGGTTTTGCTACTTCTAATTTTTCTTCCTAAAAAAAAAGAAAAGTGAAGTGTGACATAAAAAATACTAACCAACATATTTTTATTAATTTAGCATTCTTGATAATGCTTAGGAAACAACGTTTTTATTAATTTAGCATTCTTAGTATATGTGCTGCCGAAGCGAGCACTAATTTAGCATTCTTGATAATGCTTAGGAAACAACGTCGAAATATGAAGCCATATTTAATTTCCACTTCTCAGTTATCCTAAATATACTAACTTGTGTGTATCTATAAGTCAAAAGTTTCAATCTAAATGTCCACAAGAGGGTACCAGTTAAATAAACTGATACTTTTATACAATGGTATACTACATACCTGTTAGAGGCAGATGTACATATACTAAAATTGAACCATTGCGAAGACACATTCAGTGAATAAGCACCATTTATGTAAAAAAGGGAGAATATACATTACATTTGCATGCATATGCAGATTGTCACTAGAACGATACAAAAGAAACTTTACTGCTGTCCATTTGTAGTTTTTTCCAAATGTACATATTATTTAAAAAAACTAAGTTAAAAAATAATAAGTATGAGGACACTATCATGAAAGTGAAAACTTAAGAGAATGGGAGAAAATATTTGCAAATCATATTATTTGATAAGGGTATAATATCCAGAATATATAAGGAACTCATTAAATTCAACAAAAACTCATTAAAAAATGAGCAAAGGAATTGAACAGACAATTCTCCAAAGATGTACAAATGGCCAACACACACATGAAAAGATGCTAAATATTAGTCATTAAGGAATTGTAAGTCAAAACCACACTACTACTTAACACCCATGAGTATGGCCATAATTTTTTTTTTTTTTAAGCAAAATAAGTGTTGGACAGCCTGTGGAGAAATTGGAAACCTCATACATCACTAGTGGGAATGTCAAATGGTACAGCTGCTGAGGAAGTTTCACAGTTCCTTTAATTGAGAAAAGGGACTCAAATATTTGTGCTTCAGTGTTCATAGCAGCATTATTCACAATAGCTGAAAAATGGAAATAATGCGAATGGCCATTAACAGATGAATCAGCAAACTGGCACATCTCTTTCTCTTTCACACATACACACACAATGGAGTATTACTCAGCCATAAAAAGGAATGAAGTAGACGAATGCTACGTGGAGGAACCTCAAAAACATTGTAAGTGAAAAAACCCAGACACAAAAGGTTACGTATCATGATTCTATTTATATAAAATATCCAGAATAGGTAAATAAATCTACAGAAATAGCAGATTGCTGGTTGCCAGGGGTTGGAGGGAGATATTAAGAGTAACTCTTAATGGGTACAGTTTTATTCTGGAGTGATGAAAATGTTTTGGAACTAGATACAGGTGGCGGTAGCACATTGTGAATGACTAGATGTCATTGAATTGTTCACTTTAAACTGGTCAATTTTGTTATGTGAATTGCACCTCAATCAAAAACAAAAATAGCATTCATACTGGAAATCATCTTTCCTCTTCATTTGTTAGGGCATTAGAATTCTAAGCCCCAATTTGGTCAATGTATTTAAGAAAGATGTGCAAAAATTAAAATGCACAATGAGAGGAAGAATAATATAAAGGCAGTGTTTTTTTTTTCCCCCCCTTAAGCAGTTAAGTGGGTAGTGGCATCATCTACAAGATGGAAAAAAAAAAACAGTTGAGGAACAGATTTAGAGGAAAAATTAGACGTTCTGTTTTGGACCTGTGTTTTACCCTCTAGTGGAGATGACAAATGTTAAGTCTGGAGCTCAGGGCTAAAATTGTACTCATATAAACATGTTAGAATTGTTTCCTTGGCTGTGTGTATTAGCACTTTTAAGGGACTTTTAGCATTAGCACATTAGGGACTTTACAGTGCCCGGAAGTGTGTCCTCAACGAATATTTGTGAAATGAGCAAGTGATAGCAAAAGTATACATGAAGATAAGTACTCTGCTTTTATGGGAGGTCCATCCTAGCACCTGAAGGTGGCTTGCAAGTAGGCAGAACCTGGTTCACTCCTGTCGTCCCTATGTAGTATCACTCTTAAAAAATACATGATTGTACAATAAATTATGTGGCTACTCTTCGTAGAATGAAATTCATGTAATTATACAATGGCAGGTGTGACATGCTTAATAAACACATCATGACAATTTAAAAGTATTTTAGAATAAATGTAACTGCTATTTTCAGAAACTGAATCAATAGTATCGAAATCTTATGCATTAAGCAAAGAGCACACTGACTTCGTTCGCACCCCTTTTATGATATCACCACAGAACTTCAAAATTATAAGGGGACCTGAGAAGTGATCTATTCTGTTCTTCCAATGCAAACATGCATTTGAAGACATCAGAGACAGGTGGTCATGCCTCCCATTGGTTGTCTCAATAGGGTAGTAACATCTCAAAATTTTCAGTCAGGCACTGTCCAATAGTACTGAACAAAGAAATCTTGTGCTAAAAATTAGGAAAACAGTAAAAAATTAAGTAACTGAAGATATGTTCTTGTTGTTTGAATTAGTTTTCTGTTGCTGTGCAACATAAGCTTGTGATATATTCTAACATAACTTTTCCTCATTTACCAAAATAAACTTAAGTCCAAGAAAATAGTTTTAACAGTACTAGTAAAAAACAAGATCCCATTCCCAAAAAAGAGACAAACAGAGTTTTTAAAAGCATGTTTATGTGACTGCACATAAATGTGTGTAAAAGGGCATTATGACAGTTGATACCACAAAGATTACAGTAAGAAAAAGCACTTTATGACAATATTCCACAAATCCACAAGGATCACTTTAATATACAAAGCAATGCTACCGTCCTGAACACAAAGAAGCTAGTATGTACATAGTGTTAATTAAATGCATTGTAACTCAGTACATTTTTTCTCTTTACACAGATAAAGCACAAAAAGTTTTGGGTAAAAAAAACAAAACAGGGATGTTTCTAGAATGTAGCGAATTTTATCAGAGTGTATTTCCCTCATTATAGTTCTTTATTTAGTATTCAACTCCAATAGCAACATCAGAGTTAAAAATCAATACCCTGTTTTGTGCTGATAGTTTTGGGGGGAGGTACTGTCACTCTAATCTTCAAGGTAAAACCAAAAAAAGCAAACACCTTTCTCTCTAGAAACTTCCCTGATTATTTTGTTTCTAAAAGTTTCAAGTGATACATCTAGGTTAGAAATAATTCCTTTTCTGGGGTGGGATTGACAACTGACATGTGGACAATCAGTCGGGGACAATTTACATGGAAAACTGCTAACTAGCACTCTTCTCTGCCACCCCTAATAAATCTATACTCAGAAAAATGTTGACAAATTATTTCCCACTTTTAATATAAATAACTTTATTACATACACAAATTGGAGTGGCACTTGGATAAAAATATGTCTATAAAGCATTTACCAATTCAATTTTAAAAACATAAGAAAATAAAACCTCCCAAACACAATGATAGATCATTTCACTTGGCCGACTAATATAAGATCATTATCTGCAGGGATTTTCTTCCTTCCCTACCAATTTTTCAACTCTCAGATTTCCTTTCACCTCTGAGGTGCTCCTCAGACAGAAGCTTGGAAATGCTATCCTTCTTTCTGTAGGCAAGTATTAAATAATGCCAGTAAAAAGTAGGTAAAATTTGAATTTCCTACTGTTTGACCCTTTTCAAAGACATTTCCTGAAGATTGTTCATTTTCCTTTTTCTTGCTGGTGAGAATTAAAAATGTGTCACGTTATATACCATGCTAGGACCTGCACCCACAGTACCAGAATGCAGACAGGTCAATATTTTCTCTCTGTGCTAAAAAAACTTTGCCTGTTTATAATATCAGTTTTGCTTCACAGGCTTTGTTCTATTTTTTTTTTCTATTTTTATTTTTTTAAAAAATAAATTTCAAGCTAAAACACCTGAAATATAATCCCTCCACTCAAATGTTACCTGGTCCCTCTTAAAGTTTGTCTGCCCCCTGAGGACACATACAAAGGCTTAAACTACATTCACTAATCTGTAAGAACCTATCATAAGCATATGAGACAGATGGAACTTCAGCACCCTGTTTGATTTATTTGAAATTCTTCCATACTGACTCAGCTTCATGATATGTTCAACTCCTCAGGGATTAGTGCCTTTCCTGGCCATTGATTCTAGAAAGTCAAGGAAACCAGTTCCTAGTACATACAGTGACTGTGCAGTCAACTTAAAAAAGTCAACATATCAACATTGAAAGTATTCAAGATGTATGTAAGCCACCGAACAAAAAGTTCTAGTTGTGCTTTGTACAACTGAGTGAGCAAATTTATCCCACAACTCTTCACCTACCGGCTTACTAAAGCACACTTCACTTTCTCCCTCCTCATCTGAAATTAGTCAGTTAGGCAGCATTTCTTTGACGTTAAGAAAGCCAATTTAAAGCGAAATAAATTTAGTCAAATGATTACATGTGGTCTCCATGATGCCAATAATTAAGGATATCTTGGCATCATATAGACAGCATTAATGTTGGAGTGAGGATAGTCTCATTTAAAATTAGAAATAAATATTCACTTGAGTTACTTTTCTATCTTTATCCATGATGAAAAAGAATAAGGGTTCGGACCCATCTTATTAATCAGGCTACTCAAATCTAATTTCTTGGTGTTTTTTCTTTTACAACTATAAAGCTAGCCTTTAGGTGCTAAAATATTTTAATCAATGAAAAGTTTTCATTAAAAAAGTCCCATGATTTGAAGAAAGGAGAAAGACATAAAAAGTTGGTTGACAACTGATGAGGGAATTTCTCAAGTTGCTAATACCCAAACTGGGTCATTTTTAAAAGTGCAAGTTACACCAAACATTTACAAAGAATATAATGTAAATAGAATCCAAATAAATATACAGCTTTTGTATTAAAATCAATGGGAAACAATATACCAACAGTTTTCAGGGCTACAAAGGCAATTAAATAAAGCCTCTTGAAAATAACTGAAAAGGTGTATAATCACTGTTTCTAAAACCCACTTTAATTCAAACTCTTTACGATATCAGCTTTATTTAATCCTGCAAAATGAAGCAGCCTTTTTGATCTGTAAAATAAAGAGACCAACTTATGCTGACTGTAGCTGCTCACAGAATTTAAAACATTAAAGATGAAAAGAAGAAATCTAGATCGAAGTCACTTCAAGTAAGTAAAAGCATCTGGTTTAAACAAACTGCTGTTTCTTCCTAAGCCTTTGTATGATTCCACATGTCACCCCGAATGGTCAAAATGATAGTAGGGATTAGGCCTGAGAGACAGAGATGAACTTCAGCCAGATGACTTCTGATCGGACAGCCTGCCTGGCTGGTATTGTGCTTTCAGATACTAGCACTGCCGCTGACCTGCCATCAAAACATTTTCTGACAAAATCCCTGCTCAAATGAAAACACCAAATTCCTCCCTTAGGATGATTTTTGAAAAATCAGTGGCGCCTTTCAGAAGCTATCTTTAAAACTGTCTTACCACTGTTATAGCTGCCAGAGACAAAGCATAAAAACCAAATACTTTGGGGGTAAAGGGGAGTTTTCAAGTGACTAGTAACATATTTAGAAGTATCAAGCCAAAGAAAACTAACAATAAAAAGAAAATGCTTGGAAGAAAATTAGAAGACAAAAATCAAATCATGAGTGCTGGAGTAATGCAGTCCAAGAAACTACCAAAGGGATGCAATAGAACACGCAAAAATGTAAATTTTCATTTGACCTCAATATACTATATAATACTCAGCATTCCTGACTTAAGAGCTCTCAGAGCTTCAGATTATATACTGTATGTATATATATATATATATATATGTACACATATTATACAAATGCCATTCCCCCCAAGAATATCTAAATGAACAGAGCACCTATGACAGTATTATGGTTGCCAATATGGTACTTGAGTTTGAAAAAGAATGAACTTAAAATTACATCAGATATCGGTTTTTTAATAACGTGAACACATTGGATCTAGCCCTTTCTAAACCGCTTTTCAGTTAAACACTATCAAAGCTTGAAAACTCCTAAGAGTAATATATCAAAAATAAACTCCCACTCATTTTTATTAGAGTTAATCTGTCCTATAGATAAAAGTGCCACATGGCCCTATATTTGCAAAGTGATACCAAACTATTTTCTAGGCAAATCAGTAGCATATGTACAGATTCCTATGATGACATTTTCATTCCCTTTTGGCCAATATGAAGAGAAAAAAAATTTACTATTGGTAATGTGGCCACATATGTTCTTGGCTACAAGATTTTTTTTTTATTATGTCATTTTCTTAATAAAAATTCTCAAAGCTGCATGCTTAAAAACAAACACCTTTACCCCAATTCTTGTTTAAAAAAAAAGTCTACACAAAAGATGCATGATTTCTATCTGTATAAACCGAAATATTCAAGTCTCTACAAAGGTCTAAACAGATCGCAACAGAATATATTTCTTACCTCACCATTAAGTAACTGACTTCATCCCAGTGCAATCATCCTCAAGGTACAAAGAACCAGGTCTTTATAACATAGAAATCCAACCAGCTAGTATGGAAGTGATTACCTTGATTTCTCAGGGACTAAGAAGACCACCAACTTTCTAATTAAACAGAAAGCCCCAACTTTTGAAAAACATTTACCTTTAGAGAATATAACTTGCTAAATACTAGGCAATTTTCATTTATAAAGCTTATGACATTCAGAATGTTCACTTTTGACATTTTGACTCATTAATAAAAAATTCTAGTTGGTGAACAGATTTGTGATTTTGCTTGGTTTCTATCAAACCAGTTTTGGAAAATGACATATCTGTGCTGGTATACAAATTAATTTTTATGCTATGACTTTCCCCATTAGCTCAGCAGGACAAACATCAAACTTTACAGTCGTTTGAAAGCCTTCTTGAGAATCTGGTGAATTGTCCAAATACACTACATCACTCAATTCTTAGAATGATGCTCCTTCATAAACTCTGTTCATCCTTGAAAAAAGACAATGGTTTGTTACAAACAAAAATAAACCATTTACAAATATTAAAAATCTTACTTTTCAAAATGGACCAAATGATTAAGACCCATCTGCAAATTTTAACACATCAACAAAGTAAACTTTAAAAAAAACACATGACTAAATATAAAACATTAATTTTCTAGACTTTTCTAAAAGAAATAACCTTCTCAAATGAGAAATTATATCTAACATTACATCGGTCTCCAATTTTTTAAATTCACCTTATTTTTCTTTTAAAGGGCAACTTTTAGATTTACCAGGCTTAGTGAATAAAATGAATAATTAAAAGCAGTACCGGAAACAATGTATGATACACACAAACACAGGCTGTTATAGCCAGGAGTTAGAAAGGCAGCTCCTTTGTAGAATGACAAAGGATATGCAGCATATTGGGAAGCTAAAGCATAACTCCTTTTTAGAAGAAAACAAAACCAATGTTTTGCAAGAATGATAATCCAAATACTGTAGTACAGCAGTCATTCAAATATATCTGAAGAAAATTACTTTCCTTGTCACATCTAACACTGTACTGGTTAGAACTATATCCTTACAATTTCTTTCATTAAAAAATTCACTAGAGATACTCTGTTAAAGTATGTTAATATGGAAAAGTTTTAAAATAAGTTTTTCTACAACACAACATTTTATAAACAAATATATCACTTTCTTTACTTAACATCTTGAAGGCTTTCCTGTTGGTGGTATAATGTAAGTGCAAATGGGAACAGTTTAATTAGAAATATCTTCTTAAGTAAATGAGTGACAATATAAATATTTTTGAAGGCAATGACAAAAACATTTATTTAAAAACCTTGTTATGTAACTCAAAGGGATGGTTTGAGTAAAGCGTTTTTTTACTAAGAATTTAGTACTAATTAAAACAAGCTTTGTACTTGCATTTTCTTCAATTTAAAATTAAAATACCATGCTTTTTTCATTCAGTTGGTCACTTCTTTTAATGTATTCAAGAATGTTGAACACATACAGAACTGAACTAAGAAGCAACAACTGCCCTATTGAAGAGCTGTAGTTAATACAGTGTTTTTAAGAACCCAGGACAAGTTTTCAGTATTGAAGACAATGTACATAGAAAGTACTCCCAATTCATTCTAATTTCTTCAACACCACAAAAATTCCTTTTTAGAGGGTATGTCTTTTAACAATGTTGCATAATCCACAATGAAAATGTGAAAACATGTCAATTTGGCAATCACACGTCTTCATTGCACCTTACTTACTTTATGCATGCGGCTCACACATTACTTCAGCTCAAGAGGCTGGGGTAATTCTGTCCCTAAGGCAATCAAGGTGCTCAGCACAAACCTTGAAATCATTTAAAAAAAGATTTTCTTTTCCTCATTTCCCCCATCAATTTACAAGTAAACAAATGATTACTTCTTGAAGAGGGTGGGGGATGAAATGCAGAAGTCTCTTCATGATTCCTGGCGCTGAAAATTTCTTGAGGGAGAAGTGGAGGCAGGTGTTGGAATATTCACAGTTTAATGCAAAAGCACAAATGAATGAAATTCTGTAGTTGCTTTCAGGCAGTTTTGCGCATAGAAAAAAAGAAATGTTTAGAAAATAAAATGTTTATTTCGTCTTTCTGGTTGTGGCCAAGCCAGTCTTTTTCCCACCATTACAGGTGAAATTTAAATCCCAAATTAATCTGATTTGTGGCAGTAAAGGTCCTTAAGTGCTTTTAGCTCCTCAATCAGTGTTTTGTTTTGGTTTTCAAGCACTGCCACTCTGTTTTCTAAACATTTCACATATTCTTTCTTCTTTCTACGACACTCTCGTGCTGCTTCCCTATAAGCAAAAAAGCACAGGAAAAATGATGTAACATTTCTATGTCATTTATTTTGGGTTGGAATATGTTTATTTCTTAAAGAAACAAACATTTTATTATATTTTTTATAGATTTTATAGATTTTTATATTTTATTATAGATTTGGCATTTGACAAAAGACAGAATGACTTGGAAATTGCATTATGTAAATTCCTAATATACCATAGAAGTTTGATTTAAAAAAAGGTCCTAAATATGAAAACCCCACAAACAACCGAAAGGGCTGAACAATCACTTAAAAATTACATAACTGTTTATCAAAGTATTTTGCATCATACATGTAAAACTTGAAATTCTATCAATATCAGTAACTAAGAAAATATTAAGGTAAAATTTAGTGTGAAGAACATCCTTTAAATATAAAGATCTCACAAACCTATTTCAAGGCGTTTAAAAAAATCTAACACAAGTCTCTTCAAGAAATGATATTGAGAACACTGTGTATCTCCGTGCAAAAGAATAAAGCTGGACCCTTATCTTGTACAATATACAAAAGTTAACTCTAAATGGATTAAAGACTTAAATGTTAAGACCGAAAACTATAAAACTTCTAGAAAAACACGGGAAAAGTTTCAAGACATTGGATCTGACAGTGATTTCTTGGCTATGCCACCAAAAGCACAGGCAACAAAAGCAAAATGTAAGCAAATGGGGCTACATCAAACTTAAAAACTTCTGCACATCACAGACATAATCAACAGAGTGAAATGAAAGAGCGACCTTAAGTGATGTGAGAAAATATTTGCAAATCATGTATCTGATAAGGAGTTAATCCAGAATATACAAAGAACTCTTACAACTCAACAATAAAATAACCTAGTTAAAAAATGGTACAAAGATTCGCACAAACATTTCTCCAGTGATATACAAATGGCCACCAAGCACATAAACATGCTCAATATCAATCTATCATTAGAAAAATGCAACTCAAAACCACAATGAGAATCACCTCGTAGCCATTAACATGGGAGCTATAAAACATTCCCAAACAAACAGAAAATCAGTGTTGATGGGGATGTGAGGAAATGTGAACCCTTGTGCACTGTTGGTAAGAATGTAAAATGGGGCAGCCACTATGGAAAACTATGGCAATCGCTCAAAAAATTAGAAATGGAATTACCATATGAGCCAGCAATCCCAATTTTGGGAATACATCAGAAAGAATTTAGAGCAGGATATTGAAGAGATCTTTGCACATGTATGTTGCATTAGGTGTTAATAAGTAAGTTAGAGATGATTTAAAGTATACAGGAGGATTTGTTTAGGTTATATGCAAATACATCATTTTATGTAAGGGACTTGAGTATCCACAGATTTTGGTATCCACGGGGGTCCTGGATCCAATCCCCCTTGGATACCGAGGGACAACTGGGCTTATTTTGGTGGAACAAAGTTGGGAGGTACTAACCTATAGGATCATATTAAACTAGCATGAAGATATAACATTCACATGGGCACTTGTAGACTGAATTCTCAGATGATGGAGAGGAGAAAGGAAGGGAAACAAGATTAATTAACCTTGGCTGAAATCAGATTTGTAAGTATATCTACATCCTCTCTATATTGTTAGACTAATTGACCACATACAGATCATCCAAACTGACTTCTGAATCATTTCCACTATCATTCTTTAGATTACTCTTCGCCTCACAGTACTTCCTGGCTTGTCTTCTTCAATGTTCAAAATGTTGGGCTATTTTTAACTCATTTCCAAAAAAACTTTCTCAATGATGCAGTGGATTATACATTGTCCATATCTCTCTATCATGGCCAATACAACTTCAAGGTGAATGTATGAACACCACAGTACATCCACACAATGAAATACCAGTGATAAGACCAATTACTGATTCATACAACACTGTCAATAAATCTTAAATGCATTTTGCTACGTGAAATAAGCCAGATCCTAAAGGCTATATATTGTATGATTCCATTTATATAGGATTCTGGAAAAGGCAAAAATATAAGAAAACAGTGGTTTCCAGGGGCAATGGCGGGGGTAGAGGCTGACTTCCAAGGAGTATCACAAGGGATTCTTTTTAGGGTGGTATAACGATTCCGTATGGCACTGTGATGGTAGATACATGACATCAAAAAGTAAAGTTAACTATATGCAATCCTAAAATTGAATGAAGGTGGTGACAGATCTAACTGTACTGCAAATGTATGACATAACCTTCACTGAAGAGGGTGGAGGAAAAAAGGAACAACTTAAGGAACTTTGAAAACAGTGCTTTCAGTAGTACTTTAAGGCTAGAAACAAAATGAACTGTACGTAAATACTGTATTGTAACTGGTAAATTTGTTTCTTATAGGGTCCAAGTTAGCAATTTTGAAACTATTTTATATGTATACTAAACAAATATGTAAACAAATTGTACTTTATAGCAAACCCAATTTGTGTCAGAGAAAGATGTTACAAATAAGCACAGGGGAAGAAGGCTAAAATGAACTCTGGTTACAGATCAGAGTCAGAGATTTTAGTATGGACTCGTTTATTTTAGCAATATGCAGATACAAAAATACAGATGTGTACATACATGAGGTAGTATACATGTCTATTTCCTCGCTCTGTCCTTCAAGAGGACTTACAAGTGTGAAACCCCAGTAGAAAAGAGCACACCTACTACCCAGTTATTGATTTCTAACTATCATGTCAAGATATATAATTTCTCTCTGAACCACACCACGTTTCCCCAAAAATAAGACCTAGCCGGACCATCAGATCTAATGCGTCTTTTGGAGCAAAAATTAATACAAGACCCGGTCTTATTTTACTGTGATATAGGACCAGGTCTTATATAATATAACATAAGACCGGGTCTTGTATTAATTTTTGCTCCAAAGATGCATTAGAGCTGATGGTCCAGCGAGGTCTTATTTTCGGGGAAACAGGGTATCTCCTCTATAAAGTGAAGATAAGCTTCTCCCTCATTGTAGGTAGAACTAATAAAATAATATGTTAAAAAAAAAACTAGGTATACAGCATATATTGGTCCCTTAATAAATAGGATCTCAAGAAAAAGGTTTATTGAACTGAAACATGAAACTGCATAAAAACAAACATTTCAACACAGCACGATAGTTACACAGTGCTTTTGGAGGAATTATTTTATTTGACCGACAGAGAAACCCTCTGGGTGAGTTGTGGGATCCCATTTTGCAAAGGAGAAAGCTGGGGTTTAAAAGATTAATATGTTCTTCCGAAGTCACAGCAAAAGGGGTAGATCAGGACTTGAATCCAGATCTTTAAGTTGAATCTCTGTTTCTTTCACTTTATTCATAGTGTTTGAAGAATCTTGGGGTGAACAGCAGAGGAATATTTTCACTAATTTAAAACTTTTTATTTCTTTATATACCGTATTTTCATTTTCTTCACTTTGTCTTAAGTCATTTCCATATTCAAATCCTAAGCTAAATATTTAAATCCTAAGCTAATAAAAATACTAAGGTAAATATAAGTAAAATATTTTGTTTTGTTTGTTGATGACAAGAACATTTATAGCTATGAATTTACTTTGAGAATTACTTTTGCCTACATTTCATAGATTGTTGATATGTAGCATTTTTATTGTTGAAGACTAACTCTATTTTAAGATTTTTGTCAATAACAAGATTACTTTTAGAATTAATCTATTTTCAAAGAATCGTTACTCAGGAGTTAAACCTATTATTTTAAGCGAAGGTAACATTCATTAAGACATGGCCTGCCTGGCCATCATATATTTACTTACTGTACTACAAATAAATTTAACATAACATGTAATTTTAATATACATACATGAAATTCTTGATCTTCTTGATCTTGGGGATGCCAAAAAAATGTATACAAGTGGATACTTTGGTCAACATTGCTCAAGCAGTAGTTTGCTGCAATCAGAAGTGTTTGGACGCTGACGGTAACCACTTTGAGCACCTCTTGTCATTGCAGAAGTCAAACATGACTTGTATTCATCTTTTGTTATCGGTATATATTGAGTATTAAAATTTTAATACAGTTTTCCTTTCTTAAAATGTGTATACTTTTTTTGGCACCCTCTGTATACTACTCATTAAAAGAAACAATTTTTAAATAAGCCAGCTAGCTGGTGAGAGCCTAGTGAAAACAGCAAATTGTACACTAAAGCTCTCGTGGGGAAATTGCATGAAAGAGAACTATACTATGATCAAAGATTGATCCATAATCCCATTAACCATCTCATAAGTGTAGCTTATTAAATAAAGAAGTTTTAGCAAGAGCCATCAATTCTACCAGAAAAAAACTGAACACAAAGATCTTACTGTCAGCAGCTGTAAAAGACACAAAAACACACATTTGGCACATTCTGAAGACGTACGTGACACAACAATCTAAGTAAATGCAATGTACGTACCTGTTCTTCATTAGGCGAACCTCTCTCTTTCGTGCCGCTTCTTCAGCAGGCTGTGTAGGAAGTGCTGGGGAGGACGCCATAACGACTCCAGGGGCAATGGTGCTGGTGGGCGCTGTGCGGATCTGGTAGGTTTGTACATCTCCAGAGGCAGCTGAAAAGAAAAATGGTGAGCCTGATGTAAGACACCGAAGCATTGTGACTTGGTAAGTCTACATGTATCAATCATCAATCTAAACGTACATTTCAGATTAGAAGGGGAATAAAAGGAACAGATGATTCTGACTAAAATGTTCTGAAAGAACCATTACTTTTTGGGTTTTACTGAGAAATAATTCTCAATTTAATGTTTTATTAGTACAGACACTTGGTCAAAAAAGGTCTTAACCTATGTCTGCCTGGTTTTTCATTTATCTTTCATTGGAATGCAGTTCTATTCTGTTGTTAACATGCTTACCAACCTTAAGTCTAAAAGGTAAAGTAGGGCACAGCTTGGATGGTCTTCCTAGATATAGTCCTCAATGTCTTCCTTTGATATTGGTAAATTCATATTAAAAAATTTCAAGTAGACTCTTGCCACGACATAAAAACGACCATGACTTTTCATAAAATAGCAAAATGGAAGAGAAAATAAAGCATTATGGTCAACTATTATAAATTTCTAATTGAAACAAAATGTAAGTATGAAAAAGTGTACCATGTGATGCCAATTATATTGTAAACATTGTTTTAATGTAAATGATAACAGCTAAATAAAATTTTATTCTTCTAACTAAATGATCCATCATCACTTATGAAAAGAAACATAGTCACTACTTCATAGTCACTGCTTCTAAAAACAGCTTAATAATATGCCCTCCTAAGAATAAGAAACCTAACATTATCTGAAAGAATTTGAAGATTTTTATAAAATTATCCATATTTGTTAACATCAATTAAAATGTGTAGCTTGAGTGGAAAAGATTTATATACTAAACATGTTACCATCTTCAAACTGACGTTCAGAATTCAAATTCACTGACATCCTGCTTTACAATTTTTGAGTACCTGCATGTAAAGTGAAAAGGTGTTTTACTCCCATTAATAAGCAAAATATTATCTTCTTCAAATATTATTTGTTTAGTAACAGAATATGTTCTGTAAATACATTAGGGCCCTTTAAATAAATTGTGACTCTCTCTAGTTTATGTTTTAGGATTATTCAAAAATTATCCACGAGGAAGGGGCACAACTGTCACTACCTAACAGTGGCAAAACATACTATTATTAATGAAAATACTTTTAGAAACATTATTTCCTCAACATGCAAATTTTCAGTCTGGCATAAAACGTATTCTTAAAATATTCACATAAATTCAAAGAAAAATGGTTAACTCCTATCCATAAAGATTCCTGAAACAAACAGGAAGAAAACAACAACAAAAAAGTCCATTAATAAAAAAATAAAACAGAAAAAAGCTATTTTTATAATTAATCAAGAATTTAACACTACATGTCACCACAGACCAGCAGAGTTGCATACTGGTTAAAGGTGTTTCATAATATAATGCTTTCATTTGAAATTAAAAGATGATCTTAGAAATGAGGATGATGTAAATTCCTTTTGAATGATAAGCAGAGAAACGGAATTTTGAAACTCCACATAAGTGATTTAGTGCAACTGTCGTTTGACACATGGGAGAAAATGAGGCCCAGAGAGGTTGGGCCACATGGCAGAGCTATAGTTAGATCCAGATCTAGAGCTTTCCTAATTCTCAATTTGTCTCTCGCTGACCTATCCTGTTTCTTCTATCACCAAATGCTAGAAGTGTTAAAGAAAGACGTTTTATTTTTAAAACTGAAAATAGTTGTTTTTATGCCATGACATTTTGGTCCAGTGGGAATAATGGAAGAGTTCACGGAAAATATTATCTATAATGAAGAAAAATTAACTACATATCATACTTACTTTTTCTGAGTTCATAACATTGTAACATGTGAAAGGATTTACCCCACTCACCTATGAATTCGGACTTCTCTTACCTTGAACGACGACCTGGTTGCTGGGCACTAGGATCTGCTGGCCGTCAGTGGTCTGCGCGTACTGCAGAATGGTCGTACCCGGCTGAGTGGCGGCTGCGTTGGTCATGGTTAACGTTTGCAGGCCCTGTACCCCGTCGGTACCATTGTTAGCCAGTTGTATTGCTCCTCCCTGGGTAATGGCAACTAAAACCCAACACATTTTTTTGTTACAAGTTTAATAATACCATGTAAGACTTTTACAACACACTAAATTCAAAGTAGAATAATCTGTAAGACATAAGCTAAGAGAATTACAGCAAATAACACTGCCAAGAAGGACTTGGTACACTCAAATAACTTTCTGCTCAGGAAATCCACATCCAATTTATGTAATACAAATACACTCTATGAACCACGTTACAATTTACAATAATGTCTGTTAACAATTTTTTTAAAAGTATATAAATAAAATATTAAATTTCTTTTGACGTTGTTTGGTTCAGAGGAGATATCACTTTGTGATCCGTATTTTATTTTTGCATTAACTACCTAATATTTAAATTGTTTAATATTTGCTGTCCCACTAGGAAATAAATTTCTTGAGGTAGGAAATGTGGTTTTTCTTCTTTATTTTAATGTACTTACTGTGTTTCCCTGAAAACAAGACCTACCCTGAAAATAAGCTCCAGTTAAGATCGTCAGCCAGACGGACACATTTAGTACGTTATGACGATGTTCCAGAAGATGACATGACTGTATCTGAATAAATATTGATTGTTGTACATGAAAAAATAATATCCTCTGAAAATATACCCTAATGCGTCTTTTGGAGCAAAAATATACCCGGTCTTATTTTCAGGGAAGCAGGGCAGCACTGAAATGAGCATGTAATAGGCACCCAATAAATGGTTGTTGTAATGCATAATTAATAAAGCAGTTCAGTAGTGCATGCTTTTCTCTAACTTGCTAGCAATGTAAAAACTATAAAAGTCCATTTAATGAAACAACTGAAATGTCCTATGGAACTTAATGATCATATTCTCTCATGGAGTTTAAAATCAGAGCTCAAGAACATCACTTAGAAAAAAAAATACTGCTATTGCTAAGTTACGTATCTAAGCATTCTAATATAGGATCTTTTGTTGCTTATTCATTAATTAACCACACTTGTCATTCATCTGTTTCAAAGTAATCAACTTTGGCTCATACTAATAGATATTTCACTTCCTAAGAAAAACTGAATTCACCTTTATGGCAGAGCACACAGAAAATGTTAAAAAACAAAAAAGAAAAAGAAAAGAAAGAAAGAAAGAAATCATTATTGTATTTAGAAGAAGCAATCCTGTAGACACCAGCATTGAGACAGGTTGTTGGATCCTTCTCTAGGCACTCTCCCTGTTAGAGTTTTAGTTTTCCAGAAACAGAAGGACTAAAAACTACATTATTACATATAAAGTTACATAATGGATTTTTAACTAAATAAGTCAACACGTCTGACTTAAGCATATTATTTTTTGTCTGTTAGAAGAGAATTAATTTGGGATAAATTGTCAGGATATTAGTAACTAATATCCTGAGTCATCTCTATACGGAAAATTGGTTATCTACTTTTCATTCAAGAAATAATAACAGTTAATCTATGATTTGGTTTAGCAAATGATACATGAAGAAATTAAGATACTTGCACAGGAGTATACAAATTATCCACTTTAGTTAATCCCGTAAGTTTTACTTATTTTAGACAAGGTAACAAAAGGAACATGTAAGAACTATTCTGAGATTAATACTGCCAGATAATTTGAAAGAATTAGAAGGTTAAGAGAATCAAACCACAACTTCTCATACAGTTAATAAGCAAATTCCACTGTATTTAACACTCAAGAGCTTTCTTCTCGGCTACATACCAAAGAGCTCAAGGAGGGAAGAAAGACGTAGAAAACTAGTTATGCGGAGAACTGTGTTTTAGTCCAAGTTCCATCACTAAACTGTTACTTGAATCTCTTAACTCTTCTGTAAAAATAAAAATATCTGGTCCTAGCCAGTAAGTACAACATTATTATAAAAATCAAATGAGATCATAAACATATGAAAGTAGTCTAAAGTCTGATGCTATCAAACATGGTTTTTCTAGATATTTATTTATATACCTGATTATTCCAAAAGGATTTGAGATAGCTTTAAATAGAACTAAATTCATTAAAAAAGAAGAAAAAGAAGCGTCTCTGGGTGTATATAATAACTCTATTAGAAAATTTAGAAGGAAAGAATACATTAACAACATAAACTTAGCTGAGATTCTAGTAGCCAAAACAAAGAGGAAAACATAATGGGTTACAGTTTTATTGAGTGCAACAAAAAATTCAAGCTCTAAATGAGACACATAGTTTTCTACCTCAGTGCTGCCCCAGTGAGACATTAATACCTACATAAGAATGTTCACGGAGCATTGTTTGAGACAGTAGAAATGTCCTAAATGTTTGTTCATCAGTATGTGTGTGGGGGGAATTTTTAAATAAATGTTATATTTATACAGTGAAACACAATGTAGCTGTTAAAGACACAAGACACATAACTATATGTGTGTATATCTATCTATGGCAGGGGTGTCCAAACTTTTTTCAACGTTTTTCACCAAGGGCCATATGCAGTAAAATACGCAAACAGCTGGGCCACTCACTCAAGGTGAAGTACGTATTGACTCACCTGGTTTATTTAAGTAAACTAAATATATTTTTGGAATTTGCTGAGGGCCAATAAAAAATGGATCGTGGGCCGCAGTTGGCCCACGGGCCACAGTTTGGACACCCCTGGTCTATGGTATACAAATAATGTAGGTCTCACTTGCACAAAAATACATGATAACAGGTGTATGCATAAACACAATGAAAAAGAATGGAAGGATATATAACAAACTCTTACTACTGGAGAGGGATGAAAATGATTTTTACTTTTTATTAATACTATGGACCTCTACCATTTGAATTTTCACAACCATATATTTGTTTTACAAGTTAAGAAATATGTAAATGTTGTTGTATATCTAAGTAGTCATTATATTGATTCTTAATGACAAACAAGAACATAACTTTAAATCAGTTCCATCAAGGCCATATATACAGAGAATAAGGTATAAAGATAATGAATAAGCTTTAACAATTCTAAAAGTATTAACCTTTTAAAACTAGCAATTTTCAGCTGCTAGAGGAGAGCAGTGTGCCGAATTAAACATCTACTTTTCTGAACTTCAATTCGTTATTTGTGATTCTGATATGCTTCTTTCCTAAGAAGCATGCGTTCTAGTTGAAGCGCGAATCGCTGCACTAAGTGCAATCACTGTCACTAACAGGAGCATACTATATCACTTAGGCGTGCTGAAGCAGGGGGAAAATAGAGGTCATGCATCAATGTCTTGGAACACACGTCTTGAATAACTCAAATTATTTGGCTATAAAGCTAAAAACTACACACGTACAAGTATATAGATAGTACCTGTGTATCCCTGCCAACAAAGAACTTAAGAAGGAAAAAGATGACAGAACTCTATTAAGCTTTCAGAGTGGACAAGAAGATTCGTTAAAAATACCTTCCTTCTCTATCAAGTTTCAGCTTTGGGAGAGCTAAAAGTCCTGTGACTGGGGAATTTGTTTGTAATACAGTTAGAACGCAAATTAGTTATGCAAATCAAGGTTAAGCTGCAATTGGAATAACTATTAACTTGGGAGTCAAACTTATATATATTTCTGATACTGGCCACCTCAGGACATTAGAAAACTAATGCAGCAAAAGAGTTTCAATGTGTACATTTAATTTGTAATTAAGGAAGGGAGAGGGGAAAACATAATGCGCAGTACTGGATTTAATGAACAAATCAAAATGAAGAAATCAGTATGTGAGGCATTTTGGGAGGCAAAAAGGTCCTGGAAGAAGAACAAAAAGTACCATTCACACAAATGCCTTTGATCAAACAAAAGCGGAACTCAAAGTACTTTATAACAGATTTAGGTGACAGATAAGTAGAGATACCTAAGTGTCAGATGGAGCTATCACCAGAAATGGAAACTGGTAATTTTGCAAAAGAAATCTTTGCTTGCTGTGAGCAAAAAAAAAAGGTCTTAATTTCAGCAGTCCTTACGTTTCCATTATCATAATTCACTACACTACCTTTTATATTAAAAGGAATAATTGAATGTACTAGTAGACTGCAACCAAACCTCTCTACCCCAATCACGAAACATTAAATATGATTTTTAAAATGCTAGAAGGAAAGAGGAAGTGTTACAATAGATGAATAATGACACCATTTTGGCCTTAAACATAATAAAAAAATGATTTTTTTTCATCTGAAAAAACTTATGTTCTCTATTAACGTCATATATTATATGAGGACTAAAATTCTCAAGTAGTGGTTCAAAAAACTTCTAAAACTAGCCAATATCTGCATAAAACAAAGGGCCATCTAAAGAGTTTACATATTTGAACAATCCTACCGAAAACCTTGAAGAAAATACAGTGTGTCTAGTTATCTAGGTTTTTGAACGCAATCCGTTCCAGAAGACCGTTCGAGTTCTGAAACGTTCTAAAATAGCCAACACCTAGGCCTCAGGATCCGTGTGACATGTTAGACTTCTGAGATGTGTTAAAAAACCAAAGCATTTACTCCTGGGTTTACGGTATTCGTAAACCGAAATGTTCGTCAACGAAGATGTTTGAAAACCGAGGTACTACTGTACTTTTTACAGAATTTGCATATTTAACAGTAAAGGAAATATAATAATGGCAGTTGAGACTGAGAAAAGAGTTGGCACTTATGATTCCTTTAAGGAGAATGCAGACATTAGTTTTTCATCTCATTTTCCAAAACAGAAATATCTACTACTCACTATACTGTCCACTGCTAGTTTGGTAAATCGGAGTTGGCACCGTTACAGTGGTGATGGCAGGTGCTGAAGTCTCCTCTTCAGATTTCTCTTCTTCAATCCTTGGCACTCCTGGTGCATCAGAAGATAAGTCATTCAAAATTTTCCTAGAAAAATATAAAATTATATTAATTAAAAGTAACACTTATTGGCTAAATACAAATAACAGGAAAATATCAGAAAACTGGTAGAAAGCTGCTAGTGCTTACCACAGAAGTTTAAAATAAAAGAATTTACAAGAGTAAATTAAAAAAGGACCAGAGATCTATGTCAAAATGAAACCAAACAAGGACTAGAATAAACTCAGATGAATTTTTCTGAGTTTAAATGTAAAGAAATTTACATTTAAATGTGACTTTAAATTCACATTTAAATGTAAAGAAAGACTGTGATTCAAAATCCAGGCACAAGTAAAGAAGTGCTTAATAAAATTGACTAGACAAAAAGAAATCCTTTTGCATGGCAAAGAACACCAAAAATAAATAAAGTCAAAAGATGATCAACAATACTAGGAGAAAATATTTATATGTATTACATAGAAACGGCCAATATCCCCAATATACAAAGAACTCTTAAAAATTGAGGGGGATAAAAAAAGATCAAAAACGGATTTTAAACTTTTCAACTATAATTGGTGATGATATAAAGAAAGTATAACAATATGTTCTGTTAGCAAAGCTGTAAAAAAACAGACACTCATACACTACTGTTGGGAATATAAAATTTGCATAACCCTAATGGAAGGAATTTGGTATCATCTAACAAAACCAAATGTGTTTACACAGCAATCTTGCTTCTAAGAATTTACCCTTAAGATGTACTTCCAACAGTACAAAGATACATATGCATAAAGTTATTAATGACAGCACTGTTTGTAACAGCAAAATACTGGAAACAATCTATATGCCTACACACAGGAAAATGGTTGAATAAACTATGGTTCATCAAAAAAATGGATACTTTTGTGTAAGAAAGTGTCATAAGAAAATATACATGTATCTGCTCATCTGTTCAAGAAAAAAAACCAGAGAGGATAAACAAGACAGTTTAATGAGATTAGTTTTCTACTGGGTCAGGTGGCAAAGTAAAAAAAGAAGTAAGAAAAGAAGAAATGAGTGGTGGGCACTTCTGTGTATATATTTTTTGTACAATTGTGACTTTTGGAACCTTGTTAATGTTTCACATATTCAAAACAAAATACCAGTGAAGGGGAAAATTCTAAAAATGGAATACAAACAAAACAAGTGAACCTTATCGTATTTCAAATGAATAACAATCACAGAAGAGGGAAAAAAACAAACCCTAAGTCATCTTAAGTTTCTAACAATTGAGTTTGAATTGCTAACTTAGCTTTAACAGTCTATCAAAACTCTGCCTTTATATTATCGTCACAAATTACATCTTCATACACAGTTTGCTCATTAACAGATTTATAATTATTGTTTTATGCATTTGTCTTTCAAATAATATAGGAAAAAAGAGGAGTTACAAAGCAAAATTACAATAAGCCTGGTATTTATATTTACCTGTGTAATTACCTTTACAGGCGTTTTAAAAAATACTCTATTATCTCTTGAAACATTTTCTTTCTCTCAATTTCCCCTCTGGAAATTCTATAAATTCTACTATTGAAGAATTTATATTCTCCATGACATTTCACCTGTCTTTCACATTTTCTACCTATTTCTGTTCTCCATTCTGAGTTACCTTCTCAGTTCCCTTCCAGTTCACCAATTCTCTTATCAGTTACTTGTATCTAGTTTATCACACTTACTGATTTGTCACTGTTTTTTAATTCCCTGGTTTGTATTTCTCATTTCCAAGATTTTTTACTTATTCTTTTCCATATCTGCCTGTTTTCATTTAGTAAACACCTATTCTTATTGTAAGGATGATTTTCTCTTCTTTATCTCTTTGTGAATGAGAAACGTAACTATTGTAAACAGTTTGTGGACAGATCACACTTTTGGATATCACTGCTGTGGAGCACTGTTTCTCAACGTTCAGCTTACAAAGAAGCACTTGAAGAGCACGGTATACAGACTCCTGGGTTCCCTTCCCGAGATTCTAATTCATTAGGCATGGGGGAGGGGCCCAAGAATTTGCACTTCTAGGCAGATGCAGATTTATCAGTTTGATCTGTGGATGAAATTTTAAGTAATACTGGTTTCTAAAGCAAGGTTTTTCATACTGAGGTCAAAACCCCTATTTGAGCCATGAAAACAAGTATGTTACAACCAACAAAAGCAACAAAAAATAGCCGAACATCACACATAAGTACTGTTTTGTGGAATTTTTGCTTCAGAGGCCTAGATAAAGGTACATATACAGATGTGTATATCTGTACATACAGACATACACCTAAGTATATTTATATAAGAATGTGTAATTGTATGTATATAAGAATATGTATAACTGTATATAGGTATATAGAGAACTGTAAAGATATATATCTTATTGTGGATTGTGGTTAAAAAAAAGTTTGAAAACGACTACTCTAGATCTGCCTGCAAATAAATCTATCTCTCTTTTGCATGAGGCCAGTGATCATTCTTAGCCTTCTCTTTCCAGTTTCCAGATGCTCCAGACCACCTTGGTCATTTTATCCTTGGAGATACAGTTCACTTTCTCTTAAAGTCCATTCCACATGTGGTCCAAGCAGCGAAATTACTAACATTGACCCTTGAACGACAGGGTGAGGGACTCTGACTGCCTGTGCAGTCGAAAAAATCTGCTATAACTTAAGTCAGACCTCTGTGTATGAGGATTCCCAACTGTTAGCTGACCCTTGAACAACATGGGTTTAAACTGCATGGGTCCACTGGAAAAATTTGCGTATAGGTGGACCCGCAGTTCAAACCTACATTGTTAAAGGGTCAACTGTAATTCCTTCCCTTAATCTAGACTCTAGGTTCTTACCAATGTAGCTTTTCAGGCTTTTTTTGCAACTATATCCCACCAGTAATAATTAAAGAACATAATTATCTTCTAAAAATGAATTTACTCAGAATCCTATCCTTTAAATAACAGATTTTAAACTCAAGTTTCATCCTACTTCAGTCTTTTTCCCTTGGCTGCTATGATCTTTAAAAGTACTTATGCTCCCATCCATTAGGATACTTACCTGTTAAGGTTTTGTCATTTGCAAGTTTGATAAGCATGGCTTCTATGTTTTTCAGCTAAGTTGCTAATAAAATACCAAGGCAAGTGAGATTAAGTGAGAGCTCTTCAAGGACTTCCTCTAGGTATAAATTAAAGCTGGGTTGTTCCAATAAAAACCCATCTTGCATTATCAATTAATCCCCATTTTTCCAACCTCACAAGCATATCGTAAGGACTTTGTTATTAGAGATCTTGTTATAGGCTAGGTGTCAAGAATTCATAAACTTAAAACAAAATAATGGTACCCCACTGTGGAAGTTTGACTGTAAGGGAAGATACCATCATCTTTCAAAAAAGTAGCCCTTTCTCTACATATGTGTGGTTTCAGGCATCTTCTATTTGATTATTAATTAAGGTGTTATTATTAAAATGATATTTTCTGGGATATAGGCTACAAGTCAATTAAGGCAAACAAAAGATTTTTTTTCAACATACAGCTCATATTTATAAGGTTTACAGCTAAGATTTGCATAGAATTTATATACAGACAAACCACATGGCTGTTTCTTAATAGCTGGTTGGATGTGCTTCAGGATCAAATGTGTTACATACTAACATGAGATGTACTTCAATGTTAAAATCTAAAACTAGCTATATTTAAAAAAGAACTTATGAGTATAAATGCATACAACACATTCTTGGTAATATAAAATTTCTTAAGACCTCAAAATCAATTTATTGATATTCACTTAGGATTCTTAATTCAATTGTGAAGATAGTGGAAAAAATATTAACCATCGCTTTGAAAAATAAAAATACAAATAAAATAATTTAGACTAATAACAAAGAATATTATAAGTTTGAAGTTTATTAAACTCTTAAGTAAGCTTATGAAAGTTTGTAAAATTGCTCTTCCTGGAGATTTTAAATATGAAGCCAATTTCTACATATAAAAAAAATGGATTTGAGGGGCTGGCCCGATGGCTCAGGTGGTTGGAGCTCCGTGCTCTTCACTCCAAAGTCTGCCAGTTAGATTCCCACATGGGCCTGTGGGCTCTCAACCCATGGTTGCCGGTTCAACTCCTGGACTCCCACAAGGGATGGTGGGCTGCGTCCCCTGCAACGAACAACGGCAACTGGACCTGGAGCTGAGCTGCGCCCTCCATAACTAAGATTGAAAGGACAACAACTTGACTTGGAAAAAAGTCCTGGGAGTACACACTGTTACCCAATAAAGTCCTGTTTCCCTACTCCAATAAAATCTTTAAAAAACTAAGAAAAATTAAAAAATAAAAATATAAAAAAATAAAATGGTTTGAAACCAGACAAAGCCATTACAAACAACAACAAAAGGCCAATATCCCTGATGAACATAGATACAAAAATCCTCAACAAAACATAAGCAAACCGATTTCAGCAATACATTAAAAAATATACACCACAATCAAGTGGGATTCATTCCTGGGATGCAAGGTTGGTTTAATATCTGCAAATCAATTAGCGTGATACACAATGTAAACAAAAGATAAAAATCAGTCATTATCAATAGATGCACAAAAAGCATTTGACAAAATCCTGTGTCCATTTATGATACAAACTCTCAGTAAAGTAGGAATAGAGGGAACATACCTCAACATAATAAAGGCCATATAAGACAAACCCACAGCTAACATACTCAATGAGGACAAGCTAAAAGCGTTCTCCTTAAGATCAAGAACAAGACAAGGATACCCACTTTCACCACCTTTATTCAACACAGTATTGGAAGTCCCAGCCAGAGCAATCAGACAAGAAAAAGAAATAAAAAGTATCCAAGTTTGAAAGGAATAAGTAAAACTGTCATTGTTTGCAGATGTTATGATACTATATATCATAACAGAGAAACTGAAAGACCCCACCAAAAAACTATTAGAACTGATAAATAAATTTAGTCCAGTTGTGGGATACAAAATTAATATCCAGAAATTGGTTACACTTTTATACACCAATACACTGTCAGAAAATTAAGAAAACAATGCCATTTATAATTGCATGGAAAAAAAAACAAAAACAGAAAAACACAAACAAGCTAGGAATAAATTTAACCAAGGAAGTAAAAGACCTGTACTCAGAAAACTGTAAGACACTGAAGAAAGAAACTGAATTAGACACAAATAAATGGAAGAATATACTGTGTTAATGGATAGGAAGAATTAACATGGTTAAAATGTTTATACTACCCTAAGCAATCTATAGATTCAATGCAATCCCTATCAAAATGCCTATGGCATTTTGCACAGAACGAGAACAAATAATTTTAAAATTTACATGGAACCTCAAAAGACCCTAAATAGCTACAGCAATCTTGAGAAAGAAGAAGAAAACTGGAGGTATCATGCTACCTGATATCAAACTATACTACAAGGCTACAGTAATCAAACCAGCATTGTACTGGCATAAAAAAAGACTCATAGATCAATGGAACAGAATAGAATGCCTAGAAATGAACCCATGCCCATATGGTCATTTAATCTATGTCAAAGGAGGCAAAACACATACACTAGGGTAAAGACAGCCTATTCAATAAATGGTGTTGGGAAAACTGGACAGATACATGCAAAAAAATGAAGCTGGACCATCTTCTTATACCATATACAAGAATAAACTCAAAATGGATTAAAGACTTAAATGTGAGACCTAAAACCATAAAACTCCTAGAAGAAAACATAGGCATAAACTCTTCAGACACTGTTCTTAGTGATACTTTTCTGATCCATCTACTTGGGCAAGGGAAACAAACGAAAAAACAAATGGGACTACATCAAAATTGTTTTCACATAGCAAAGGGAACCATCAACAAAACAAAAAGACAACATACTGAATAGGAGAAGATATTTACCAATGATATATCTGATAGGGGGTTAATATCCAAAATTTATAAAGAACTCATAAAAATACCAAGAAAAAAAAAAAGAAAGAAAAAAATCCAACTGAAAAATAGGCCGAAGACCTGGATGGACATTTCTCCAAAGAAGACAGACACATGGCCAATAGACATATGAAAAAATAATCGTCACTACTCATCAGAGAAATGCAAACTAAAACCACAATGAGACATCACCTCACACTTGTCAGGATAGCTACTGTCAATACATCAACAAATAACAAGTGTTGACAAGGATGTGGAGAAAAGGGAACCCTTGTGCATTACTGGGACTGCAAACTCGTGCAGCCATTAAAGAAAACAGTTTGGAGGTTCCTCAAAAAATTGAAAATAGAACTACCTTATGACTCAGTGATTCCACTTCTGGGTGTTTACCCAATAAAATCCGAAACTCTAATTTGAAAAGATATATACACCTTATGTTCACTGCAGCACGATTTACAATAGCCAAGATATGGAAGCAACCCAAGTTCTCATCAATAGATAAAGAAATTGTGGTACCGTGTTTCCCCGAAAATAAGACCTAGCTGAACCATCAGCTTTAACGCGTCTTTTGGAGCAAACATTAATATAAGACCTGGTGTTTTATATGTTATGTTAATGTTGTGTTGTGTTGTGTTGTGATGTGATGTGACACCTGGTCTTATATTACATTAAAATAAGACCGGGTCTTCTATTAATGTTTGCTCCAAAAGATGCATTAGAGCTGATGGTCCGGCTAGGTCTTATTTTTGGGAAAACATGGTACATATATACAATGCAATATTACTCGGCCTTAAAAAGGAACGAAACCTTACCATTTGCGACAACATGGATAGACCTAGAGGGTATTAGGCTAAGTGAAATAAGTCAGACTGAGAAAGACAGATACCATATGATCTCACTTATATGTGGAATCTAAAGAACAGAATGAACAAACAAACAAAAAACAGACTCATAAATGCAAAGAACAAACTGATGGTTGCTAGAGGGGAGCGGGTCTGGAGGGCTGGGTGAAAAAGATACAAGGGAGATTAAAAAATACCAATTGGCGGTTACAAAATAGTCACAGGGACGTAAAGTATAGCATAGAGAATATAGTCAATAATGTTGCAACAACTATAGTGCCAGGTGGGTACTAGACTAATTGGGGGGATCACTTCATAAAGTATATAAATGTCTAACCACTATGCTGTACACCTGAAACTAATATATAATAATATTCAAAAAACAAAAAATGGTTTTGGTTCATCTTGGAGGCAAGGCATGGACCAGGCAATTTCTACAGATGAATAAAAAAACTACAGTAAGGTGCTCCTAAAACTAAGGGATACCCACAAAACATCACCCTGAAACAACTATTAAATTAATAAACAATGGTACGGAAATGGTTTGCAAACGTGTTGCTAAGTAGATAAATAGTATAGTCTCAGAACTGACACGTAACTGGAAAATGCTACAACCTTATCAAATGTATTCCAAACTTTTTAACAGAAAAGCAGCAGGCGGCATAATCCACAGAAACAGAAGCAGAAAAAAATATCAGTGTTTTTCCAGGACTGTGCTGAGTAAGAAGTGCTCTTATTCTATATGATAAGCTTCAATTTATTTTGAGAGAAGTAACTCAAGATGAAGATTAATAAGCTATGTGGTCCTGAACTGAGCAGCTAATTGGTCTTCAGACATCTCTGATTCGAAAGTCTTTTAACAACTATTAAATTTCATACCTGTAGGAAGGCCTCCTTGAAAGAATTTCTCTTCGTTTTTGGGAATCAGTTACACTATCCACTGACTCCTGTGAATCTTCGCTTTCTGCAATAGTTGAAATCTGAAAATAAAGAAGAACTTTATCTTGATAATCAAATTTAGTTCCCATACAATTTTTATGAATTTTAAAAAGTCAAACATAAAAGAACATATATAAACTTTACACATGATTCATTAGATTAAAAAAATTAGTTTTTATGAGAAATAACCACACCAATCATTTTCCTTGTCTCTTTACTTATTCTGTAAGCCAGAGGACCTAAAAATTTTGTCAAAATGAAACTTTTGTGATAGCCAAATTCAGCTTAGTCTCTTTTAGGACTTCATGTAATCAATTCTGAATGCACTAATATTACCTGTCTGTTGTTTTTTTTAGAGTTTGTTAGGAAAAAACTACCAAGTAAAATAAAGTTTCTGACATGAAGGAAAGAATAAATGACTAAATACTTGGTCATAAGTCTATATAGTGACTATACAACTATTTTCCTTTACTGTGTGAACACATGTGAATATATTTACAATTGTACAAATAAGATTGGTGATCCCCACCATGTTCCTGGTGGTTGTTTCTAGCAAGTTAGGAAGAAGCTCTCTGCTTCATGTAGAATGCTTCAAAGGTGGCTTTACAATTTTTATTAAGCAAACACTCAAGGTAAACAACTGCATTTCTGGAAAGTATCCTTGGACTGAAAAGTAATGATGGTAAGTTGAATAAAGATTTTACATGGGATAATAATACTAACTAGCATTTACCGACAACTTACTACGTGCCAGTTGCTCTGCTAAAGCATAAATGTGTTATATTACTTAATACTTGCTAATACAGTAACATTAGCTACTGGATGAGTACAATTACTATATCCATTTTATAGATGGAAGGACTAAGGCACGAAGAGGTTAAATAACGTACCCAAGTCACAAAACTAAGAAGCAGTGAAGCAACTGTCAGTACGTGGTGTCTCAGTTTTAGACATCCTTGTAAGTGTCAGTACTCTATTGGTTCCAATCTCAAACCAGTTTTGTCAGAAGCAGCAACCCAAAGGTGTTTTTAGACCATTTTTAGACTAGAAGTTCTCTCACTTAGGCAAACTTCTCTGTCAGATCTGTACTCCCAAGTTTCCCGAGTCTACTAAGACCCTCTTGCTCTTTCCTGAACCAGGTGTGCATGACGCTGTCAGAGTGAGAATCAGATTTAACCAAGGCAAAAGGGTCTGTGTGGGTTAGCTCCAGGTCACAATTTACGGCAATGGCAAAAAGAAAAAACACATTCAGAGGAACTTGAGAAATCCCAAAGGTACTCTGTATGTGGTCTGAGCCTAGGGGTTCTGGAGAATGGGCATTCGTTTTGACAGGGCTTTGAGATATGCACTCACTTGATAATGAAATTATGGAAATCTGATAATGTTCACAAAATATACCTATAATAAAGTAATATGCCTCATCCAAACACTTTAAAGTGTAAGAGTGTAGTCTCAAAGACCTAAAATTTAACAAGTAACACTTAAGGAATCCAGAAATGACAGATAAAATGATGGGCCATGCTGAATTTAGTCTGTGATTCTCTGCAAAGTAATAATGCTGTAGTTACTGCCAAAGGAGCCCACAGAACAATTTCCCACTGATCTGTAGCTGCTTTAAGTAGCCCACTCAGCAAAGTCTGCACAGACTTTCTCATAGATGATGAGGAGCTATGAAAAGGCCTCAGTAGAAGGTCAGAATTTCAAGGAATAACAAAGCTGAACTCAAAGTGGATAGTACTGTGACAGGTGTTTAACTGCATTAATACTTCTCAGAACATTAGTTCCTTTATTGTTCTTTCTGCCTTCTTTCTTTGACCTTCATCCTTACATCTTTCTTTTAAGGACATACAGTGTCTTAGGCACACTCTTCCCAAGTTGAAAGTCATGAAAACATCTTTAAAACATGCTACATAAACGACCCATAGGCTAGTTTCAAAATGAAATGAATTAATGTTGCTTTTTTATATATAACCTTTGATTTTGATTTAAACTCAGTGCTCATTGCTCTTAGGAGAAAAAAAACCACCCCTGTCCCCCGATCTAATAAAAGATTTTGTCAATTCAGACAGAATAATTAATTTACCACTATATAGTAATTACTGAGAGCTATGAAGCCAATTTCTACGGGTTACCTACCAAAAAAACCCAGAAAACAAAGCCAAAAACCACTCAGTGGTCCCACATTTCTTAGACAAACAAAAACCATGTCAAAAATCCTTTTTGCAAATAACTATCATAGTTTAATATATATTCAATAGACTAGCAACAACCCTATGGAAATGATACCCCGTTTAAGTATCACAGACTTCTCTCACACCTCACTGACACAGATGCCTCACCACCTGTCATCTCTCATAAGCCCCTTCCTGAGTTCCTTAAACAGGTCTTTCTCTTTGGCCACTTAAGATTAAATAAGTCAAAATTTTAAGGAAGCCAAATCACCACTGTATTTGTGAAGTTTTATATCTACATTCTCAACTTTCTTTTAAACCCACACTTCCTATTTATATGGGGGGGGAGGAGAACGTCCTATTTTGAGGTTTTTTGAAATTTCAAAATAAAATATCAGCGAAAACCAAAGCAATGGTAATATTAGATGTTTTCTTAAATTATATGCGGTTCCCTGGAAACTAAAGTACTTTTCTTGGGTCGAGTTCACACTCATGGTTTAGGTAGTTTTTTAGTCACTGGATCAAGTAGTTTAGTAAAACTCTAGAGCAATGATCGCCAAACTGTTTTGATCTGCAGATCTCCCTTATAAATAAGGAAAATTTACATAAGCACACAAATTTCTTATTTGTAAATTTTAAGTGTTATTTATAGCAGAAAACAAAATCTTAAAGATAGCTTACTGAATAAAACAATTTTCATTTTCATCTATCAATCATATAAACTTTTGATGAGATTTACCTAGTACATTTTCATCTCCCTGGCCCTCAGTTACTGTATGCTAATTAACGGTGTTATAATTTCATATTTCAACAGGTAAGTTCAACACCTATTAAAACTCTAGAAGACTTCTGAATAGTTTTAGAAAATTCTATTTCCAGGTTTTAAAAGTATATAAATTTATGCTGTTTGCAGTTAATAAAAAAAGTACGTAAACATTTCTAAACTTTTATTTCCAAAATGTTCTCTCCATAGCACATGTTTCTTTCAAAAAGCAGTTACTCTCACATACATGTCATTTTCTCCCAGAAAGGAAATTTCCCCTCCTCCCAAATAGGTGATATAATCCCTTTCAAGTCCTTGCTTGTCATCATTAAAAATAGTGGAAACTTTGGAACACTTGGCTTAGGTGAAAAACAAACTCATTCTTACGTTAGATAACTCATATTGCTACATGATAACCACTGAATCTCTGGTGTACAAGAGATTTTTATTGTTGCTCCCATCACATTACAATTATAAAGATTCTATCAAAAACTTCGTCTCCAATCACTCTCCCCTTTGCTCACTCTCTGCACCATATCTTCTTGCTATTCTTTGATATGTGAAGCATACTCTCACTTCCGAGCCTGTGGACCGGCTTCACCTGTATGGGTTAGCCTCCTTCACTGCCTTGGGCTCATCACGTTCCCTGAACACCTGACATAAATTAGAACTCCCTGCTCCCCAAATCATTCTCTATCCCTTTCCCCTGCTTTAACCAACTTCCTTCCCAACTCTTATCCTCACCTGACATATTTTTTCATTGTCTCTGCTTAAATGTGATCTTCATGAGAATAGAGAAGTATTATTTGTTCACTGCTGTCAGTCAAAGAGCCTAGACGGATGACTGGCACATAGCATGTGATCAATAAAAATTTACTGAAGCAATGAACGTAATAGTTTAAGGTAACAATCCATAAGCCCTCTGTCTGACATATTTAAACTGCACTGTATTAAAAATGCATTCAAAACCAACAAATGAAAAGTGGGGATGCCACTGTTAGTCTCTATACATTTCTGTCACTCCCATTGTTTTGGGGGATTCTCCTCACATAATCTGTGAGATCTGACTCATACATATGTACACACACACACACACACGGATAAAGGTAGGGCACCAATGGCAAGCCATATATGAAATATTAAAACAGCTTAGTTTCTAACATTCTTAGATTAAAAAAATATAAACAGAGACCTAATATCTTACTCTAACACCTGAGAGTTGTACCTTATATATTTTGGAAATGCTGTTCTGGAATACTAATAGTCTCTCATATAGAAGTCTGACGGGCCATTTCTCTCCTTGCTTGATCACCTCTTCTGATGTACACTAGTTCCTAGTTATTAATGCTAATCACTCTTAACCAGCTGAAGTGACTATTAAAGTTTAATAGAGTCTCCATGGTTTAGGCCCTTTAAAGGAAAAAATACTATACTTGTGTCTCTATTTGTAGAATTGATGCTTTCAATTGTAAGCAGAGCTCACCTTAATGGAAAATGTGTTCTTAGAAAGATGAATACATTTCTATAGTTAAGGGCTGTATAACCCCTAAGTCCAAATTATTATTATTATTATTATTGCTGCAAAGTAAAGATTAAAATGAAGAATACAGCAAAGAATTAAGCATCATCTATTATAACCAAAAGTTGTAATCTTAAATTTTGTGGCTATAATTTGGTAATTTTTGTGTGCTCTTTACAGATAGATCTCCTACTACTATAAGTGAAAAAGAAAAAGATTAATGTGAGGTTTGGAATCTAGTCTTCTGACTAGCAGGTTCTTTCCACTATTATCAAGAAGAAGATATAAGTAGGGAATGAGTAATGGCATAGTATGGAGAATAGTAAGGTAACAGTCAATGAGAACAAGAAACAACTGATAGGATAGGAGAGTATAACTCAGTCAGTGTGATTCCACAGAAACATTAAATTCTTTAGTCTTTACCTGGACAACACTGTCTCCTACGTGGTAACAAATTCCCATCCCAGTATCTTTCAATATGGAAATTCATACAATTTAATGATTCACATGAAAAGATTCTTTTTTTCCACTAAGTGTTTAAGCAAACCAAAATCTCAAGGACAGAATGAAGCAGAGATGGGTAACAGCAGCTCAATACCCAATAGTATATTATGGCTGACAAAATCTAACATGTCCTTTCGATGTTCACAGAATGCTTCCAGGACAAAGGAGGCACTTCTCCCCTCTACAAATATCAATCAGTCTGGCTACCATACTCAGTAAAAACACAACAGGTCACCCACGAGAAAACAGATGGTGATGAGCAATCAAAGCTATACCATATAATAAGTGGCTATGGAAAAATAGGCCATTGTTTAGTCTGGACTTTTTCTTTTTAAATGGGAAGAGGGCGGGAGAGGGGGAATAGGAAGTAGTCCAACAGGACAGGAATTAAACTTGGTTAAATAGTTTCTGAGGATAGAACTGGGTCCACCAGGTAAAATTATAGAAAGGCATATTCTGGTTTATCACAGGGAAGAATTTTTTAGCAATTACTCCTAATTATAAATCGATTACCTTAGGAGATAGAGCGTCTTTCCTTTGAAAGTGTTAGAGTAATGATGGACAACCATTTGGAGGTGGGGAGAAAGGATATATAAGGAAATTAAGCAATAGACTAACGGCTAGGTAAGGAACAAGTTTGGCCTAGACCTAGAAGATCTCTAGGGTTTTTTATTCAAGCCTGAATTCCATGTTTGTAAAGGACAGACATAAAGAATAATTTCTCACCTTCCTTTCTAAAAATAGTTCTCTCCAAATCTAGGACCTAGGACTCACCTGAGTTCCGGAGAAAAGTCTTTTTAAGTCCTTACAGGAAGACTGTGAAGCAAAAAATATGAAATGGGAGGCTGGGGTTATGGCCTACTTGAATGAATGTTCAAATCTTTTTCTTTTTCTTCAATAAGCTCATTGCAAATGTATACTGTTGTATACTGCTCTAGGTCTTCCCTACAATTAAGTAGAGCAGTCACCTTCAGAGGTCTATGTGCCTTTAATTCCTTTGGATCCAACCCAAAGGTACAATCTCTCCCAAGAATAAGGTAACATGTGTAATATAATCCCTGACTAGTAGGGTGCACTTTCTGAATTTCAAAGTTATATACTCCAACTTAGAACCCTAAACATAGCTGGTTTTACAAATGCTTTATGGGATCTCTAAATTTAAGTATCTTAGGTAAGGTTATTAATTTTTGACAAGTGTTTTTTTCCCAATTGCACGTTTAGAAAATAATTACAGTTACTGTTTTTGTATCTCAATTTTCCTTAACTGAGGTATATCAGTCTTAGTCTCTCCCAAACATTTCTACTTTATCCCATGTACTTAATGATTTTCCCCAATCAATTCTTATTCTTCTACAGCTTAAGAAAGATATTTTCTTATACGTCTATTCTCGTGTATGTATGTTCCTCTACATACATTGACTACACAGATGCAAAATATTCCTTTAAAGTAAAATAAAACTAAATAAAGTAAAATAAAAACTCTAAACTATATATGTTTCTATTTTTATAATTAATAAAAGGAGAGCGATATGGCTATAAACAGTTATGAAAGCAGATGCAGAACTTTTTATACACATACCTGAACTGTCTGGACTTGTGGAGACTGAATAACTGATGGCTGGGCCGCCTGAATAACTCCATGGACTTGAACTGTCTGCCCATTGGGTAGCTGTACTAATGTGACGGTGGGAGCAGATGATGTTGCATGCGCTGCTGGCATAGATACCTATGGTGTCGAACACGGAAAAAAATTACCATCACAGATGCCTTCTAGGGAGCACTCTTGTTCAGTGTAAAGCAATGTTTTAGCAGCAAAAAGATGACCTTTCTGCTAGGTAAGTACTTCATCGCTGTGAAAGAAACTAATGATTAATATTCTTAAAAAGAAAAAAACCACAAATCTTCCCCAGCCCCTTTTCAACTCCTTCCAAATGAGAAAAGCCAAAATACTATTTTAATGTAATATCAAAATACATAAGACTTCCTCTGAACACTAACTACCACTTTGTTTGTATGCTGCTTTATATTTTCCCACCTGCTTTCATACCCAATTTCTCATTTTGCACTTCAAAGAAATCAAGACTGGGTAATGAGGATTATCTGCACTGTAGAGACAGAAATGTCAAGTGTTCAAAGAGATTAAGTAATTTACTGAAGGTAAAGGGATATGCTAGAATTGAAGAAACATAAGTCTTCATAATATCGTGTGTTAAATATATATGTTCTAATACATAACTGCTCTCAAATGTTCTAATATATAACTTCTCCCAAACTTGGACAAAACTTAGCTAGTAAGTCTAGAACAAATATACACTTTATAATATACAGCACAGCTTCCATTTTAAAGTAATTATAAGTATACCTTTCTTTAATGATGAAGCAGTAATAGGTATTATAATCTGAAAATTTCTATTCCCCCTTCCAAATAAATCACTAAACTGGTAATAGTTGATATTTTAAAGATTTATTTTCCTTTTGCAAGAATAAAGGAGTAGAGGTGAGAAAATATAAGAGAAACCAATTTTTTCCTGAGGAACAAAGAAGGCAATTTTAATGAATCAACATCCAGGTACAAAGGGCTGTTAGATCAAACCTGTCTATCAGATGGTACTTACTGTTCCTGTGTTGTACACAATTGATAGTAGGGATTTTATTTGCTCACTTGGGGACCCATGTGCCAGAAACTTTGAACTGAAACTACAAAAATAAGAAAGACATAGATCCTTGCCCTCAAGGAAAGAATTGGGGTACGTGTGTGAAGAAATGGGGACAAGAACACAAATAAATATAATTCAGTGAAGTAATAAGGTTTGTGAGGAGAAAAATGAACACACTGAGGAGAGGTACCCCATCCTCCTGAGAGAGTGGGCTTGGAAAAATTTGAATCTGAAACAAAGAATACAAGTTAGGCATGTTATTACAACTTGGACGGAATTCCAGGCAGAGAGGGCAGCACTGGCAGAAGCGAGGAGAAATAGCATGGTCTGTACGTGGTAGCGAGTGATCACCTAAGTGTGTTACTGTAGGATGCAGGACGTGGGAAGAGATGAAATAACAGGGAGGCAGGGGCTAGATGGGCTAGTCATGAAAAATCTTGTATGTGCCACATGAAAGAACTTGCATTTTATCCTGAGGAGATTGGGAAAGGCACTGAAGGGCTTGGAACTCCTGAATATCACAGTGAGGTTGCTAAAATTTTAGACAGATCTCTTTAGTGGCAGTATGAAGATATTTATTTCAGAAGAAAAAAAAAGTAGAGGTGAGGAGACCAATTGAGAAAGCCTATATAGTAGTGAAGGTGAGGTTACAAAGGAGAGAGATGAGGCACTAGATGTGGCAGGGATGGGAATGAGAGAAGTGATTTAATGAAAATTCAGGAGGCAGACCAGAAAGGGCTTTATGAATGATTGGTTGAAGGACTTGAGAGATGAATCAAAGATGACCCACATTTGGGTGAGAATTGGTAGGCTATGTTGTCAACTCAAAGAGAACACACAAAAGAGAAACTTTTGGGTGGTTGTGGTGGTGGGATGATAGAATTGCTCTAACATCTGAATATGCAGAGATGTTTAGCAGGCAGTCAAATATTTGACTGTGAAGCTTCGGGGGAAGATCCCTACTGAAGGTAAGAGGTTAAAACCATGAGTTTCCATCTTTGGACAGTTAGGGAGTCCTTCTTTATTAATTACTTTCTCTCTGGCCACTACAAATCTTGCTTAATTTTACCTGGTTCTTAAAATGTGGTCTGTGTACTACCTCCATTAGTGTTACATAGAGTGCCTGTTTGTAAGGTTTATCAGAATATCTGACAAATCCAAGGATACTTTCCCCTACGTTGAACCACAATTTGAAGTTATCCAGAGTATCTCATCTCAATTCCATATAAAAGCTCTTCTAATATTTGAAGCAATTATTATATCCTCTTCTGAGTATTCTCTAGGATAAATATAATAAGCTAACTCAATGAATAATCTAATCCCTCTTCTAACCTGATCATTCTACATGACTCCTCTCATTATAAGTTTATAAAATACAGACATATAAAATATTTTTAAAATAATTTATATTCCTACCACTCAGAGATAATCACTGTTAATATTTTTGCAGTAGATTTAGGTGTTTTTTAAAGGTACATATATACACTCAATTTTTATAATACACTATCAAGGAATCTGTTTTATCTTCAGAATCCATTAAATATCTTTCCATTCCATTAACAGTCTTCTTTAATGGTTTTAATGACTACATAATAGTAAAAATTATATAATTTATTTAATAAATTCATTATTACATATTTAGGTTTTCAAATTTGTTTACTTCAAGAAGCTACAATATCCTTTTATTCAATTCTACTTAAATCCAAAAATTTACATTCTTGGGAGAATTTGAGATCTTGTTCCTCAGCATGTATCATCAGTTTGGCTGAAATAAACTCTTATAAAAATTTTTTAAAAATCACATTCTCATAGTCAAAATCAACATTGTTTCTTTTTCACTTAAAAAAAAAAATCTCTGTAAATTCCAAAAGTAAAATAACACATCTCATCATTATTTTAAATTGATATTCTTCCTTTACTAGTTAGGCTGGATATTTTTTTCTGTTCATTGATAAAATCACAATAATCTTGGATTTGAGAATTTTATTGTACCTTTTTAGTATGAGAAACTGAAAAAAAAAATAACAGGTATCAGAATTATGAGAGGAAATTATGTCAAAAATGTATGATATATGTATTAAGCACTTGGAGAGCAAGGGAAAAAAATTCTATAATTAGGAAAAAATATATATATTATGTAAATGGGAACTAGCTTTCCTAATACTTGAATATCATGTCATTCTGCTTTTATATGTCTTAAGTGTTAGAGGACTGATTGATAATAATGACAAATTGAACATGTGCATGCAATTTTGCTCCTTCCTGAATCCCCAATTAAACTTTATGAAATTGATTTTATTTTTATAGGTATAATCACATGAGCATAGGAGAATGGGAAAGATTAAGAATTTTGAAGGCTGGAAAGCAGAAGGATGAATGGTATTGAACTTGGAAGACCTCAGAAAGCCAACTCATGAGGCAGACGCAGAGAAGGCCTGATTTTGCACCACAAAATCCTTAAGAGGCTCAGGATTTAAGACACCCTGGAAGGTGGAATGAAAGGAGAGGAAGGCTGGTTGAGAAGCAATTGGATCCCCTCAACTTCCTGTGGGAGAACAACTATGTATCCCATGCTGACAGAGAACTGGAGATTTATTTTCTGGAGGGTCTCTTGACTTAGCCTAACACCAGGCAGTGCTGAAGGTGGGGTACGAAACCCCAGTCTTCTTCTCACACTTGGCTCCTAGGCCTTTACCATACAAGCAGGGTATTACTAAAGCTTTCTCTGGCGACCCTGACCAACACCCAGGGTCAGAAGAAAGACTTAAGATACTAACCAACATTGGGAACGCCAGTCACCATAAGTGAAGGTCACAACTCATAGACGTTAGGTCCCAAACATCCACAGAGTTTCCAATATAGCTTTTGGGTTCCCTATTATTAAACCTGAGCAGACAACTACAAATTATTAAACATTTAAGGAGAGCTTCTAATATGAAAGATGGAGACCAGAACAAATGGAAGGGAAAGAAAGCTATACAGAGGAAAATCTATGAGGGGAGAAGAAAACTTAAAACCTAATTAATATTCTCAGCGATAAGAGAAAAATACTGCCTTAGTGAAACATAAACATGATGCTATTAAAACACAAAAGGACTTTTTTGAGAACAAAACAAACTGTTAGAAACATGATAGCAGAAATAAAAAAAATTCAACAGATGGGCTGGAATGTGAAGTTGAAGAATCTCCGAGAAAGGAGAGCAAAAAGACAGAGATAAAAAACAGGAGAAAAAAAGATGAGAAAATCAGAGAAAACAGTCCTACCATGTTTACCCGAAAAAATCTAGCCAGACAATCATCGCTAACATGTCTTTTGGAGCAAAAATTAATACAATACCCGGTCTTATTTTACTATAAGACAATATATAATACAATATAAGATCGGGTCTTATATTAATTTTTGCTCCAAAAGACGTGTTAGAGCGGACTGTCCGGCTAGGTCTTCTTTTCGGGGAAACATGGTATAACATCTGGATCACAAGGATCCTAGAAAAAACAGAGAAAGAAGAGGGGGGAAAAATTAACCTAATAATTTAAAGAGATACAAAATAAGAAATGGATTTAGTCTTTTCAAACAGCAACACTAGAAGTTGACTATGGATCAATGCCTTCAACATTTGAAAGAAAAATGATTTTCTTACCAAAGAATTCTTTACCCAGTCACACTTGCTCAAGCTCTGGAAAACATGCTTTCCTATATCAAGAACACAAATTCCACAAGAGAAAGATAGTAGGGGAAAGGAATTCCCAGAATGACATTATTTAGCAGACTTAGAGGACACCCAGGCCAGACAGAAGAGTGAGACCCAACAGAAAGGTTATGTTGAGGGTTGGCACCATCAAGATCCCGGCTGGCAGCGTATCTTCTTACCGGAGAGCCGAACGCTGGGATGAGCCCCGATTCTTATCTGTGCATGTTTCCCTGATGAAGTCCTGGCTCTCCTGTGCTCCTGCATCCACCTCATCTGAGTAGTTACTTCACCCCCAAGCGTCTTCTACTCCTGAGGGCTGGAGGTGGGGCCTGGTGATCTTATAGAGCAGCCCACCCCTTCTGACTATACTCCTGCTGGAGGTCCAGTTTTTGACCCCCATTTCAGCTCAATGTGGTAAGATGTCTATTTACCAAGGTCCCATTCTTGCTCAGTGACTGCTGGGAAAACTGCTAAACTCTTTGGGAAGCTGAAGCTCAACATCCCACAGAATCTGCTAGGATTATTTTCTCCTGGGAACCTTTATCTGAAAGAGGCACTATGATTACTCTCTTACCTTGCTGGTTAATGTTTGTCATTCGGTTTTTGTATCAACCACCTTTCTTACTCATATATATGCAAATAGTTAATAAAATATTTGCAGAAAAATACATAAGGAAAAGGAGAGAATATAACCGTAGAGATTGAATCTTTTAGTCAAAATAAAAGAATTATGAATTATATTTAAAATATACAGGAAACAAAAACTACTATTATCCTTGAAATTTACCTGTTTGCCCATTTATTTGCCTATCCTATTTTTTAGTTTAAGCATATGTAATCTTAGCCTTTCAGATTATCTGCATTGACATGCCCCAAAATAAATCTGTGATATGAGAAAAGCAGTCATATTTGGTTTTCTTCTCTAGTTTAATAGACAATCTACCCATCAATTAAAATGTAATTATCTTTGAATCATGTCGCTACAAATAGGGTATTAGTGTTTAACAATACATTTTTGTTAAGTTACTGAATTAATACTATCATTCCTAAAATTAGGCAAATACTAAGTAACAGGAATTTTGGTAGTCTGCTCAGTCTCTGTATATCTCCGTAATAAAAACTAAATTCCCTCGTCTGAAACATATTCCTCCTGGAAGAGACACAACTTGGAATCATTCCATGTATTTTATACCTGGGCTAATGTGGCAATCTGTGGCTGGGCTTGAACTGTCATTTGCTGGTTTTCAGCTTCTGTTACAGCTGCATCTCCACTCTGCTGGTTCTCTGCTCCAGATTCCATGGTCATTTAGTCACCTACAATAATATGGAAGAGTGTTACAAGCACTACTGTGCTTTGTGCTTTTGTGACTTTAAAGGCAAATTTCAAGTTATAAATAGGTATATGTGGTTGTTAGGTTAGCAAATGCACTCAGAAATCTAGTTAAAATATAATGTAGCTGAATTATTATAAAAATTTGCTGAGTGTAAAAGTTTTAGTCCCTTCAAAAAAGAAAAACCACCTTCCTTTTCCCTTGCTATTTCTTCCTAATGATTACTCCATCTAGATGTAAAGGATTCATCTCTTCCATGAATCACCCCTACTAACAAGGGGAGGAGGGCTAACAGCGAAGTTATAATTTTTTCAAACTGTACCAAGCAGGTATGGAGAGAGGGTAGAGAATGTAAGTGAGCTGACGACAGGACTTATGAGATACTGGCTTCATGGTGTCTACTATAAGGGTATCCCCTCCTACTACAGGGAAGCAGCGGAAAAATTATAAGCTACTTCCACAGGAAATTACTGGTGGTAGGACAAAATAAGCCCAAGTTTCAAGAGCCCAAGTTGTGGGATATCAAGATAGAAAGGTGGGCTAAATAGTCACAGAGCCAAACTAGAGGCCCCAAACACTGAAAACTTTAGTGTTCTGATTCCTCATCCTATGTATAGTATGCACACTATACAGACACACACTAAAACAGCTTTACAATTTTGTAACTGCAAATCTGGATTAAGTTAATAAAGGCTGATCTTTTTTTACTTTGGGATCCTGCTTTGCGAAGGGCTAGTGTATGTCTGTTGGGTCATGTGGCACTGGATCACAGAAAAAGTAAGTGGAGGGCAAGTCCTAGCAGCAGCAGCTACATGTAGGTTAGAGAAATTTCTGGTAACTGGGGAAGCGATCATCTGTAGAGAATTCACGATGAAAAGGATTACTTCTTGTGTACTACTGCTATCATTCCATGCCTACCATATTTCCTGTCAAAAATGAATTTATTAATAGTGAGGACTACTTATAGTGATTCCATAAATAACACAAAACCCCAATGCTTTTCCAGAATTTATTACATTTATTTTGTAACTCTGAAAATTTATAATCAAAATTGTCACGGGCCCTTATGTGATTACTACATGCCATAAGAATGTATCACATACTAATACATTTTGCCATCATTTACAGGGTTCTATAAAAAGAAAAGTGTTTTACAAGTGACAGCTAAAAATGGAAGCGAAAATATCTTTGGAAATGAATATAAATAATTTAGAAATACAGAATCCATGAAACAGATGACAAAGCAAAGGTCAACAGACCTGACTACATAATTATTTAAGACATTCATGTAGCAAAAGCCACCAAGACAAGTGCACAGGGAGAAAATATCTGCCACAAATAATTAACAGAATAACATCTATAATACAGAGAAAGTACTAGTCAATAAGAAACTTATTATTGACTAGTTCACAAAGATATATATATATATATTCAAGGATATTCACTGTAGAATTTTTAAATAACAGCAAAACACTGGAAACAAGTATCCATCATTAGGAAGACCATTAAAGAAATTAAAGCAATAAAAAAGAATGAAGTCTATTATGTAATGACAGATCAAGCTTTCCAAGACAGACCGAGTGAAATGGTGAGTCATGAAATATACTGGAAAATAGACCCCAATTTATGTTAAAAACAAGTAAAACGTTGTAAAGGTGTGTACATGGAAAAAGATTTGGGAAGCTTAGTGTAGCTTTGAGTAGAGGGAAATTTAGCAGAAGTGTATAGTCTGATGACTTTCGCCTTACTTTTTACATATTTTAGTTTTAATCTTTTTTCTTCTGCAAAGATTCAGCATTACTCATACAACATAAAAACTTTTAATACCAGAAGTCATGGATAACATTTTAAAACTATGAACCAAAAACTGTATTTCAATCATGATTTTGAGATACCTATTGACAAAATATTTTAAATTCAATACTTTTTATATGAAATTACTATCTTTGCTTAAATTTTGCCTAAATTGTTATCCATTTCCAAAGAGTAAAAATAACTAATTTTTTTAAAAAGTGATGAAATAACTTTATTATCACTTGTGATAATTCACCCCGTTGTATACTTACAATCTGTTCTTTTAAACTAAAACATTTAAGACATTGAAAATAACAGAAAGCAACATCAACAACAAAACAGTTTATGTATCCTAAATGTTGTGCACACTTATGGTCTGAAATAAAACGGCATGTGAAAGCAAAATACCTAATCTTAGTAAGTAAATGAATCCATTAGAGGACAGTACTGAGTCAAGCCAAATGAAAGCAGAAATCTATACTTTTCTCCATCTTCACCCCTAAGTCATCATTTTAATGTAGATAAATACAAATTTATCGTCACAATACCTCCTTTGCAGACAGAGTATATGAAACTGTTTTTAAAAGACTTTATTTCAAGCCACATTTTTTTTTACGTATGTTGTCATCCATATAGTTTCACTCCACCATTTAATTAAAAGCAATCTAAGGTACAGACCATATTTCTTTTGTTTTTGTTTAATACACCTGGGATACTTAATTTTTTTTTTAACATTTAAGGTATAGGGCATCATTACAACTTTTTGTTTCAGAAACTACTTATGAATATATTATAATAAAGGAACAAAACCACTAGCTAACATGAGTTATAGCTACAAGGACACATTCAAAACAGGAATGCTATTTGCATATTTCTTCCCTCCCCAACTATATAATATATTCCTTTTTTTAAAAAACAAAGTGTGATATTTACAGTGGATAGGATCCCTCCCCCATGTTAACTGTCAGTGTTGCATTACCATTTCACTCAGGCAGACTACTGATCTTTTTTTCAGAGAAGGGGACAGCCTTCTTCATTTTTATAACTCAGCTTGCATAGATGTCAATGACTGGAGCAACAGTACAAATACTGTCTTTCATCAGAAAATTCAGGTCTTTCTCAAAGTGAAGGTGAGAATAATTTAAGGAAGAACAATCTCTATCAGATGAGAAACTCACTGACACTATTATTCTTTGGTTTTCACCTGGAGGGTACTGAAATAGCAGTCTCCCAAGTAGACTAAACTAGCATTTGATGTGGGTATATTAATTTTGGACTTTGAAAACTTTTGTTCTTTTTGCTTAGATCTTCACGTGGGGAGAGAAGAGATGGTGTGGTATCATATGTACAATATTTTTCTATTAATCCAGCAGCAATCTAGCCAGCAGTGCAGTATGCAGACACAGGACCAATTAATAGAGCAGGTTTCCAAAGTTGTTTGAAGAAAGGAAATTGTTAATCATTATACAATCAATGCTTTTTGGGGATGCAAAACAAAAACACTGAACAATATTATAAAATAAAAAGATCACGTACATCTGAACACAGAATGTTCCATAAATATTGGGCCTGGAATATTACAAACCGAATAGATCTCAGAAATCACTGAAAATCTAGTATTAGCTTGATAGTTTTGTGATTCTTGTTCTTCAAATAATTTAGAATTTTAAAAATTTATTTGGGATTGATATATTTAACACTTGGGGATTTTCATGATTTATCCCTAAAAATTAACATAATCCTTTGGAAATTATGAATTTATAGCAAATTACAAAATAGTGTCATTCCTAAAACAAAAAATTTAAAACCAGTTCAGAAAGATACATACCATTTTGCTATAATGGTCTTTGGAGTTTTACTTCTTAATATGAAAAATAAAACACAAAGTGATTCTGTAGTATTATTCACCCAATTTTGAGACAAACAATGAATGCTGCTATTAAGTAGTTGAGAAAGGGAACCTACACTTGGTGGAAAGCTGGATCTGTCACCAATTGTTCGCTGGACAAACCAAACTTTTTGTTTCAATTTCCTCATCTGTAAAAACAAGGGAGATGGATTAAAAGATCTTTCTATTTTAAATGCTCTGAACCTAGGAAGTGACACCACAAGATGCATATACACCACACACACATAATTACATAGGCCACTTAATAATGTATAAAGGAAGTATTTCCTGTTACTACATAGTAATATAGTAAAAGAAACTAAGAATAGGTCATCTAGCCTCTTGAACTTGGGCAAATACAGAAATGTTACCATTTATATATATAAAATCTTGATAATGCAACACAACTTGAGATAATTAGCAGTAATTTTTTAAAGTGTTACAAGACCAATTGTTCAATAAAGATTCTCTCATATGGTGGACAGTGTCTTTTTTACTCATTATATTGCTTATCATAACTATTGTTATAGTTTAATGATTACAGTTTAATGTTACAGTTATATGATTATAGTTTAATAGTCCTTTTTCTTAATTTTTCTTTCCATTTCAGAAAGCTTCAAGAAATTTCTCTGACTAGGGCTGTATCACTTTTGTACCCTTTACATAGTAAAGACAGCAGATATTTAATGTTTAAAGTGTAGTTTACATGAATATTCCAACAAAGTATCAAATGAGAGCTTCCACGACATTTAAAAGAATGTTCTGCAATAAATAAGAGTGATGCATGCCAAAGAGGTACTGAGGATGAATACAGTATTGATAAATATGGGGAGAAAGGAGAACTTTTCTGATAAGAAAAACGGTAGGAGAAAAGGCTTAAATTATGACGAGAAATGACAGAGTCAATGGCTAGTGTCAGATTTTGATTACAAAGAGACAAGGAATGAATGATAATACATGTTGGTCACTCCAAAGCAACTACTATGGCAAAATGAGAATGATGTCTCTTAAAGTAAGTTACTGGTTTCAGAATTTTTATATTGCAATGGATTTTACTTCTACCCTATATAGTAATATATCCTGAGGGAATTCGAATGAATAACTCGTTCCCTTTTCTAAAACCAACAATCCCTTCAATTTGAACAGTTTACATTATATACATATTTGTAACTACAATATCATATCTGAGCACGTACGTCAGGCACTGTTCAAGTTACTGGGGATAAAGAAACAAAACATAATTTTAAAAAACTCTGCCCTTGTAAATTTATATTCTAGTGTGTGGGAGCAGGGAAAATACACAAGTAAAATGTATAATAAATCATATGGTGAGAAATGTGTAAAAAATAAAACTGGGGAAGATGTTGGAGAGATTTTCAAGATTATAAAAGCTGACCAGTGAAACCCTCATTGATTTAAAGTACCATTTAAATTCACTTACTCAGCACGTCTACAGAAACTACATACTAAGTCAGGGACAATTTTCCGGCAGCATTATTTCCATATCTATCTGCCTCTACCAAGCTAAGTAAAGTTCATCAAACAAGAAAGCAAGTCCGTATCATTAGTTTTGCTAACAATCATTACGAAAAAGGAAAGAATGATGCAAATCTTCACTGTGTTCTTTTTCCTCAAATATTTTGACCTTTAAGTGACCAAGTCCTTACAATCCTAAATATTCTATTTCATGTTTACCAAAAATAAACCTATCTCTTACACAGCCTAGTCTACTTTTTAATCCCTTAAATCTATGACCATTTTAATCCAGTTTAGGAGAGTAAGTATTCAAAGAAATGAATTGTGAATTTTGACTCGGAAGAAGAAATAATGTATTTGTAACTAACAACATATGAATATATGCTGATCTTTAAAATGCAAATGACCTTAATTATAAATGAGGAACAACAACAACAATAAAACCTCCCTCGCACCCTACCTACACCAAGCAGATTCCTTCTGAACTCTTACTGATTCAAAAGTCCAGGGATTTAAGGAAATTACCAAAGCAGAAGTCTTAAGTCTCCAGGGTAACCATAGCAAAAGGCACATTTGGGCACGTGATTGTAAAACTAAGCAACTATTTTGTCATACTCAAATGTATTACCAAAAATATTTTGCAGAAGTATGTCTAGAAACATCTATGAGCAATACATAATACTTTCTACATAGTTACTTGGTACCTGTTATTTTGTTTTTAGGATATTGTAACTGTTTGAAAGACTTACTAATATTCTTTAACACCTTCGACATGTCTTACTAAAGAAAGTGGCAAAATGTTCATGTGCTATACAACAGATTTTAGCTTTTCATAAACCAATAATTATGTTACATTGTCTCTTTCCCTTTACTTTTTCTCCCTTACAATTTTTTGGGGGCTGTTAATCTTTAATATGTATCATTTATCTTTATCACACAAGCACATCCAATCTAGCAGAACTGAGATGTATGCAATCAATGCTGGCAATTTAGCAATGTTCCAGGTTTCTGACGCTAATAATAAGTAGTCTTTTGATATTAAATATAGCATATTTTCACTGAAACCAGATAGCAAAACGGCATATTCAGATGTTATACGTGTATATATACTTGTATGTGTGTATGTATGTGTGTATATATATATATATATATATATATATATACACACACACAGACACATATACACACACATTCCTCAACACACATCTCAATTTCAACTAGAACACATTAGGTTAGACTGATCACACCCTAACAAAATAGAAAACAGGACAGACAATGTGATAAAACAAACTGGTGTCTTTATCAAGCTAAGTAATTTCTGACAGTTTTCAGGAAGTTTTCTCTGTGCTCTTGCCAAGGTCTATTCTCTCTCAATTACAGAATAAATCCATACCTCAGCCTCTAGTCTAGATATTAGAGAAAGGTAAGAAAAGTTATATATGAAGTTAATACTGTGTACTACCAAAAAAGAAGGCAGCATATAGCAAAGGGAAATCTTTTCAATGTTATTTAATGAAACAAATTACCTGGTTTATGTGTTTATTGAACTCAACTCAGAGAAAAAGCTTTAAGTTCAATATTTATATTTTGACTTACTGCAGTTTTGTGATTACTAGTATATCTGAATGCTAAGCTTACTAAGTAAAATTATTTTTAAATGTATAGCATGTGCTATGAGAAGAACACTGTCCTGAAAGGAAATACTTAATAGCAGTGAATTAGAAACATGTTATTTGATTTATACAAATGTATTGCATGACTTATGACGGCCATCCTAGAACATGTGACTAATTCTACAGTACCTTTCAATAAGAAAACTTTAGTGCTTTCTCAAATCAAAGTTATTTTTTTTTAAGTACTGGCAAAATTTATATGCATTGTTTTCCTTCATGGCTCTGAAATAAGCCTTCACATATCTGGTAACCAAGAGACAAAAAGTGTTGCTTAGCAAAGCAGCAACCATGACTATGCATTATTTTAGATAACATTTTATCCCATCTCTTCAACCATTCTTTCCTTGCAAACATCCACCTGATATGATGTTTACAGATTTTTACATCTTAAGCCTTTCAAAGGAGTGATCCTATATAAACTTCTACACATAAAGTTCTACTAAATGGATTTTTGGAGAAATTTTTTCAAGGAAAAAAGGATTATACATCCCCTACATATAGTTACTTTTAGAAAAGCAATTTTTGTGTTGACTAAAGAGTAAAACTGTCTTCAAATTTTAAGTTCTGCTTCAAAAACTAGCTCAATGCTGAAACTGTAAGGACCCACAAAAGTTATGCCCTTTAAATATTTATAGCTTACTATTCCATTTAATGGACAAAAGCTGAGGGACTACGTAAAAATCACTATTCAAAGGGAAATGAATGTCCAAGTGTTTTTAAAAAAATAAGTTTATAAAATCAGTATTTATTTTAACAGTTGTTTTGAGCTAAGTTTGAAATGGTATTGTTGGTGAATTATTTACAAATTAGACATAAAAGAGTGAAAATTCAGTTTTCCTGAAGTGAGACAGCACATGTCATAGTAGGAGTCATAAGACAGGAATTCTGGTTTTAGCTCTGACTTCACATACAGAGAGTAGAGATGTTAAGAAATTTGTAAGGAATTTACAAGACTGTTCAGGGCTGTACCACAGCCTTCAACATTATAAAAAGTGAAGAATTCTCTGTGTACTTGGCAATGGACTATTAAGCAACATGTTTATCATTTTAATTATATTTTGCTTACTACAAAAACCCCAAGCGTTCAAGGCACCAAAGGTATACTGGAACTATATTTAAAAATTAGCCATGGTTAACCCACAAAGCTGATAGATGACAGACAACAACAAAGATTTGATGTATAGTTCTGATAAAAGGCTTACTTCAAATTTAGGTATCTTCATCTTTAATCCTGAAAGAATCAGCATCAAGTCCAACCTTTCAGGTAGATGTGCTGTTTTTTTACCAACCTGGTACTGACTTCTGGTAAGGTCATTCTGACTAATACAATTTCATGCTATTTCTTGTTTCAGAGGCAGGAAGTGTTGGTAAAGCATCAGCATTAATAAAAACTCAAAGTAGAAAAACTTATTTTTAAGCTATGGAAAATGAACCTAATTTCCTTGGCTTTTAAAAAATAAATCTGTAATTTCAGTAAGCTTTAATTGTCTAAAGCATATGTGTCCGCTTTCTTTAATCTGTGCAACTCTAAACGGACAATGTTTTTAATCTTGTCTTTCAAATTTGTGACCCAGCAAGAATGAATCCATTCATTAAACAAACAAATTTTCTGTGCCCATTGCATAGTAAATGTTCTGCTAAAAACTATAGGGACTTAAAGAAAAACAACAGACAAGAACCTTTCTCTCAATGAGCTTACAAGCTAATGAGACATAAAATACGTATTATACATGGGCAAGTATAAACATGTGTTGAATAACAATGATTTAAAACCACAAATTATTTTGAAATGTTAGGAATACAATGGATTATGTAAAAAAGGAAAGCAGGAGCTGCCCATTTATGCTAATTATACTGATGCAGACCTGAGCAATAAGATAGTGAAATCAATATATTTTTTCAAGACTGTGGCTCGAATACGTCCTTCAAGTGAACTTTTATAAACCTTAACGACTGTTTAGGAACAAAAATTCTAGTAAAAATAATAAAAGCTAGAACCTTGAAAATTATCTTCACAAAGAGATAATGCTACAAGAGTGATGAAGACTTGCTTCTATTGTTATTGCTGGCCTAGGGAAAAGGCTCTACCAGCAAGTAAATTATTTAAATTCTTTAGAGCTCAGTTTAGCCACTGTAAGAAACGAAGGACTTACTACTTCCTTCATGGTAAAAGTTTGTAAAATGTGAATTACGCAAATACAGTACAGTTTATGAGAAATGCACTACACCCACAACAAACATTATAATAAATTCTCATAAATGATTCTCAAAATATAGTACTTTAAATTAAAATGCTTCACTTAAAGTTGTTATTTTTCGATTTTTATCTTTGCTTCTTTTCATCAGTTCCTCCAACTAATAGATCTGGACAGAATACAGGGAAGACCAGAGGAGGTGGGATATAACTCCAAATATGAATTAGTGGCTTTAGTTATTTTTCATTAAATCATGGTGTTTTGTTTGCCTGGGCATTCAGCGATACTTAGAAAATGTTTGCAATAATTAAGAATTTATGATGTCCAATATAGGACACCAAAAGCACACACCACAAAAAAATAAATACATGAACTGAAAATCATCAACACTAAAAAAACTTTTGTGCCCTAAAGGACATCACCAAGAAAGTGAAAAGACAATCCACAGAATGGAAAAAAATATTATAAATCATATATCTTCTATCTAGAATTATAAGAACTACAGCTCAACAGTAAGAAGACAACCCAATTAAAAATGGGCAAAGCATCCAAACAGACATTTCTTCAAAGGAGACATACAAACGGCTGATAAATACAAGATGCTAGACATCAATTAGAGAGACACAAATCAAAACCACAATGAGATACTACCTCTCACCCACTAAAATGGCCATCATGAAAAATACTAAGTGTTGGTGAAGATGTGAAGAAATCAGAACTCTCATACACCGCTGGTGGGAATGTAAAGTGGTACAGTAGCTTTTGCAAACAGTCTGGCAGGTCCTCAGATGGTCAAACATGGTTACCAAGTAATTCAGCAATTCTACTCCTAAGTATATATAACCAAGAGAAATGAAAACAAGTGCAATAAATGTATGTTCATGGCAGCAGTATTCATAATAGCCCAAAACTCCAAATGCCCATGAATTCATCGATAAAATGTTGTATATCCTTAAAATGGAACATTGTTTAGCAATAAAAGGGATGAAATATTGATACATATTACAACATGGATGAACCTTGAAAGCATTATGCTAAGTTAGAGAAACTTATCACAATGAAAACCATATGTGTAAGTCCATTTATATGCAATGTCCAGAACAGGTAAATCTATAGAGACAGAAAGTAGATTTAGTGGTTGCCTCGTGCTGGTGGCATGGAGAAATTGAGGGGTGATGGCTACGGGATGAGGGGCTTCTTTTGGGAGTAATGAAAATGTGCTAAAACTGATGTGATAGATGCACAACTTTGTGAAATCAATGAACTGTACACTTGAAATTGGTAGACTATATGGTATGTGAATATTTTAATGAAAGTGTTTAAAAAAGAATCTACAATATCCAACTTTTAAACTGCAATATAATCTACCATGAAGGAGAGAGCATTAAGAGTCAGGAAATCTATATTTTAGCCCAATTTATTGTATCATTCCTGTTTATATTGTTCCTCCAAGTCTTAAATGAAATTTAAAGCTTCCTGCCTTACATTCGGAGTGCCTTATAATGTGGATTTATAGTTAATGTAATACTTTCTTCACCATTTGTGAGCCTATTAGGTTTATTCTACTTTCATGTCTTCATTTTTTGTTGTCCATGCCACTCCCTAGAATACACACCTACCCAAGTTCTCCAGTAAAGTATTCAGTTTAAATTCTTTCACAAAACTTTCCCTCACCAAATTACGTTTTTAAGCTCCTATAGCCCTTCAAGACCATAATGAAAATTGATATACTGCCATGTATACATCATTTTCTCTTATACTATTTTTATCATCGCTACTATACTGTAAGTTCCTTGAGGGCAGAAGCCACATATTCAGGCTTTATTGTTTATAGCAACTAGAACACTTCATTTAATACCTGTAAAAATACCTAACTGAATAAATTTTCTTATGATATTTCACAAACAGTAAAAAAAAGTTGATGGTTAAATGTTCATTGATAAATGACTAGATTGTTAAATGGAAGTAAAACCACGGTATTACTGGTCAGAGCAAACAATAAAGCTACTACTGATACTTTCAAGAAAATAATACCACTTTAAGAGTACAAATAGTTCAGAATAAGCAATATTTTCACTTAATTGATAAAAAACAAAATATTTCTGAGTCTCCCATTGCCAATCACTTATACAAATAGGTATAACAATCCTCAAAAATAATGATTATTCAGCTTTGGCTAAACAACAAACATTTTTAGTTACATCTATACTGCCATACAATTATAACCAGAAACTCACATGCAGATAACTAGCTCAATCGGAATACACTAAAAATTAAAGAAAGAAATCTTTTATTTTTCAGAGAAGATTCACTAATCTTTGGGAAAGACATTTTCTATTACTACTGGTATAAATCAACTTTCAGACCCACCTCCACTCCTACCAAGGTCATTACTTAGCTATTTTAACTTCCACTTAATTCTCTCTTCTCCCACCAAATGTCAGTCTTCTCTCCTTTTTTTTTGGGGGGGGGGGGAGGGAATCAACATCAATTCTTCGGACCTCTTCCACTCCAAACCTTTGCCCCTTGTTAGATTCTTCCGAGATCCTAGATTAATCCAATGGCAGTAAGAAAATTAATATGGACTTTTCATCTTTGTTCAGACAGCCCATCTCATTTATGGTAAACTCCTTTCTTACCTTACGTGAACCCTGAGAAAACAGAAACTCAGCCATTTGAGTTTTCCAAGGAGTCCTACTGGTTTTTTTTTTTTTTTCTTTTCAAGTTGAGATTCATGTAACTAGCCTCAAGAATTGATTAAATATATAAAGGTAATTTTTCATCACTGGAGATGAAAATACTGTCTTCTACTTATCTCTTGGGATAAACACCTGAATATGAATGATTAGTCTTTTTCCCCCTTCTTTTTGGTAACCTAGAAGACAAGTGAGCAAAACTCTGGGTTACATATAACAAAACTTATCTTTATAGGGCCACCTCAAACAGAGCTAAGAGAAGAATGCAAAACAAAACAAACAGGACACAAGACAAGAGTGTGCATATATTAAAGGGAGAAAAGCATTTTAACAAACAGGACACAAGACAAGTGTGTATATATTAAGGGGAGAAAAGCATTTTGAACGAGAAGAAAGACAAATGGCTAATTCTTATCCAAGTTTCAAATGTGTCTCAAAAACCTACACTTACAGATATGATAGCACAGAATAAGTTTAAAATCGTACTTTTTTCTTATGACTTCAGAAAGGTGACCAGGGCTAATCTCTTATATAATGACTGAGCTAGCATATAGTCATATATTAAATGGCAGAGGAAAACAAACAGCCATTTTCACATTATTAGTTTGTTACTTTAGTTCATGATCTTCACTGATTCCACCATACTGTGAGAAATCACTTAATTCCCTGGTAGCCCAGACATGTTCCAGGAGGAAAATATTCAGCCTTTACAGAATTCAAATATCTATCTCCATCTCCCCAAATCTGTAAAAAGTGCTTTGTAAACATTTCAGTATTGAGCAGGTAAAAACAGTACATATTAATATTTCATATAAAATACTAGTGAATCCTCAAAATAATAATAGTAAAGCAATATTTTTACATTAAAAATGTTAGCATATGTAACTGTCAACTTGAGCATACAAAGAATGAGCTACATCACAACAGCTTCAATTAATGATTTGTTATTTGAAAGACAGGGAGTTTGCCTGCTGCTAGATTATTATGTATCATTTTCTTTCTAAGTTTAATCAACTTAAAAATTCACAGCATGTGTATTTTAAAGATAAATACATTAACAGCATGCATATTTAAAATGTACTACAGTTCAATGCTGCTTATAAAAGCCAAAAAAAAAGAAAGTGATGTACTAAAACTTCTTTTGTGCTCTAGGTGAAATAAGTATTAACTTGGTCCAACTGGTTGACCAAGGACTTTCGGGGCAGGAAGTTATCTACGCAGCAAAATCTCAGTACATAAGCATATAGGTGAAACTATTATTTAGGTATCAAATATAAAACTCTGATAATTACACTAAAAATATTAGAAAATCAAATAATATGTAAAAAATAAATGCAAGAAGAAAGCTAGTACATTAAACAGCATTAATGGGTTATAATATCCCATGAGAATAGTCTGCTTTAAAAAAAAGGACTGGACTACAAGAGAAAAAACTATATATAGAGACTTTTTGGGCTGAAACAGTAATAGGAGGTACAAGTCTGTTCAGGACTGTAAGAACCTCAACAAGAGTTAAATTCACTTTCATAGTTAATTCTTACATAGCTTATTTCCCTTTTCATGCACTAAAGCTAAAAAAGGTAACTGAGGCAGTTCAAATAACAAATTCCTGTCACAAAATGCTATTTCTCATTTAATGAAACATTTCATTCTAAGAAATAAAGACAGAATGGCAGATTCCTTTAGTTTAAAAGGTCATATAAGACCCAAAACTAAAATCAGCTCACTAACTGGTTGATAAATATAGGTAGATCCATACGGTGGAATGCCTCATATTAATAATAGTAGTAATAATAATAAAGCTCTTTATTGATACAAACCAATTGCTCTTTATTGATACAAACCAATTGCTAAGCAATCAAGTGGAAAAAAACAAGATATACAATATCTTATACTTATATACACTATAGTGTATATAGTATACATACACTATATATACTATATATACACTCTAGTGTATATATAGTATATATACCTTTTGTATAAAAAGGGGGGTAGGAAAACATACATATTTGCTCGTGTATAGATAGAATACCTCTGAAAGGACAAGAACACTTGGGTGACTGGGGTGAGGGTGACACACACATACACGACTTTTCCTATATTTTTGTTTTGAATTATGAACTGAGTGAATTACTTATTAAAAATAAAATTGGAAATACAAAACTATTAATATTCCTTTTCCATTATTTTACCAAGTATGATCTCTCTTTCCTTTGATTGCTTTCTTATGACATATTCTGCCTTATTAGTCATTGAGCCCCTATAAGTTTCCTTTAGGGTAGAGATAAGACAGTGTAATTTATTTTTTGATTTGCTGCAGCTTCTGCTCCACTGTATTAAACATAGTAACATTAATGATGAATAATTTTAATAGGAAACATTTGTTGAGCACTTGTGAAATGCCTGATATTTAGTATGCATTAAATATTTTTATAGTTTACATGTATTAACTTATTTAATCCCCACATTTCTGAGGTAGATGCTGTACATTCATGGCTGAGGAAACTGCCCAATGTCCCACAGCTAGGAAGTTAAAATAAAACTTAAAATGAGTATCTATCACTGAGTCCCTAAGGAGGTACTTTATAATAATCTCACAACCATATAAAGTGGGTGGTATTATTCTAATTTAACAAATAAGGAAACTGAGGCTGAGAAAGATTAAGAAATTTCCCGTAAGTCACAAAATTCCTTGAGGGAAGGCACATGACAGTAATGGCAAGTGATTCCAAACCTAACGCTCTTTCCATTAACTACATTCTCTGTCACAGTAAATAATAACTAAATATTTGAATTACCATAAACTGTTGTCTCAAGTGATACTGTGGTTGAAATGAGTTCACACATGAGTAAGAAAAACAAAAATCCTTGCATTTTTCCCCCATTCCCTATCCACTATATCCATACATTCAGATTGGAGCTCTAACTATTCAATAAAGAAGACATCACTGGAAGTAACACTGTTCATGAAGATATGAGACTGTCACAGGCTGCTACAAAACAGTGTATATAACTGTATCAGACAAGGTATTTATGGAATAAATGAAATTATAAATTTCAGTGATACACTGTAAACATTGTTACAAGAAAAGTTTTTTCTATTATGGAAAAAGATTTTAAATTGAGGTGAAGTGGGGGATACATACTTGGTTTTATTGTAACCATATATACTCCAGAAAACAAAACCCAGTGTCTTAGGAGACAAAGCTAGTTATTTACGAAGAAACAAAAGTTTCTATTAAGGAGATCTAATCAAGAAGATGAATTTCAGAAAGCAAAAAAAAAAAAGGGTGCCATTTTATGGATCAGATTTCTGATTTTCCTTAGGCTCTTCCGTGAAAAAAAAATTATTCAAAAGGGGTAACACCAGATTTTTAAATCCCATTTAAAACATTTTCTAACATTTTTCAATTTGTTAAAGATTCATTCACTTTCTGAATACAGGTGTCCATTAAAAAATAAAAGTTCAAGCAGATTTAACTGACTTTTACTGATCTCTGAGAGCGTATAGAAGTATAATTTAATATCATGCTTCAAGTGAATATTCAATTAGTGAATATAACAAAGTTTGAAAAGTTTTACCTGGAACTGCTAAGAATTACAGATTATGAATCTATAAATAAAATAAAAGATCTTTTGGATAAGGCTGAAGAAAAAAATCCATCAGAAAACTTTTTAAAAAAATTTCAGTGTTATTATTCTGTATTTTCAGTAACGAAAAAATGTACTCAACATATGCTGGTTTGCAGAAAATCTTTCTTAAGGAAAAACAGTGCTGTATAGCTTCATCAATAGTGTAATTTCCTGTGTTTGGAAATAAAATCATCTTCCCATGCCTTACGGAAAAACCCTTTATTACATCTTCTTACGTTTTCCATCAATGACAAACTGGTGATGGGTTGTTGTTTTTTTTTAAACTTGCAATACAGCAAAAAAAAAAAGTTTTGGAAAAGTGACTTGGATACAGAAAAATCAGAAGACAGTTCTTTACCAATCAATATTTATTCCTAACAGCAAACTTTGTACATATTAATCAATTGTATCGTACTGTGATAGATTTTTAAAACAACCTGTTCATCTTTTGCACCACCTAAAAGTAACCGTTTTGGCTTTACTTTTAAATCAGGAAATGTGCAGTGAGTGTAAAAGATTTCAGTATCTGGCAACCAAAAGTATGTTTTATACTAAACCTTTAGAAGGCAGAAGGGATGCAAGCTAAGGCCAGAATGAAATTCTAACTTCTTGAGAAGGTATGACAAACTTAAATAGGTCATATTCCAGGTCCTTTAAAAAAATTATCTTTTAATCTTTAATGTGTCAATGCCTTTTCTGCTGTGGCTTTTTTCCCAACAGGGAAAGAAAATAAGCCTTGTGGCTTAAATTGTTGTCAGTCTCAGGCTGGGGTAGCAGGTAATACTTCATGCGAGACAAATAATGGATACTTTTAAATGCCTATTTTCAGTTAGTATCCATCAATATTATTGAAGTTTAGATAGCAACATGTGGGCAACAGGGTAGGAGGTGGGATGGAGAAATCCCGAGGACCCAAACGCGCGGTTAGCAAGGTTGGGGGAAAAAGTGATGTAAAGCAAAAAAGTCCATCGGCTAATACTCGTTTCAACGAAGTGTTTCAGAAGGATAGATCTCCAGCGATAACCTTATTGAAAAGGGTTAAAACCGAAACTGTTTTCAAACACCAGCTTCCCTTTTACAAGATCCCAACAGTTTTTTAAAAGTTATTACAAATATGTTTTTCTTAGCACCCCCCTCCCTCCCCCAAAGAATGCATTTCCATGACTACTGACTTCCAAAAAAAAAAAAAGAGGGCGAGGGACAGAGTCAAAATTATCTAAAAATGCACGAGCCCTCATCATCTCAACTAAGCAGAGAAAACAACCGTGTTTCCCCACTGGGGTGGGAGCCGGGGGAAAGGGCATGAATAAAATACAGGACGAGAGGAAACCTTTGCTTTCGAACTTTATTGCACAAAGAGAGAGCGGGGAAGAGCGGGTCAGGCGTTGCCGCGCTCCTCCGCGCGAAGCGGGCAGGCAGACCAGGCGGCCGCCGGGCAGGCAGGCACCTTCCCCTCCTCTGCCCTCCGCCGTCGCCTCCTTCCTCCTTCACCCCCCGCAGGCACCCCGGCGGCGCTGCCCGGGCGGACGGCCGGGCCGGGGGCGAGGCGGGCGGCGGGGGCCTGGCGGACCGCATGGGAGCCCGCAGCGCCAAGCCGGACCGGGCCGGGCAGGCGGCCTCCCCCGGGGCGGCTCCTGGCGCCCGGCTCCGCGCCCGCCCGCCCGGCCTGGCGGCGGCGGCGGGAACGCGGGCGCCAGCTCCCCGCGGCCCGCCGCCCGCACACACCCCTGGTCGCCGGCTCCCACCCCGCCCGCGGCCCGCCGCCCCCCGCCAGGAGCGCCGCCGCTGGCTGCAGGCAGAGTCGCTGCCGCCCCGGCCGCCGCTGGCTCCAGTCCGCCGCCATTATTCTTTGTTCGCTGCGAGCGGCGGCGATGTTGTGGGGCTCGGGCGGAGGCTCCATCTTTACCGCGGCCCCTCCTGCGAGGGGAAGGCCCCGAGCGCGGGTGTCCGGCGCCTCCCCGTCCCCCCTCCGTCCCCCCGGCTCTCTCCGGCTCCTGCCTCCTCCTCCTGCTCCTCTTACCGGTGGTACAAGCTCCTCCGTCACTGCTTTCGTTCGCGGCCCGGATCTCGCTGGAGTTTTATTCTCTCCCCCACGTAACACACCGCGTCAAACTACACCTCCGCCGCGTCACTCACCAACACTCCGCTTCTCCCTGCCGCCCGGGCCACAGGCAGCAGCAGCCGCCGCCGACTGAGGAGCCGCAGCCAGGGAGCCAGCCAGCGCCGCCCAGTGCCGAGTGCGCAGCGGCCGCGCACGGAAACAGCCGAGTGCGGCCCGGAGGAGCTCGAACGGCCCCGCCCCTCGCGCTGGCGGCGGAACTTCCCGAAGGCCTTCGGGCTCTTTCGGGCGAGGCGAAGGGCTTCCGCCAGGAGTAGGACGGCGAGGCTGGGCTGGGACCAGCGCGGCGGGGAGGAGGGGTCCACGCCCGCCGCGCTTCTGCACCGATAAAACCCGGCGGCGGAAATTTGAAAGAGGAAGTGGGGTTGGTGTGTGGCCGGGTGGGGAATTCCCGAGGGGTGTCGACGACTCGATGGAAACCCCCGCGTGGGCCTACCCCTGCGGCGGTAAGCGGCGGGCGCTAGGCTGGCTGCGGCCGCCGGCCCGGGAACTTTGAAACGCTGCGGGGACGTGCAAGGCGCGCCGCAGGGTCTGGGACGCGGCCGCACGCGGGAGTCGTGAGAGGTGGGGAGGCAGGACTGCAGCGGGTCTGCAGACGCCCCCAGGGCGGGGTAGGCGCGGGCCGTGGGTGCAGCGGGGCCCCGGGGGAGGGCTTTCCTCCTCGCTGCGCTGGCCTGGCGGCCCCGCTCGGAACCAGCTGAGAAGCCTGGCGGCCGCCGGCGACACTGTTCTATTTTGGGGGTGGCGGGGGTGGGGTGGGGAGGCTCCGGGGCTTGCGGCGTCTTTGCGGGGTCCAGCCCGGCCGCGCGGGCATCCAGGGCCATCTTCGGCCCCCCAGGGCCTCCTAGCCATGAGCTGCCCTGACCGAGGTTGCTCTTCGCCACTTTGGAAATGTTCTGCCCTCCTCCCTCACCTGCCGCCTTTTTTCTGGCATCGTGCCCTGTCGCTTTCTTTTCACGGCCCGTTTTCTGCAGCAATGGTTTGCACCCCCCGCACCCTGTTCTTCACCACCCACTCGGGCTCTAAACCCGACGGTGTGACTTCTGTTGCCTCGCGGCTACTGAAACGCCTCTCTCAGAGGTCGTCCGAGGCCACGATGTTGAGGTCATTCTCCTCTTTGTTGAACCCTGCAGCCCTCTCCCTGGGCTCTCAGGTCTTTTATGATTTTCTTTCCTGTCCCTTAAAGCAAAGCTGTCTTTAGGAAGCTGGTGAGACGGTCCGATCCTGAACTCCACCCCTTATTGGCTTCCTGTTACAAAGAGTTGCCCTCCGTGGTACTCGTTCATTTTTCCCTTCGAGGCACTCGGGGTCGATCATCTCCCTCTTTCTTAGGGACTTTGCGCTGAAGCGTATCCACCTTTCCTTCTGTTATTTTCAATCTTTCCATCTCTACTGGCTTTCCTGTTTGGGATTTAAACATGTTTAAGCCTCACGTCTCTTTAAAAAGATTTCTCTCCTTAAATCCCTCTCCATCCATGACTTAAGTTGTCCCTTACCCCGTGGACGTTCTCTCATGTCCCAATTCTCAACTCTCTCCAGTGGAGCTTCTGTTCCTACCACTGGACTGAAGCAGTTCTGATTTGTTCCAGACAAGCTTCAGTCATCATCTTATGAGGCTTTCGTCTAGCACTGGACACTGTGGAGCACACCATCATCCAGATAGACTCTTCCCTCTGCTCTTATATCAAAGTTTTCCTCTTACCTCTTTGGTTGCTTTTTAACAACCAGCGTCTCCTCCTTTATCCAACTCTTAATTATTCTTAATTATTCCACTGAACTGAGCCCTCTCCTTGAGCCCCACCATATACACTTTCCTAGGTGGTCTCATCCTCTTCCAGTACCTACTTTACACTCTGCCAAAGACTGGCCATCCCATAACTCAAGCCTAGATCTTGCTCTTATCTCTAGATTCATATTGCAACTGCCATTACTGCAGTTTCATTGGATGACTGGGACATGTCATACTCAACCTGTATATCATATTCCCTCCAAAACCCTCCTCCCATAGCCCTGGGATCAGTAAAGGGCATCCTATCCATCTACTCATTTCAAGCCAGAAACCTGAGATGTCTCTGACACACATCAGAATCACCTAGACCTGTCTGCCTTTAAAAGTTGACTTTGTGGCCTCTCTCCATACCTATGACCACTTTTCCACACCCCACTCTAGTCTAAGCCACCTTCATCTCTTGCGAGAAGTACTGCAAATAGCTACCATCCAGATCCCACAGAATTGCTCTTGGCTCATTCCAATACATTTGCCATGCTGCAGCAACCGTAATTTTACACACACAAATCTGATCAATTCACTACCCTGCTTGAATTCTTTTGGTGGCTTCCCTTTGCATACTGAACAGTCTAAGCTCTTGTGGAGACCAGGCCCACCACCACCTGGGCTTGTCATTCTCCCTAGCCTCCCCAGCTGTCCTCCTAGCTTTGCACTCCAGCCATATTAATCTTATTTTTTCCAGGCTCCTTTCTCTCTTTTACCCCTACTGTAGGCTCTCACCTCAAGTTATTTACACATGCCATTCCCCTCACTTGGAATTCTTTTTGTCACCCACTCCTACCTAATTGTAACATCCTTTTGTGATTTATCATACCTGTAATTATTTATTTAGTGTCTACGTAAGGTCTGAGCCTGTGGGGACCATGTCTATCTTATTCACCACCAGCTTTTCCCCTTCCCTTTCATCCCTAGCACGAGCACAATGTTTAGACTATAGCGGTGCTCATTAAATATTTATGGAATAAATAATGAATATCTGTGCGTTTCCGGGATAAATTCCTTAATATTTTTAAATCCCAGTTCAAATCCTGGCTCAGTCACTTATGGCTATGTGACTGGGCAAATTGTTCACTCTTGTCCCTCGGTTTTCCCATCTGTAAAATAAAGATGATGACAGCACCTGTGTCATAGTGTTATTGTGATAATTAAATGAGATCATTCATGGGAAGCGTACTTGGAACAGTGTTTGGTATCTGTGTATACGTATTGTGTTAATTAAAATGTTGCCTGTTACTGGATTTTACTTGCATATCTCACCCTTGTGTCAAATACATTGTAAATTTGAGTTTAGCGTCTCCCTGCCCTTCTTCTTACCCTGTCCCTATACGTGATACCAAAGTCTTGGCATTATTTACTCCTAGTCTATATTTATCACCTACCAAATATGGTCATTTTTTATTTTAAAGTTTCCTCATGTTCTGCCGCTCTGTTCACACTGACCTTCATTGAGGCTGTACCTCTTTATGTTACAGTTACTTTGCTGACTTCCTAGGTGCTTTCTGACTGCAGGCCCACTCCCCCTGCTCACTTGTGCTCTAGTGACGGTCCAGTGGGCCTCGGTTAGTAAATCGTGTATTCTTGCCTTCTTTCCTGGTCTCTTTTCACTTCACTTTGTTCACTCATTCATTCAATCATTCATTCATGCAAGGGCAAGCTATTTTACTAAGCATTTTGGATATACTTCAGCTTTGAAATCTAGTCTCCCAATGTCACATATTCTGCTCTAGCATCTCCATACCCTGTAGAAATGAACTAGAAATATTAAACTTTCGGCATCCATTTTTTTGTCTCTGGGATTTAGAATATACCCCCATTTTTGACTTAATTTTTCATTGGAAAATATGGTCAATATTGGGGAGATAAGAGTAGAGAAGAGCACATGGATGTAACTTGACATAGTATTAAGTGCCGCAAGAGAGGTCCAGAAAAGGGGGAGGGTGTCTTGAGATGATTATAAAAGTTTTCAAGGAGATGATATTTGAGAACTTTTCTCTAACCACGGCTTCCTTTTCCTGTTATTTTTCTCTTGCTTCCGCTGTTGAACCTAGTTTTCACCCTCACTGCAAATTCAAGTTCCATGAACCCTGCTTATTCTCATGACTTAATTTGCTTTCCTACCTAACCCCAAGGCTATGGTGACTTTTCTTGTTTATTCTAAAAATAAATGTCGAGTGGCACCTGCTATGTACCATATACTTTTAGAAATTGGGGATCAGTGCTATTAACGTTATCAAAGCTCATGAAAAAAATCTCATGATTTGAATTGAACTTTCCAAATAGTTTTCCAACGGAGAAGAGGAAAGCACTGATACGTTATAACTATTCCTGGTCTGTTTACCGGTTATGGTTCCCATGTAAATTAATATATTTCTTCTTAAAATTAATCTTAAACAATAACCAAAAAACCCTTTTCCGCTTCCTTCTCTAGCTACTGCCCCATTTATTTTTTCTGTCTTTACAGTAAATATCATTGAAACAGTGCTCTATTCACAACCCCACTTCCTTTTCTCTCATTTTCTGTTAAATCTCCTCCAGTTATCTCTTGCCGTCACCAAAGGTGCTCTCCGTGTCACTTAATGCAATGGCCTGTGCTCTGTCTTTGTCTCACTTGACCCATCAGCAGCGTTTGACACAGTTATCGTTCCTTCCTCCCTGAAGCACTTCTTCGCTTGCTACACTTGTTTCTTCAGTGTTACAGTACACGTCACTCTCCTGGTTTTTGTCTTGTGCTACTGGTCACTATTCTTAATCTCCTTTGCTCACTGACAGCTTAATATTGGAGAATGCCAGGACTCTGTTCTTGGACCTCTTCTATTTCTATACCTGCTCCCTTAGTGATGTCATTCAATCTTAGGGCATTAGATATGGTCAGTATGCTCCCAACTCCCTAGTCTCAGATCCGCACTTGTACGTATATCCGGTACTTCAGCATCTCCACTTGGATGTTTCATAGACCTCTCCATTTTATTATGTCTGACACTGAACTCCTCACTGCCTGTCCCCTCAAAAACCTTTCCCTGCAGCCTTGTCTCTCAGTTAATGGCAACTCCATTATTCCCACTGCAGAAGCCAACTCAGTAACTCATTCACCCCCATATCCAATGTGTCATCAAACCCTTTTGGTATCAAAGTATACAACCACTTTTTCCATCTCCACTCATACCACCTTGGTTGAAGCCCCTGTCATCTTTGACTAGGATTTTATATCAGCCACACTTACCCTTCATTCTGTTCTCAGTATAGCAGCCAGAGTGATCCTTTAAAACATAAAGCCAACCACACCATGGTTCTGTTCAAAACTATCCAGTAGCTCTCCATCTCAGAAAAGGAACAATTCTTACAGCTAGACCTACAAGACCCCATTTCCTCTCTGCTCTCACTTCTGCTGTTCTTCCCTTCTCCTCTGCTCAGGCCTGTTGGCCACCTTTTTGATCCTCAAACCCTTTGGACATACTTGCTCCTCAGGGACTTTGCATGTGCTGTTCCCTCTGCTCAGAAGAGACCATCCAGACATTTTTGTGTCCTCTTCACCTCTTCAGGTCTTTGCCCAGATGTCTCCATTTTCTGTGAGGCCTTCCCCTACTATGATGAAAACTGTCCACCCTACACCCCACCTCTCTCTTTGCTCCTTTGCTTTCCCTTTCTCTCTTTGCTGCTTTATTTTTCTCCATAGAACCTATCACTTTCTGGTATGCCATCTACTTCACTAACTTATTGTATTTGTTGTCTGACCCCTCTAGGGCAGGGACTTGTGTCTCTCTTTTCGCTGCTGTATCCTGAATGTCTAGGATAGCGTCTTGTACATAGCTCACACTCAAATGTTTGCTGAGTGAATGCAGTTGAAATTCTGGGTTTAATATTAATCTCCTGACATTTGGTTAATTTAAACAGGTCTCCCTCAGCCTGATCACCTCTGGATGCGTCTATAAATACTGAGTTTCTGTATTGCAGCCTGAATCGTGGTGGTTCCACCAAAGTATTGCCTTCTTGTGGGGTCTGATTTTAGCATGGCCATGCTCCCAGCCATCTCTGTCTCACTTCCATGTATAGTATTCTCCCTCGTAATCCACTGTTACACTTACCCACAGTCAAGTATGATCTGAAAACATTAAATGGAAAATTCCAGAAATAATTCTTAAGTTTGACATTGTATGCTATTCTGAGTAGTGTGATGAAACCTCACGCCGTCCTGCTCCATCTTGCCCAGATGGGAACCGTCCCTTTGTCCAGCCCATACTTACCGTATCCTCCACTTGCCCTTTAGTCACTTAGTAGCCGTCTTGGTTATCAGATCAACTGTATCGATATTGCAGTACTTGTGTTCAAGTAACCCTTATTTTTCTTAATAATGCCACATTCACATAACTTTATTACAATATCTTGTTGTAATTGTCCTACTTTATTATAGTTATTAATCTCTTCCTATGCCTAATTTATAAATTAAACTTTATCATAGATATACCTGTATGTATGGGTGTATGTATGTGTAGGGAAAAACATGATATATATAGCGCTTGGTGCTATCTGTGGTTTTAGGCGTCTACTGAGGGTCTCGGAATGAATCCCCTGTGCCTAAGGGGAATCCACCATAACCTGAAAGAGATGAGGACCTCACTGAAGGTTTCTGATCTCCCCACCTCAGAACTGAAGAACTGATCGGCAAGATTCTGGTTGCTTTTAATTTCTGTTTTGAGCACCAAATGGTAAGCTGCATTCTCATCTTGCTTGTGACTGAAAACAATGTCATGTAAACAAAGTTTGCCTCTTATCCTCCTAGAAATTTCAAAAAGGCCGGTGGTTGACAATTAAAACCTGTAGCAGTAACAAATGAAGATTTATCGAGTGTTTACTTTGTGCCAGGCACTCTTCTAAACACTTTTGATATATTAGCTAATTTAATCCTCATAATAACCCAGGGAGGAAAATACTAATATGAGGAACATTTTATAGATGAGTCAGCTGAAACACAGAGGGATGAAGAAATGTCTCCAAGGTCTTACAGCTAGTAAGTGGCAGAGTCAGACTACGAACTCAGGCAGTCTGGCTCCAGGGCCCACATTCTTAATCAGGTGCTCCACTGCTTGGTTCTAGAATGAAAAGGGGAAGAGAGACTTTGTACTGAAAAGAAAGCAGAGTCATAATTCCATCATGTACACATATGTCTGTCATCCTGGAGTACCACAGTCATCCGAGCTCTTTCCTCTGACATCAGCCCTATTGCCACTTTCCTTGGTGACAGGAATCAGGCTAACTCTTGTTACCCTCCTAGGCAAACGAATAGGCTCCTTGAAGCTCTCTGCCAAAGTGTTACCCTCATCTTTGCTTCACTAGCTCCTACTCTAGCTGAGCTCTGAAGGCTGTGTCGTTACCTCTGAGCATCTTATTTAGCTCCTCCCCAACCTCCCCGTTAAACACCTTGGTCTGGTTTACGTACTTACACTGTTTTTGTTTCCATCAATCACTTAGCACACTTGCTTGTCATTTGTTTAATTGCCTCGTTCTCCACGAGACCGTAATCTCTGATAACATCAGCCTTCTTCATGGCTATATCCTCAGTGCCTAGCATAGTATTTGGCATATTGGAGGAATTCAATACAATTTTTTGGAATGCATTTCTATAGAATATCTGCAATCGTATGTATCCATGCATTTTCTTGTGGCCAGGCTAGGCCATCTTTTTGAAATGGAAAAGATAATTTTCTTTGAGTCTGCCTTCCTTCTAGCTGTTGGGTTTTCATGTTGTTGTTGCCCAGGCCATAATGCTAGTTTTCAGTCAGTGTCTTTTCATGCTTCCGATTCAACTAACATTCAACTGCTATGGGATAAGATGGTTCTCTTGGGTCATGCATATATATCTGCTCATTTAAATTGAGATAACCTCTTGGAGTTTCAGTTTCCTCAGCTGTACAACCAAGATACTAATTGGCTTGTGCAAGATCAAACTGTAAGTTTGAAAATTGGGGTTTGAATTGAGAACTTCCACTTCTAAATTTAGCTTTCTCGTTTTCTGTACGATGCTGCCTTCATGTCTCGTCTCTGATCCTTGTCCACTAGTCCATGGGTAGCACCCATATTACTGAAATACGACAAGCATATTTCATATTCTTATCATATGCCCCTCCTTCAAAGCTTTTTCCTCCCTCCTTTGTTCTGTTTTATATTTTGTATTCATTTTCTTTCCATTTCTGCTCTGCCAGATTCTCTCCCAAACAGTGGCACTCAGAGTTTATGAAAACATTTCTGGGACCTGTCCTAATTTCATGTAATGTATTGAAGGTTTTAGTGATATTTGGTTATTTGATTATTATTCCTATACTATCATTATATCTATTTTAGAAATAGATTTAAGTGTCCCAGTGATTGGAACCAGGACTCACACTATTCGGGCTCCAGATCAAACAAGATGATTGAACACGTGCTTTTTGCTTTGCTCATTCCTGACACCCACAGTAAAGGAAAAAGGAAAGTATAAACCCCATAATAGACAGAATAATGGTCCTCCATAGATTTTCATGTCCTAATTCTTGGAACCTCTGAATATGTTATCTTATTTGGCAAATGAGACTATGCAAATATGATCAAGTTAAGGATTTTGAGATGGGAAGATTATCCTGGATTAATGTGTAGGTCCAGTGTAATCACAAGGATTCTTGTAAGGGAAAGAGGGAGGCGGGACACACACACACACACACACACACACACACACACACACACACACACAAATTCGGAGGTGTTGCTCTGCTGGCTTTGAAGTAGAAGATGAAGTCCCGAGCTAAGAAATGCAGATAGCCTCTAGGAGCTAGAAAAGGCAAAGATCTTCCCCAGAATGACCTGAGGAAGCCAGCCCTGCCAACACCTTGATTTTAGCCCACAGAGACTGATTTTGGACTTCGGACCTCCAGAACTATAAGATAATAAATTTATGTTGTTCTAAGTGATGACGTTTGTGGTACTTGTGACAGTGGCAATGCGATTCTAGTACAGCCCCTCAACGACAAAAGACAGGAAAGGAGACTATAGCAACCGAGAGATTCAACACACATTGAGAATATGGATGGACAGAGGAAAGGTAATTGACTTGGCGGAATGGAGGAAGCTGATTCCTAAGTGCCTGCAGAAGGGATGGCAATAAGAAGAAAGCCAATCCGTCCTACAGAAACCCAGAAGAGTTCAGGAATTAGAGGCCATACCTGTTTTATCCATTTGCAGCCCTGGGGAAAGAGTACAAAGAGAGGCCTACAGAACATTTGGCTATTTAAAAGTTATAAATCCTGCTAATAAACTGCTAACTAAAATATATTCTATCCTATCTTGAGAAATGCAAAGAAAGGACCTCCATTTGAAAGTGCTCCAATGAATTTAAGGAAATTTTTAAGCTTGAAAGAGAAACCAACTATCCAGGCAAGTGACTAACCAAATAGGAAGTCTGATGTGTATGACTGTATTGAGATGAGATTGAAATAACTGGTGAAGAGTTTCTGATTAGTAATATGTGCTTTATAAACCGAGTAAAAGAAAACAGCAATAGTTACTAACTCCAGGGAAAACAAAAAGTTTGGCAGAAGAGGAAAAGTAATTGTAGTTATATGGTTCAAATCTAACTAGAATACAAGATCCAAATAATGTAAATGCTCTATTAATCTAATTAAAGCTGTGGTACATAGTGAAAGGAGCATGTATGTGGTGGGCATTCAGAGAAGGAAAAGAATAAATCTGCATTTCCATAATGAAAAGTCAATAAGTAATGCCTAAAGCAGAAATATCAAGTTACGACAATTAAAGCATGTTGTGTAGAGATACGGAGGTCAGTTCCAAAGCATCAGCTGAAAAAAATCCACAGTGGCTGTTTCTGGGGAAGGCAAATACTCAGTGAGAAGGCTGTTGACTCTTTAAACTATGAGCATCTGTAACTTTGATAAAACTAAATTCTTAAAGACAAGAAATAAAGGATCTTGAGGGAAAAACATGATTGAAGATATTTTCCTGGATCTGAAAAATATGAGCATTAAGATCGAAAGGCATGAGCGTTAACGATTGAAAGAGATATCTAAATCTCTTGAAAAAGACCCACATCAAAGCATATGACCTTGAAATTTTAGAACACTGGTTATAAAAAAAGAACTTAAAAGCCTCTGGGAGGGGATGAAGGTCCAGACAAAGGACTAGGAAGGACAACGGCACTGGGCTTCTTAATAGCATCATTGAAAGCTAGAAGACAATGTATTAATGCTTTCTAATTCTGAGGGGAAGTGATTTCAAGTCCAGTATTCTGTTATCTTCAGACACACCAGGTCTTTGCCTGTCGTGCACACTTTCTCAGGAGACTACTGGAAAATATGTATTACCAAAATGAGGGAGTAAACCAAAAAAGAAAATCCAGGAAACAAGGTGTATCTGTCAGCTTCGGCTACAATGCAGTAACAAACACCACCAAATTCTCCGTGGTTTACAACAGAAGTTTATTTCTTCTCACCCAACATGTCCATCCTATAGTTCTGCTCCTCGTCACCTTTGTAATGGGACCCAGGCTAATGGAGCATCCTCTGTCTGGGACATGCTGAGGAGAGAGGGATGACAGATCTGTCTTAAGCTTCCACCTTACGGTGACACATGTCCTTGGCCAAAGCAAGTCACATGGTCATTTCTGAGTTTTATATGGCAGAGATGTAAAATGCTTCCACAGGGTAGGATATCACAAGGCATAGCCAAGTCTGAAGCCAATGGGGTGAGGAAGTATAATGAACCTCAAAGCAGGAGCAGCAACTATTTTGAACAATAATAGTACAGTGTATCTCAAAGGGAACTGCTGCATAGAAGAGAGACTCCCTAGGACAGCAGCTGTGAGGAATAAGGGGAGAACTCCAGGAGGTAAGTCAGGTTGAGGGGGAAGGATTGGCATCGATAGCTTTTCTGACAGGTTTGATTATTAGATGGCTGCCTCTCTGAGTAGGTACTAGATGGATAGGGAGAGGGTGTGTAGGAGATCTGTTTTCTCAGCTTTTTTTCCCCCGTCCAAAGTGAGTTTTAAAAAGCTATATGATAATTTAGTAGAAATTTAAATCATTTTTTAAATGGATAGCAATTTAGCTGTGCTTTGTTGAATGTGTTTGTGTGTGTGCTGTGATGTGTACATGTCCTGTGTTTGTGTATATGTGTGATTAGGGCAGTTGTTCTCAAACTGTAGTAGGTAATAGTTTGTTACTCGTCTGCAACAAGGTGGGTACCGAAATTGAGAATAAGCATTTCTAAACTTCAGTAGCAATTTAACACAGTATTTTATGCCTGTTGAAACCAGTAATACAAAATTTGAGGGCTTTTATCTTGTATTCTTTGTCTTTAAAATTTTTTACTTTGCTAGTAATTTGTTTCTACTGTAGTTTACAAAAATTTGCAATGAATTGGAAATTTTTAAAATGCGGTTGCTTACCACAGATAGTTTTATAAGCACTGATTTAGGATATAAAGGTAAGGCTTTAGGTTGAATATATTTTGAGAATTATTGTGCTACAACAATCAGCAAATGACCAATGCTACATTTTCTGACCATCCTTCTTCCTCCACAATTCTGAGAATTTTATGTAGAAAGAACAGAAGCATATTGAGGTCAGCATTCCCAATCCTCCCATGATAAAACTGTTTACAACATTCTTCTCTGCCTCCATCCTGCCCTCTCAATAAAGTACCTGGAAAGAACCCAAAGAAAACAGTGGTATTTTCCAAGAAGTCATGGGAAAACATCATTAATAACCCTGAGAAGGTAAAGACATTTGACTGTCTAAGGATAACAAGCGTACTTTTTTACAGTACTGCCCAAATTCTGCATTTTTGATTGCACTACTTTTATACTCATGTTAATAGTCAAATATCTAAGCCATTAGTAATATAAAAATATTCTCTTGTTTTTTTAAACTGTCTTAAGGTTCTCACTCCATTCCCGTCAGGCTTTATGCCCATGTTTATTAAAGCATCCAACTAAATGTGTTTTGGAGCTTAAAAACTGATGCTTTACTGTGATAAAACAAAATGCAGTTTTTCATAGGATGTATTTCAGAAGTACCAGAGCACATTTCTTCAGAAGACTGACATTTCTTTCAATATGTAAGTAAATATGGACCTCTTAATGCTGAGGTCCACATGCATCTGGATAAAACTTACCTCATCTCTGTTCAGTTGTTCAGTCATGTATATTGTCTTGGTAATATTGAGCCACAACACAGCTGACTCATGCCCTAACAGGAATTGTTACTGCCTAAACTCAGGTACAGGATACAATGGTTCAAACCACGCCCTCAAAAGCATCGCCCATCTCTGCATAGTGAAAGGCTATGAAAACATGGTTAGCTTATGAGGTAAGAGTTACTGTATCTGCTAAAACTAACTGTATCAAGGGATCTGACTTGTATGTTCAGATACTTGATGAGTGATCCTCAAGTTTTCTTTTTCTTTTTCACACACAACACACTTATATCAATAACATCCCAAGATAGAATGGGAGAAGGGATGCTGTCTATTTTCAAAAGCTCCTTCCACCTAGACGTGCGTCCCTTCCTCACCCTGCCCCCTTCTATAAGGAATTTAGAAAGAGATTACTTGTTTGGGAGTATAAGGATGATAGGGAAAGAGAGAATAGATCTTTTCATCTGTACAGATCCCTAGGCAACAAATGAGCATAAGAACCCTAAAAAATTTTCAATGTCATGACTGCCAGTGTCCTTTTTTTTTTTTTTTTTTTTTTTTGTGTAGACTTTTCTTAGCAAGGAATCTAGTCCAGTCAGCTAAATTCTAGTATCTTAGTATTTGACATACATTTTTAGGAAGGACCTATCAAAAATGACTATTAGGTGTATGTTTATGTACACTGCATTAACTACATTGTTGCTTCTTCCAGGAAATACCTTGTTGCCAAAAGATCTTAGCAGGGAGACACAAGTCCATGCTGATTCTGCACAAGCAGATTTTATATCAGTAGGTTCTGCATCTGTAGATCAGGAAAAACACTTTGTTTCATCCTCATCCACTGGAGCAGATCCCTTCACAGTTCCGAGATCCTCATAAAATAACAGGTCCCTTAGTAAACGTACTCTCAAACTATGAATGAGGGTTATAAATGTCAGCAAAATGGAATTGAATTTGCTAGAATTTGGAGCTCCCAGCCCTGGTTCTTGACAGGGTGACTTTTTCTTCCATGTTCATGCAGTCTCTCTGGACCGATCTTTTTCCAGAACTGAGTACATCCTTTTTTCCTCCGGTCCCCTACACCCCAGTACAATTACCCTGCATAGATTCCTGTAATCTGCAAATGTTATTTAATATGTTACTATATAACACTCTGTAACTGTTACTAATACCGCTTCTGTGGCACAGTGCTAAACAGTTTTTGTAATTGTGGTTTTGAGTGGAACCGGTAGAATGCTTTTGTAATTGTGTGTCAGAGTTTCTCATACTTTTTCCAGGAAGCCAGAACTGAATCGTTTTTAGGGCTTACAGCCTATCATCTTAGTCCAATAGCATATGCTCTTGTGGCCCACATGTTGCAAGCTATGAAAGGGCTATAATCAAAACACACCCTAAGTGGCTAGCTACAGCCCAGGAATGTTTACTAGAATTGCCCTGAAGCCAAAGGAATTGAAAAAACACCCTCTTTTTTCTTTCCATTAGGGCTTGCCCCAAGTTGTCCCTTCACTGTCAGAGCTTGTTGCACACACAGAACAGAGCATCCATCACGTGTTATGAAATATATTAGCCATTCATGTATTTGCCCAGACTGTTAGACTGTAAATGCCTCAGTGATAAAGTTTTACTCATCCTATTAGCCCAGCACCAACTTCAATTCCTTTTTTTTGACCTAAAACAAGGGAACTAAACAAAACCCAAAACAGGACACAAAAGACTGGAATTAGAAGTCCATGTGCAGGAGAGATAGCAGCTGTGCTTGGAGTTACATGGAGCAGGCGTGGGAGACCCACGCTGAAGATTTCATTCTTAAAATTCTTAAAGGTGAGGAATTTTTAAACATGAGGCTGATGACTTTTTTCCAAGGGGAGAAAATGGCAAAGTACAGAAATTGTGTGAGACACACAGAAGACAGGTTTTCTCTACTGTTTTGAGGTTTGTCTAAAAAAGGAGGGGAAGGAGAATGGGAACTATGTCATATGATTATTGTGAGGATGAAAACTTCCATGTACTGGGGGCGCCAAAAAAATGTATACAAGTGGACACTTCGGTCAAAGTTGCTCATGAAGTAGTTTGCCGTAATCAGAAGTGTCTGGACCCTGATGGGAACCACTTTGAGCACCTCTTGTCATTGCAGAAGTCAAATGTGACTTGTATTCTTCTTTTGCTATTGTTATATATTGAGTATTATAATTTTAATAGATTTTTCCTTTCTTAAAATGTGTATACATGTTTTTGGCTCTCTCTGTATATGACTTAGCACTGCCCCTGACTCACTATAAGTGATTAGTAGGTATTAGATTTTGTTTATTGTATCTCATTATACCCAATTAAAGGTATTTTTTGTGTCACTAGGAAAAAATTGTCCATTAAACTATTACACAGTGATTTCTTATCACTAAAGTTATCTTCTATTTATTGAAAAAAATTTAGACTTATTTAGATGGTTTTTAAAATTACATTTTATTCTCAGGCCATATATAAAAAGGTAAAAGTAAACAAATTGTCTAAGGTATTTGTAGAACTTTTCCATGTTCAGAGCCTAATGCTTCAGAATCACTTTTTGACTTAGAGATATTGATTTGTTTTTTTCCCATAATGTTGTCTGTGATATCAAGCGTTACAAATGAGAAGTGTAGCACTTCTAAAATGTGCGCCTCTGCCAAATCCCAGATTTTCTTCCAAACCACTGACACCCACTCTCCTTGTGCTTATTTCATGTTACCAGCAAGTGTCAACAGAATATTTTCAGACAACCAAATTCATACTCTTTTCTGAATTCCTGCTTTTACATCTTAATCTGCTTCCTACATGGTGGTCCCCACATTAGTTCATGATAAATTCATTGTAGTCCTGTTCTCAGGACAAAAATCCCTGGAGTCATTTTTGGCTCTCCTCTCTCTGTTGTACCGAAAATCCAATCCACTAGGATTCTAAATCCAGAATCTGGCTCCCATCTGCCCTCCTTTACTGCTACTTCACTAGCCTGAGGCATCCTCAACTCTCACCTATAATTATCTCCTAACAGGTTTTTCTGCTTCTGTCTTGGCCCCCCTACATTTCTATTCTCAACATAGTGGTCTGAGTGAATCTTGCAAAAATAAGTCAGATCATGTCTCTCCTCTCCTCAAAACCCAGCATAACGCCAGTCAGAGTAAAAGGTGAAGTCTCTGTGTTGGCCCCTAAGCCTTATATAATCTGTGATGTTTCCTGCTTCACCTCTCTCTCCTCCTCCTACTCCCTTCTGGGGCATACTCCCCACTCACTGGCCTCCATTCTGTTTCCTAGTCTCACCAGGCATGCTCCTGTCTGAGGATCTCTGCCCTAGCTCTTGTTCTAGCCTCTGGATCTATAGTTAACCCTCTCACTCTCTTCAAGTCTGCACAAATCTCGTGTTCTCACTGAAGCCTACTTTGGCCATCCTAATTAAAACCGTATCGTGAAGCTTCCTCTGTACCCTCCACTCCACGTTTTCTTTTTTCCCATAGGACTTACCAGTATAGGTAAGTCCTTTTTTTCCCATAGGACTTACCAGTATAGCATACTATAAAATTTACTTATTTATTACAGTTTATTTCCTCACAATGACAGGCATCTTTGATTTGTTCACTGATTATTCCCAAGTGCCTAGAGCAGTGCCTCATGGGCATTCGTTCAGTACTTGTTGAATTGTATTGACTTATAACAAATCCTGTGAGGTCAGTATAAGGTGCCATGGGAGTGTCTAGAAATGGCCTGCACTGAGCAGGTTAAGAAAAACATTATGAAGGAGCTAATGCCTCCACTGAACTTTTAGGAAGTAGTGAGGCAGCTGAGGGGGAACCACGAGAAGCAATGAAATCACAGATGCAAAATACTCCCTGTTTCAGCTGGATGTTTAGATTGTACACTACCTGATTACGGTTCAGAGTATGGAAGTCAAACCCCATAGGTCATAGACTTTGCAAAAAAAAAACTGTCAGCAAGCTGTTTGTGCGTACGGCGTCATCGTGAGTACTGCCGGCATTCCATGGTCAAAGTCCATGGGCCAGAACCTCAGCCTGACCAGCCAAGGTGCCAAGTCTGTGTTGGTCAACAGCGTAGGCTGTAATGAAAACATTAAGGTTCTGGTAGCCAATGTAGTAATGACGGTACTTCACTGTGAATGTCTTTAGAAAGGAATGCAATGACAGCGATTTTTCTCATTTGAGGTGTGCTTTCAAGCTTTGACCAGGGATTGTCCTCATATATCAAGCCTTAGCTATTTGGTACTTGGGATAAGACAAATCCACTCCCGAATCAGCTTTATAACTTATGACGTATGATTTATATTCTATATATATATATATATATATATATATATATATATATAGAGAGAGAGAGAGAGAGAGAGAGAGAGAGATTCATATATATATATGTTCTTCACAATATGTACCATCCGGTGGCTTCATATTTAAATAAGTAGTCTTGATAATTAGATGTCAAGCTCAGTTGTTTCTAGTTGGAGAAGTGTATGTGCTGTCAACATGAAAATATGACACATTTTAGAATTGTACTCTAAATTCTACACTCTAGAATTGTACACTCTAAAATGTTTGCTTGTGCCTTTTAAATTTCAGCAGACAGATACAAAGCCCTTTCTGCCTTCTGAATTTTGACTCTTTTCATAGAATCACCTAAACTCAGTCTCTGGCTGACACACAGTAATCAATACACATTATTTAAATGACTGAATCAAATAAATTTTGATCCAGAAGAAACGTATACTTTAAACCTCAAGGATTTGGGGAAACCAACCTTAATGTACTCTTTTGCAAATATCTGTAAAATAGGGCTCTTCATAGTACCTGTCTCAGTCTTTATGAGAATTAATATATGTAACAGGAGTTAATGTATGTAAGTCTTTGGCATATTTTTTTTACTAGTAGACTTTAGTTTTAAAACAATATTAGATTTACAGAAAAAATGAGCAGATAGCACAGAGAATATATACTTATAATATATACTTATATATCCTCTCCCCTTACCCAACCCCATCCCCAGGTTCCCTATTATTAACATGTTACATTAGTATAGTACATTTGTTACAAGCAATGAGCGAATATTGATACATTATTATTAACCAAAGTCTGTAGTTTGCTCAGGTTTCCTTAGTTTTTACCTAATATCCTTTTCTGTTCTTGGAGTCCATCCAGGATACTATGTTACACTTAGTAGCCTTGTCTTCTTAGGCTCTCTTGGCTGTGACAGTTTCTCAGACTTTCCTGTTTGTGATGACCTTGGCAGTTTTGAGGAATACTGATTAGGTATGTTATAGGATGGCCTCTATTGGAATTTGTCGTTGGCACATGTTAAGGCATATACAAGTATTGGTTATTAATACTATTGCTTCATAAAGTGTGGAACCGAGGTGGGAGGTGAGGGAAGGATAGTTTTGCTGGATGTTCAGTATTTAAAAGAAAGATTGATTTTGAGACTTGTTGGTTTATCATTGTTGAAAGACTGTGTGGAGAAAATTTGGTGTGCCTACATCAGTCCTTCCATCTGTCCATTCAATTCAGTACATATTCACCAAGTCTCTATTGTGAGGGCAGAAGTGTGTTAGATGCTGATTCACAAAACAAAACTTCCCTCATGGAGCTTCCTATCAAATAGGGAGACAGTGAATAAGGAACTAAAGAAATAATCCAAAGGTTAGCTATGACAAGCAAAGAAAATATACTTATATCAAAGAATGTCTCAGGGGATGGGAGGGGGGACTCCTTTGTCAGAGTGGTGTGTAAGTTAGGGTCATATTTAACTGTGAGGGGCAGAACTTTAAAAAAAATAGGAGCTTAAGCAAGATAGAAATTTCTCTCATGTTCAGGAAGTCAGGAAGTTAATCCAGAGCTAACGAGACAGCTCCATCACATCAGTGTTCCAGGCTCTTTCCATCTTCTTGCTCTGCTGTGCATTGTTTCATTTGCCAGGATCATGTCATGGTCTGAGACAGTTTCTGGGGCTCTAGCAATCATATACGAATTCCAGCCAGCATAAAGGTGAAAGGGACAGGGATGGGAACAGCCCTTTCCCCATTTCTGCTTACTTCTTCTGGCCAGAACTTCATCATTGCCTTACCTAGCCACCTTACCTGGTCTTTATCCAGGCCCGGCATACCAGTTAAACATCAGAAGTTTTATTGCTGTACAACAGTGGTTCTCAAACTTCAGCATGCATCAGAATCACCTGCAAGACTTGTTGAAATACACATTGCTGGGCCCCAGCCCCAGAGTTTCTCCTTCAGTAGGAGGCCAAGAATTTGCATTTTTAACCAGTTCCTGTGTGTTGTTAATACTGCTGGTCCAGGACCACACTTTGAGAACCACCACCATAGAAGAAGGGAAGCATGCATGTTGAAGGAGCAGTCTCTGATTCAGAGCATAATTTGGACTTTAATCCTTTACATTTTTGTACTGAGACAGATTACACTTTCTGAGGTCAAGTATCTCATCTTTGATGTGTCAATTCTGGATAGCTGTATATAATTTAGGCATTTTTGTATAAGATCAGTGTTTTGGTTATCTACTGCTATATAGCGAATAACCCAAAACACAGTAGCCTAAAGCACTAATTTGCTTATGATTCTGTAGATCTTCAGTTTGAGCAGGGCTCAGTGGGGAAGGCTTGCTTTTGCTCTACACGTGTTGGCTGGTCGTGAGTAGGGCTGGAGGATACACGATGGCATCACTCACATGTCCGGGGCTGGCTGTCAGGTGGGGCACCTCACTGCTCCTTGGACTTCCTGACCTGAAGTCTCGGGGCCCCAAGAAGGTGAAATGGAAATCCTAAGGCTTCTTAAAGCCACAGCCTAGAAATCACACTGAGTCACTTCTGCCAGATTCTGCTGGTGAAAGCTAGTCACAAAGTGAACCCAGGTTAAAGGGGAGAGGAAGTATAATAGATTCCATCTATTGATGGGAGGAGTGGCAACACATGAAAGAACATGTGTTGTATTGGAGCCGTGTTTGGCCATAGTCTACCACAGTCAGGAATGAGAATGTCAATCCATTATAATTCTAAATATGGACATAGAACTATCATCCGATGGATTTTATCGCTACTGGGACCAGAGTGTGATTTGGGTAAAACACTGCCAAAATTATTTTTGCACTGGTAGAAAAGAAACGTGACAAGATCAAACAGGGTTTTAGAAAGGTTTGCTGGTTATTGAAAAAACTTTCCCATACCTTCATTTTTATTTTTTTTAAAGAAAGATTTTTTTATTTTTAATTTTATTGGGGAATATTAGGGAAGAGAGTGTTTCTCCAGGGCCCATCAGCTCCAAATCATTGTCCTTCAATCTAGTTGTGGAGGGTACAGCTCATCCAAGTCCAGTCGTTGTTTTCAATCTTAGCTGCAGGGGGCACAGCCCACCATTCCATGCGGGAATTGAACCAGCAACCTTGTTGGTGAGAGTTCACGCTCTAACCAACTGAGCCATCCGGCTGCCCCTCCCGTACCTTTATTGATAATAAAAGTTCAAACATGAGGAGGAGAACACAAATTTGGAATAAATTCATAAATATTTTTCTGCTGGCCTTCTTTACTCACATGGCTATTTTGATTGAAAGTTCTGATCTCAACTTTTGAAAGTCAGCATTTTAAAAATAATGGTCTCACACAATACAATGTGAATTAGTGCTCTAAAAGAAGTCAAGGTTATAGAATATTTTTATACATGGTATCATTTAGGGTGTGGGCAAGAGACTCCCTGCACCCCCAATGAAATCTTTACAAGTGCCTGAAATTATACCAGCAGTGATTCATTATTTGTTTCAAACATTGCTCATTTTCACTGAATTCTTACATAGCAAATACTTCTGGGAAGGGAAAGATAGGAAGTCAGTAGCACTGTCCTATGAATAATTTAAAGGAACACTTTCTTTTCAGAGAATTCTGAGTCCTGGGTGACTTTGGGGAAAGGGCATGCTGAAGGCAGGAGTGAAGCGAGATGGGGGTGGGGTGGATGAAGAATGGTAAAATGGAGGTACCGAACCCATATTTCTTTACCTCACAGGACTGCTGCTTAGGTGCTTACATGATATTAAAACAACCAATTCCATAATGGCTTTTGATTTAGGAGAACATTTTGTTCCTATAATATGATACTCATGCACTCTGAATTTTTTCTTTTCCTAAACATTTTCCCACAAAGAGTATTTCTGTACCCTTAAAATAGCTCCAGCCACCTGCTTTGAGGTCCTTCTCTTACAATAACTTCTGGTTTCTGTGATTTTCCTTTGGAATCAAATATCTCTCCAGCCCTTCCTTCTCACCCTATTTTCCAAGGTCTAAAAGTCAGGCCTGGCGTTCTGCTGGACCTCTGCAGGTGCTGGTCTGCTGTGGGAAAATTCCAGCTTGGGCAGAGACCATGCTGTGTGTTCACCAGGTGTTGAATCAACCACAGAGGAGAGCTGCCCCACAGCCTGTGTTTTCCTCGTTTGAATAGCAAGATTATTTATTTCTTTGACTTTCTTAAGGCTACTCCATCTCTCCTTTGAATGTATGCTTTTCCCCATGAGAACTAAATCCGACTCAGATGCCCCGGAGAGTTGCATTCTAGGGAGCTCCTTTTGTTTGCCTTAGCTGATACAGTGCAAGACTGTGATTTTATTATTCTAACAGAGAGCGAGAGCCTGTTCTGTGGTTCAGATGAAAAGCTCTGTGACTAACAGGATTCTTTCATCCTTTATTTATTTATTTTGTGTGTGTGTGTGTGTGTGTGTGTGTGTGTGTGTTACATTTCTCCCATTAGCTGCCCCATTGGTTCACGACAGTTCTCCTGGCTAAAGCAATCTATCATGGAGAGAGGGAAGGAGAAGTGGGAACTAGCTGGTTTTTATCCTCTGACAATGGGGCTTCTACTCCTGCAGTCAGGACAGGCCAACAGCTCGTTACTTAGGTGGTGTGAGCCGACGAGAGGAAGTTTGCCTCACAACCACTGCCATTCTGGAGAAGTCCCCGGATACAGGGCAGCGAGCCAGTGGGTGCAGTCTGCCTCCCGATTCTCCCTCCTCAAGTCAAAGGCTCTTGGAAGACAAAGCTTAGTTTTGCAGCCAAACTACAGATGGAGGTCCTTCTGCCGTCATCCTGGGGATCTACTCAGTACGGATTTTACAGTTAGCCAGAGCCTGCTGTAAACTGGAGTCAGAGCTGACCAGGCATTTTGCCTCTTTTAAGCCTCTACAGAGGCTTCCTCTCCCACACCCAACTGGTTGGCAGGGTACCCACTGGCTGTTGAAGGTTCGTCAGTGTTGAAGTGTCCCATCTTGCCCTCTTCGCTCACTGTTTTCTCTCCTGCCACTTCATTTGGGCAAACACATTTTTAAAAAATATATGTGGCAGTTTGACAAATCCAATTAATAGCTTCGCGTCATGACATTAGCTGAAGAAGCAGGTGATAGAAGCATCTCTAGACTTGAGAGCTTGCAGAGATCCAGGTGAGCCATGGGCAATGAATGAATTGGAGCAAAGTGCTAATATACTAACAGGATGGACCAACAAGATGTCAACAAGTGGAGAACAAATGTAAATACGATCTCTGGTATCCTCTTAGAGAAATCTCTGCTAACTGCTCACAATTCCGGTACCTTTCGGTCTCTGTGCAGGGGCTCCCTCTAATGCCTAGAACCGCCCCAGTTTCTGAGCCTGTCCTGACAAGTAGGTGATGACATATCAGTGTACTAGGAGAATGTAACCAGGAAGAGAGAAAGCATGCTGAATATTTGAAACTTGGGATTGAATGCCGAGAACTGTTTATATAGGAGATGGAAGAGCTGAGAAGCCAAACAATGGATGGCAACATAACCCAAAGAATAACAACAGCAAGACGCCACTGCTACTTCTAAACTGGAGATCAATTGGGAGGAAGTGCTTTTTTAACCAAAGTGGAGAAGGCAGTACGGTCATCTGTTAGGAAACCATGGTGGGACTGCCTGGTAGGAGCTGGAGGCTCAGAGGAGATGCCAGCGACACTGCCTTAGGCAGAGAGGGAGGGGGAGAAATACCCTGAGAAACACAGCTGGCAAGGGCCTGTCTCCTGGGATCCAGAGCCGAGCAGCAGAGCCTGAGGGCTGGCGCAGGCGGGAACCGCGTGCGGTTGGGTGTGGGAGGGAGCTCCGAAGTACGTCTTGATGCAAGTGAGCTTTGTATCTGCAGGGCCAGGGATGAGGCCTGGCTGCCATGAAATGGACCAGTGGCATCACCTCCTGTCCTCAGATAGTCTGGTGGAGTGTAATGGTTAAGAGTGCTGTGTAGTTCTTGCTAGGAGTGTGAATCACAAGGATGTATGCATTTATTCAAAACTCACTGAACTATATTTACCTTATGCCTCAGTAAAATGTAAACACACGCAAAGAATACTAGGCTCTGGAGTCATGCTGTCTGTATTTGCTACTAACTAGCTTTTATGAACTGAACTGTCTGTCTTCCTCTCCCATCCCCCCCATTCATATGTTGTAGCCCTAATTCCCAATGTACTGTATTTGGAGATAGGGCCTCTAAGAAGGTAATTAAGAGTAAATGAGATCATACGGATGGTGTCCTAATCTGATAGGATGGTGTCCTTATAAGAAGAGGAAGAGAAACCAGAGAGCTCTCTGTCCACCTGCGCACAGAAGAAAGGCCATGTAAGGACACAGCAAGAAGGCAACCCTCTGCAAGCCAGAAATCAACCCTGCCAGGCCCTTGATCTTGGACTTCGAGTCTCCAGAATGCTGAGAAAATAAATTTCTGTTGTTTACATCCCCCAGTCTGTGTTACTGTGTTATGGCAGCCCTAGCTGACTAATAAATTAGCTTTGTGACTTGGAGCAATTCATGTATGTTCTATCTACCTTAGTTTCTTCATTTGAGAAATGGAAATGAGAAAACTTCCCTCTTCACAAGGTTTTTGGGAGAATTAAGTGAAGTGTGAGGTTACAGCACTTGGCATGTATTAATAGTAAGTATGCATGTGTAACTCTTACTATTCATACCCCGAATTTCTGCCTCCGTATCTCTGCCCAGAATTCTGGGTCTCACCTATCGTCAGACGCTGCCTCCAACCCCCCCAGCCTATTCTACTGCCACCCTCCAGCCACCACTTGGGGTTCCGCTGGCGTCACTCAGAATTGTCACCTGGTCTTCGTTTAGCTGTCTGTGCTCCACTTGCTGACCCCATCTCCACTGAGAATGTCATGTCCCCGTGATTATGTGCTTTGGTTCACCTACCAAATGGCTTGTGACTGAGCCAGCTGTATCAGTTTTCCATGGCCCCATCCTCTCTGGTCCTGGCTCCTTCTCATCAGCCTGTGTGCTTAGGTTGGCTCAGCATACTTCCTACCTCCTTTAGCAACACTCCAGGATGTTTACACAGACTCATGGAGCTGTGCAAATTCTAGATTTTTCTGTCTGGAAATACCTTGGGATGGAAAGGGTTGAGTGGATGAGCTTTCTTTGAAGCTGCACTTGCATGGCAAGCACACTGTTTTATGTTTGTTTGTTTTTACCTTAGACTATGGGCTTATTTGGGGTGGATTTTGGGAGAAATAATGGAAGTAATGTGTGTGTGAGTTGGGGGTTGGGCGGTCACGGTCACAGGCCAGTTGGAGACAACTTCCCAGCATCAGGCCCTCACTCCGCACATTATTACTGGTTTTATGTAGGCATTGGGACTTGTGGTTGTCTGAGGTTTGTTGGGTGGTTTGCAAGCAGTGGTTCTCAGGTTTGTAATGATGTGTATTGGTTTTCAATTGCCATATAGCTCAAACGTAACAGCATAAAACAACACACTTTTTTAAAATCTCAGTTTCTGTAGTTTTTAGTCTTTTAAAGTTACAAAAATGATACAAGCTGGTTATAACAAGTTTAAACATTAAGAAGTTTGTAAAAGTAAAAGTGAGACATACATTCTTCCCTCTATTCCAACTCTCCCAGGTAATAACTACTGATAGCCATTTAGTACATCCATTTATGTTTTTTCCATGCTTACATGAACATAAACAGCCACTGTTTTTTCTTTGTCTGTTTTTGTTTTTTTTTTGTAAAATAAGAATGAGCTCATACTTAAATTAGACAGGATTTTTGTTTTCAAGTGATAGAAACTATATATGTCAACTATTTCAGGCAAAAAGAGGAATTCACTGGTAGAAGAATTGAAACCACAAGACTGTCTTTGTCTTTTGTCTCTGCTTCTCTCAAACCAGCATCTTCTCCAAGCTCGAACTCCGTACACTGGAGGCAGCCTGGCTTTCTTCCCCCCAAGCTTCCCCACTCAGATGCCTTACTCCTCTGCTGTCAGCTCTGAAGAAAATACTTCCAAGAAGCACTGTTGTCTGAAAATCACACAAAACCCAACTGCAAGTGAATTAATAGAGGGTTATTGTTTTCATGGAGTAAGATGTCTAGAGGTAGATGATTGTTCTGTCATCCTATGATGCCATGGTTCTGGGTCAGTTTCTTTACAATTCTCTTGGTCTTCCCCTCATGGTTGCAAGATGGGTGCAGCCACAATAAACACTATTTTCTCCTTTGACAGTTTTCTTTCCGCTTTTCTCAAAGGTAAAGCCAGAGACAAAGGCTGTGTGCAGGGACTTGGGGAGGTGATCACAGGAAGCAGGTAAGGACTGGGTTTGGGGGGGGATGAAGCAGGGAAAGAAAGGTATAAGAATGCATTACTGAGTGGGGCAGTGGGTGATGTTCTAAATCCTGCTGGTACCTCCTGAGCAGCCTTATGAGATATATCAGAACTGTCCCCTGGGGGACCAGAAGAGCAGCATTTTTTATCAGTGCACCTGCCCCCACAACTAAACATATTTGCCAGTTAGCATGTGTATAGGGTATATAGTTCATAGCTGCTTACTACTTCGTTATACAGATGAGCCATCGTTTGCGTGTTCGCCTGTTAATGGACATTTAAGTTGCAGTCCTAATTTCATGTCACATTGCCACAAGCATTGAAAGGGTCATGACTTTTCTTTTTCTTTTTTCATGATCCCAGGACTGAGGAAGTGTTATTCCATTTCTAGGCTTTGGCAAATTGGAAAATATAGCAATATTTCATCTTGCCAAAACAACTATTTCACACTAACCTATTCAGAACAAAAATAGCAGAGGTAAAAATAGCTACTAAGCAGCCAAATAGATGTCAAACAGTCACGAATTCCAGATGGAACGGGCAGTCCTGTGTGCAAGGTCACTCGGATTTTGCCTTAAATCTCACACATTTCACTTGAAAGAGAGATCTTTATAGGCCTGTTTAACCCCGTTTCACTTACAATTCTGACTAGCTTGGTATCCTAGTTACTGTCTCCACAGCAAATGAAAAGGGGAAGGAAGCTGCTAAGGGAAGCCACGCTGACAAACTCAAAATCAAAACATGACCACTGACAGCAAAAGGAGGCAAAAAAATCAGAACAGCAATAATGAAAAAAAAAACCTTTTTCAAAATGTCATAAACATGCAAAAGAATAATTGGTATTCTATCTACTCTATGGAACAGTCAAAGAACTGAGGTCCCCAGCCAGGAAGAAGAGTTAAAATTGCATTTAGAGTTCTCTTTACAAGGCAAGGAAATGAATAATGTATTTTATGCTATTAAGACCTCTCATTCAGTATTGACTCAGTATGATGATTATTTTTGTGTAATATGTTTTAGAGAGATTTCCCAATAAGTAGATTTACATTGATGAAAAAAGTGGATTCTAAAAGCTCTGGGGAACTTCACTCTCGGAAAGAAATGTTTTCCATGGAGTTTTAGCCAAGGTTGGGTAGAAACAGGGAGGGATTTCTCTTACCCCTCTGCACAAGAGGGCGACATGGAGCAGCCTCCACCTCTAAATCAGGGCAGCAGGCTCTGTCTCGGGAGTGCACGTGGACTGTCACTAAACTGTCCTTCAGCAGTGACCGCTAAAGCTGGGTAGGCAAATATCGAGACATGTATCCATCCTCCTAGAAATCTTCCAGGAATGTGATAGGAACGCTGGAATGGAATGACCAGAAAATAATCCTTTACCAGGAAGAAAACAATTTGGGAACATTTTCCGCAAAATTGTATAACACGCCATTCATTTCTTGTTTAGTCTGTCTAATAAGTACGCAGTGATATTCCAGCTGTGGCATCAGCTAACCAGGATATTTGTGTGTGTGTGTGTGTGTGTGTGTGTGTGTGTACACTTGAAATTAGCTGATAACATCGAATACAGACTTTTTCTGTTTTGTCCCAGAATCTTAACGTCTAATGCACCAATCTTGATGTATCTCTAATCTTATTACTGTTAATATTACCACTTAATTTTATCCATTCATTATAATTTCTTCTTTTTTTTTTGGTCTTACATGCTGTGATAGAATAGAATAATAGCCCTCAAAAGATGTATTTGTCTTAATCTCCAGAACCTGTGAATATATTATGTTATATGGCAAGGGAAATTAAAGTTGCAGATGGAAATAAAGTTGCTAATCAGCTGACCTTCAAATAAAGAGATGATCCTGGATTATCTGATGGGCCAAATGTAATCACAAGGGTCCTCAAATGAGCAAGGCAGAGGCAAAAAAGTTAGAAACAAAAATGGCATTGTGAGGAAAGCCTGCCACTGATGGCTTTGAAGATGGAAAGGAGTCCCAAACTAAGGAATTTGGCAGCTTCTACCATGTTTCCCCAAAAATAAGACCTAGCTGGACAATCAACTCTAATGCGTCTTTTGGAGCAAAAATTAATATATTAATATAATAATATATTACATAAGACCCAGTCTCATATTATAGTAAAATAAGACCGGGTCTTATATTAATTTTTGCTCCAAAAGATGCATTAGAGTTGATTGTCCAGCTAGGTCTTATTTTCGGGGAAACATGGTAGAAGTTGGAAAAGGCAAGAAAATGGGATTCTCTCCTAGAGCCTCCAGAAAGGAATGCAGCCCTGCCACCACCTTGATTAGCCCCGGGAGACCCATTTTGAGCTTCTGACTTCCAGAACTCTAGGATAATAAGTCTGTGTTGCTTTAAGTCACTAAATTTGTGGTAATTGGTTCCAGTTGCAGTAGGAAACTAATACACGTGCTCGTAACTTACATTTAAGATGTACTTATGAAGTGTTTACTATATGCTTAACATCGTGCATGGGGAGAAGATACAAAAACAGTGTTAATGTCACACCTTTTCTTAAGCGTTGATATTTCAGAAGATGAAATAGGGTTTTATATCGGTTACACAGACCTTTAGCTATCATTCTGACGCTCCTAGTTGCTTAGGTAACTATTGATTCATCTAATCATCCACAGTTCTTCATGCCTTCTCTGTGCTAGGCATTGTGCATACAAAGACAAGTGAGATACAAAGATGAACAAGATACAGACACTAAATATCGTCAAGCAGGATTCTTCATCTCCATTATACCCAATCTGCTCCTCCTGCAATCTTTTCCCAAACTCCCAATTCCTCAAACTCCAAATCTACAAAATAGTTGGAGCAGAAGTCTTAAGCCAGTGATGTGAGAGTCATTTCTGTGGTTGGTGTGAAGGGGAAGGTAAAAGGATAATGCCTGGATCTGTCCCTGGAGATTCTGACTCAGTAGTCTGAAGAAGCCTTTAGCTATAGGTTTTTTTTGGTAAAAGCTCCCTAGATAATTCTATACCTTGCTTTAGAGAGTAAGATGAATATAGCAAAAAAACAGACCAAAGAAATTTCAACAAGTTAAACATTTTTTGATATCATATAGGAGGTACATGTTAGTTGATTACGATGTAAAGAAATTACAAGCAACAGAAGAGAACCACTCAAAACCTGTACATTTGGAAATTAACAAAGCACATTCCTAAATAATTATCTGGAGAAAGAGGGAGTCAGAGTAAAATTGCAAACTATTTAGAAAAAGAGAAACCATAAGGAAAGTAAACAACAAGGAAACCAAAATTATAGGAAGTAGCCAAAGTGGTATTCAGAGGGAAATTTATAGTCTTAAACTTTTATTAGAAAATAAGAAAGATTAAACATAAAGTACCCAGGTCAAGAAGATATAAAAAGAACAACAAAAATTAACCCTAAAGAGTAGAAATGTTTACGGCAGATTAAAGATAAAAACAAAATGAAGCAAAATCACCTTAGTGAAACTGATGAACAAAACCGAAAATTTGTTCCTTGAAAAATGAACTTTGGTTATGATAAATACATAGTATTATTATTAGTTGTAGTATTAATAGTAGTAGTAGTGGTAGTAGTAGTATTAAGAAAATATGTATGTAATTCTTTGTGTCAGAGGCATTCATTACCCACCAGATATGCACGTGCTTTCCTGCATTTCCACGCTCTCTGGGCCATAAGTGGTAAATACCACTGAACCGTAAGCAGAGTGACATGTGCCATTTATGAACCAAAGCATTTAAGAGCCTGTGTGTGATTCTTCAGCTTTCCCTCTCCCTCTCTTTCTCTGCTGCTGTGAGCTTGAAGGCCATGTCCTCAGATAGTGAAGCCATACATGGAAGTAGCCCAGATTACTGAGTCCCCAAATGAAGGACAGAGACTGGAGAGTTGCCCAATGGACACAGCAGTCTGTGTGCAAAAGAAATTAAATTTTCTGGTATTAAGTCACTGGCGCATGTTTTAATGTAGCATAGCCTATCTTATCCTCACTAATTCATGTTTTATAAAATGTGTTCTTTCTAGAGTACCTCTCAGTTGTTAGATCAATACCTATAACTTAACCAATGTATTGTAAAAGTTAAAGTGTAGGAAGAGAGTGGAAAAGGGGAGATAAGCTGAGCTCTTCAAACTTGATTATTTTTCCTATTTGTTGCCAGGCAAATTTACCTGAAGTACAAGTCAGTTACCAAGACCTAATAAATAGCCCAAGTTGTGTGTGTCTACAAAGATACATATACTGCAAAGCCTGTAGAGGGAAAGGGTTTCTAGCCACCTCCTTTACTGTTTTCTGTTTACAGTATTTCTCTTAATTTGTTAATTCACTGTTGCTCTAGTAAGACTAAGAAACAACTTTTTAATTTCTATTTCTATAGACTATTAATGTGACTTATCACAATTGACTCATTACAGCATATTTCCATCAAAGTGAGAAAATGAAAGTAACACACAAAAAACAGGTCTTTGTATTAAATGACCTGTTGCTGAATTTAACCTGATTTTGATGCTAATTCTCATGTTCATAGTACAGTAGAGCAAAGTCATTTATTGACAGGGATGTTTTCAAGTGTTAGTCATATTTCTGAAATGTACAGAATACTGAAGCATGCAGTGATTTAATGCATGGAGTCAGCTTGTCTGAGTTTATATCCCAACTCCATAACCTACTACCCAGGTGACCTTTGGCATTATTGAGCCTCTCAGAGCCTCAGTTTCCCATTTTGTAAAATGGGAGTAACAGTTGTTAGCACCTCAAGGGGTTGTGGTGGAGATTAAAAATGGTGCTCTGTAAATTGCTCTATAAGTGGTGGTGGTGGTGGTGGTGGTGATGACGCTCATGATTGAGCAGGTTACCTAGTCACACAGAGCTGGTACGGATGAGCAGCTCTGCCTCTTACTACCCATGTTTCTTTGAGCTGTCATTTTCAGTTTTCTCATGAATGAATGAGGGTAATTACGGTTATCTGGTACACTTGTTGGGAAGATTCAATCAAATAGAGTATTACAAATAGTGTTTAGCACAGAGATGGGCACACAAGGCACTCAATAAATAATAGCTATTATTATGAAAAGCAAAAGTTGGAAAACTTCTGTTTAGTTTACCTAGATAGCAAAAATATCATCCAAAACAATATTCTCTGTTACCATGCTCTTCCACTCCTTCTTGTGGCCTTAAACGTTCCTATTATTATTTTCTGAACTACAGGCCAAGTTCTAATACCAATAATTCTAATATATTATCTAATATTTTTTGTTTTGTATTTTTTAATATCTAGATTTCATGAAGTGAGAATTGGAAAATCTTTTGGTTGCTGTTGTACAGGTTTTACTTGCCCATGTTGGATTTAACTTAGAGTCCACATTTTTGTCTTTCCTCTTTCATCTCTCCTTTCTTCCTTTTTCCCTCTTTCCTTGCTTCTGATCCTCATTCCTTTGTTTTCTTCCTCCCTTCCTTCTTTATAATCAGTATACCTCCAAATTATATTGTGTGAAACTCCCATGCATGATAGCCTCCATATGTCCATCTAAATGATTATCTACTCTTCCACACAGAGACTGCATTACTCCAATGATTGCTTTCACTCTCGTTTTGGCCAAAACTTTACCTTCTCCCAATGCATTGAATATTAATTTCAGCTTGCAAACTTCTGATAATTTTTAATCCATGCTTTTTTTCCCAATGCTATTGTAAACTTATTAGCTCCACATTTTCCATTGCTTACTAATTTTAAATCCTTAAAGAAGATGCCAAACAATCAAAATCCAATCCGGTTTTGCAAACTACGTCAATAATATAAAAGGGTCAAGTTCTGGCCACCCACGGAAATTGTTCCAGACAAAGCTATCAACTTCTTCCTTGGATTCTAAAATGATATCCATTTGTTTGTTTGGCACCAAGCTGCAGGGGAAATTGAGTTAGTTAAATTGTCTCCAATAAAGAGAATTTTCACTTTCTGAAAATGTTAAAGTCCATGGACTCTCTCAGGACTTACGTATATCATTAATATTTTATACCTAGAGAAAAAAGTAGCAATGATATTGATGGTACTGTTAATATTAACAGCTATTGTGTGGGGCCTATTATCTTTTCTCTGAGGAGGGGAGGGTCATTGTAAGGTTTGGGGAGCTAGGGAGAGAATCCCTGCTTCAGGCATATGTGATGAGGCTCTTGGAAGAACAAGGGTGGGAGAAGGGAGTACCATGAGTTTGTAGTAGGAGCAGATTTGTGGTCAGCATCCTTGGCTCTTCTGGGGGGGGGCGTCTTTGTGCATGTCCATTTTCAGCGAGCAAGATGGTACAAGGGTTAAGAACACAGGCTTTGGAGGCAGACATAGCTGGCTCACCTCAAGGGCCAGCTTTATCATTTGCTAGTTGCATGACCTTGCATAAATTACTTCACCAAGCCTTGGTTTCTTCATCTGTTAAATTGGGACAGTAATGGTACCTTCCCTTTAGGGTTGTTGTGAGGAGTGAGTAACAGAATGAGTGGAAAACATTTAGCACATTGTCAGGCATGTGGTAAACTCAGTGATTGTTTAGGATCGCTATGGCTGTTTTACTATTACTACTACGTTATTATTAAATTCTGTAATTTAATCATTGAGTTTAGTTGAAGAAGAAGGGTTTTTTCACTTCTCCAATGTATCATGGGATCCTTCACTTCAACCCCTGGCTTTAAAGTGGGAAGCCATTATTTCTTATGTGTTTTCTGTTTGTTTGACTATCCGAAGGATAAATCCTCCTCTTCCTTTTTTTCTTACTCTTTTTCTTCTCCATGTAATTCCAATAAAAACCACTTGCCTAATGTAGATGTCACTGTAAGACATATAGACGTCAGAGGAAAGTGGTAGCTCACCTCTGCCATTTGAAATACAGATTTGGGCACAGTGGAGCCCTGCGGGTGAGAGAGAGTTCTAGAACTCTCAGGGGCTTGACTGCTTGGGTTTGCAGAATTCAGTGTTCTCAGTCTCACTACGCACAGAGCCTGGGCAGTTTGATGGGGCTGTTTTTGGCCTGGTGTCAGGGGACTCCCCAGATATCTGTAACCTTCCTGGAGGCCTCTTCCTCCCAGGTTAATCACATGCTGGGCTGTGAGAGGAGCCCCATTTCAGTCTCCCCTGGCCTCTGGCAGCTGCATGGAAGTTGGGAGAAGTTAAATGTCAGCCTCTGGTTGAAACTGAGAGGTGGCAAGGAAATGGAAGCCTGACAATAGATGTGGGCAAGGTCAGTACTGAAGTTGCAGGGATGAAGTCAGAATGTGTGCGTCGGGGTCTTTTGGGCTGAAATTATCTATGTTACTGTGTTTCCCCCAAAATAAGACCTAGCCGGATAAGCAGCTCTAATGCGTCTTTTGGAGCAAAAATTAATATAAGACTCAGCCTTATTTTGCTATAATATAAGGCCAGGCCTATAATATAATATAAAGTAATGTAATATAGTATAATATAAATAATATAATATATAATATAATTAATATAATTAATATAATATAATATAATATAATATAATACCGGGTCTTGTATTAATTTTTGCACCAAAAGACACATTAGAGCTGATTGTACGACTAGGTCTTATTTTTGGGAAACACAGTACTTCATCACTTCAATCTATTTCTGTGGGGGAAAAAAAGAAATATATATGTATATATACATACATATATGTATATGTATGTGTATGTACATTGCTTACAGAGTGCTTTCACATTGAGTAGAAGAAAGCTGACTTTTCCTCTCTATGTCTGTCCTTTATTCTTACATGACTGTCACATTTATAACCTCTGACACTTCTGGTCACCAGATGTGAGGGTTTCCCCTCTCCGAAGGTGGGTGTTCTGCAATTTAACTAGTCAATTCTGACACCATCTACCTGAAAATAGTGTCAGATCCCACAGGTTAAGGGCTCGGTACCCTGAGACTGTCCCCCACTTCAGATGCCAGTCACAAGCAGTAGGTCCTCAGGTGACCCACAACTTCTCTCCAACTTGGTTATACATTGGAGGTTCCCACGCCCCTCCTCAGGTTCTATTAACTTGCTAGAGCAACTCATAGAATTCAAGAAAACACATTTACCAGTTTATTAAAAGACATGATACAGGTTACAAATGAAGAGATACAGAGCGCAAGGACTGGAGGGTTCCAAGCACAGGAGCCCCTGTCCCTGTGGAGTTGGGGTGTGTCACACTCCTGGTACACACATGGATATGTTCACCAACCTGAAGCTCTCTGAACCCCATACTATTGGGATTGTTATGGAGGCTTCATCATGTAGGCAGGATCAATTGTTAACTGCATTTCCAGTCCTTCTCCCCTTTCAAGAGAATGGAGGGTAGGGCTGAATATTCCAAGCTTCTAATCATGGCTTGGTCTTCCTAGTGACTAGGCCCCATCTAGGGGCCCATTAAGAGTAGCCTCAGTAGAACAACAGACACTCCTATCATCCAGGAAATTACCAGGGTTTCAGGAGCTCTGTGCCAGTAACCAGGGGCAGAGACCAATATACTATATTTCCTCTTATCTCACACTCATGTACCAACGGGCATGGTCCTCACAATAGCCCTTTGAGGCAGGCAGGGGAGGTCTCGCCCCTATTTTTCAGAAAAGAAAACAGAAGCTGTCCCCAGTACGTCTTCTGCATAAGTGGCAGTGCCGTCTCTGGCTTCTGGTTCCACTGTTCAGGGTTTTTGCTGTGGGCAGGACTTATTCTAGATAAGGACCTAAAGTAAGGCTGGAGGCCCACTGGGACCATCTCCGGGCACCAAATTACTTCTACTTTTCTGTGTGATTTTCTGAAATTCCATCATTGTGAATCACTTACACATTTGATTTGGCCAGTACTTCTCCAAGTCCTCTCTTACAAAATCCCTAGTAGGGGCAGGTAATCACGAATGAGAAATCAGTTTGCCAAATTAATGTCTGTCTTGACAGCCAGCGAGATAGAAATGTTGATGGCAGATGGAGAGAGGGAATCTCTGGAATTGGAAGCACTCTTGAAGAAGTGCAGGCCTGGGAGGGTGCATTGGTTTTCTGTCGCCGTAAAAGCAATTACTGCAACCTTGCTAGCTTAAAATAATGCATAGTTATTATCTCACCATTTCTGTTGTTCAGGAGTCTGGGCCCGGCTTGGCTGGGTCCTCTGCTCAAGTTCTTAGAGGACTCATGAAGATGCTGCTGGGCTGCAGGCCTCCCTGAACGTGGGATCTTCTTCCAAGCTCACAGCGTTGTTGGCAGGATTCAGTTCCTCACGGTTACAGGACGGAAGCCCTCAGCGCCCAGAGACCATGTGCAGTTTCCTGCCACGTGGCGCTCTCCATAGGCAGTTCCCATCGCAGCAATTGCTTCTCCAAGGCCAGCCACAGGTTTTCTGTCTCAAGTCCCTCGGATGGAGTGTTACGTCGCATAATGTCATCATGGGAGTGACATTTTGAGATTTCACCTGAGAATCTAGATCTTTCAGTGAAGCTGGGCGCACATTCCCCCTGGGACACAGCTGGTGGGAGCTGAGTAGCACCAGCAGCGGAGTAACCTGGTCGCGGAAGGACTCTAGTTTTCCAGAGTCCCTGCCCTGGGCAGATGTTGCATACGCCCTGCCACCTGTCCTGCTTCAATCATTTACTGCGATCTTCCGTCTGTCGTGGGTATTTGAGTTTGTGACCCAGGATACATTCTTGAAACTGAAAAAGTGTTTGAATCCAGGAAGTGGAATAGGAGGTTGTGATGGAAGACAGGGGGTGGGGCTAAAGCAAATATGGCCCCATTTTCTAATTATAACCCTCTCATTTTCTAATTATAACGCAGAAGAAGGTGGGATGGAACAAAGCTGGGTTCTGCTCCTGGCTCTGCACTCGCATGTGTGGATTTGAGTTTATAATTTCATCTTTTCAGAGCCTCACTTTCCTCATCTGGAAAGCCTCCCTTCTCCCAGAGTCTCTGAGGGTCTAGGAATCTATAATTCTGACAAGTGCCCAAGGTGGCTCTTAATCGTCAGGCAGGTTTGGATGACGTGTCCATTCGCAACTGGGCATTAGCCTGCAGTTATGGGCTCAGGAGACAGTTCTTGGGGAAAGATGTTGGCAATTGGGCCTAATCCAAGCAGGCTAGAACTCCAGGAAATACTTCAGTTTCAGAAGGAATATTCTCAGTGAGAAAATATTGAGAAGTTAAGAAGAATCTGGGAAACTGAGTCAAAAACCGAAACATATAGACTGGGCCATCATGGTGGAGTAAATGGTAACTGGGTTCCTTCCCAGCCCCTAGCAGCTAACTTCCTATAGTTTGTAAGCTGCTGATGGGGTCGGGGTGCCCAGCCCAGTAAAAAGCAGGGGCTCAGTAAATGTTGGTTGAATAAGTGAGTCAATAAAAAGTAAACATTTGCCAGGGTGTGGTACATGATGCCATTTGCATGCACTCTCCCACTCTTAACCTCTGTGAACCATTCTGAGAACATGGAGGAAAGTTTTCTTGTCTCTCAACACACTCTTTCTACTGAACTGAGTGCAATCTATAGAGATACCATAGTTAAGGAGCGGCCCAATTTAGAGCAAATCTTTTATTTCTAGCTCAAAGCAAATTAAGTACCTCCAGTGTACTGGTTTAAAATGCAAAGCTATCATTTTCCGTTAAAAAAAGAAATTCTTTTTGTTTCTGAATTTCAAATTCTGGAACACATTTTCCCAACCAAGGGGAATTTGTAGGTGAATTAGTTAGTAACTTATAGGTGTGGAAAGCCTCAGTGTAGACAAACTTGGATTTTATCATTACACTATCATGTTGGAACACGTAAGAGAATTTTAAGCATTCTAGTACAAGTGCTGATTGTTATTAATGCTTTGTGGTGAAAGAACATGATATTTACCAAGTTGTGCACTTTAATTTGTGCCGTCTATTGTTTGTCCATCATTCCTCAATAAAGCCATAAAAACAAAGGGACGTGAAGTGGAAAAGTATACATATGCTTTAGGGTAAGACTTTGTTTCCCCTAAAACATAGTTTGGTCAGTTAATTCATATATTTTTGGTACTATCTCCTTTTAACACACAACATTGGTTTTGTTTAATAACCCAAGAGAGCCTCTAAATATTTCATAGCTGATATTCCCGATGAGAAGTTAACTTGCACCACAGTTATTTTTTATTTATGGGCTTTTATTTATAGTGCTCCACGAAGCATGGTAAAGACAGGTTTATGCTCTGGGCCTTCTATGAGTGCTTAGCATTTAGATAGCAGTGACAGGTACGAGCATGAGTGGCTTTGTGAGTTATTTGGAATGATAGCCTCCTGGTCAGAATGACATGCTGTCCTGCTTGGGGGGGAAATGATTATACAGGGTATGGTCACCAGTCACTGCATTTGGAGTCATTTTTCTAGAAGTGGTGATGAGCATTTCAGGGACAGAAGTATTGCGGAAGGTAGATGGAGGAAAGAAAGGCATTTGAAATGAGGGAAACGGCATGAGCAAGGCACGAAGGTGCTGTATCTGGTATATTTATAGGACAATATAGGGGAACAGAATTAAACGAGGCTGAGTAGTGTGGTGGGCCTGCATTATGAAGGATCTAGGGAGTTAGGCCTTGGAATGCTAGCAAATGGAAAACAGGATGTTTTCTAGTAAAGGTTTCTGAATGGAAGAATGCCATAATAGTAATTAATTTTCCATAGAAGGATTACCACACATAGGTAATGTTATAAGTGCTCTGACATACGCAATACATGCCACAGCAATCCTGTGATGGAAACACTATTTTCAGTCTCTCATTTTTAAAAAAGATTTTTGTTAAAAATATAGCTAACATACAATATTATATTAGTTTCAGGGGTACACAACAATTATTCAACATTTATATACGTAAAGAAGTGATCACCATCAGTCCCGAAACCATGCGACACAGTACTAAGCTATCACAATATCACTGACTGTGTTCCCTATGCTGTACATGACATCCTCATGACTTATTTGTTTTATACTTAGAAATTTGGACCTCTTATTCCCCTTTGCCTTTTCTCCTTTTTAAATTTTTAAATTATAGGTGAAATTCAACATTATTTTATATTAATTTCAGGTGTACAGCATAGTGATTAGACATTTATACAATTTAAGAAGTGATTCCCCTGACTACTCTAGTATCCACCTGGCACTATACATAGTTATTACCATATTATTGACTATATTCCCTGTGCTTTACTTTACATCCCCATGACTATTTTGTAACTACCAACTTGTACTTCTTAATCCCTTCACCTTTTTCACCCTGACTCCCTACCCCCTCCCATCTATCACCCCAACATATCTAGTACCCATCTGACACCATACATAGTTATTACAATACTATTGACTATGTTCCTTATGCTATACCCTACATCCCCATCCATAACTACTTTGTAGTAACCAATTCATACTTTGTAATCCCTCTTTTTTCACCAACACCCCTAACACTCTTCCCATCTGGCAACAATCAAAATATTTTCTGTATCTACGAGTTTATTTCTGGCTTTGCTGTTGTCCATTTCGTTCTTTAGATTCCACATATCAATGAAATCACGTTGCATCTGTCTTTCTCTGTCTGACAATCCACCCAGCACAGTACTCTCCAGGTCCATCCATGCTGCTGCATGGAACAGTACCCATTCCCTTCCATAGCCGAGCAATATTCCATTGTCTATATGCACCACCTCCTCTTTATCCATTCTTCCATTGATGGACACCCAGGCTGCCTCAACATTTTGACCGTTGCAAACAATGGTGCAATGAACATATGGATGTACATGTCCCCTCGAAGTAACATTTTGGATTTCTTTCAATAAATACCCAGAAGTGGGATTACTGTGTCCTTCTTTGTCTCTTGTAGACTTTGTTTTAAAGTCTATTTTGTCTGATATAAGTATTGCTACCCCAGATATTTTTTTCCCCATTTTCATGAAATAACTTTTTCATGCCTCTACTTTCCATCAGTGTGTGTCTTTCAATCTGAAGTGAGTGTCTGGTAGGCAGCATATGTAAGAGTTTTCTTTTCTTATCCATTCAGCCCTCCTATGTCTTTTGATTGGAGCATTTAATTCATTTACATTGAAAGTAATTGTTGATAGATATGTAGCTATTGCCATTTTATTATTCATAATTTTGATCTTTTTTTTTTTCCATTTTAAAGAAGTCCCTCTAACATTCCTTATAATACTGGTTTGGTGGTGATGAACTCCTTTAGCTTTTTCTTGTCTGGGAAGCTCTTTATCTGTCCTTTGATTTTAAATAATAGCCTTGCTGGGTAGAGTACCCTTGGTTGTGGGTCTTGCTTTTCATCACATTGAATATTTTGTGCCAGTCTCTTCTGGCCTCCAAAGTTTCTGTTGAGAAATCAGCTGACAATCTTATAGGGGCTTCCTTATAAGTTACTAGTTGCCTTTCTCTTGCTGCTTTTAGGATTCTCTCTGTCTTTAACCTTTGCCATTTTAATTATAATGTGTCTAGGTGTGGTCCTATTTGGGTTCATCCTGTTTAGGACTCTCTGTACTTCATGGACTTATATGTCCACTTCCTTCGCCAGCTTAGGGAAGTTTTCAGTCATTATTTCTTCAAATAGGTTCTCAATCCCTTTCTTTCTCTCTTCTTCTTTTGGTATCCCTATGATGTGAATATTGTTATGCTTGATGTTGTTCCAGAGGTCTCTTAAACTATCCTCATTTTTTTGGATTCTTTTATGTTTTCTGCTATCTTGTCTTCCAAATCGCTGATTCAGTCCTCTGCTTCATTTAGTCTGCTGGTGATTCCTTCTAGTTATTGTATTCTTCCCTTTTGACTGGTCATTTTTTATTGTTTCTATGTCCTTTTTAATACTTGCTCTCTCTGTTGAAATTCTCACTAAGTTTCTCGAGCATCCTTATAACCATTGTTTTGAACTCTGTCTCTGGTAGGTTGCTTACCTCCATTTCACTTAGTTCTCTTTCTGGAGTTTTCTCTCTTTCTTTCATTCGGGGTGTAGTTTTTTGTTTCCTCATTTTGACTGCCTTTCTGTGTTTGTTTCTTTATATTAGGTAAATCTGCTATGTCTGTCAGTCTTGGTCAGGTGGCTTTATGTAATAGGTGCCCTGTGGGGTCCTGGCACAGTCTCCCTGGTCACTTGCTCTGGGTCCTCCTGGAGTGTCGCTTGTGTGGGTTGTATGTACTCTCCTGTGATAGTTGAACCTGGATTGCTATTAGCACATCTGTGGGTGGCCTTGGTCCTCAGGCTGATTGGCTGTGGGGTTTGGCCACATTGAGAGCTTATGGGCTACTATGCAGAAGGCTTATTCCACTGAGTGGGATCCACCCCAGTGGGCTCTGGTGCCTGTTGAGACCACCCTTTTTGTATGCCACTTGTGGGGCCAATTTAGTAGTGCTGCGCTGTGGTCTGAAGCTAACCTTCAAGTATGTTGTTTCTGGGGCCTCTTGGGAGGGACTCCAGTGCAGGCCCAGGTCATCCACGGCCTGTGGCTGGCTGGGGACTACCTGGTAGAGCTACAAAGTGATCTGTGGTTGTTTGCTGCCTCTCTAAACTTGGAGGCATGTGGGAGAGGCCACACTGTGGACCAAGGATAGCTGCCACTAGTACGGGGCGTGAGGTAGCTCTGCAAAAAAAACAGGACACCCCAAGGCCTGCTGCCACCTGCTGGCTTCCTTAAGGTTCAGCCACTGATGAAGCCTCATGTGGAACATGAGTTGGGTGAGGCAGTGTCTTAGGGAGTTCAGGGAGTCACTAGAGTGGGAAGAGTTGTGGTCACCAGGTTAATGTAGACTCTGGTTTGGTGCCAGTGCTGAGCCTGGAGCGACTCAGCAAATGTCTCAGAGCACACCGAGGCCAGTCACCACCCACCTGGGGCCCGTTTACTCCAACAGCTTTCTAAGAAAGAGTGCATTGTGGGCAGGGCTGGCTGCTCTCATGGAATTGCCTCTGGCATTGGGGTGGTTGGGAGGGGTGGGCCAGCGGAGCTCAACAGACCAATCAGATTCAGATTTTGCCGTGATGGGGGGAGGGCTCAACACAGGAAAGATGGCTTCTGCCTGCCGGCTGCCTGCTGGCTGCACAGGAGAAGGATCCCATACAAGGAAGGTGTCAACTGTCTTCCAGCCCTTGCCCAGAGCCACATACCTCAGTCTACCACCCTTTAGCCTCCAATGCCTCCTGAGTCACTGTCCCTCCACAGAAGCCCAGGTGAGTGTCTGGGAGAGAGAGAGTCCATGCACAGATCGTGTAAGTGTATGTTTGAGTTTCCCACAGCCTTTCGCCCTACCCAGATGGTTGGAATCTCCACTGTTTTTCACAGTCAGGTGTTGTGAGGGCTTCTCTTCCCAGAATCAGTACTTTAGACTCGGGAGGGCGGTGTAGGGCTAGGGTCTCTTACTCCTCTGAGGGGAACCTCCATGGTCGAGATATCCCTCCTGATTCTCAACTGTCACATGGAGGTTTGAGGCCAGCCCGTTCCACGTCTCTGCCCCTCCTACCAGTCTTCATGTGACTTCTTTATATCCTGAGTTATAAAACTTCTGTTCAGCTAGACTTTAGATGGTTCTCAAGGTTGATTGCTCTATAATTTAGTTGTAATTTTAATGTGTTCATGGAAGGAACATGTACATGTTTACCTACTCTGCCATCTTGGATCTTCTCCCCAGTCTCTAATTTTTTAGATGAGGAAATTGGGCACAGTAAAGTGGCTGAGGTAGGATTTGAACTCAGGCTGTTTGGCTATAGAGCCAATGCACTTAATCAGTCATCTGTCTGGTACTCCTCAATGTGGTAAGTGGTATTTTTATTTTATTTTGTTTTATTTTATTTTATGTATGTACGTATATATGTGTGTGTGTTTAGTTTCAAGTGTACAAAACAACTTAGTGATTAGACATTTATATACTTCACAAAACAATAACCCCAATAAGTCTATTACCCATCTGATACTGTACATAGTTATTTGACTTTTATCGACTATACTTGTCCCTATGTTGTACTCTATATTCCCATGACTATTTTTTAAAAAATTATAGTTGATATTCAATATTATTTTATATTAGTTTCAGATGTAAGTGGTATTTAAGGACGCTTACTCAGCCTGGTGGTAATCCTCAGGGCTGATTGGGAGGGAAAAAAGCCTGGTGATGAGAAATCTAGTTAGGAGGCTATGGCCAAAATTCTTGGCATACCGGAAACATTTGGATCTTTGTGTCCTGCCCCTCCATCGCTTGATTTCATCCATTCCTACTAGTCCCATGGTAATTCCAGGCCCCATTATTTTCTGCCTCCTACTTTGTTCCCTTTCAATCCATTCTCCACTCTGCAGCCAGAGGATCTTTGTAAAGAGCGTATCTGCGCATGGAACTCCCTTGCTAAAGCCTTTTATGTAAAATCCAAACTCAGGTTACAAAGTGCTTCACGAGCTGGGTCGGCTTGTCCTCTTCAGCCCCATTTCTAGGCACCTGAGTCCTTTCACACCAAAAAATGTTAGTTGTCATTTTATGCAGTCACAACCCACTTATTAAACCATTGTATTTGCTGAATGAAGCAAGTCAGTGAGTAGGAATAGAGATTAAGAGATAGACATGACTAATAGGCAGATGTCTCATGTTAACACTTCCTCCCTACCTATTGGCCTGAGGCAAAGAAATCCATTCCTAGGCCTTCGTAATCTCTCTTTCTAGAACTTGTGTAGCAAATATTTTCCTTCTCAGCTCTGCCCATTTGGGGGCAGAGGGAGGGTGTCAGTTTCCAGGCCTCTATCCTGTGACTCTCCCTTGGCTCCTAGCTCTGCTGACTGGAAGCCTGGGGCCTGACCACACTTAGTGCAGTTCTAGCTCCAGGAAGCCAGCCTCTGAGCCCCTCGCTTCTCTGCTGCCTTGGGAAGAAAATTCAGATCATGTCAAGGAAAAAGGAGAGGGTGATACAAAGATGAGTAGATGGTTTCAAGATGGCTGACTGAGAGAATGACAAAGGGAAGAAAGCTGGAGCTGGTAAAGAGGGAGGAACAAACATGGTGGTGATGGTGAAAAGCAGGGGAGCCTCTGGAGGCAGCCAGGCTGGACTCCAGTCCCAGTGCCTGACCTCAGGCGTGCTGCCCAGCTGCCCCCTGCCTCAGCTCACTGTCCCTCAAGTGGGGCCCATCATAGCACCCGCTTTACAGGGTCAAAGGAAAAGTGACCCTCAGGCAGTAATAATGGCCCATGGAGGGAGGCACCCTTTAAAAGTCGGCTGTCATTAATTTAAATGGGAAATGACAGCAAAAGGGTATGCCCTATATCAGTGACTTTCAAACTTTTTGGTTCCAACAGGGCCTCTTTCCACTCTTCAACATTACTGAGGACCCCAAACAGTTTCTGTTTATATATTTATCTAGTGATACTTACCACATAATAAATGAAAACTGAAATATTTATTAATTCATATCAGAACAATAAAAACCCAATATGTTAACGTATTTTTTAGTTGTAGTATTCTATTATTTAAAACTATCATAATTTGTTTCTTAATTCTCCCATGGAGTGGAATAACTGCGTGGTAGAATATGGACACTTTTAACTTTAGAGAGAAGTTTGATAATGTCTAATAAAGTGGTTGAACCAAAGAATGAAAAATAATCATTTTTTCCAAGAGAAAAGTAGTTGGAAGAGTGGCATTGCTTTCCATGTTTTGCAGATCTCCTTAATGTCTGGCTAAATTGAAGACAGCTGGATCTCATCACACAATCTGTTGCAGTATCTCATGTCAGGTAGCCACTCCGCTACGCACTTGTGAGAAGATGAGAGCTAAACAGTCGCATAATGTCTTGGTGCTATTGTGACATAGTTGTGAGCTCAGTGATGGCTTGAAGGTGACTCTGGGATCTTCCAGGCGTCCCCAGACCACACTTTGAGAACCACTGACCTCAAAGATCCTTTTGGAAACAAAACAAAACAAAACAAAACAAAAACCCTCTTCAGTCTGTAAATAAATATCGTGCCCAAAATAAGATTACATGTCACCTCCATCACATGAGCAAAAATGAAAGAGTCTGACAATATCAAGTGTTTCTGAGGATATGAAACCTCAGGAACTCTCAACCTCTGTGAGCAGAAGTTATAAATTGGTTCAAGTGTTTTATTAGACATTACGAAAGTTCTCTTTAGAGTTAAAAAATGTTCATACTCTATCACCCAGCTATTCCACTCCTCAGGAGAATTAAGGAACAAATTATGAAAGCTTTACAGAATAGAACACTACAATTAAATGCTATAGTGAATAGTAACAATAATAAAATACTATAATAAGAATTCACTAGAGCCATAGTAATATGAATCAATTTCGCAAACAGTGTTGAGCAAAAACTGAGTAAAAGAGACGAAAATCCCCTGTAGCATTTATGTCAAGTTTGAAAGTATGCCAAATAAAACTACGTTGCTGATGGACACATATATATGTAGTGAAAGTTTACAATCATGCGCGGGATGAGAAAACAAATTCAGGACAATCACCCCTGAAGAATGAGGTCAGGTTATGAAATCATGGAGGAGTTTTGGGAGGCTTTACCTATATCTGAAATGTTTTATTTATCTATTTTTAAAAATCTGAATTAAAAAAAACTAGTTAAGTCCTGTACAAGCATGTATTTATCTGGGAAAGAGCATATGGCAAGAAAACAGAGCCATGACAATAAATAATTTAAAAACTCTCTTCTAAAAGCTTCTGGCCAATGACCCCCAACTCCTTCACTCACACTGACTGTATGGACAGGGTCAGTTAGGAGCAGCTGGGTTTCAAATGCTCATTTATAATAGATTCTTTGGCACTGACCATGGACTTCTTGAAGGAGACGTTGAAGCACATTGCCTAAAGACCAAGCTGAGGTTTGTCTGCTCACTTCACACAAACCTGTTACTTTACAACCTACTTGATCAACAGAAAGACATCTATGTAAATTTACTAACAATTGTCACCCCAATAAATTTAATTTAAAAAAAAAAAAGAAAAAATAGTAAAGAAATAGTTCCCTGGGAAAGTTAGTTCTGAGTTAGAGAGCCAGGAACAGATCCTTTCCCTGGCTGCCTTGCCCTGACCCGCTCCCAGCCTCCCTTTCCAGCCAGGTTTTGGGGTCAGGGATTCTCAAATTTCAGAGTCTGTCAGGGTTGGCAGGGGTAGGATCCAAATCTGGCAGGACAGTCTGGGATATGTGTTTCTGTGTCTTGGAATTTGGGGCCAGGAGATATGGGGTGGGAGGCAAACCTGCCAGCCCAAATCTCTGAATTGGAACAACTCTTGATTCTTCGTCAGCTTCAGGGTCGTCACTCAAAAGGGATGTCTCTGTCCTTTATTCCACTATAGAAAAAGACCAAGATCCTTTTCTGTCTGCCACACAGGAGACACTCAGCCGCTGGACTCCAGAATTTCCTTGTAGGCAGGGTTTAGGGATGCTGATTTGGTTGGAAGGAAGGATTTGAAGATGTGTTTATATGTCATTTTGCACAAAATGGAAGCATCGTTTGTCCCTGATGGAGAGACAGAGGTTGAGGTTAAGATACCCGTCCCTCCCCTCTCTCCCCTGTAGACCCCCACCCACCCCCAGTCTCCCTGTGAACTCAACAAGAGTTAATTCTTCTCCTTTGCTCTCCTCAGTGTCTGAAGTGAGCACTCAGCTTGGGGATTTAGGGAGAAAAGGCAGAGACGAAAAATAAAAGGCAAAAAGGAAAGTTAAGAATTTTAAGAATTCTCGAACATTTTCCAATATGTGTTTGTCCTGATATTCATTGAAACATAAGTCCAATTCATTAAAAGTACATTTTAAATTATATTACAAGCTCTTAACAACAATAATAACAACATATTTAAAAAAGACATTACTTATCCTTCCAACTCAAGTGATCTCATTTCTGGCCATTCCTTTTCAGTCCTTATTATGTTGACATGTTTGAACCCGCTGTAGATTATTGGGCATATGGCTATTATGTTACTATTCTCACTATACATTTTTCTATGCTCCTACCATGTCCACACACACATATTGTTTTTTACTTTTGGAAGCAGCTCTATTTTTTCCAGTTTTATTGAGATATAATTGACATGTAACATTGTATAAGTTTCAGGTGTACAACATAATGATTTGATATCTGTATATGTTGCAAAAAATGATCTCCACAATAAGTTTAGTTAATATCCATCACCTCACATAGTTACAATTTTTTCCTTGTGATGAGAGCTTTTAATAGTTGTTGCCTTAGCAACTTTCAAACATACAACATGGTATTGTTAACTATCGTTACCATGTTGTATTAGGTTGGTGCTAAAGTAATTGCGGTTTTCGCCATTATTTTTAAGCTTTTAAACCGCAATTACTTTTGCACCACCTAATACATTAGCTTCCCAGAATTTATTTATCTTACAACTGGAAGTTTGCACTTTCTGACCATCCATTTTCCCCACCCCCTACCTCCGCCTCTAGTAACCACAGTGTATTCGCTGTTCTATGAGTTTAGTTTTTTAGATTCCACATGTACACACTTATTATTTTTTTTCATGCCTGGTAGAAGTCTGTTGCGTGCGTATGAACAGATTAGAGAAAGTTTCTTTGTTTTAATTCAGGAATTACATGAAGACCTTATAGAGTTGATTCAAGAATTAAAAGTTACCATGGATGTAGCATATTATCTAGACAGAATAAAAGCTGACTAACTGTTGACTGTTATTATCTATAGCCATATCCTCACCTTTGTTCATTTACAAAGCCCCACCCATTTCATGGAAGTCTGGGCTTCTCCTGTGATACCCTGCCATCTCTTTTTATCCATTTAGAGACAAAGGTACACATAGTTGGTAACTCTGGATCTTAGCAGCTTAATTAACTTCATCTTCCTTCTTTACTGTGGAAGAGTAACTGTCAATGGGGGGAGAGTGGAGCAAGAGGTAGAGTAGGGGCTCTGGGATGAGGCAATTGCAAAAGTCCTGGGCCATTCATTCCCATTCATTTGTGCTACAAGAAATATTTTTTAGGCACCACCTGTTTTTTTGAGCCAATCACTGAGCAAGGTTCCTAGGCCCTGAAAACACAGATTAAAGATTTTTCTGCTTTCAAGTTGCTCACTGTGTAGAGAAGAAGATGTTATATGCAGAAAGGTACATGAGAAGAATGCACAGCCTAGGAGCTCGGGGAGGAGCCTAATCCACACTGGCTGATGCTCAAACTGAGCTGGGAAGGGTCTTTCTGGGAATAGTCAACTGGTTAGACAATGGCAGAAAAGAGCCAGAACATGAAGGACCTTGTGTGCTGTGATAGGAGAGTAAGAAATTGTAATGGACAGAAGAAATGGGTGATGAAGGCTTACTCTTTCCTCCCTCATATTTTCCTTTGTTTCCTCCTCTACTGCCCCTACAGATCTGTCCTGCAATAGCTTACAAAGGTTATCATTGGGGAGGAGGAGGAGAGAGGAGAGAGAGGAGAAAGAAATCAAATGACAGTGGAGAGGGGAGGAGAGCTTTTGGAGTCACCTGGCTGGCACCATCATTTGTATTTAAGAGATGTATGTAATTTAGGCATCTGAAAGCCAGAGACTGTCCTAGGAAATAATTTTCCCATGCTACACAGTAATTCATCAGCCTTATGCTTCATATCCTAGTTATTTATGAGCTTATATAACTTGAATAAATGCCAGGCAATTTTTTTCTGAGTTTGGTTCTTCATTTAGTAAGTTTATTTTGGAATCTTTTTTTCCCCATGACCAAGTTAAAAGTTAGGTCCACACATTAAAAGGTGAAGAGTATTGATGTTTGGGGCAAATAAAGCCATCATTCTGGTAACTCCTAATCCCAAACGAACTTTTTTTTTGGTGTCAATAATGAAGCAATTTAACAAAGGGACCTGGTGTTTTTACTTGAGATATGTGAATAACTGTGAAGAACCAATGATATATTGACATTTCAACTTTCTAAGTTTTTTAAAAAAATAATTTCTTTAACCTTGTGATGTTTTTAACTTCCATGAAGTTCAAATATATGTAATGTTTTTTAAAAATATTGAGCTTGATTTCAATATTTTTGCTTCTGCTATATGACTAAGTGATACCTAGGATACTGCTTGAACACCTGAAAGAATACGTTAGTTCCTTAGCAACGCTTTTTAAGCAGTTACTTCAATGAACTCCTTAGTAGGTACATTAAAACTTTTTTAGTGGAACAGCTATGATTTAGGAGTGATAAAGCTTTGAACTCTAAGAATAAACTACATAAATTTTCAAATCCGTTGTGGTCCAGAAGATCCTACATGTCATGGTAGAGTTTCATTTTGGAGCAAGAAATAATAATTGAAGTTGACTGGAAAAGTCTAGTGGGACATGATTCAAAAGCCTCATGTTAAAGAAACTGTAAGAGGAAAATAACACGAACTGAGCTCATCAACATGGGGTGTAAAAACAAACAGATGGGGGGACATTGCAGGAAACAAATGTTATAACAAATCTACTCTTTTCATTCCAAATAATTTCCCCAAATAATCAAACCTGTAAAAGTTACATAATGTGTGATTCTAAATGTTTTATTGTATCTCTTTTAGTTTTTCTTTCCTTTTTTTCTCATATCTTGGCCTGTGGCCATGTAATAGGCAGAATTAGCAGGTGTGTGTTCTTTAAAACTAGTGAGGGGAGAAAAGGGACAGACCCAGTGAGTACTCACCATCAGTCAGGATTATGTACAGCTCCAGGGCCGAGAGACCTGGCTTCTTTGGCCTAGAGAAGGAAGGGGGTGTTTTCCTTATGAGACCAGGGATCTGGGCATGGCCTTCCAGAGCGTGGCTGGTGCCTGAGGAAGTCACTGAGGACCTGAGCTCCTTCCCACTGCATCGTTGTCTTGGCCCACTGCCAGGCATTCGTGTTTATGCTCCCGACGTGAAAAAGGGGGAGGAAGTGGTGAACGGTGAAAGGCAGAGGCCTGTGGGATTGGTTTCCGGGAATCTCCACCTTGTGATTTTTTGCTTCCATTTGTACTGAGACAGTGCTGATTTCCAAGGCCACCTCGAATCATAAGGAAATCTAGGAGAAAGGAAAGTTTTTAACTGGGTACTTTGCTACCCCAGATAGCATCGAGTTCCCCTGATAAGGGGAGAATGCTTTTATTCTTGATTTTAGAAGTATTTCATTTATTCTGTTTGCCATTAAACACAAATTTGGATTAATTATTTTTCTTATGACCTGTCATCTCCAGATGCACTTAATGGTAAACATTCAACAAAGTGGATAGTTCAATGATTGATTGACTCATGTTACCAGTAATTTTTAAGCATACTTCAATTTACTGGGATATTTACAAACAAAATATATACTCTTGCCTTTGAGGAGCTTATAGTTGCAATTTTAGGCCTTCATATCTATAAAATAATTAGACAAAGATCTGACTGATATAAAGAGTATATTATCTTCTTCATCGTATGTTTTGTTTTCTATTTATTCGTAATGTTAATGTACATAATGTTAATTTGGTTCCAGGGGTGTTTTCATTAAATTATTTGCTTTAAATGTGACCAGTGGTGCAGAAGAACATAATGGGGGCATTAGACACTTGGATTCTCATTGCATCATCATTTGTTGAATGGCCACACATCCTTTCTGCTTCTCAGTTTCTTTACGGCATATGGGATATAACAGTAACTCTGCAGTGTAGGTTTTGGGTAGGTGAGAGGCTACATAAGACAGTAAGGAGCATGAATGGGTTTGGAAATCAGACCACCTGAATTCCTCTTCCAGGTCTGTCATATACTAGCAGTGTACCAGTTTCCTGTGTGCCTCAGTTTCCCTATCTGTCAAGTGGGGTGATAGTGGTACAAACTACAGAAGACTGGTGTGGAGATTGAGTTAATATAAGCAAAATGTTTAGAAAGAACTTTAAATACTCAGTAAAAGTGGGCTACTTTTATGTAGTATTTCTAATTGTTTATTTAGAAGTAAAATAGAATCAGTCTAGAAGTGCAGGCTTGTTTTTCTCCGGTGTATGTTTTCGTGAGTGTTTCCATTGTCCTCCCCTCCACTGCCCTCCCCGCTCCCCTCCTCTACCTCCTCGCTTTTCCCCTGCTCCTCACATGTTTTGCTTGTGTTTGCTTTCACATCTTTCACTGGGCCAGAGGAGACAAAAGGAACAGCTAAGGTGGCTTCAGAGGCGGAGAGAAACAGCTCTGCAGGCTGAATGCCGTGAACCAGTGTGACGGGCTCCTGAGCTGAGTGCCAAGCCAAGTGAAGGAATGGAACCTGCTAGCAGAGATGTTGATTTCAACTCTCACACATGTTCCTTTTTGGATTCACCCCAGGGCTCTTGACCCTACCCTGCAGTAGTTTGAAATGAATTTTATTAGGCTTTCACTAATCCCGCATCTAGTTTTCCCTCTTGGTATCTGGTATCTAAGCTCCATGAGAGCCAGTACCACATACTTGGCCAATACTCTGCCCGGGCCTCTCTGGAATGTCCAGCTCCCTCTCTCTGTTGTACCAAATCCAAAGAGTGAGGTCAGGGGTTCGAGGCCCAACACAGGTTGTTAATCAACAGAGAAATGAGGCAATTTTGTGTTCTTCCCCTTTTTCAATTTCCTCCTGAACCAGAGGTATAAGTAGGATGCTCTGTGACCTATGGGTCAAAAAGGGAATAATCAGGCAAATGAGTTTTGATTATAATGACTATTATGAATATAACACATTAATAATGAATATGAAAGATTCAGCTCAAAGACGATAAAGACATAGATTCCATGAGTTATCTCTCCTTTTCCAGTTCTTAGTTCATAACTTATCTCCAGATAGAGTGGTGATAGGATTTTTAAAAGCAAGTAAAAAATTTTACCCCCAAAAATAACTTGCTAATTTTTATCCTGAATAATTCCTTGACTGATGAAGCCCCATTTTGTCTTATATGCGTATTGTTTGCAAACCGAAAAAGAAACAGTAATCCACACTAATAAACAAATCCGAGAATGCATTTAAAACCCTTTTATTTTCCTATTTAATTTCTGGAGAATGATTTTCCAAGGAAAACAGTTACAGCACTTGTGTGTAAATATATCTTCTTGCTTTTGTTTTACTTCAACCTGAGTGCTTTTAAAATTCTTGCGTGGAATTGATCTTCCTTTGTTAAGAATACTGTTTTTCAGAATAAATTTTTAAAAATCCCTTTTTAATTTATGCAGCCCTGAGCTTTCACATTTCTGGTTGGGAGTATTTTTCTTTCTGAATTTGAAAGGAGTGATGTCTCGTCAGCATACTTGATGTTGTGGGTGTGGGTTTTGCTTTATTCCAGCAAAGCATTTGGTTCATTCTTTCTCTCATCCTCCTGGGTAGAGAGATATGTAAATGGTGACACACTGAGCTCTTCACAACTCTTTGCCTGGTTTTTCTTTGTAGTGTCACCCTCCACGGAGTTTAAATACATGTAATATTAAGAAGAAATAATCTCATTTGATAGTAAGCAATGGCTAGAATGAAAAGGACTAGCAAGTATTTTGTGAAATAGCAAATTATCAGATAGTGTCCACACTATCAGATGATGTCCACGTCCCCCATTTTGATTACTAGGCCCAAATAGATAACCTTCTCCCCTATGATTCCAGAAAGATCCTAATGATACTATATATGAATTTAGAGCATTTTTCATTTAAGCAAGACTTCTCAAACCATTATGACTAATTCTTTGTTGCAGGGACCTTCCTTTGTATGACTGGATATTTAGTGACAACCTGGTCTCTACCCACTAGATGCCAGTAGCATGCCCCTCCAGTGTGACAACAAAAATGTGTCCAATCATGGCCAGATGTCCCTTGGGGAGCAGTTTCACCCTCAGTTTTAGGAACCACTGGTTTACAGTGATCTTCAATCCCGGAGTATAGTGACAGTTTCTCTGCAAAGGGCAAAAATTACTAGAGGATGTTAAGAACTAGAACCCCCACGTGGCTGATGTGGAAACGTAGGCACAGCAGTTTGCACACACCTCATCTGCAATAAAAGGCGAACCAGAGAGTTAAACTTCCTGCAGGACTTGGATCAGTCTGCCTAATTGACTCTGATCAGATGAATCCCGGGTAGGGGGAGGCACAAAACAGCTAATTAAATTTCACTTTGACTAGTCCAGTGTGTCTGCTAGCTCGCAATATATTAGAACATATTTCCCAGGAGTTTTCTATTTTTCAGGTTTCTAACACAAAACATATACTAACTATAAAAAGGAATTTTAGAAATGGTTGCAGTAGAAATCAGTGAGTGATTATTCAAGTCCATTAAAATTAAAAATGTAGGAGTTTTATTTTCTTCCTCCCAATCTCTGCCTTTGAAATTGTTATTTGTTATATTTTTTATTACACAGTTAACATGTTCATTATAGGGAAAGAAAACAAACAAACAAACAGGTATAAACCAAAGAGGGAGAAATCATCCCAAATCCCATTACTTAGATATAACTATTAGTAATATTTTGATGTATACTTTCCAAAGATATGATTACATAGCAACAACTCCCTTTTTCATAAAGTCCACTTTTAATAACACTTTAATATTTACTTTAAATCCAATGCTACATCATGGTGATGTTATCTTGGTCTTTATAGGATACTTTTCTTCTGTAGACTCAGATGTCTGATTTACGGTTATTGTTACAATATCCTAGTGAGATAGAAGGAACAAGTATTATTATCTCTTATTTATGGAGTATTAAAAGGTAAAGAGGGTTTAAGTGGGTTATTTAATGCCATAGAGTTTATCAGGGGAAAAGGTTTGAATAAGATACCAGGTTTTCTGCTTTCTAATTCAACTTTCCATTAGGCTATTTTAATTATTTTAAATATAGACTTATATAAAAACTTTCTTTACCAAAATTTTATGTACTTTAGAGATAACTTTTAACTTATAATAATCCCTAAAACCCTTATGTGAAGTTGTTAAAGATGAAGGGAGACAATGGAGGAAAAGCATAAGCAAAATGAAAGAGATAAATCAGAATCAGTGCTTGCAAACTTTGCCCTCCCTTTCCTTAAATTGAAGTGTTATTTAAATTTGCTGAGCTCTGTGGCTGCTAGAGAATTAATGTGTGCATCACAATTCTTTGAGCTAGAGCAAAGAGGTGTATAACTTAAAGACCTACAAGATGTGGACAAGTATTGTAAATTAATGAAATGGACTGTGTGTGTGTGTGTGTGTGTGTGTGTGTGTGTGTGTGTGTGTTAGGGAGTGGTGCAGACTGGAGTAAACCATAGTGGGCATGCTCCATCTAAAGGGAGCAGCCACTCCTCAGCTCCAGTGGGAAAATGGGCCTACTGGTGTCTTCTGATTTTTTTACCGAAAAACCCGTAATTGGATTTTTATGTAAAATATTTGAATTAAAAAAAAACACAAACCAGTGGAGGCCACCCATACTGGGGGAGCTAAAAAAAGGTACACAAGTGGACACTTTGGTCAACGTTGCTCAAGCAGTAGTTCGCCGTAATCAGAAGTGTCTGGATGCTGATGGTAACCACTTTGAGCATCTCTTGTAATTGCAGAAGTCAAACGTGACTTGTATTCGTCTTTTGTTATCGGTATATATTGAGTATTACGATTTTGATACAGTTTTCCTTTCTTACAATAAGTATACATTTTTTTGGCATCCTCTGTGTATTACCAAGTAAAGTATGCTTGCAGGCCTCAATCTACTCTTTGCATATTTGATTTTTGGCTTCCAAATATTTTTAGATTTTGAGTTCCACTAATAATAACAATTGATCTGTTGAGTGAAAATTTTTCTTTCACTTGCAAATACTCCTCAAGAAGGACCTCCTCAATGGTGGCTGATTCCTTCCTCTTCAAAAAACGCTCCCCAACTTTGTTTCCGTACAAGGCATCTCCTCTCCTGAGGGTGGCTGTCTACCCACTCTCCACATCGTGGGTTTCATGTGGGTGCGCCCTCTCCCAGGACAAGGGCTCATGGCATTGGCTGGGGGGCAAGCAGCAGGTGTCTAGTCGGTGGTTCTGAGAGTTGTCATTCAGGTCTAAGAAAATCGCCTCACCTGGCCTACTCTTGGTGTGGTAGTTCTTCCCTGACAATCTCCCTGGTTCGTAACCTCTCTAATTATAGATGATGTGTCCTTGCAGGAATCAGAAGGTGATTTTCTATTCACAATCATGAACAGTTGTTTTTCCTTAAAAACATATTTATGAACTGATCTATTGTTTCCTTCAAATGTAATAAACCCCTTTCTTTAGAATGGAAGGTGGTAGTCATTTCTGTCAGATCGTGTTCAGATTAAAGGCATTCCAACATTTTCTGTTCTGGACCACTTTTAAGTTTTCTGTCATGAGAAAAACATTCATGTCATGAGGAACGGAATTCTGCAAGTTCAGGAGGCCAGTCGCACCGTGATTTATTTTCCATTCGTTTCCTCCCGTGCTCTATAAAGCACATGTTAAAATGGTATAAACCCAACCCAGGTTAGACATAAAAATGTGAGAGGGCATTGTGCTACGTAAATAATAAACACACAGATGTGATACTAAATGGGTGCAAAATTCTTCACAGTACTTTGGGAAGAACAGGAACATAAGAAAGTTCTGATTTTCAACACAGAATCACGTTATTAAGAAGTTGGCCACGGGAGGGCAGCATTGCCTACATAAATCACAGAATGGCGACTAAATTTGAACCTCACAGATGAGGTTCTTTCACCATTTGGTTTCAAACACGGAATAGTAGGAGCAGCATTATTTATGCTTGAACATTCTCTTTTTTTTTTTCCAATGAAACATCTTCCTCTCTTGGTCTAGGTAGCCATCAGGACGAGGCTGTTATCGTCTGACAATGGCACATACGTATCTTTTTTCCTTGTAGTTCTTTCTTTCTTCCTTTCTCTTTTCTTTCCCAGCACGTCTCCTTCACATTCTACTCTCAGTTTCTGTAGTTTGGTTTATTTTTAAAAAGTCACCCTACGCTTTTATAATCCTGGTCACATTAGTTAACCCTGGGAAGCCTCAGTTTCTTTATCTATAAAACTCCTAGGCAGGTTAATGCAGTGGATGAAACGTGGCCTCAGCTATGGACAGGTGTTGTTTCTGCCACTTAGAGACTCGCTTTTCCCCCCATTGGTGAACTGAAGGTAATAACAGCGTGGATTTATGAAACAGAAAATGCCCAGTAAACATTGAAGGAGATGCGGAGTTCTTTTTTTTTTTTTTTCTTTAATCGGGTGAGTGGCTAACGTTTAAAAATCTGGAGTGATCCCATCAAATTTCTCATTGATCCAATTTCATTCATGCGTGTTACTTGCCTGGCTTCTGTGGGCGCTGGGGTTGATGTCCCTCCCTGAATCCTTCCATCTCCCGCCAGCTACTCATTATCTTCAGATGACGGTTAAAAACTGCACTACGGCCAGCAAGAACAGCAGAAGGAAGGACAACTTTGTATTTTCCCCCCAGGTTGCAGAAGATAATTTGCTTAGTCTTAACAACTCTGCAGATTCTTTTATCTGAGCAATCCAAAGCCCTTAGTGCTGCAATTTAATCTAATTTGTTCCTTTTGTCAGTTTTCATTTGAGCTTGAAGCCTTTGAGAGAGGAGGAAAGGGCATTTCCTGTGGGAAATTTGGTTTCATTCATTCTGAGGCAGCAGGTTGGGGGGTCAGGTTGTCAAACTGGGGAGGACATCTGAGGCCTGATAATAATAGAACAAGAGAGTCACTAGGGGACAGACTTTGGGCAGTTATGCTGTGACACCCTTTCTCCTTTTTCCCTCTTTACTTTTCTTAGCTCTCCCACCTCTACATGTTAGGGCTTTCTTATTTTTAGTGTTAATCTTGGGGGGAAAAGAATTTGTGATTTATAAAATAAGATTGAAAAGGTTATTTCCTCAAAGCAGAAAGCCCCCAGGAGCCCAGAGCCTCTCACTGGCTTCTAGAACTGGGCTAAGTTACCAAAGGAAATCACCGCTCATTTATCTGACCCTTTGCAGTTAAATATTCAGAGAAGAATGTGCTTGTTGGAACTGCTCTCGGGGTGGCAGCAGACACTCAGAATGGTGTTCCAATTTAACGTATTGCGTTTCAGCTCATTGAAAAACATAGCACACCGAAGGGATGCTTTGAGAACACCTTTCAGACTATAAATCGGGGCTGGAGGAGATGCTTAATTCAATCAGGCCTGAGATTACATGAAGGAAAAGCAAGCCTTTCCCTACCAGAGTTGACCCGGTTCAAATAATGTGGCAGCTGGAGAACTTGGAACCGTGTTAGTAGGACTAATGCAAATAAACCAGAATCAGGTACTTCCCTGCCAGCCTAGCAATCGAGAGATCCGATGTGGAGACAGACAACGGTTCTGACCTTCCGACTTCATTCTGTGTGTGAGGAACACACATATAAAATGGCCCGAGAGGCTGCATTGCTGTGTTTCAGATTATAGTGCAAAGGACAGACTCTCTTAAAAGAACTTATTTCTACAGAATCCTGTTATTTGCCAGCAGGGACTCGGGAAGCCTTGAGTTGGCCCTCTATTGGGACTCCTTGTTTGAAAGGGTAAATCATTAACTAAAACCCACCAGTTCATGAGCAGGGAAACCTTGTTAATATTTGGGATTCTAGGCCATGGAGTACGCAACAAAGGAAGCATGTCTATACAGAAGGGAAAGTGAGCAACCATTAGGAAGTCTGGGGTACCGAGTAGGTCACCAACCCAGCATGCCACACACCGGAAGGCCCCCACAACTCAGCTGGTCCCTCCTTTCTCACTGAACTCTCTCTGAGTTTCATGGACTTAATGTGATCACGGTTCATGCAACACCTGTCAGTAGCCTCCTCTCGCCACGCCTCCCCAAATTGAAAGCTAGGATCCCGTGACTGAAAGAAAACAACCAGGATGTAAACATGAAATCACACCATTTGGTTTAGCCAGAAGACAAGAAGGCTGAAGAAATAACTTTAAGTCAGTCAAGCCAATCAATGTGGGGTGCCGGAGCCCTGGTCATCAGGGAGTGGCCCCGTCTAGCGCACATGGGTTCTGGTGATGAATGTCATGCACGGGAGGAAAACGTTTTTCTGGACCCTCTTAGGGGTCATTAGCTGGGTCTGAAATTTAAATGGATAAGGACTGGTTCACAGGAGGAAAGCACACACGTTTACTTAATATAAGTTTTAGGTGACATGGGAGCCTTCATAAGGAAATGTAGACCCGAAGAAATGGTTAAGCTGAGTATTTTTATGCTAGGTTTGATGAAGAGTGGAGAGTCATGGGGAAATGATAGGACAAAGGGATCTGAGTTCAGGGTAGTAAACTGGGGGAAACTTAGCAAGGCCTGTTGGTTCAGATTCTTTTTGAAGTCCCTCCCATTTGGGAGACAAGATGTTCGCTTCTTGCAGGTGAAACGAATGCTCTTATGAGCTGCTTCAGGACAAGAGGGGAAGGCAGGCAGGTCAGAGAGACCTCCCTGCACCTGCTGTTTCTCCAACTCCTTCAGTGTAAAATAGTTAGTCCACCAAGGTGCCATGTTTTGGGTTAGCATGTCCCGAACCCCATCAGTCATGATGTGAAAGAAAGGAGTCAGTGCCTTGGAATCATTATCTGCTCTCTCACATCTATAGTCATATATTGATTACACTTGTTTTTCATTCATAATTTTCCATGACTCATATTTTCCCATGATACATCCTATCAACCCTATTAGCCCCATTGGATCTATTTGTTAGCGGGATCAATTCTTGTTAGGACTTTAGGTTAAGTTAATAGTTGGGGGAGGAGGGAAGGAGAGTTTTGGGGGGAGGCATTTATTCACCTCTCCTGCATCTGAGAGACACAAAGCATTCTCTTCCCCCGCCCTCCACCGCCTTTTAAATCTTATCCCTTCTTCTCTCGAACTTTCTTATCCTCCTCTGGGTTTTCTTTCCCTTACAAATTACACAGAGGGTCTGAATGACACTGTCAGGGTTTATGACAGAGGTTGTGTGGCCTCCCTCTAAGCAGCTGCCCTTTGTCCGCACACCCTCTCTAATGAACGGCAAAGAAATGAATAGATGAGGGATCAGAAGTGGAGAAATAAGAACAGCAAAGTAAAAAAGTGTATGGAAGGCCTGCAGAGCAGAGGAGCTGAGGCAGGGAGTCGAGATCCAGTGCTGAGATGACAAGATGTGTGACTTGGGCTGTCACTCTCCTATCTGGGCCTCAGCTCAGAAATCAGGGAGGCCAGACTGAAGGAGCCCTAAGGCTGGCTCTGGGGTTCCACGAGGTCATGAACTAAGAAGCAGCAGCCTGCAATGTGAAAACCCTGTAGCACACTTTAAAAGTTAGTTTATTCAAAAGGAAACCATTCTGTGACCTGTATATTTATACCCCATTGCCACTGCAGTTATATATGAATGACATATTAGAACCTATCAGAAAAAGAAAAGAAAATCACAAAAGGCAGAATGATGAAGTAGGCGATGACACTCCCAGGCTCATTCTGATAAGTAAGCAATTTGTTTATTCCCTCTGTCCTTGGGGTTGCCACTACATCTGGACTGGAGAAACCGGTAAATATGTTTAATGGGACAAGAAAATCAAAGCATTCTATGCATTGCACGCTATTGTTACTACAGGTTTCCTTTCCTTTTTTTTTTTTTATTATTAGCCATAACCTCTTGGGCCTGATCTCATTTAAGAGCCCTGTGCAATCCCCAGATGGGTGAGAGGCCAGCTGGAACCATCACCATGTGCAAGGCCATCTGCTAGTAATTCTCGTGACAATGGTCAGGGCCCTTCGGATTCGGTGTACGGAGCTGACTTGTGACACGATTCAAGAATATTGCTTTTTATTCTGGTGTTACCATATATATATGTTCGGCTAATGCAGAGGGGTGCAAAACCACTTTGGGCCCACAGTCATTTCCCACCCAGCTGAGGCCGTTTGCCTTGTTTATCTTGATCCACACATTAGCAAGTTTATTCTTTTCTTTCCAGTGCTTTAAGTAAAGGAAACACACACATGCATGTACAGACACACACACACACACACACAGAGCCATCTGACTATCCTTATGAAAACCTAATAAAAATAATAGCAAAGAGAGGCAGGGTTCATTCGATTTGGTTTAGACCTGAGCGACGTTAATCACCCTGTCTCAAGACAGCCCATATCTTGGAAGGATTCTATGAAACCCCTGTTCCGCAAAGGCAGAAGTCAAACTGACAAGGTTCACTCAGGGACTCCTTCTACCTGGCACTGAGAGAGTTAACCTTAAAAAAAAATTGAGAAGCAATCCTGGCTCGTGTTACCCATTAGCTGGGTGTATTGACCAAACTCATAGTCAGATAATGCAAACAATAACAAAGTTATTGATTGAGGAGATGTCAGGCAAATAGGTACTTATCATGATGCTGCTGATAAGCTCGGGGTCTCCCTCCTGTGGCAGCGACAGAGGCCTATTGATTCTGCAGTTGGTCATCTGCGGCTTCCAGCCGACACGGGATCTGCAGGCTGATTCCATATGCTGGAGCTGGACACTCCTAGCACAGCAGGGGAATACTGCAGTCACCTAAATGGATGCCACCAAACTCTGGCTGTGGGCAAAGGAAAGGTTGACTCCACATTAGAAACAGGACGCTGTGAGCAACGCCTGGCAGTGCCACTAGGGTCACAGAGCGCTTTGGGGCTGTCTTTCCCCAGGACTGGAGGATACACACCAGAGCAGGTCCTTAAGCAGCTGGCACTAGTGCTAATCTCTGAGCTGACCAGTAGGGGTGCGGAAGACAGATGAGACCCACAGACCCTCCCCACTGAAAACCAAATGTATCACCTCCACAGCACATCTGCTCCCCAACCTGGGCCTTCCAGTTGGCAGGGAAATCTGGCCAGACATATTATTATTGCTTCTCCCAGCATGTGATTAGCCTGAGGCATTCATGGTTGATTGTCTAAATTTTAGATGTGAACCAGCAAAACGCCATCTCTCCTAGCACTTTTAGTATTAGCCGATTACATGGCCGTGGAGGAGATGTAATAATACTCATTATTTTCTGGATGGCCTTGCCAGAAAAGGATGTTTGATGTCTGCCAAGCAGAGCTGGTGATTGTTTTGACACTTGACTGCGTGAGGGAGAGAGGGAAGCTAGCATGGGGGAGTGGTGTAGAGGACGAGAGGAGTAGGGGATTATTTATTTTCCTACTGTGGGGACAGAACCCCAAAAAGCAGTTTCCAGGCTCTCGGCCTCACATAGAAAGGTGCTGGCTCAGGTAGTAAATGGCCATCAACTGTGATTGGATGGCCAGCAGCTGTGGCTAGTTGGCCGTCAGCTGTAACCAGTGAGCCATTGGCCACTAATATAACTGCTGTGGCTACACTAGCAGAAAATGGGGGCTAGCAAGAAGATGGTGGCTGGCAAGCACGGACTGCTGTTTGGACGGCGGGTTGCAGATTATGTAGATCCTGCTTCCTGTGTCTCCAACCCAGCCGCCAGCGAGAGTATAGTGGTATGACTCCCCTATCTGTGGCTCCGTGGGTGTTCCTTTTTGGCCTCACCATGTCCTGCGTTCTCATGTGGGGAGCGGGAGCAGAGACCCCGCAGGACACCCTGCACGACAAATGGCGCAGCGAGCAGGGTCTCCCGCCTGACACCTCGCATGACACCTACTTACCCATAGATAATTCTGTAGATGATTTGCTGGCCTCCTATGTGAGGGAACAAAACACTTTGTGTTCATTCTTATCAGTGCTTCATACAGAACAACACCGAAGGGTAAGGGACATTTACACAATGGTTATGCTGCAAGAAGGAAGAGGAATTCCGTTCATTCATTCATTCATTCCATCGTTCATTCAACAGGTAACTACTGAGGGTCTACCATGTACAGAGGCGGGTAGAGCAGCTGGGCAAGGAAGCCAGTTCCTGCTCCCATGTTGGTGTCCATGTGATGAAGGCGAGGGTGTGGTGGAGACAGAGAGTACGCAAACACGTTTACTTACTCGTTGCCCTATTTTTGGAGACTTTAGTTGTTTCCGATTTCCCTGCTCCTTTAAACAAACAGTGGGCCTCTTTTGGAGGCCTGGCATTATTCTGTGGGAAAACCATTGTGGGTTTTAAAGGCACCACTTTCTGAATCGGGATGTCCGACATTACAGATGTTGTTTTGGAGACTTCTTTCTTAGAGTTATTATTCAAAGCTTATTTTTAATACCCTCAGCCCTTTGAGGGTGAATCTCATTTGACTTTTAGAAATAGTCAAACGTCATCTGGCCTTACATCTGGTGAACATGATGAGGATGAATCATCACCATCTTTTGTTGTTGTTGAAAATGTGTGACTATAAAGTAATGCGACTGATTTGGGGGAGGGAGAAGGCTCCTTAAAGCACTCTAACAGCAACACAAAGGAGGGCTTCTAAAGCGTTTGGAACAATGGTCACATCTTTGTTATAGGGAAGCAGGACGGGGGAGGGAGCGTGGGCTATGGCGTCAGAGTTCCCCATCTCCCCTCCACGCTTGCACTTCCTCCCTGTATGACGTGAAGCCAGGTCCTTGGCCTCCTCTAAGCCTCAAGTTGATCATTTACAAAACGAAGCTAATTTTCCACCACACAGAATTATTATGAGGATTAAATAACATAAAATAACTAACAGTAAAGCATCTGGTACAGTGGCTGACATATGGCAGAAGTTATTATCAATAACACATGAAGCACTTCCCACAAGGAATAAATGGAAGGGAATGACTAACTTCCCACCTGTTTATTAAAGATGTCAATTCCACGCTTAGGGTAATTGGATACTGCCCTGGGTATTATCTGTGTGCTGCCCCAGATCCACTCTCCATCCTCCTCCAATCTGCTCTGTGTCCTGTGTGGACTGCATTGGGCAGACCCTGGTTTCCTGGCTTCTGGATGGATTCAGACAAGGGTGGCACTGTCAGGTGATCAAAAGGTGGGAGAAGCCAGTGGTTGGGGTATCTGTTCTCTCATCTTGCTTTCCTAGAGGACGCAGCCCTCTCCTGGAGGCCACAGCTCTCAGGCCCCAGCTCTTCTCCAACAGCTTCCATTCCCCTGCTTTATCCCCCTGTCACCTAGTGCTGGTGACAGCTCTGCTGTTGCTAACCTCAGGGCTCTTCATCATCCTTGTTGGTTTCTTTTAGCCCTACCCATACCCACAAATAAACTCTTCATTAAAGTCTCCTCTATTCCCCTAGCTGGATCTAGTTATCATAGTCTTCTAGTGTTGATCTATTGCCCTAAGGTTGAGATAACAATGATTTGATTGCCTCTGGAAGGAGAATAGGATCTTATACATTGTGAGCTATGCACAAAGCAGAATTTAACACACTGAGAGCAGGCTTCAGAAATGCATGTGCTTCTCACTCAGAGTTTGCTTCCGAGGCAAACTGTCGCATTTTGCTTGTTCCTTCATCCTCCTGTAGTGTTACACATGCCTTCATGTTAAGTGCTTGCATTGTCAGAGGAGCACTCAGAATAAGTAATGCTACTCAGTGAGTCACAAATGGAATCCATGTCATCCAGTGTCATGAAATGGATCTATAACTGGCTTTTTGTCCCTCAATTTGAGATGATCTAATTCAATTTCTATGATTTATGGCTTCAGAGAAGACACTTTCTGTCCCCCTCCTGAACTTTCATTCCGTTTCTCTCTTACTCCCAAATTTCCTGGGATCTGAAGGAAATTCATTTCTGCAGGCAAGCTTGAGCTTATGGCCTCCATCTAGAGCTAATTACAATCACTGTGTTTTACTGTTGCTGCTAACACAAGGGATATGAAGTATCACCAAAACCAATCTGCATCTTTGGTATTAAGAAGATATTTCTTTTGTAGGAAAACCAAGTGATATTTTTAGATGTTGGCTGTGCAAATCAAGAGGATGGTGTGAAAGTAATGGGCTGGTCTGATTGCCAACATGAGCTGCTAGTTTAAAGATGGGTGTAGTACTCAAGTAGCTACTCTAGCGGACATTGCCCAGCCCAGGTACCTCCACCAGACTGGTACCACCCCAGCTTCTGGGAGTGTTGGCTGCTAATATCACCTAGCTTCCCTTTCTCCAAAGAATTGTCCTGGGCCAACAGGAAGTTACTGTCCTCTCCACCCAGCCTGAATCAGTGATTGACATGACAGCTATAAAAGGCAAAGTTCCTTGCCTAAAGGGGTACAGCTCTGCAGGGCCTCCCTTCATTCACTCTTGGTCCCCACTCTCTTCCCCAGCCTGCTGCCCTTATCTCCTTTCCAGTATTTCCCTAGTAAATCATGTCTCAGTCTCAGGATTCCTGTCTCAGGCTTTGCGTCAGAGGCCCTGACCCTTCTCCTGATCTTATTGTTGAAGAAATGTGAACTGGGAGAGGTGGAGAGAGAAAGGTACTCTTCCTCTTACGTGTATGCAGTTGATTTGGCAGTGGCTGCTTCTCAGGATGTTTTCAGAATAATAGATGCTGTTTTGATTACTCCATTTGAGACATCTGCGGACATAAACAGTTGTTTAAGTTTTGACTTTTCACCGGTTGTGAGAAGACTACATATTCTGATCCTAAATCGCCTCGGGATAGCTTGTATCACCAAAATTCTCGAGTCGTAGAGACCATTCGCTGTTTGTTCTGCTAGAGTGTTTGCCAGATTGTTCCTCCTTGAGGCTTCCATTGTCACTGTAGGTCTGTGGTATATTTCATGACTTGGAAACATGGTCTTATACTATCTGGGAATCTCTTGTCATTCCTTTGTGGGGAATGTCCTTTCTCTTCCTCTTTGCCAAATCAAATCACTCATCACACAGAAGCCACACTCCTAAAACATTCTCCGAGGGACGCTGTCCCTCTCTGGCCCTCTCCAGTCACTCTGCATCCTTCTGACAACCAGTCGTTATAATTCCTCAGAGCTATGCTCAATCAAACTAAGTATGATGGTATAACATACATAAAGGGCATACACTTCAAGTGTGCAGTTTGAGGAATTTTTACATACGTGTTTTCCTAGGAAACCACCACCTGGACCAAGATCTAGCACATTCCAGCACCCCATGGTCCTTAACTGCTGTTCTGACTTCTAATAACAGATTTGTTGTGCCCGTTCTTGAACTGCATATAAATAGAATCATACAGTATGTATTCCTTTGTATCTGGCCTTTTTCACTCATTGTTACATCTGTGAGTTTCATCCACATTGTTCTTTGGTTGATAGCACTTCTTGTTATATCTGTTTATGTCTTACTATTTTGTATGTTTTTGCCCTGTCTTCCCTTTTTCCTTGCAAACTTCTTAAAGTACAGTCTATCTTTTATATATGACACATATTAGCATATTGTGGACATTTAAAACTATTACATGAGTGCATGCTGACTAGATTCCAGTTCATATTGCTACTTAGTGAAAGCAAGCTTTGTCCTCTCTCCCTGGTTGTGTTGCATGTGTAGTTGAAATAGTTGTGTCTGGGGCTGAAGCATGCTTTACTGTAATAATAATAACAACAACAATAATAAATATTTATAGGACCTTTATCCAAGGGATTCAGAGTGACTTGCAGTTTCTAGTGCATTTTTTCATTTTCTTTTAGAGCTTGGCAGGAAAGTCATTAAGGTCCTTTTGCAGATGGGTGAGCTCAGATGCTCTAAGGTTAAGCCACTGACCCCAAGTCCTAGAGAACATTAGTGGCAAAACCAAAGGTATAATCTAGTTTTACCTCACTCTCGGATTTAATCCCAAGCTTCTCTCATCCCTGGAAGTCCTTTACGACTATTCTCATGGAAGATGAGGCCTTAGTTCAACTACAAATATAAGGAGAGACTTGAAGTTTTGGAATAGTATTGATATATGAGTTCTTGTTACGTAGTTGTTTCAGTCTATGTGTGTGAGGCTTGAGGGCCTAACTTTAAATTTATTTTGTCCTTTACCTTTTGTGATACATTTTATAGATGTTACTTTTAAATAAATCAGATGTAGGAAGTTATACATTTACAGATATGATGAGGGAAGGTGTTGATCAGTGCCTTTCCTCAATAAAAGTACATGATCTCATTTTCTGGGGAGTTCAATACACTGGGGACCACAATTCAAAAGAGACTATAGTGATGACCACCTTCTTATCATATCTTTTTTATTTTTTTGACTTTTTTGACTATAACTCTCTTTTTCTGTTTCCTGTGGGATCCCATTTCCTTTTTCCAGTAGAGATGAATGGGAAACAGGATTCATAAACTGAGGGAAACTTAGCAAGTCCTGTTCATTGAGATTTCTATCAGCACCCTTTTATCTTCAGAGATAAGGGCACTCCTTTCCTCTGGATATAAGGAGGGCACCTCTCAATCAAAGGTCTTATGATCTGCTTTAGGGGAGAAGGTGGACAGAGAGTCCTTCCTGTACCTGCTGTTGCCCAAACTCCATAAACTGAAAATACAGGCATACCTCATTTTATAGCACTTCATAGGTGTTGTTTTTTTAGAAATTTTACCAGCAGAAGAATTACAACTTGCTGTATTGTGATACTTACTTTATGGCGGTGATCTGGAACCGAATCCACAATATCTCTGAGGCATGCCTGTATTCAATATACCAAAGTGCCGTATTTTATTTGGGGTAGTGTGTTCTGACCCTAGTCATTTGGTATATTGAAATCTCTTGATATCATCAGCATTTCGCTCCTTTATAAATGGGCTGAAATGGGCATTTCTCCTGATTTTTAGCTTCTTGCCATTTTTCTTGCTGAACCCAAGTTCATGACTAGGATAATTGTCATTTTATTAATTTCTAGGGTGATTTAACAAGAAGCTCTATGAACAACAGCATATATATATATATGTATATATATATGTATGTATGTATATATATACAAATATATATATGCATATATATATGTAACAATGGCAGTTGATCCCTCAATTTTGAGATCTGTTTAAGTGTTGTTGACCACAGACAAAAAGTCAGCCATGTATTCTTTCAGCAAAAAGGATCTATTTGTGAAAAAAGAAAGGATTACAATCTAGTACGTGCAGCCATGTTGAGCCACATACAAAACCCCCTGCAAACAAAGAAAAGGACATTTTTTTCTGGAGGGTAAGAGGAAGTAAGGGGAGGTGAGTGGGGCTGTTATAACCACAGAGTTCTTCCTGTAGGGCTTTTGTGACTAACAGAGAGTATAAGAGCTTCTTCAACAGGCTCCTCTGATTCCTGTCTTGGTTAGAGTCTGTCATTAAATTTGACAGTGTTTTTGATTTCTCAAGCTTTTCAAGAAGATACTGAACTAATGAGTAAATAACTATTCTTGAAAAGCATACCAGTACTAAATATTAACAAACGATCTGATGATGGCACATATTAAAATTTAGGTAATCACCTTATTTTGCTGTTTTGAAAAAAAGCTCAAAATGTCACGCAGTCTCTCAGTCCAGGAAGGAAAGGGCTTTACAATCTACTTTGTTCATGAGATGCTGTAACAATAAACAGAACTGCAATTCTGGAAACATCTGTTAAACCAATTACATGGCTAATTTTCATGTTCTAGAATGAGTGGATTTGTAATTGGTGAAAAATATGATAATCAAGAGTAAACAGGACCTAGAGAAGAGAGCAGATGATGGACAGAAAGTGTCAGTAGGATCTCGATGGTGTCCATGTTTTATTACAAACTGGAAATTGGACACTTTCACATGCGATGTATTTTCTTTTCACATAACAGTTCGCAAATAAACAGTAACAGTGGTTTTAGGTGATTAAAGCAATACAGAAGATTAGTTTTGTTATGGGTAATCACCTTTGCTTCTCCTTTATTGATGAAAAGAGCTTTTCTCAGCGGGTTGTGTTATCTATTTTAGATGTTGCCTGATCTTGTTTTTTAAATGTAAATCAGCTTTTTAATCTTTTTTATGTAAATTTGATAGCCCGTACCAGCAATTATTCTGCTTTGTTGCAGCTCCCTCTTTAGAACTGTCTCTGTTTTATGTTTAATTGTCCTAATTGTCCAAATTTGAATAAACCTGGAGAACAGCAATGGAGATCATTACTTGTTTTTAAATTTACAAAAAGGTTTAAGTACTCCTTCCTGAACTTCCCTTTAATTCTTTAGACTGTTAATTATGATCTGGGAGATTGGAAAACTTGTTATTGTCCTCAGAGCGACTGCTCCAAATTATAGGTTTGTTTATTCTTGTTTTACTACTTTATATCAGACTTCTCCTTCTTATGAACATGATAAAAAGCTCATCAGAGACAATTTACATTCACTTTTTAATCAGTGCAGTATTTTACCAAAGGGGTACCCACATGAAGGGTTATATTATGTGCTCTTAGAGGCTGGAGCCAGTAACTCTAGTCCAGGAAGGGGATTTCACCCATTTAATGTATCCATCTATCATCCATCTATCCATTCATCCTCCCACGCTATCTACCCATCCATCCATCTGGCCATCAATTTTTGGAAAGCTTGAACTGGATGACATATCAATTCAATGAGATTATGTTCTTATTTAATAATTTTTAGAAAATGAGTAGATTAGATTCTAGGTCAAAATTGTCTGATTAGATTCTAGGTCAAATCTGACTGAATTTTAAAGTTGATTTAGTGCATAATTTAATTGGAGAAAACAAACAACAGAAGAAAACCAATGGGGGTCTTATCTCTTTATTGAGGTTCTTTGCAGCTTGGAGTTTTATGCTTTGGTTCAGATCTAGGCCTTGGTCAGGAGACAGGGCACTTGACTTAGTAGTTGAGCCTGAGGTTTATCTATGTTGATATATCTATGTTCCATACAATGTCTCTAGCCAGGATACTTTTTTTTTGTCACCATGCTAAAGAGAAGCCATCCTCACGGTTCACTCAGCATCTAGAGACACTTGGAATGAACAATGAGGTATATTAATTTATGGTCAATCTGACATGCTGGTTGGATGGGCTCAGATATCAGTGAGAGAAATCCTTCAAACAGTACAGGCAGTCATATAGAGATACATAGACAACTGCTTTGATTGGTGTTTGTGCTAAGTTCTGTTCAGGATTGCCTAAAAAGACAGAGCCGTAGGTTGACTTGGACAAATCACTGAAACCCTCTAAGCTTAATTTTCTCCTCTATGAGGCCAGGGTAGAACTAATTCTCAGAGGTGCAATACAAGGAGAACAGACAAGCGTCAGTGTTTTAAAGAAGCTCCATTATCATACACAAGGTCAGATCAAATGAAAATGAAATGTTCTCTTGTAGCATCTCTGAGTTTCAGCAACTGAATTCTAGTCGTGCTTTGTATTCACAGACAGGAAATATCTATTCAGAAGGAATGAATAATAGATAACTACTTTCTTTGCTTTACACCTAGTTATAATTCTACAACTAACATAATACTAAATGAGTTCCCTTCCTCCCAGTGATGTTTCATATTCGTTACATACTATAACCTCAAAACTCAACAGCATGAAAAATCAAACAGTTGGGAAAATGTATCTTTAATTTTCCCACCAATTTACCACCCCCTGCCCTCTTGCTCCAGATTATGTGCCCAGTTGTTAGGCAAATGGTATATTCCAAATCCCTCTACTCTCATAAAGATGATGGACCCCAGCCAATCTTAGCTCCAGCTTTTTAGATCCAATTTTTATTTGCTTAGTTTTAAAACCAAGGCTCACTTTCACAGTGGTATGTTAAATACCTCATTTGCTGAATCATACCTCAAATAAATTTAACAAAATGGTTTTCGAAACTGCATCGTGTTCATTTTTAGTGCTCCATAGTTCATGAAGAGTAACTTATGTTTAGTAAGAAATAGTAATACAAACTTAGCCTGGTTTGTAAAAATTGTAGACTGTATTGTTATAGATAGTATATTAATAGCAAAAAGAAAAGGAATCGTGATCAAAGAATGATATTACTTTGGGAAGAAATCATAGACATAATTTTACTGACTGTTCATTGAAGAACTGAGAGCACAACGGTTCTGAAAGATGAGTGACTTGTTCAAGGTCACACAGCTGGGTAGTTCCAGATTTGGCCCTAAACCTCACACTTTTTGGCGTCGGGTCCAGCACACTTTCCTTCACAACATGCAGCCTCTTAGTTTGTTGGTTTTGGGTCAGAAATATAATTAACACAGGGCACAAAGCCTAGATTATGAAAAACTTGGAGGGGAATCTAATGAAAATCAAGCTTTTATGAAAGTCCTAGGCAGTTGACCTGTCCTGTGATATATTCATAGTGTCCAGCTGCAGTTGGAGTTTTGGCGAGTGGCACTTCTTTCTTTCCTCGTTGACTGCCTGGTTTTCTTTCTAAACTGGTGATTTAAGAATCTGCAGAGAGTGCACAGATTGTAGCAGAGTGATAAAAGTAATGTGACAATGAATGAATGAATACATAAATAAGTAAATAACCATTTTTAAAAAGTACAGAAAAAGTTAAAAATAAAAAGTACAAAAGAAAGTAATACGGTAATAAAACAAGTACAATTCTAAGAATTTTGATATGAGGTGTTGAAGCAGTGGATGGGGCGCTCCCATTCCAAAAATTTAACCATGCTAAATAACAAAAGGTCGTATTTAGTGTTAAAGGGAAACAGACTAAGCCATCCCCAAATATGCTACTTTGGCACGTGGATTATTTTGAGCTGAAGGCAATGAAGACCAGCAGACTAAGGAAAAACAGATCTGTTGCCAGAGATAACTTTTTTATATGAAAGGTTTACCTGTCTGTCAGGGCAAACATCTGATTACCAAACATCTGCTCTTGTTACCTTCCTGTGAATTACCCTACCCTCCTTTGGAGCTCCAGGTCCCTATTCCATTCCTGAGCTCAGGATGGCACAGAATTGCCTGACTGCCTTGGAATCTTATATCTTTGGTGCACCCATTCATACAAAATTAAATTTGTTTTTTCCCCCTGCTAATCTGTCTATGACAATTTAATTATTAGACCAACCAAAGAACCTAGAAGGAAAGAGGGAACATTTTTCTGACTCTACAGTGTCAAATGATCATATAAAAGTATGGTTGCTTGAAAAACAAGATGGTATGGATACAAAAGGGTTTAAGTCTCTGATGCAGCCCCATTAGCCACATAGATGGCATGGGATGAAGCAGAGCTCTAAGGGATTATAAATGAACACCAAGCCCATACAGAATCCTATTTAAATATATACACACAAGTATCACATGAGTATGCATGTGTATGCATACACATATGTCCATGGGTTTGGGTCCCATTCTACAGTGTGGGATTTTTAGGTATATTTATAAATCCGTTGATAAGTAATATCCCCAGGAATTGTTTGAGATGCCAACTGGATCTCACTAACAATTACAGTCAATATGCTGAGAGAGGCAGGCTAGGTAAGTAGCACCTCTTACAGAATGGCACATTCCTCCCTGGTTAGGATGTCTACTACTCCTCTCTTTATTCCTACCTACTAGAAATCAGTGTCTTCTCACAAGGTCTTGGGCTTCTGATTCTTCTGTCTTGGCAGACACTCTTGGAACAGCCTTATGCTTATGTTATATCAATTAGCATCTGTATAAAAGTTATTTTCTAATGTCTCTTCAATATCACCGTATTGTAGGGAGAGGGAATATGGTGAGACTGCTGTGTGGCTCTGGTAACACAATCTCTCAGGTTATCACTTCATTTGAGCCACCATGTCAGAGTGAGGATATTGGATGTTTCAAGTACTCCTTGATATAATCATTCTTTTGGTTATTGACTCATGTTACCAATTCCAGTTGACATCAGAATGCCATCATTTCAATTTCTATTTGATTTATCCTAATATATATTTATAATTTACATTTATATATTAGTTTATACTTACATTTAATATATATATATATATAAATTTCTAATATATATATATATTTCTATTGACTTAATTATTTGCATTCTCTATCCTGAGAAGTCCTTTCTTGAAATCCAGTTACCTGGGAGGTGAATTTTAATCAGAATGTTGATTGGTGAACGTGGAGTAAAAATTGCCTTGGGAGGATATTTTATGTAAGCTCTAGAAAAGCCTGATCAAATTTCCTTACTTCATAACTAAATACACTGCTTGATGACCAGATAATGGAATCTCCAAATTTAGTAACCTTTTACTATTGAAAGTATGAGTTTCCTTTGGAATGGAAAAAGTGATGAGGAACAAAATTGATAAGCTATATGTGATAGGCAGAATGGCCCCCAAAATGTCCAAGCCCTGGTCCCTGGAACCTGTGAATGTGTTTTCTTACATGGCAAAAAGACTTTGCAGATGTGAGTCAGGTGATGGGCACAGATTATCCAGGTGGGCCAATCTAATCACGTGAACCTATAGAAGCAATGAATTGTATTTTTTGTCTATATTTGTTTATATTTTCTATATCTCAACATTGAACATTTATTTCTTATATAATTAGAAAAAATGTGAATTTAGATGAAAATAGAAAAAAGGGAAATAGAAAATAATTCCCCAAACTATAGGATCTGAAAATAGAAGCGCCTGGTTGGACGTAGGCAGAGAGGAGACAGCAGAAACTATATCAGCTCTATTTAGGCTGCAAGTGACAGAAACTGGCATGGGTCATGGGTCATGTGCCAATCCTGGGCCAATTATAGTTTCCAGACGAGTGGTGCAGCAACTCTGAGTGGAAGAGCCCCCAAATCCATGTGGCGTGTGGCTGAGGCAGATACCCAAAGAAGGGGAGAGGCTGTTACCAGAAGGAGGAGTAGGAAATGTTTACTAGTCACAGCAGGCTTCTTTACTGAGTCTCCAGCCCTCACAGAAAAAGAGGCATGGTTAAGGGGCATGGAGAGATCAAGAATGGTAGGGGGACTAAAGATTATGATGAGCTCGGTTAGCTCAATTTTAAACATATTCAAGTCTTGATATCAGAAGTTTTCTCCTGTTTAGAGGCTCTAAAGGCAATTGGAAATGGGTTAATAGAGAGGTAATGAGATTTGCAAGTCATCTGCACTGACACAGTAACTTAAACCATTTTGTTAAGACTCTTTTTTTCTATGTCATGAGACAAAAATGGACTAAATTACTTCGAACCAAGCAAGTGAAAAAGTCCCGGGTAGAATCCAGAAGCTCACGTGTTAGATGCTCCAACAATGGTGCTGGTACCTGTATTGCTCCATCTTCTCAGTTCTGCTCTCCGTGCTGACTTTGTTCCCAGATTTGCCCTTCCCACAAGATGGCCAGCGGACTGTCAGAGATCTCAGCATTAACCCTGCCAGTTAACCGACACCACCAGAAAGAGAACACCACCTTCGCAACAGTCCCAGCAAAAGCCCTGGTGCTCTTTGGACTGTTTTGGGGGCACATCTTGAATCACTCTCTATGGCAAATGAGAAAAAAAATACATGGATGGGCCAGCTCTGGATCGTATGCCCAGCCCTGGAGCCAAGAGGAGGGGCCAGCAAAAATGTGTCAACGAAAGGTGAGTAATGAGCATAAAAGGTGGGCCCAGAGAAAAGTCCTTCTTTCCTTCCTTTTCCTTTTGACTTCACCACAGTTTCTACCTAGCGTGTCGACTAAGGTGGCCTGTACCTTCTGCTGGGCTGTCTAGGACCGCTCACTTAGTCACCCAAATTAGAATTATACATTCTCCTCCTTGTTATGATAACACAGAAAATGGTTCAGTGTCCTGGTTTGACATCTGTACAATTCTTCCCTGATGGCAATCCTAATGCATTTGGTTTTTCTCCAAGCGTATGCGAACCATATTATGCTCCTTTGATCAAAATTATGCAAAGAACCAGATGTTTACTTTTCATTACATCTTAGAGATAACAGTTGATATTTGAATGACCTACCTGGGGCTTCATTGTCCTTCTCCTTTGAATTCTATGTTGGGGTGTGTTCACTGGCACAATGTGTTTTTTTTTTCTTCTCAGATTATTTTCTTAATATCATTTTTTTCTGCTCTAACCTGACTCTCCCAACCTTTATAATCTAACTCACCCCCCCTCCAACCTGAGTTTGTACCCTCTCACTGTTTATGTGATTATGAATGTAAGCTTTCTAATAAAATGATAATAATAGCTACTCCTCAGTTAGTGTTTACTGCAGGCCTCCTTGGCATGGAACTAAGTCTTTTGCATTTATTATCTCATCTTTACATAGAGTTCTGTATTTTCTCTTCAGCTGTTGGTCTGCGTATTCAGGGTGGTCTGACTCTCCGTGCAGACTTCACGTTTTCTGAGCCAGTGGGATATGTCTTCCTCGTGCATTTGTCCTCTCCCGGCACCATGCACATGGTGTTTGGTGTAGTGCCAGGGCTCGGTGCCTGTTGCCAAATGACTGACAAAATATTAATAAAGCTGAAAGTATAAAGTATTACGCTTCTTTCATTTACTGATTTTTTTGTAGCTAGCTGTGTCCTAGGAAGACTTTGCTGGCCTGAGGACTTTAAAAACTGGTCTGCACCATAACTAGAAGTAATTGTTCTTGTGATTGAAACTAACAACTATGTAATGCCTGCAAGGCATGATGCCAAGACATGATTTGATTTCAGGTTAAATTTGCAGCTAAGTTGATTTTGCAAAATGTGCCCACATGTGCTCAGGCAGTATGAATGCTCTGCCTACCTCCATTCACCCTAAAAATGCACTTGTTCACAGAGTTGGATAGCCTTCACTTGTTGGAATATTTGACTGTGGATTTAAGGCTGAGGCTTCCAGGACTAATTAGAAAAAAACTGTTGTTGATCAGCATCTGCCAAATGTAAAATACCATATTCAGATGACTTTAGGACATCCATAAAAACAGCTGGAAATGGGACCATGATATGTATCAAGTCAAGAGAGACTCAAACCTAATAACAGTGAGTTGTTTTATGCTGTTAAGTAATGAGCAGATCTATCAGGAGAATGTTCAACACAAGCTAATATCAAACTTGGTGGAATAACTTAGTCACTACAGGGTTCCCATTTGTGAAGTCGCTGGGGACGTACGTAGCTGCCTCCATGAAGTCTTCAGATTTTTCCATCAAATTAGACACGCAAGGGCAAAACCAACGGACAGGGGCCTTATGGGACACTCCTGGAGGATTCAGAATCCATACTCCCATGAATAGGTCCCATTCCTAGTTTTGTGCATGCTGATGCTAGGGCTCATGTCAGTTTTGTAAGAAAGAGAGGCATGAGAAAGAAAGCCAGGGGCTCAGCCCTCTCCAGACTGTCAGCGGCAATACACCTAAATGCATGTTTAGTATGATTGAAAAGAAGGGGATAGCTTTGTTATGTTTTCCAGTAGGAAAGACCCAGAATATTATCTTGAGAGAAGAATTCACAGCTTTTGAGGAATTGGATGTCGTGACTGCACCAAGGCAGGCTGCTGTCAGGGAAGTTATATTTATGGGGTACAGTTCGTTCGAAATTTTACTAATGTTCCCCATGATACATCGATCTGAGGGTAACAATAGGATACATTAACAAAAAACACAGCAAGTTTCTGTTTTGATCTCCTTCAGCAACTATAAGGAAAGCAATCATTTCATGTATTCTAGTTTATTTCTCTCCTTTTTTGTTGCCCTCCCACACCCTCACCATTCTCCACTAGAGGGCCCTCAGATGATCATGGGTGTGGAGTAAGGATATCCTGAGTAAGAGAATGTAGAAAAGTATATGAACACACTACTCAACACTGTCCCAACCCACTTCCTCTCCTCCCACCAATAATGATCTAAAGTCTTTGTACCAAACTGGTAGGTCTCAACTCACTCTTCTTTTAAGGTAAGTTATTTCCCAGGAATTTCCTTGAACCTTAATGAAAACAAGCTCCTGATGGATTTACTCCATTTGTCTTCAGATCTAACCAGTATGTCTGGATTATAGGGTGAACACAGTCAACTGAGAAAGCTCTGCCCCCACCACAGCAGGGCAGCTGTCTCAGTGACCTCCTGATTTAAATGTCAGATGGTGAAAGCTGAAGATTAACCAGACCACAGTAACGATTTTACCTTAGGTTCCTCAGCAGCAGACCCTCAGACAGGGAGTCAAGTGGAAGTGATATACAGGGCAGGTGACCCCAGGAAACACTTGCAGTGGAGTAAAGAAGTGAGACAAGGAAGGGAGAGGCCGATAAAGGGTGTATTATCATGCCAGTCATCACTTTAGGCAACTGGAGCTTATTCTGCCCAGGAACTCAGGGAGAGAATGTAGAACGTACCTCAGAGTTGTCCCAACTGAGAAGTGAGGAGGCTGGGATACTTATCCACCAAATCTCCTCTGCCATTGGTTAATTCCAGGGGCATCAACACCCCAGCATTTATGGCTTGCCCTGTAGGAGTGCTGACCCACCTCTTGAAGCCAGAAAACATAAGCAGAGAATTGCAGGGATTCACAGTTAGCATCCTTTGATGGGTAGAGGTGAGTAGATGAGGGTGGGTACTGACCGAGCCTGTTACAGCAAGAGTGAGAAAAGGAGCAGGAGACCAAGTCATTCATGATCAGGATCAGCAGAAAAGCCATGTTGTGGTCATTTTCCTATCAGTGCATTAACAAAGTTAATCTCAGACAAATAAACCAGGAGACTGGGAAGTGAAACTTTAAAATACTTACAGTTTATATAATTCCCGCGAGGTAACTAACACTCACTTGCAGTTGGGTAGGTGTGCATGAAGTTTTAGCAAGGGAAGAGAAATTTGATTCACAGATAAGCTCAAAGAAATCTGATTGTAGAATATACTTTGAAATTATCCATTGTAGACTTAATCTCATCTCACAAACCCAAGAGTCCTTTAGCTAATTCCTTTCCAAATGAAGGAGCCAATCAATGTGCTTTCAACGGAGAAAATTACTGGAGAGTCTAGTATGTGTTTTGATGCCCTAATGAGGCACTATGAATTATCCAACCCAAACCAATTAAGTCTTAGCCCAGATAGAGGGCTACTGAGGAGATGAGGACACAGCACTCATTTAGGGCAGAATTAACTGCGTCCATAGCCTGGAAACATGCTTGGGGGGAAGCCAAGCCTCATAGGCGCTCTGCTCTCCTTAAAGCTGGCAGTCAAAATGTGCTCCAGCCCAATGAGAGCTTTTGACGCTTTTGCTTCTTTGGCCTTCAATTTTAAAAATGTCTGTAAAGCATAAAATATGTTTTGAACATTACATAAGGCTATTAAGAGAGGGTGAATCATGAAAACATAGTGTGTCAGAGACAATAAAGTAAGTGAAATGAACTGCTGCTGACGAGGTGCTTGACCTTGGGCCAGTTGCTCAGTCCTTTCTTGTCAATCAAATAGGAAATTATAGCCCAATAATGTGGTTTTGGATTGCAGCTCAATAAGCAAGCTCTAATCTCTTGGTTACGCCTTACTGTTCCATGGGAAACCAAGCACTTATTTTCATTTTAATGTGATCTGTTCCAGTGGACTGTGACTTCCTAAAGCACCCAGCACAATGCCTGGCTTGGCTTAAGAACTGGGAGCTATGTATTGAATAAATGTGAAATGAGTAGTGGAAGAAGTTAATTTCCAATATTATGATGCACTGAGAAATACGTGAATAAACATACCATCAACACAAATAGCTTTTGAAGAGAACGATGGATATTGAATTTTTGTACAGCTCAGGTACCTTAGTGGTATAGGGGAGGCCTAGCACAGGATTGCTATCGTGAGGTGTGTTGTGTGGTGCTTAAGACACAGCCTTTTGCGTCAGGTAGTCCTGGGCTGGTATCTTGGCTCTGCTTCTTGCGAGCTGTGTGTCCTTGTGCAAGTTACCTAACTTTTCTGGGCTTCAGTTCCTTTTTATGAACCTTGTAGGTTGCAATAAGGATTTTGTAACCCTGCAGCATCTAGAAGGGCTTGAGCGACAGGCTGGTACTGAAAAGTGCTCAGGCTCAGATGATCATGAATATACACAGAGTTCAAAGTGAACTGCAAAACCTCCCCCATGGGGTTGCCTTTTAGGCCTTCTGAGTCAGTCTTTGGTGGCTATCAAAGAATATATTTTTCCCCCCTTGATCTCTCTTTCTTTTGTTCTGCCTCCACCACTCCCCACCCCACTCCTCCCAATGTCCTAGCTCCAATTTCCTGGCATTAGGATTGGCCAAGGCTAATGAAACTCTTGCTCCCGTCTCCATCTTTAGAGGATAATGATGATGGATCATTGGAAAAGATGGTGTGTTTTCAAGGTCCTCCATGTGTGGAGGTGGAGGTGTTGCCCATGCGATGATTCTTCAGAGTAGAACATCCTTCTGCACATATTTACCACTTCTCTGGTGATATCACTTTGAGTAACTATGCTGACGTCACTTCCTGTGGTGAAGGTGGGAAGGGGCAAGGGCATGGAGAGAACAGAAAACCGCTTTTGGCCACACTGTGCTAAGGCAATACATACATCTTTCTAGTGCTTGCCACAGAGTAGGTGCTCCAGACATGTGGCTATGTTCAATCTTCACGGTGTTAGTGATCAGGGGACACTTCTTACCTCGACTTGCTTCACCTCTTAAAACTTGTGTTTTGAGCAAACAAATCCAGAGTTGTAAACAAGTCTCCAAATTTCACTAGGACAGCAAAGAGTATGGTTGAAAAATCACACTATTTGGGTCAGTACTAACCCTTGGGCAAAGATCTCTGATCAATGGATTGGACTGACCTCCATCAATGTCCAAGTGAGATTTGTTATCTTGTCTGCCTTTCTGACATGGAGGCCCAGTACAGGGTCGTTGGTGTGTGTGAGCACTTTCCTCTGGGGAAGTCCCTCTTTTTCTCCCACCAGATCAAGGAAATGATCAACAACCACTTGTCCTAGAAATCCTTTCTGCTCTTAGGGCACTTTAAATAAAGACTACCCATGCGAAAGCTTTTGAAAAATGTCTATTTTATCTTTTGCTATGAAATAATTTACTGCTCATTTGCGATTTGTTTATATATTTCCAGAATTTAAGTAGTACAAGGATCTCAAAGCAGATGTAGTCCAACTCCTCTTCACTTTAAAGAAGAGAAAGTGTAAACTCTGGTTTGCTGCAAATCCTCCATATCTCTTTTTCCCCCCTCTTTCTTCTCTTTCTATAATAGCTGCCAAGAGCTTTGTCTGGGAAAAAAAATCTAAAAATTATATTCCTGTAGACTATTTTTGTACAGAATGATGTTTTAAAAAATTCCTTAAGATAAAAGAACATTCACAGTTGAAGTTATGTAGCTGCTTGGTGAGGTGGTGACAGGGCACAATGCTTAATATAGCTTATATTTATTTATTTTTTTCTACACCCACGTAATAGCAAAAAGACACAACGACATGGAGAGTCATAAAGTCAAACAACTCTCCCATTTCCTTTTACAGCACAAGGCGAGGAAAGGCATGATTGGGTATCCTGACCATTTTTATAGGGATTCGGAGGCAGGTTAGACATGTCTGAAATATGTCCTTCAATTCTTAGAACTCTTTCAGGCCTTCCTGGTGAAGGATGTCCCTTGGAGAAATACCCCTATAAATACAGGATGTTTTCATTACTGTATGTGGCTGATTCAGCCTGTTGGCTACATGACAGTGAGAAGAAGTGTCTGAGAAATAACTTCATACAGACTGCGTTCAAACAGTCCCTAGAGCTCCCCGGATTGGAATGACTCTAGTGGGAGCACTTGGAAATGAATGTTCATATATCACTGGGGTCTTTAAAAAAAGGTTTAAGGTTCTGTAGGCTGTCTCCCTTAGTGCAGTGAAATGATGGAATGATAGCATGTATTGAGATGAATTTCTGCCTATGAAAATTTTCACTTCTCCTTATTGAGGAAAGATACAAAATCAATAACTCAGCCAAACAGCCAAACAAAAAAATCCCCCAACCCACAAAAAACCCCACACAAGGAGATGGCAGGAAGATTTGTTTGGGGCCAATCATAAATATGGGGGGCACATGTTGGGGGTTCAATTTGGGTTTTCTTCAGCCAAGGGAGTGGAAGCTGGGCCTTTAAAAAGTGATGTTATTTTAAATAACAACAACAACAACAACAATGTTCCATGTTTCTATAGCTCTTTACAATTATCAAATATTCTTTCTTCTTTTATTTGAGCCCCCAAATAACCTTAGAAGAGAGGCGATATTTTTATAGAAGATGAACCTGAAGTGCAGAAAGATAAAGCGATTTGTCCAGGGTTGCACAGCTAGTAGGTCTCTAGGGCCTCCAATTCTCAGTCTGATGCTTTTCTACCATCCCTCACTGACAAATAAAATATTGCTTCTCTGTTTTTGTAATATTGCCAGTGCTGTAAACGTATTACAACCCCCACTTCCCTGATCAAAAATTAACTACTCTTTATTGAATAGAGATTTTACGGTGTGAAAGACTGAGGAATATAGCACCCTTGATGCAGGGTGGGAAGGAATTGACTCAAGGATGCATCATTTCTAGAGAGATGTTGAAGTGTTAATGAAACATGCAATTGTGTAGTAGCTTCTTACAAAAATATAGAAAATAATGGGCTGGTTGGAGAAAAGCAGAATTGTGAATTGAGAAAATTATTTACTATGATTAGATTGGTTTGTGGGCAGGATAAAATTTATGAAGAAGGGTAACCTTTGCCTGGCAAGACAAGGGTAATACAGTCTCATGTAGGGAATACGACTAATTGCCATTAGGAAGGACTTTTTTTTTCTCTCTCTCTTTGCTTGTTGTTGCTCTTGGTATTATAAACACTTCTATCCATCTATCTTTATTTATTTTTTTTCTTGCAATACCCTGAACAACTTAGAAACCATTGTCGGTGAAGTTTAAGAAGACACAAATACAAATAAGTCTATGGAAGAATTGGATTCTGGCTTGATATAGAAAGCTCATCATTTCTGAGCACGTCTGTCCTTTTAAAGAGGATGTATTTAAAACGGAATTGAAGGGTGATTTCTGGGTATTTAACAGATATAAAAGCCAACCAACCATAACAAAACAAAAAACACCGATCCGGAAATGAACACCACCACCGATTCTACGACACGTAGTTAAAAGATGAGCTCAGTGGTGGCCTTTGTAGCTCCAGACTCTCATCCATCTCTTTCACTAACTTCCTTTCTGTTTGTTTTACTTGTCCTTGCCTTTCCCATCATCCAGTCAGGTCCAGAACAACTCTCACTCAAGGCATGATAATGTATCTTCCTCCTTTAGTAATTTTGAAAAATGTAAACAATGTGCAGGAAATATAAGATATTTTAACAAACACCTGTGTAACTTCCACCCCCAATAAGTGCTAACATTAGTTCCAAAGCAAATATACCCAATAGTTTATTTACATTTATTTCCAACTCATAAACTTTCTTGAATCATGATGACCAATTTGGTGGTGAATTTATGGGGGATGAAAAGTTTGATCTAAAAATATGCATATTTAAAACACAAATACTGATTTGGCACAGTGAAACTTCACTGGTTCAAATTAATTTTTGGGAAGGATTGAATTAGTGAAAAATCTAAATTATATCACATTTTGTAAATAAGTGAGGATGTGAACTTTAATAACTTACACAAACATGTAACTAGAAGAAAGTTAGCAAAAAGTTTCTGTATAAAGCTGTTTTTAAGAAGTGAATCAAACAGAATAATTTTTGATGTGCATAATACTTGTTTTTAAAAAGTTGTTTTTCAAAAGTTTTCAGGGTATTATACTTTGAAACAGTGTCTTTGGTAAATGTTTGTTGAATGAATGCATACTGTTTGCCAGGCACTGCACTAGGTACTGGAAATATAAAAATAAGGAAACTCTGAGCTGTTTATGACAGGATTTTTGTTTAGGAAAAGACACTCATAGATAGACAGTTACTATGCAAACTGGTAAGCAAAGCTATAGAAATAGATAAGAGTTACATTTTTAAAAAGTAAAGTGAGTTTTCTTAAGCATTTTTCATAAAATTTTATGTTTACACTATTCATTTACATGATAAATCTTTTGTGTCAGATAATGTCCTGCTAAATTTATTATACGTTTCAAATTAATAGAATGTGACTTAAAGATGGTTTACTGTAGAACAATAAAAATGTGTTTGTCCATTTTCCCATATTTAAAGTGTATAATTCAATGATTTTTAGTGTTCTAGCACATTTTTTTTTTTGTGGTTAGGCATTTCAGGAGTCTGAATGTACAATACCTTTATTATCTCAAAATAATTTTAAAAATTGAAAAATATTTCAATTATAGTTGACATTCAATATTGCATTAGTTTCAGATATACAGCATAGTGGTTAGACATTTATATAACTTATGAAGTGATATGAAGTGATCCCCCCGATAAATCAAGTACCCACCTTGCACTGTACATAGTTATTACAATATTACTGACTGTATTCCCTATGCTGTACTTTACATGACTATTTTGTAACTGCCAATTTGTAACTTCTTAATCTCTTCACCTTTTTCACCTAGCCCCTCAACCCCTCTCCTACCTGGCACCATTAGTTTGTTCTTGTATCTATGAGTTTGTTACTGTTTTGTTTGTTTATTTTGTTTTTTAGGTTCCACATATAAGTGAAATCATAGTGTATTTGTCTTTGTCTATCTGACTTATTTCACTTAGTATAATACCCTCTAGGTCACAAATGGTAAGATTTCATTCTTTTTTATGGCCAACTAATATTCCACTATATATATATGTGTGTGTGTGTGTGTGTGTGTGTGTGTGTGTGTGTGTGTGTGTGTGTATACACACACACACACACACACACACATCGGAAGTGCCAAAAAAGTGTATACACATTTTAAAAGATGTTATCTATGCTCAAGCAGTATTTTGCCATAATCAGAAGTGTCTGGACGCTGATCGTAACCAATTTGAGCACCTCTTGTAATTGCAGAAGTCAAATGTTACTTGTATTCATCTTTTGTTATCGCTATTTATTGAGCATTACAATTAATACAGTTTTTTCCTTTCTTAAAATGTGTATGCATTTTTGGGGCACTATATATATATATATCTCACGTCTTTATCTAATGTTCTATCAATGGACACTTAGGTCTTGTTTTCTTATTCATTCAGCCACTCTGTCTTTTGATTATAGTATTTAATCCATTTTCATATAAAGTAATTATTGATAGGTATGTAGTTATTGCCATTTTATTATTCACATTTTTAATCTTTTTTTTCTTCTTAAAGAAGTTCTTTTAACATTTCTTGTAATACTGTGGTTTGGTGGTGATGAACTCCTTAGTTTTTTCATGTCTAGGAAGCTCTTTATCTCTTCTTCTATTCTAAATGATAACTTTGCTGGGTAGAGTAATTTTGGTTGTAGGTCCTTGCTTTTCATCTCTTTGAATATGTTGTGTAAATCCCCTCTGGCCTGTTAAGTTTTTGTTCAGAAATCAACTGAAAGTCTTATGGGAGCTCCCCTGTATGTAACTAATTGCCATTCTCTTGCTGCTTTTAAGATTCTCTCTGTCTTTCACCTTTGGCATTTTAATCCTTTTTTTTTTTTTAGGAGAGCACAGCTCACAGTGGCCCATGTGGGGATCGAACTGACAACCTTGGTGTTATCAGCACCACGCTCTAACCAACTGAGCTAACTGGCTGCCCCTGGCATTTTAATTATGATGTGTCTTGGTGTGGGCATGTTTGGGTTCATCTTGTTTGGGATTCTCTGTGCTCCCTGGACTTGAATATCTATTTCCTTTGCCAGGATTGGGAAGTTTTCATTCATTAGTTCTTCAAATAGATTTTCAATCCCTTGTTCTCTCTCTTCTTCTGGTACACTTCTGATGCAAATGTTGTTATGCTTGATGTTGTCCCAGAGGCCCCTTAAACTATCCTCATTTTTAAATTTGTTATTTTTTTTATTTGTTTGCTGTTCAGATTGGGTGTTATACTCTACTTTGTTTTCCAAATTGCTGATTTGATCCTCTGCTTTATCTAATTACTGTTGATTCCCTCTAAGGTAATCTTTATTTCAGTTATTTTCTTCATTGCTGACTGGTTCTTTTTTATGGTTTCTATGTCCTTTTTTATGTTTACTATCTCGTTTTTGAAGTTCTCACTGAGATCCTTGAGCATTCTTATAACCAGTGTTTTGGACTCTGTATCTGGTAGATTGCTTGTCTCCATTTTTCTTTTTCCTGGAGTTTTGTCCTGTTCTTTCATTTTGGACATTTTTTTTTTTTGTCTTCTTATTCTGGCTGCCTCTCTGTGTTTGTTTCTATGTATTGGGTAGAGCTGCTATGTCTCCCAGTATCAGCAGAGTGGCCTTAATGTAGAAGGTGTCTAGAGGTGCAGTCTCCCTTGTCACCTGAGCCAGGTGCTACAGGAGTGTCTCTTGTGTAGGTTGTGTGTGCCCTCCTGTTGTAGTTGAGTCTTGATTGTTGTTGGCGTGTCAGTGGGTGGGACTAACCCTTAGGCTGACTGGCTGTGGGTACTGACTATGACTACAACAGATGAGCTATTGTGTGGGGGCTGACTCCATGGAGCAGGATTCACTTTAGCAGGTCTCTGCTGCCTGTTGAGTCCACCCTTTGGGTGCATTGCATGTGGAGGTAAATGGGTGGTGCTCTCGTGGTGTTCTAAATCAGTCAGTGGCTGTATTGGTTTTGGGGCACTTAGGAGGGGTTCCAGTGCAGACTGAGGTCAGCTTCTGCTTGTGCCTGGCTCAGGCTACTTGATAGGAGCTACAAAGTGATTTGTGGTTGGTAGCTGCCTGTACTGGGCTTGGGGATGCTTGGTTGAGGCTATGCTGTGAACATAGGCTGGCTGCTACTAGTGCCAGGCTAAGAACTGCTTAGCAAAAAGTAGAGGGCATGCTGAGGTCAACCCTACCACCATTTTTTAAAAAAAGACTATTTTTCCCCCTTGAATGGTATTAGCACCCTTGTTGAAAATCAGCTGACCAAGATATGTGGGTTTATTTATGTACTCTAAAATTATTCCATTGATCTACTGTTCATTGATCTATCCTTATGCTAATATCACACTGTCTTATTTTCTATAGCTTTGTAGTAAGTTTTGAAATCAGGACATGTGAGTCCCCCTATTCTGTTTTCTTTATCAAGATTGTTTTAGCTATTCTGGGTCTCTTGAATGTCCATATGAATTTTAGGATCAGCTTGTCAATTTCTGCAAAGAAGCCAGTTGGAATTTTGAGAAACCAAGTTTTAAAAATTCAATTTAAAATTTCATTATTTTAAAGCATAAAAAATTCTAAATACTAAAGGAAACGTTTATAAATACACTGGTTTTATAGCACTAAAAAACCCCATTCATTCATTAATGAACTTTGGTAACATGGACACAAGGTTGAGCACTTGTTGAAGCACTTCCTTCTAATTAGATACACATCCTGGAAAAGTCATTAGGCTTCTCTGAACCTCTTTATTAATCTATTAAAAAGTGAGAAAAATTGGACTGCATTAAAGTAAGAACTAGGCAGTATTAAAGAGTGGGAAGCCAAGCCACAGAGTGAGAGAAGAATCTGCAATAGGTCTATCTGACAAAGGATTTGTATTCAGAATAATAAAGAAGTCAAAAAGAAAAAGGCAGACTACCCAATAAAAAGTGGACAAAAGAGCAGGCACTTCACAAAAGAGGATGTACAAATTAAAAAGTGCTCACCTGTGGCTGAAAAAAATGGGCCTTCAAAGATATAGCTACTCCCTAGTCCCTAGAATGTGTGAATATTAACTTACATGGCAAAAGAAATCTGGATGAGCCTTATAAGCAATTACATGAGTCCTTATGAGAGAGACAGAGGAGGTTTTGTCATAGATACACACACACATAAGGGGACATACAGGCAGAGGAAGAGGTTTGAGTGATGAAGCCATAAGCTAAGGAATGCCAATAGCCACCAGAATCTGGAAAAATCAGGAATGGATTTTGCCCTAGAGCTTCCAGAGGGAATGTAGCCCTGCTGACACCTCGATTACAGACTTCTGACCTCTAGAACTGGGAGTGAATAAATTTGTGTTGTTTTAAGCCACCAAGTGTGTGGTAATTTGTTACAGCAGCCATCGCAAACTATTAATAATAAACTGCCTTTATTAATTGTCAGGGACAAGCAAATTAAAAGCACAATGTGATACCTCTACCCATTCCTAGATAGCTAAAATGAAAAACACATAATTTTAAGTGTTGGTGAGGATGTGGAACTACGTGAGCACCCATATGTTGCCAGTGGAGTGTACATTACAACCACTTGGCTGAACTGTTCGCGAGTATCGTCCAGAGCTGAGTAATGCTTATCGTCTGAGTCAGCCATTCCACTTATAGATGAAATACCCAAGAGAAATGCATACTTTCACCAAAAATCATGAACATAAATATTCATCATAACACTGTTCATAATAGATCCAACTTGGACACAACTTAAATGTCTATCAGCAGTAGGATGAAACACGATGGGGGGTATTCAGACTATGGAATACTATACAACACTGAGAGTGAATAACCATCTCAGCTTCACACAGCAACATGAATTCATCTCACACACATAATGGTGATGAAAGAAGCCAGACACAAAAGAGTGTACTGTATGATTCCATTTATATGTAACTTCAGAAACAGATGAAACTAGTAGTGTGAGAAGTTAGGATAGTAGTGACACTTTAAGAGGACTAATGACTGGAAGGGGGCATAAGGGGTTAGACTTTAATAAAAGTTTATATTACTACAAAGAGATGAAGTTAATAAAATTTGTCTTAATTCATAGGGTTATTTCATTCATTGATTCATTTGTTTAACAAACATTTATGTTTATTGAGTTTCCATTATCTGCCAGAAACTGTTCTAATGCTAGGGGTATAGAAGTAAGCAAAACAACGTTTCCTCCCTCATAGGGTTGACATTCCAGTAGTTTTCTTTCTCAACACGGCTGATGATTCACACCATGTAACATTCACATCGTTGGGTAGTCCTCGCCCACATTGATTCTGGATATGGCCATGTGACTTGCTTTATGCAAGTAGAAGCTTTGAAAAGTTCTTGCACATTGGGCTTTTGCTCTTGAAATGTTCCTTTCTGGAAGCCAGCTGTTGTGCTGTAAACAAGACTGGGCTTGATGGCTGAATGTTGAAAGGCCGCGCAGAGGAAGTGACTAGAGGATGACTCAGGCCCAACCCAGCTCCCAGCTCAACAAAACCACAAAAGTGACCCCAACAACATCATGCTGGGCAGAAAAACCACCCAACTGAGCCCAGTCAACCACACGTTTGTGAGAAATAATAAATTGTTTTTTTGTTTAAACCACAAATTTTCTGGTGGTGCGTTGCACAGCACTTGACAACTGAAACAAAAATAAACGGGTGTGTAAATAAATGAGGAATACAATATCAGTGTGTGATTTGGGCTACAAAAATTTAAAGGGGATAATGGAATAAACAATGGCTGAGGGGAAATTCAGAGAGAATGGTGTGAACACATTTTGAAGACTTTGAAGTTACATATACTTCTAAGGTATTCCTAGGGCATGCTATCCAGAAATTGAGGAATTCACTGTTTCTTGTTTAGAATGTCAGGTATTAGGGGGGATCAACCAAAGAGGAAAAGCAGCTGGATTAGAAGAACTGGATTGAAGATTCTGCTGTTGACTTTGGACAAAGCACAGTGAGCCTCAGTTTCCTCATCTCTAACACAGGGATAATCACTCTCATCTTGCCTACTCTCCAGGATTGCCAGGGAAGTTATATTCAATAATGTTTGCAAAAGTACCCACGTTTTAAAATGTTATTTAAGTAAAAGCATTTCTATGAAAACAAATATTTTGATCACCCCATTTGCTTTCTGAAGTTCCTTCTCTGTCCCCAAAATGATACATTCGAAGTCAGTGAAATAAATTTTCTTGTCGTAACTATAGTCTATCTGTACATTCTACTGGCACGGTCCATGTTACACATTAGCCTTTTTAAAATTTATTTAGCATCCATTGGATCCATGATAGGGCAATTTTGAATAATCCATGCAGTTGTCACTGAAAGCTTATACTCTGTGTGTTGATAATGAAGAAAAAACCAATGAACAACCTTATTAGTGTAAAAAGTCACACCATCCATAGCCTCTATCCCATTAAGAAAAAACTCAACATATGTCATGTCACATTAATAAATATTGCATGTACAAAGTGTACCTTTTATTAGCAGTAAGTTCTCCCATGGAAAATTGATTTGCTTTTAAATTTTAATTTACTTCTTTTTTTTTCTCCTATCGATCATGGTTGGGTTTTCTTTTTCTTCCCCCTTCTTTTTTCTTCTACAAACAATGTAAATTTTTATGAGAAATGTATCATTCTCTAAACCAAACAGCAGAAAGAGAAACAAAATGCAGAGAAAAGATGTAAGGAGAAATAAAAGAGAAAAAAATAACACATTGGTTCATTAAAAGGAAAAAGATGCACAAGATAAGAGAAAGGGAGGCAAGACAAGCATCTTACTATATTGGGCTTCGGTGCAGATGTAAGTATAAAATGCTCCACAAGTTCTGTAATTGAGAAAATCTATCAAATGCTCTGACAGCTGCTTGGGCATTTCCAGAAGCGATAAAACTTGAATTTATTTTACTCCTAGAAAAGGGGCAGTATCACCTTCTGGCGGCTTTAATGAAATGCCATAAAATTCAAGGAAAAACTGTGTTGTGAAGTCATAAAAAGGTAGTCGGAAGTGGATTGTTGGAAATGCTGTGGGAGGGGTTGCTGTGTCTGAAGAGTGGCCGGAGGGGATCAGAAAAGCCTCTTGATGTGGTCACGAGTGAGCCGTTCAGGTTTCATGGCTGTTCCTGAGCCTGTAGCCAGAGTCCAGGGCCGTGGAGATGACATGAGAAGAGTGTGATGACAGGAGGAGCACAGTCTATGTGTGGATTGCCTCTCCGCTTACCCACTCTCAGAACTTGGCGAACGGCTTCATTACTCTCGGGCTTTGCATTTGTGAAACCCAGACTAATAAACCATTTTCGAGGCTCACCCCCTCCATCTATATTTTGTAGAGGTGACCAGGAAGAGAATGGTGACCTGCATTTCTTCAGATAGATATCACAGTAAATTGTGATGGGTGGTCCCCAACCATAAGGTTACCTATCCTATCTGCAGATCTGGCTAGGAGGCTCTAAGAGCTACTGGTTCTTGGGGCAGGATTTAAAGCAAAGACAACTGGACGCTCCTATGCTGCTTTCAAATCTGATTACGCAGGGCTTGGCTCACACTTAACCTTCTCCCAATTCCCTCCGGCCTTGGTTCTATTATCTGATATTATATCTATGGGTCTGCTTTTTGGCCAGGTGATAAACGACTAGGAGAACAAGGATTGTCTCGAAGTTCCTTCTTCACCCCTTTGGCACCTTGTCTCGCACTTTGTACACAGTAGGAGCTCATTAGCTGTTTCCAAGGGGAATACAATTTTGGAGGAGCCTCAGGTTGTCAGGTAATATCTTCTATTATCGAGCCCCTTCTGTGGTAGAACAGCCAGAGTCCAGGGCCGTGGAGATGACCCTTGGTGTCATCCACAGAAGCACGTGCTAAATTCATTTGTGTGAAATTATTGCACAGGGAGCAGTTAGATGGTATTTTACTTTATATTTTGAAAGTTTGATATTTTAATAAAGTCACTTTGGATCCATATAAAGAGTTCTATTTCCAAGGTAAACAGAGACCCTAAGTCTTACAATAAATTTCTTTGGTTCATCAAGCTTTATGAAAAGATCATGAAGTTAGATTGTAAACACTGAGAACAAGGGGCCTAAAATGAGGGGTTTATAGTTGAAGAAGGTAAAGATATGTCTGAGAGAATATTCATAGAAGAGATGGTGAAGACAAAGGTATTCTAATTGGCAGCAGCTCTAAGAAAAAATTTAGCAGAGACCTCTTGAGGCTGTCCTAAACAACAAAAAAAATTTTTTTTAAAAACAAGTAACTCACTAACCACATAAAATTTACAAAATAATGATCTCAGGAGAGGATCAATAATATTAATGAAGATTAAAAACAATGGATTGCAAAATTGGAAAGTGAGAATGGGTATTTTTTCCTTGGTGAACTGATGACCTTCAGCACGTGGCATAAAGGAACATTTCTGCAGTACAGGCTTGACCCAAACCGTAGGTTAAAGAAATATCAGTAAGAATGTCAATCTTTGGAAAATCTCCTGACCACTGTTATTGAGTTGTGATGGTCACTTGAGCAGTGTCTTCAGTGGAATAGGATATAAATTTCCCCAAGGCAAGAGCAAGTGCTTCGAAGCCAGCAACGTTTAATGATCATCTTTTCATTTTTCTATGCTCAAGTCCTTTGTCAGCTTCAGAACTGGGAAGTCAGCTATTAAATTAGAGATGAAATAATGCCAGACTCCAGATGTGACTGCCTCATACTCCTGACTTTAGCCAGATGTGCCCAAACCATAGAATTCATCATGATTAGAGTGAAAGTGGTGGGAAAGTGTCATATGACACACCCACAAGAATCCTGATTCCCAGCTTATTCACACAGGAGACTTCCCTCCTAAGTGGAGAGTCACTGCTTACGAGGCAAGGAATCATGTCGAAGGCTCTTCAAAAGCCCTGTAACAGGAAGTATAAGTTTCATTTGTATAGATAATTGATCTCAACGGCTTTAAGTTTCAGTGATCTCCATTAGGTCATTTAAAAACCTCTTTGCACAGCCATATTTAAGCAGCCCCTTGGACCTGCAGCTATCCTGCCTCCTTGGTCTGGATTTATCCTTGCTTAGTTGCTTTCGGTTTTGGAGTAAAGCATTCCACTTTCCTCTCATCTCCCTTCACCCACTTTTGATTGGTGGAAAGCTTGAATCAGCCCCAAATGGTGTGGGAACTATGCTGAGGACAACATAGAAAGACCTCCTTTCTCAGCTAGTTTTTAGAGGGCATAGAGGGGTTAATTGAAGTTCTTGGTGGTGGTGGTGGGATTGGGGGAGGGGCGTGTGGGCAGACTAAAGGGCTAACAGAGGCTTAGGGGCAGTTAGGCACAGTTAGCCTAGTCGAGGCGTGAGCTGGTCTCCAGGGTGACACTAACAGGTCACAGGTTATCACTTTCCCTCAGATTAAAATCTATAAATCACCCATCTTTTACAAACGGAGATGAGACTGAGGATAACTGAAGGGTGTGAACACCGAAAGCCTGGAAGCGGCTGTTTAGGCCTGTGTGAAAATGAGTGTGCTTTCAGCCATTTCCCTCGCAGCCTGCTGTCCCTGCTGTCCACATAATGGTTCTGTCAGGTGTGAGTCGAGCCATTGTCTGAACATGACTGGGAAGGACTGAGCTGTGTCCTGTATGTAGTTTAAGGGTCATATTTATCAGGAGTGATTTTTACTTAGAGTCGTAAACTGTTATCTGAGAATTCTTTTCTCAAAAGTGACTTCTTTGAATGAAATGATAACTACCGGAATTGAATGGTCCCTTTACACATTAACTGAAACAAAATGGACAGTGGCAACAAAAATGTCACATGAAGGTTCTAGGTGTTTTATGCTGACCAAGCACGATAGGTCACCTCTAAAAATCCCCAGGCAGCATGTTATGTTTTTTTCATTATGGCAAGGATATTAGGATTATTTGAAAAGAATCTTTAGAATATTCTAACATTGCTAATTGGCATTCCAGTGATAAAAACCGCACATTATTCTCTGAAATGTTTTCTTATAATATTCTTCACCTTGACAGTGTTGAAAATTTTCAGTCTCCTCTTACTCTTTCTAACAGGCAGAAAGGGAGGAAGAGCCAAAGGGAGGGGGAGGGGTGCAGGGCAATGAGAATCGTGAACAATTTTTGTTCATTGGGAAGTTGAGGAGACTTATTTTTCAAATGTATTCTCTCAAATCCAGATTCCTATAACAGATGCTCTCAACTCCCAAGCTCCTTCCATCTGTAATTCAATTTCTTTTTAAACGTGATGCTGACATCTGTTGCAATGCAGATACTACTCGAGTACCTGCAGTTTCTCTGTCAAGCTCGGTGTCACGTTAAAAGAACTGTGAATTTTGCAGGGTTGGGGAGTAGACACTGGAATCCACAGGGCTGCAGGCAGCAAGAAATTTAATGTCTCTTTCACGGTGCTGATATCTCAGAGAGCATCTTTTCCTCTCTGACACTGAAGTTCTTGTTAAATATTTTCAAGGGAACATAAAGTGTTTACTTACTATAATAGTACAATTAAATGTTTTAGCTTCACTTCTGGAGCCACTTCGAATTAGCAAGAACTAAGACTTAGTGGGGAGGTAGGATTGCCTCCTCAGATTTTTCCTGACAGGGTGGATTCGATAAATTACCACACAATTCTTTTAAGTATTTTAAAAACAAAGACAAAGCACTGCGTGTTGCATTTAAAGATGCTGATCTTTGTCATCTTTCTTTTTTATCCCCTTGCTCCAGCATTCCTGTAAAGCAAGACCATTTGAGGCATGGATTGACTTCAATCATTCTATCATTAATCAATTCAGTAAATAAATATTTATCCAGTGTATTCTGTGACTGGTACTGTGCCAGGAGCTGGGGGTAGAAATGTAGCTATGTCTCAAGATCCATCTTCAGGGAATTTCAGTCATGTTTCATTTTATTTTTACTATTATTTTTTTGATGACTGATTAATTTATTCAGCATCTTTCCTACACATAGATAAAATTAAGTCAAAGGTCTATACTGAAAGCACATATAATAACTTTTTATTGTTGACTTAATGAATATGTATGTTGTCTTGTTCCAAAAGGGATTTTAAAGTGATTTATAAAATAGATGATAATAAAGATGAGCTGAAAGTATTACAAAAGAAGAAACATAAAAAGTGTAGAGCAACAGATATTGGACTACCTAGCCACATATTGGACTCCGAAGCCAAATCTTGGACTATCGTAGTCAGCAGATAATTGTTATATAGACACCTGCAGATTCTGTCTTACAGTGTAAATCAGTTTTCGGGGTACCTGTAATACTTTGTGGCGCTGAAATTTTATTTCTAGTAAATTTATAAACTTGTTTATAAAGAACGACGTATCTTTTTAACTAAACTAAAGTATCTATCTCAATGGAGGAGTAAATTATGACTGGAAAAAAGGATAATTTTCAGTTTTACCGAATAATTTCAAAATTCCTTTCCTACAATATTGCTCTTTTTTTCCTTAACTTCTCCTTAATTTTTTAGTGTCACATATCAGTATTTCCTCTCTTCTCTTTTTCTTGTTGTAAGGTAAATTTGTAGTTAAATACACTTATCTTAAAATTCATTTTGTTAGAAAATAAAAAGTTCATTTTGTGATCTGGTTCTACATATGTTGGCTTATTATCCTAATGAAATTTCTATGTTCTCGAATTTTTTCCTCTATCTAGTTGTGCTACTTTTTAGAAAACGTAATGAGCTTTACCTAGCTCTAAGTGGTGCATGAAGACAGGGCTGTATATCAAAGGAAAGTTGATAAATTCTGATAGGAATACAAACCTATTATTGAGCTAAATATTCCTTCTCTAGCAGGGACATATTTTTTGAGGCATCTTTGGTATATACCAAGTAATTCATAGCTGTTGGAGATGGGGGAGAATGGAATATTCCTTCTGACCTTTTCTACGTCTCCCATCGCAGACAATCAGCTGACATCTGAAGTGTAACACCTGATTATCCATGTCATTCTTTAGGTGGCTTTGCTGGAGGCTATGTTAGAATCATGAAATCATCTAGGCCTTTAAAAAGGTTTGTCACAACATTTAACCTGGACACCTTCTGTACCAATTACCATCATTTCAGTTTCGTACAATACCATCAAAAGGCTCAGTGAGCTGTGTGAATGAGTCATTTCAAGTGTTATTCAGTACTGACTCGGGGATGAGCATTGCTCTGATAGCCAGTCCATTGCTCTGACTTGCCACAGGAAGAGATAGAGAATAGGACTGCTGGCCATGGTCACAAAGCTACTTGAACGTGAGTCTGGTGTAAAGGATAGATAAGGAGAATCTGAACTACTCGTAATAGTTTCTCAGGAATTTCCTTTAACTAAGACATTGGACACTGTTGGTCCTGAGCTGGCCCTGGCCCACAGATACATGATACCAGGCCTGCACTGTATTACAATTTTAGTTCTTTTAATTGGTTGACAGCGTGTAAAAGTTGGGAGATTTCACATTAAAAATCTACCTTCTCTCTAAAAATTGGAATGTCTAGCAACACAGCGCAGACATTGCTACATGGCAAGAGTGAACTGGAGCTGAATTCCAGCTATCCTCTTCGATGGGACATGCATTTTTCATAAAACCTCAGTCCCCACTGCTCTGTAGTATCTCACGCCCAGCCAGCTTCATTTTTCAGTTACCTGCCTGGTCCCCTGTTCTACATGAATTAGTTAAACAAAAAAGTATTTTTAGGCAATGAAAAAGTTTGTATTGGGTCACTGCTCTGCTTTTATGAGCTGGTTAGGTACTATGGAAGAAGCAAACGATATTCCGGTCCAAATGAAAAAGACAGTAACACGTTCCACAAGTAGAGACATTGTCTGGAAGAGACTCCATAAGTCAACAGAAGAATTTAGAGAAAGGAATGTCATTGATAGTCATTAGGCTTCTGTATTTTATTACTATTATTTTCCAGGAAAAGAGAAAAGAATAATTTTTCTTTCCTAAAAAGGAAGGAAACTTCCTTAGAAAGTTTAGAATGTAGCTACGTAACACAGCTAAGTGCATAAGTCATTTGTATTCTAATCACATTTTCAAGAAAATCTTTTTGTTATGCAGAGTAAGAGCCCAATCCCAGGCAACAAGTATTATTCACACCTGAGAGAATATAAAAAAGAAATGACACGGAATAGACTGCAGAGATTTGAAAGAAGGATTAACAATACTAGTTCTCTTCTGCAACCCTTTGGGAGCCCATACAGAAAGTCTGATGCTTAAAAAGCATTGTAATTATTGAGAAAGACCTGGGCAATGTTTTAAAATTCTAGGTTTAATTTAATATCGACTCTCTGGCTAGACTCGTGGTCTGGGTTTGCTTTATGAGAGGAAGGCTGACACAGAAAGCAGGAAAGGTCAAGGTCTTATTGGCATTAAATAGGGAACAGTTGGCTACTTTCCCTAGGAACAAACTCATAGTTTGTTACGCCACCGCTTTGGGTTTTTTTTGAAAACCAGAACTCATCAGCACAGCTGGACAATTTGAAGCCACTGCCGATGGCTGGGAGTCTAGTTTCTCACACAATTTAGTGCATACATGTATATGCATGAGATGCCATGTTTCCAGTGAATGCTGATCAGTGAGGACACTGAGCAACTAGAAATATCAGTGAAGTCTTTGTTTGAGGCTTAGTAAAAGTTCACATTTATTGACCACTTATTATGTCTAAGACACCATGCTAAGTGCTTTATATGTTTCATTTAATCCTTACAACAACCTTATGAAGTAAGCTCAAGTAATACTTCCTTTTACAGATAAAAACCAGAGGCTTAGAGAGGTTAAGTAACTTATCCAAGGTCACTAGCAAGCAAGAGGTACCGCAGGGAGCAGAACCCAAACTTGATGTCAGTGTCTTTACTATTAACTCGCAGATTACACTTTAGGTTCAGTGTGCCTTGGTCTCTCACTCTATGGATTACCAGCACCCACGCCTTTCCTTTTTAGAAGAAACTGGATAATTTTAACACTTCGGGGCATTCATGGATTTGCAAGCAATCCCCAGCTCAGAGGAAAAGACCCCAGTCATTCTCTTTAATTGTACTCCTGTGCTTCCAGCCATTGCTGGAGAAAAGCACAAAATCAGGGCAAATGGTTTCACTATAAAGACAACATCAGCTCCTAAAGGGCCCCCAGAGCTCAGATCATTGCTTACACCCGCTTGCAGGGAAGTCCAGCACAGCAGCTGTTTTACACGTGCCGGGTCTTAAACTCGAACTCCCAGTCAACCCCCATAGCATTAGACACTTTAGCAGATGACCTTTGCTCTAATTCGTTGAGAAAATGAGATAGCCTCACCTTCCTTGCTAGAATGCCCTTGTGTGCTCACTTCATCTTTACTTTTTCTCTCTAAACTCAGAAAAAGAAAAACTCCAATCACACTAACCCTGTCTGTGTGCATATCACCCCCTCCCTGCTGCTTCCAAGCCCTGCTTCCCCAGTTACTTCTGGTGTTTCTTGCATCTGAAGTCTTTCTCCTCTCTGCTGATTCTTCCAGGGAGGCATGAAGGCAGGGGCCTAAGTGACTAGGAGCTCAGCCTCTGGATCAGGCTGCTGTACCATGTGTCTGTTTATTAGTCACTGCCACATCACCTGCTGCTCGACCTTGGGTAATATTCTTAATTTCTGTAAGATTAAACTCCTTCATCTTTAAAATGGGGATGATTGTGAAGCCTTAATATGGTTGTGAAGATGAAGATAATTCATGTTGAGGGACACCCATGACCTTGAGCTCTCTACTTCAGTGCCAATTTCTCACTTCCTGCCTCAACCAGCTTACATTCATGACCATGACTTCAACCACTCTAGTCAAAGACATCGCTTCCTGCCCGGTGGTCTTTGGTTTTAGCCAGCTGTCTTTCCCACACCTTGAAGTGGGCTGCTGGATCCACTAGTAAAAACTCGTGTCCACCTCCCGCTGAATCATCTTCATTGCCCCCTGTTTCATCCATGTTTCCAGGAAGAGCCAGTGGCTTTTCCTCCCACTTTAGAGATTATCATCTTCCACGGTCATGTTTTATATCCTTTTTTTTTATCATGTCCATAAGCTCTTGTTATGCTTCCAATTTTCTTTTTTTAAAGGTTTTTATTAAAATATAGCTAAGAGACAACATTATGTTAGTTTCAGATGTACACCATAGTTATTCAACATTTATATAACCAAAGAAGTGATCACCATGCAGCCATCTGACACTGTACCACGCTATCACAACGTTACTGACTATATTCCCCATGCTGTGTGTTACAGCCCCATAACTTCTTTGTTTTATACCTAGAAATTTGAACCTCTTATTCCCCTTCAGCTTTCGCCCCTTTTTAATTTTTCAATTATGGTTGACATTCAATATTATTTCATATTAATTTCAGGTGTACAGCATAGTGGTTAGACACTTGTATAACTTAAGGAATGATCTTCCTGACTAGTCTAGTACTCACCTTGCACTATACATAGTTATTACCATATTACTGACTATAGTTCCTATGCTGTACTTTATATCCCCATGACTATTTTGTAACTACCAATTAGTACTTCTTAATCCTTTCCCCTTGTTTCACCCATACCTCTCCCATCTGGCAACCATCAAAATGTTTTCTGTTTCTATGAGTTTATTTCTGTTTTGTTTCTTTTGTTCTTTAGATTCCATATATAGGTGAAATCACATTGCATCTGTCTTTCTCTGTCTGACACTCCACTCAACACAGTACCTTCCAGGTCCATCCATGCTGCTGCAGATGGCAAGAACTTAATCCCTTCCATAGCCAAGCAATATTCCATTGTATATATGTACCACCTCTTCTATATCCATTCACCCATTGGTGGACACCCAGGCTGCTTCCACATCTTGGCCATTGTAAACAATGCTGCAACGAACATATGGGTGCACATATACCCTCTAAGTAGTGTTTTGAGTTTCTTCGGATAAATACCCAGAAGTGGGATTACGGGGTCCTTCTTTGTCTCTTGTTATAGCCTTTGTTTTAAAGTCTATTTTGTCTGACATAAGTATTAGTATCCCAGCTTTTTTTGTTTGTTTGTTTTTTTCATTTCCATTTTCTAGCACATTCTTCATTTCAGTTATTGTATTCTTCACTCTGACTGGTGCTTTTTTATGGTATCTATGTCCTTTTTAATGTTTGTTCTCTCTGTTGAAGTTCTCACTGAGTTCTTTGAGCATCCTTATAACCATTGTTTTGAACTCTATATCTGGTAGGTTGCTTGCCTTCATTTTGTTTCTGGAGTTTTCTCCTGTTCTTTCATTTGGGATGTATGTCTCTGTTTCCTCATTTTAGCTGCCTCTCAGTTTGTTTCTGTGTGTTAGGTAGATCTGCTACGTCTTCCAGTCATGGCCAGGTGGTCTTATGTAGTAGGTGCCCTGTGGGGCCCAGTCTACCTGGTCACCTGCACCAGGTGCTCCAGGAGTGTCCGTTATGTGAATTGTGTGTGCCCTCCTGTTACAGTTGAGCCTTGGTTGCTATTGGCATGTCAGTAGGTGGAATTTACCCTCAGGCTATTTGGCTGTGGGATTTTGCCACGTCCACAGATTTACAGGCTGCTTTGCAGGGGGCATACCCCTCTGAGTGGGATTCATGTCAGTGGGCTCTGGAGCCTGTTGAGATCACCCTTTGTGTGTGCCACTTGTGGGGCTAATTGGGTGGTGTTTTTCTGTAGTCTGAAGCCAACCTACAAATATGTTGGTTCTTGGGCCTCTTGCGAGGGGCTCTGGTGCAGGCCCAGGTCAGCCACTGCCTGTGACTGGCCAGGGATTAACTGATAGGAGCTACAAAGTGATCCACGGTTGTCACTGCCTGTGCTAAACCTAGAGGCATGTGGGAGAAGTTACGCTGAAAACTGAGGACGTCTGCCACCAGTAACGGGCCTGGGGTAGCTCTGCAAAAAGCCAGGACACCCCAAGGCCTGCTGCCCTCAGTGGGCTCCCTTACAGTTCAGCCTCTGATGGAGCCTCATGCAGCATGCAAGTTGGGTGAGGCAGGGTCTCAGGGAGTCATGAGAGTGGGAAGAGTTGTGGTCACCAGCTTAATGTAGATTCTGGTTTGGTGCCAGTGCTGAGCCTGGAGCTACTCAGCAAAAGTGTCAGAGCACAGTAAGGCCAGTTGCTGCCTGCCTTGGGTCTGTCAGACTCTGATAGTTTTCCAAGAAAGAGTGAATCGCAGGCAGGGCTGGCTGCTCTGGAGAAAGTGCCTCTGGTGTTGGGGGAGTAGGGTGGGGTGAGGCCCTAGTGAGTCAGCAGGGTGGAGCTTTGGAGCTCACCAGCCAATCAGATCAGATTTTGCCATAAGCGTAGTGGGAGGGCTCAACACAGAAAAGATGGCACCAGCCTGCTGGGTGCACAGGAGGAGGACCTCTCATAGGGAAAATGCTGACTGTCCTCCAGGACTTGTTTTGAAGCCACACAACTTAGTCTGCGCCTGCATGTCTCTAACACCCCCTGAGTTTCTGTCCCTCTGTTGGAGCTCAAAGTGAGTGCCTGGCAGTGAGAGTGTTTGTGCGTGGGCCCTTTAAGAGGACGTCTGGGTTTCCCACAGCCTTCCTTCCCACCCGGAAGGTCAGAATCCCCACTGTTTTTCACAGCCAGATGTTGTGGGGGCTGCTCTTCCTAGCACCACTACTCTGGGCTAGAAAGGCCAGTGTGGGGCTGGGGTCTCTCTCCTCTGGGGGGAACCTCTGCAGCTGAGATATCCCTTCTGATTCCCAACTGTCACATGCAGGTGTGAGGCCTGTTTTGCATCTCCGCCCCTCCTACTGGTCTCCATGTGGCTTCTTTATAGTCTTAGGTAGGGGACTTCTGTCCGGTTAGACTTCAGATGTTTCTCGAGGTTGGTTGTTCTATAATTTAGTTGTAATATTAATTTGTTTATGGAAGGAAGCATGCACAGTGTTTACCTACTCCACCATCTTGGGTCTCCCTTTGTTCCCAATTTTCTTTAAGAGGCAGAAACCTCGATAATCCCAAAGAGTACAGGTAGAACTGCAGAGTGGTGACCACGAGATCTGGGATCAGACTACCTGAGTTCAAATTCCAGCTTTGCCTCTTGTTCTCTGTGTGACCTTGGGCAAATTAGTTAATCAATCTGTGTCTCAATTTTTATCTCCCATGTAGGGTTGTTGAAAACTTTAACACACATTATTATGAGTAAAGTGCTTAGAAGAGTGCCTGTTATGATTAAGCACTCATGTACATGTTACTTTTTATTACAAAAATTGGCACTTGGCAACCTTTTTCTTGTCCTGTATTAGTAGATAAAGCAAAAACACAGAATTACATGGATCTTAACATCCCATTCAGAGGAAAAGGAAGCTGAAGTTGTCCCTAGGAGTCTCTGTTTAATAGATGAGAAAGTATGGGACTACAGTGGTGTTACATTTAGGAACAAATAAAGGGATGGAACATAGCTTCATTCCCAGCAGTTATGGCCCAGGAATCTTGATAAAGTCTAGAATTCTTCCCAGTTTGGTTCAAAGTCCTCCTGCCATACTAACTTGATTGCTTCCGATATAACTCTGATTAGGGCAATCTGCTTCTTGAAGGAAGTTGGGAGCACAGTGCAGAGTATAGTAAAGCTGATTCCCTAGTCTAATGTCCAGTTTTCAGAGGCAAGGAGAGTATGCTGTGATGCTTGTGGGCTGGCCTCCTCATTCAGAAAACTGAGATTCTAGACCCAGGGAGCCCGTCTTCCAGATAGTGTGAAGTGGAGCATCAGAGAGACTTGTGTTGCCTGTTGACTCATTTTGTGCATGTCCTGAGGGGTTCTTGCATCTTCCATCTAAGTTACTGACTCAGCTTAACCCTGCTTAGTTTGTAGGACCTTTCAGGGAACTCAGAGCACGAGATGCAGTCACTGCAAGTTGTCACACATGATTAAGGAGCAGGAGGGGTGATTTATGTGGAAAGATTAAAATCCCTAAGCAGGGATAGCCACTGCTGCCTTGATTGAGTGGGGCTTCAGGTAATTTGCAAACTGCCCTGTGGGAAGGCTGTGGACTTTCGGGGGGTAGGACTACTTTAAAGGAGTTGAAGGGCATGGCAGGTGGCAGAAATGTAATGATATAAAACAGGGTACTACTTCCTAATGAAGGTGAAAAGACCAGACTCAGACTGGTAATTCTTCTGCGGCTTTTATTTTGTCAGGCTACTGGCTGCCCAGAATTGTCTGCATGGAGAACTTGAAGCTCTGTGCCGTCCGATAGACATTTCTTAGTAGTTCTTCCTCTTCCTTTGCAATGTCCCCAATCCTGGGGTTCCCCTTTATCTCCTTCCATGGTCCCTCCACTATGGCCCTCCCCCCAGTGTCTCTTCTGCTACCCTGTTGCTCCTCACCTGCACAGTGCCTCTCTGTCACCAGAGTGGCACTTTCTTGGTGTCCTGATTTTAAGTTAGGACTGTGAAGCTGGAGTTAATTGGATAAACAATAAGCTAGATAATTAACTGCATCTCCCAGATAACACTGACCAAGCCCTTAGCCAATATTGAGACTTTTCAACACTTCCTCTGTGTGTGTGTGTGTGTGTGTGTGTGTGTGTGTGTGTGTGTATGAAGAATGGCAGAAAGGTAAATGTGCTTTTCAGCAGCCTGCCCATGACCTTGTGCAGGCCACAACCTACTCCCAACATGGCTCAGTATGGATGTGGGTCATTGACTAATTGGAGTGGTCAAGAAGGATTTCTTAAGAAAGTGATGCTGAACTAAAGACTAAGGATGAGTTTATTTAGCAGGTAAGGGTGTGGGAGAGAAGAGGGATTTTTCCTGAATTTCTAAGGAGACTCTTGTTTTCCAATAGTCTGCCCCATGTCATGATTTGGACAACATGGTCAACATGGCCTACCATTAACTGTCATAGACTAAACATAAAAATGGTGTCTTAGCCTCATAGATTCTCTTTTTCTAAAGAGCAAGTCAAAGATAATCTGTCGGTTCTTCCCTGCTCCAGTGACCTTATTATGGCACACCAAGGATTCTGTCGTCTTCTGACCTTTCTCTAATGGGCGTTGGGCTCTAGCCTTGCAGCTCCCAGATCACACCATTTACTTTTGGAGCTCTGCATCCTTGAACTGTTTTTTCTTCTATTCCTGGATTATCCCCCAATGTGTTTGAATTGTCTACCAAGGTCTTGACTTGTCGGCTAAGAGCCACCTTAACAATCACTTCCCCCAGAAAGTCCTCCATGATTGAGTTAAGGGCATATTCCTCTATAGCATTATAGTGACTTGCATTTGTCTTTAGTTGGCACATATGTCAATATCATACTAATTTGAATGTAAGTTGCCCCTTCTGGCCTGTGAGCATGTTCCATTCTTTTCTAGGGTCCTCACTGCCTAGTATAGTGTTGGGCGTAGTAACTGTTTGTTGAATAAATGATGGCATACCTATGCACATTTCACAACTGTAGTGTGTATGTATAAACACTCATGAATTAACACTAAAACAAAGCTCAGAAAATGGAACATTTTGGACCTTCTGTTTTGTTGAGTAATTAAAAAAAGTGTGTACATTTAATAATTCAGCCTCAAGTAGTATAATTTGATTTTTTATGGATAAATTACAGGTGGCTTTCTTTAAATGTGACAAGGTTTATTTTTTGGTTCGTATCTGTTATGCTATTAGGGTGTTTTAAAATATCTAGCTTAGATCACTTGTAATTCTTAAGTCATACTTTAAGCACATATTAGCATAATGATATTATCTATTAATAGAGATTTCTACTGGAGTAAAGGTACCTGCAATTTACATGAAATCAGAAAACTTGGTGTGATTAGTAGCATAACAACAAACCCAGCATGACTATTGTAATGGCTACATTTCCCATCACTGTAATTATCTCCTAAAACTTTTATTGGGAACATTGATTGCCATTTGCTCACGCATTCACTTTGAGAAAGTGGAATGATGAACAAGTGCCAGGAATGAAAGAATGGCTGTGCAGGTCCTGTGGAAAATACATGCTGGATGATTACAAAATGAACCATTTGTATTGGCCAGGAGAACCGTGTGACCTTTCTGGGCTCAAAATAAATGATAGATTTCATATTTCTTTCAATTACCAAGAATTTCAATGAAGAAGATGAATGAGAGATGGTGATTTTCTACAAGAAAATACGAAATGATAATTTGTGCTTGAAGAACATCAGGAAAAAGCGCCTCGCGTCCCCCTCGCCTTTGCAGGGCGTCATCCCTAGTCACTTGTTTGAAGGAAGGCAGGGATTTAGATTTCTCATTTTTCCTTGAATCTGTCCATTTCTCTCCATCTTCACTGCCGAGTTGAAGCCAGGCTGCCCTCAGCTCTTCCCTGGACTACTTCCACTGCCTCCTATTTGCTCTCCCTGCTTCTCTCCAATGCATTCTCTCTCTATTGCAGGCAGAGTGCTCTTTCGAAACAGCAAATCTGATCTTGGGACCTCCCCTGCTTAAAGTACTTTTCTGACTCCCCAAATCTTTAGCCTGGCTTAGAAGGCCTTCTGTGAGCGGATCCATACTTCACCCTGCAGCTTTACCCCTCATCATGCCCCTGCAGAAATCTTCAGACACCCCAGCCACAAGGGACCCCCAGGGGCTCCCGTTGGGCTCTCCTTCCTGACCATGGCCTCCACTCTCCTGGCCCTCCTCAGGCTAACTCCTAACCCCTTCCCAGGGTGAGACATATCCCTCTGCACTACAATGGCATTCTTTACTCACTCCTCTTTTCTCACGTATCACACTGCCATGAAATTGCCTCTTGACTTGTCTTTTTCTTCCACAGCTCTGTAAATTCAATGAGAGAAGAGACTGGGTCTGTCTGGTTGGTCTTGTATTATTAGCACTAAACATGGGGAGATGATAGCCAGACATGGCTAACAGAGGGAGCCATTCTTTCTCCCAATTCTGCTTGGTGCTGCCTTTAATTCAGGTCAAAGACACAGTGTTCATTCAGCCCTACTATCTATTTCTAGACATTGCTCTGCACTTTCCCTATGAAAGCAGATTTTCTTTATGGAAGATGGCTCAAAGAACAGAATGCAAAGTGAGACTGTGGTTCTAATAGGGTTGTGCTAAGTATAGAAAATGTAAATGTGGGTGAACATGTTTAATCTGTTTCTCTCAGACCCAGGCAGGAAGGACTAGAGGCTGATGGAGCAGAATGTGTGTGTGTGTGGGGGGGGGGTATGTGTACACCTGTGTGGATATCTGGGTATATTGTGTTGCCAAACGCATGGATGAGTTAGCTTTGTTAGAAATTAATGCCTGTGAATTCTGATAAAGCAGTTGCTAAGCTCTGCTTTCTTTGCCTGAGAATGACCTGTGTGTGTCAAAATGGTATGTTTCAGAAAGAGAAAATTCGCAAATCCTGGAAGGTTACCCTGAGATGTCTGATATCTACTGTAGCCCAAATTTTATGACTAGAAAATATTTTTTTAGTCTTTTTGAATATGGCTGTGTATGTGTGCATATGTGATTGGCATTAAACCAGACCAATTTAGAAGAATGTAGCTTATATCAAGAAAATTAAATTGCAAAATATGAAAAAGTTAAGCCAGGATAGATTGTAGAGATCTGCTTTGATGTTTTTTGCATTTATTAAAATTGTTTTGCATAGTACATCTTTTTTTCCCCAAAGCTTTTCTCCCTCCATAGTCTCCCCCAGATCCCATCCAGATCCCATGGAGACTTCTTTAGAGGCACGCTGTACAGGCTTTGCTAGCTCCCTTCTTTCTGTCACAGACTGACAGATAATTGTGGAAATGTTCTCCTGCCATTGTTTAACTCTATGCTCTGCCACAGGCACCTTGATCCGCATAGCTAGCTCCTTTTATCTAACAAATGGTACAAATTGGGTAATGTGTTTGAACAAGTCTGGCAGATTCTTGCCAGGATGCTGACAGAGTAAGAAGCGAAGGAAGTCTAAACGTCCTCCCTGCCCTTCCCAATGCTCGGTCACATAGTCTATGCAGAGGCTTCGCAAGCACCGGCAAGCTGGCTGACTGATGAAAATAATCAAGCAAAGAGATGTGCCATTTGCGTTTTGTCTTGAAAAACAATCAGGTGGTAGGAGTCTGCCTTGGGTTGCTGGCAAGAACTTCAGTGATTATTAAGCTACCCAGACAATTTTTGTTCTTTCCCCAGTTTTCCGTTTGGGGCTTTGAGTTGTATTCTGTTCCTTTAAACAAAACAGCTGACTTGACTCCTTTCGACTTGTGGGAATAATTGAATTCTTCTGGTGGGGGCTAAGTAACCGGAGAGCAGCAAATGAAAATTTCACTCTGACACACACCCACACTCACCCACATGCAGACATGTGGCTTCGTCCAGAATGCCCCCTGTGGTTGGAGAAAGAGATTTGGGGAATATTCATGTATGATTTGCCCTTTTAATTTTCCAACCAATCTTAAGGGTCAAAGCTATAAATCTCAATGGGGAGTGTGGGAAAGTGAACCTTTGTATAGTCCAGGGGCATTGGATTTTTAAAAGTTGAGAAAGATTATGACTCGAGAAGTGGGGTCAACTAGTGATCTCTTTAGCCTGTGCTTTGATGGAAAAACTTATGTGTTGATAGAGAAGGCAATTAGGCCAAGAAATTAAATTTCTCGAATGTTCGATTCATGTCAGTGCACTTTGAATTAGCATATTTAATTCTCACAGCAAAGCTGCTATTCCACCGATTTTATAGATGAGGAAGATGAGGACTAGAGAGATTTAGTAATTTGCTCAAGTACACCCATCTGGTAAGAGACAGAGTTAGGACTCGAACCCAGATTTCTCCGATGCCAAACACAGCTTCAACTATATCACTTTAAATCACGAGGAGAAAAAAAGCCCTACAACCTATACCATTCTGGCCATGTTGTTGCTACTGCACCCTGTCACGGCAGTGTCTTTTCTCCTGCTCCCTGGCCCACCTGTCCCCCTGCTTTCGAAAGCCTTACCCCTGCTGGGTAAAATTCCCTAAGTACTGTACGCCTGCCTTCCCTTTGGAGTTGTGCACTGCACAGCATGTATGTCTTTACACAGAATTATGAAGGAGCACCTAAAAAAGAAAAAAGATTTTATTTTTTTAGAACAGTTTTAGGTTCATAGCAAAATTGAAAGGAAGTTATCGAGAGTTCCCATATACCCTCTGTACATGTGTGTATATGTACATGTAGACACATGTACAGCCTCCCCATTATCCTCACCAGACGGGTACAGTGGTTAGAGGTGATGAACTGACATTGACACATCCTTGTCACCCACAGTCCAGAGTTTACATTAGGGTTCACTCGTGGTGCTGTACATTTTATGGATTTAGACAAATGTATGACACGTAGCCATCATTATAGTATCATACAGAGTATTTTTACTGACCTAATTGTAATTCCTCCTTTGCCCCCTTTCCTTACCCCCGGAAAACACTAATCTTTTTACTTCCTCCATAGTTTAGAGCACTGTTTTTCTTTTGTTTGTTTTTTAATTAAAGGTTATTGGGGTGACAATTGTTAGTAAAGTTACATAAATTTCAGGTGTACAATTCTGTATTACATCATCTATAAATCCCATTGTGTGTTCACCACCCAGTAGAGCACTGTTTTTTACAGTTGGAAAGGTAAGGAAGTGGAATGATTTCTTTCGCTCAGTATTACTTTTTACACCCATTCAGCATTAGCTCATGTATTTACATTGAGTCATCAATCAGCACGCATTTAAGAAGCCCTCTCCAGGAGGAAACCATAGTAGTTATCTACCTGGGAGATGCAGGAAGACTAGCTGTAGGTAGGATTCACGAGCTGCTTACCAATCTTGTTAGGGGGATAGACAAGATATGTGCCTATCTCTACATCTCTTTACATCTCTGTTGTTATGTGTATATATGTTATTGCCTATAGAGTTAGAGCACTGAAACATTTTTCAGATCTTCAAACATCTGCTAATTGAGAAAGTGAGTAAATATAACCAGAAGGTTTTGAGAAGATTTGAAATGGAACATCTTCTTTTTAGAAGCTCGTAATGCCTGCTTAGTAGCCTTTCATGAGGACAGAGAAGGGTTATTCTTTGAAAAAGCTCCTCTTTTGTACAGCAGCAGCCTGAATGGTCAGGAGCTGGCAAAGCCTTTTCTGATGTTTGTTGGAGAAGCTGTGGAAATAATTTTGTACCTTAGATTCTGTGATTTATCTCCATTATGATTTTAATAAATCCCAATCTCCATTACTGGGATTTATTTTAAGGCTTTGAAAAACTGGGCGTGCTGTGGTCTCAGAATTATTTTTTTATTAAATATTGTTTCCCTGGCTGCATTTCTGCACAGTGGGCTGTGTTAGCATCAGAAATGCCATTGAATAATAATAATTATAGTAATTATATATACTACATATGTATAATTATTATATATAATGGAAAAATTATATATAATGGTGTGTGTGTGTGTGTGTGTGTGTGTGTGTGTGTGTGTAATGGAATTGGGTTCCAATTCTATTCAGCTGAACTTAGTATATGAGCTGCCGAAGCGGGCACTGTATTCTGCTGAATTTGATGTTTTATGTTAGTGACTCAGTTTTGGCATTTTAAAAATGAAGATAATTGATAAGTACCCTATTAGACTGGGCACAATCATGCTTGGAAAGAGATTTGAACCCTTGGAGTGCTTTGAATGCAAGTTATTATTTATTTCCATCAATGTGTTTTACAGGTTAACATCTTAGACAGGAAGGAAATCTCCACTGTATTGTCAGTTCAAGACTGACTTCCAAAGGAGAACTAAGTAAACATGGTGGACAGGGAGGCTGGGAAGGCCTGACTCTTTCCAGAAGCAGCACTGTTACCTTGCTGTACTTACGAACTAGAATTGCCACCTTTCTCTCAGAGAATCTTATTTTTGAAAGACAAGTTGCACTTTTTGCTCCCAATACAAAGACACATTCCAATGTCTTTCTTCCTCCCTTCCCTCAAGCTCATCAATTCCCTGTTTCAGTGGGTACTTCCAAGAGAAATCGAGTGAATCATTCAGCAAAGAGAAAACATCAACCATCAAGAATCTTCAACATTGATTTGGAACCCACTTTAATTTAGTTTAAATCATGACTAAACAATAAGCAAGAGACGAAAGACTGAGGGAAAGAGAAAAGTGAGGCTAATCTAGTGAGGTCCATGGAAATAAACTGGAATCTACTGAGTGCACACTGAGCTCTGAGCCATGTGCTGAGGAAAATAGAAAAAAAATAAAAAATAAAATTAGATTTTGGCCTCCAGGAGCACAGAGTCTAGTAGAGGAGAAAAGCATGCTTATAGTTTATGAGACACGAAGAAACAGTTTATGGCTATCACCAAGACCATTACTTCCCTTTCATTTCCAGAATATGGAACCCTCTTTCTTCCCTCCCAAAGGGATATGGAAATCCATCTGCAATCTCTCTTACTGTCTTGGAGAGTATTCTGGTAACAGAAGGACACCTTGCCTGGGTGAGGAAAGCCAGAATCAGGGTCATATCCTATGGATGTTACTACCTCTGGCAGCATGACCCATTGTAGCAGACTCTCTCCCTGATCAATTCACAGACACTTCCAGTACCACAAATGGCTCTGCCAATGCTTGGATATGAGGGGTTCAGATTCTTGGTCTCAGAGTCCTGACCTTTTTTCCTTCTCTGCTCGCTCAGCGGTTTCCTCCCTAGACTCAGAAAATGTCTTCTCATAGTCTTTTAAACACACAATTTATGACATCTGCATTCCTGGAAAAATGGAGCCATCTTCCTATTCTCCTAAGGGTGGCTACTTTGACAATGATTACTATTGTAAGGACCACCAAGGTGACCTTCCATCACATCCTTTGTTAAAGGGGCAAAAAAAGCAAAGAAAATAAATACAAGAATGGTCAATTATCAAGTAAGCAAAGAAATACATGCTGAGCAGCAACAAAATGACATTTTAGTATTCTTTATTTGATCTCCATGATGAAGCCCATGGAGTTGTTATTGTTCCCATTTTGTTGAACAGAAAGCTGAGGATCTATACATTTACTAGAGCCAACATTGCATAGTTTCTGTTGCCCAGGCTAGTGTTCCTACCACAGCTGCTCCTAGATCAAAAGAGGAAGCACTTCCTGTGGGTTGGAATGTTCTAGGGGCAGGTTTCTGAAGATGAGGTATTTGAACTGGCTCTTGACTGAATTATAGGCTTTGGCTAGACAGTGGAAGCAGGCAAGGCTATTCCTGGCCAGGGAGGATTAGCACGCCGAAAACCACAGGTTGGGAAAGTGGAAGGTGTATTTGGAAGATTGTGTGTAGACTGTTTTGGCTGGAGAGGAAGGTTCATTCATATAATAAAATGGCCTCCAGCCAAAAAGAGGAGAACAATGAAAACTGCTTCTGCCATTGTTGTGATTTGGGAGTTTCAGGAACCTCTGTTAAATGAGGATAAACAGGGCTGACCTTCTCTCACAGTCTGGGATTCTGAATCATCAGTGCCTGGGTCATGGCGTGCTCCATTATCTGAGCCATGATATTATATTCACCAGCTCTTTTGTGCAGTTGAATTTTAGCTCCATTGAAGTGGTCTTCTCAGTGTGAGCTCAATAGCAATGGGCACGATGGTGGTTTTTCTGTGTTGCCAGAAACCAGGTCTGAATTTCTTCCAGCGCCTCCTGCTCTAAAGCACCTCTTATGATTAATTAACCTTTTGTGGAGTAACTAGGACATCTGTGTGGGATGAGATGTACTTTGGTCAGACTTCAGTTTTCAGTTGTTCAGCAAGAGGGTAATTAATTATAAGAGCTGAATCTGAACAGAAGATTGTTGGAGGAAATCCAAATGAAGCAAAACATCTAATTATCAATGAACAGGAAGGTTCCTTTTTTTTTTTAATTGTTGTTGTGGGGGTGAGTAAAATAGTACTGTATAAATAAGAGGTAGTAACAACTTCAGATGCCTGCGTGGAGTGTACACATAATGCTAAAAAGATGAGATATTTGTGTTTTTGGCAACAAAAGTACAATGAACAAACCATAACTAGACATATAGGAAACAGAGGCCAAGTTAGTGTCTAAAATAAATATGTATTTCCCTTTGATATAATTGTTGTGTTTAATTTAACAAGGACACATCTCAAATCATCTGGCTCTTATTACCACAGACAAATAACAATAAGCACCTCTTGTCTAGAGGAGCAGGTTGGAGTAAGATGCAAAGTAAGAGATAAAATGCAGGAAGCTAAAAACAGGGCGAAATCAATGTCTTTAATATAAATGGCCACTGTGATAGAGATGGTTCCTCAATGCTTCACTTCCTGATGTGAAACACCTACAGTATTTAGTTCACATCTACATGATACAATCTCCCACAAAACCCTGAAGCCTGACACAGCCAGAGATTCTAGCTTGACTTACTTCACTATGATGAGGGGTACCTTAGTGAAAATGTGAGAAATTTCCACTTTCAAACAAAATGATCCGCAAGGTGAGTTGTTGTCCACATCCACTGATAACTTGTAAACAAATGCTATGTGATTCGACTTCCATGAGGGAATGTGATTCTAGTTCACGTTTATAAATATCACCAGGCTTCCGATGGCATGATGATGCTATTTTCTTTTGTACCTATTTCTCCTGCTGCTATGAAATAGTTTTGATTACTACATAGTGTCTTTCTTGCTACTTCTGTTGCCTCGTGTTAGCACTTGCTACCTACTTTTTGTGTGTCCCTTGGTTTCTACAAGTTTCTATGGTATGTTGTTGGGAGACGATTTTTCATGGGTCTCTTGCATTTCGGTACACCTTGTGAGCAGAGGCATTGCCGCTTTGTTCTGGGCTGTCTTTTCATGGTTGTTTGTAGAGCGAGCAGACTTGGAAAATGGTGCTAGTATCTCCCTTCAGAGCAGAGGGCAGCTTTATTTGCTGTTCTGTATGATAATGTCTCTTCAAGGGCAAAGGGAGGGCAGGTTTGCTAGTAATTCATTAGGAAAGATTTAGGCTTCTTAAGTTAGAGATGCCTCAGGTGGCACACCTACATCATACGGCTGCTCTGGGTCACCCCTTTGAGGCTTAGAGGGGTGAGGGACAAGGGGAAGGCAACTATGAAGTCATGCAGCTTGCTGTGCTGTGAATAATAAATCCTTTTTTCTGACCCACGTGTCTTGTGGCTTCCGCTTGCATCCACAAAGAGTGGCAGGCTCTATTGGTAGCTTGCATGGAAGGTCAGATTTCTCCATACTTCTTGACATGTGTGTCTTACATGCAAACCCTCGAGAAGATCTGACTAGGTCAGTTAGTCACCATCCAGTATAGACGACCCCTGTAGCGCTTAGCTCTTAGGCTAGAGCAACTTACAGACCAGTCAAGAGATTGCTGCCTTTGGATCCAGTACTCCTGCTTGGACCGGCCATCTGTGGCCAATATTTCCAGGTCACTGTTTAAATATTAGGGCCTGTGACGGAGAGGAACTCATTGAAAGGGGGCTGTGAACTTGGCAAACCCTTTGAAGTTGTGTAACTTACCAGTCCTCTGCCTAAAGAGGAAACATTTGGTAAATCTTGTGTTCTTCATACTGGATATTGGAAACTTTAGAGGTTCTGTCTTTGTATCTATTTCACCATTGGAAGAGCAGCTGTGCAGTTTGCTGGGATTACCTCGACTGGCATTGACCTGGATTGGCCTAAATCAATCAGTCTTTTATCCACTGTGATTGATGCAGAGGAGGCCTGTGACTTTCAGGCATTGCTTGGGGAGCTCTCTCTATTTTTCGGGATGACCTGGTACGGAAATGTGAACTCTAAACTAAAGCTTCCATTTTGTCACTGTATTAGAGTTTTCCAGAGAACAATAACCAATATTACTATATAACAATGTTACTGTAAAACATATACTGTATGTCCATAATAATATAGTATATGTATATATATAATTTCCATATGTATGTCGAGATTTATTATGCAAAATTGGCTCATGAGATTTTCAAGACTGAGGAAGTCCCACGATCTGCTGTCTGCAAGCTGGAGACCCAGGAAAGCCTGGGGTGTAATTTCAGTCTGAGTCTGAAGATGTAAATCCCAATTTGAGGGGAGGGAAGATGAGATGAAATATCCAGCTTAAGCAACAAAGCAGGAAAAAAGAGGAAAATTTCTCCTTCCTCTTCCTCTTGTTCTTGTATTTAGACCCTCACTGGATAGGATGAAGTCCACCTACATTGGGGCGGGCAGTCTAATTCACAGAGTCCACCAATTGAAATGCTAGTCTTATCCAGGAACACCACCACAGACATGTCTGGGAATGCTGTTTAATCGTGGCACCCTGTGGCCAGTTACGTTGACACATAAAATTAACCATGACAGTCACCAAGAGGGAAGTCAGCTTGAAAATAAAGCTGACTCTTAGAGGAAGAAAAAGCCAAGAGAATAACTAAAATTGGAGCCAGAGGCTTCATCAGATTATCTCTAATTTCTGGGTTTTTCAGTGATAGGAGCCAATAAATTCACTTTATTGTTAATGCCTGTTTGAATTGGGTTTTCTATTACTCACTAACAAGAGCTTCCTTAGTGATTCATTTACTAGTTTTCATCACGTCTGGAGGTCACTCAAGGGTTAATGTTCCGAGATTATACAGGAAATACAGACATCTTTCTAAAGCTGGGACCGTGCACTTTAGTCCTGGAGACAGCCCATACAACACTGTCACGATGTAATTCACTGCTTTTCCCCCGGCGCCTGGCACATGCTACACGCTCATAAACATTTGTGGAATGAATCCATGAATACTGCCTATGTCTCCCCAGGACGACCTGTTATTTCATGACTCTGGTCATACCTCCTTGATTGCCTTGACTTGGCTTGTTGCTGCAGAATTTCGAGGATGAGGTTAGTTACTAAGGAGTTAAATGAAAAGACGAAAAAATAAAATAAAATCATGCTGTTTCCACACACAGTGGTGACTCATGTCATCTTGGGCTCCACATTCTTGAGGGATGGGTTTCCACATTGGTGATTAGCAGACCAGGCCATCCTACTTAATCAGAAGTTATAATTTTGGTTTGAATTGTTCAGTGGTCCATTATAATCTCCAGCTTACATCTTGTGGTAAAAGGACAGACTAACTAGTTTCGCGGAAGTACGATGCTATTTTCTTCAGAAAATAATCAGACCTCGTGCTGTGTTTTAGATCTCAGCACTGCTTCTTTTAAAGAGTAATGCAAAAGAGTAATGTTTTTCTAACTGAAACTACCGAATTAAAAATCAACTACCAATTAAAAAGCCAAGACAGAGATAGACTTACCTGTGTATAGTTATCACTTCTGTCTGTTATAAGTGGGAGTAGCAATAGGAATCACACCCAAAGAGAGAATAGTACAGCTTTGCAAACTATGGCTGAGCCATGTTCAAATGATGAAGAATCGTGGTGGGACCACAGGTTAATACTCCCAGCTTGCCAGGCCACATGCTTGCTGATATCAGGGTTTTCTAGTGGATGTGGAAAACAGTTGACATCAGAATATCTGGGGTCAGCATAACTTAATATGCACTGACAAAAATCTAACCCGAACAGCTTTCCCCAATGTTCAGAGTGTTCTCTTCGTCCTTTTCAAATGCTTTGTTATGTCCAAAGAATGGGAGGACATCACCTTATGCCTCTTGGCTATGAACAGCAAATCCAAATTGCAACAAGTAGGAAGCAGGGTTCTTGTTCAATGACCGACTGGGAAGAAGGCAGGAAGGCTTGTCTCCCCAAGGGTGCATCATTTATACTACTAAACCCACCCATGCACTTTGGAATATCTTCCTGGAATAGCTAAGGTGGTTCAAAAAGCAATCTACTTCAAGTAATTGTCTTATATGTAGACTTAAATCCAAGACCTTACATCACTGCGGAGAGTAAAGTACCTGCTGCAATTGCACACAGACAAAGGGCTCCCTGGTCAAACTTGAATTCAAAGAAATTCTTTTGCCAATGAAATTCTCCATAGTTTTCCTGATCAGGTGGCATTTCAGTCTTCATTATTTCATTAATGTAGTTTTAGGCACACTGATTGTCTTAAAATCCAGGCTATCTCTGTTTATTTCCTTGAGTAATTAGGAGTCCAAAATATCATGCCATTGCCACTTTTCCTGAAACATCTTGACAGGTTTATTGCCAACTGACTTTTCTGATCAGAAAGAAAGAAAGAAAAAAATCCCTATTAACCATTTCCCTATGGCATCCTTCCCAGAAGTAAAATTCTCAGCAAGGCTACTTAACAATTTCTTACTTGCTCATTTTTTTTTCTATAATGAGACTGCTAGCGGAAACCCATATAATGGAAATCTCCATTGTTTACCGTGGATCCAAGTTTTGTAATCTGCATCAAGAAAGCACTGTCAATATCCTTTGTCTTTCTGGGTGGTGTTTCTCCTCTTGTCATTATACAAGTTCTCTTTACCATGTTTCTACCTTCATGTGTCTGTATTTCTGTAAAGGAACATATCCTCTTACTATAGCACCATGATTATACTTAATTTGCTCTGTTATTCTCTAGTGCTTTTTTTTTCTTTAAACATGGATTTATTTCATCCAGCTATTCCAAGAATAGGAACCATATCTTCTAATTCTTTTTATGCCTTTAGATACCACTTAACACATTGAAGAGGGCTAATAACTTTGCTTCCCTGGTAATATCAGTTTACCGGTCTTAGTTTCCTTTGCATTAGTTGGCTTTCCTTTAAAGAATATCCCTCAAATTTATTTCTTATAATGAATAGTTAAAGTGTGTGTAAGCCGTTCTCAGGCCTCTTACAAGCTCATTTGACCTGGTTGCAGATACATTGAAACTGGATTTGACTGGAAAGGACTCTTAGATATATAAACTGTGACTGGATACATTCCTTATATTTAACTCAGCATCTCATTCGTGGTGTTTTTCTTTCTTTTCTTTTCGTTTTCAATTACAGTTGACATTCAGTAGTATTTTACGTTAATTTCAGGTGTACAGCATAGTGGTTAGATACTTATATAATTTAAGAAGTGATTCCTCTGGCTAGGCTAGTACCCACCTGGCGCTATACATAGTTATTGCCATATCATTGACTATATTCCCAATGTTTTATTAGGTTGATGCAAAAGTACTTGCGGTTTAAAGGGTTAATAATTGCAAAAACCACAGTTACTTTTGCACCAACCTAATACTTTACATACTCATGATTATTTTGAAACTACCTATTTATACTATGTAATCCCTTCATCTTTTCCACCCTGCCCCCAACCCCCTCCCATCTATCACCCCAACATATCTAGTACCCATCTGACACCATACATAGTTATTACAATACTATTGACTGTGTTCCTTATGCTCTACCCTACATCCCCATGACTACTTTGTAACAACCAATTTGTACTTCTTAATCCCTTCCCCTTGTTTCACCCACACTCCCAACCCCCTCTCATCTGGTAACCATCAAAATGTTATTTATATGAGTTTGTTTCTGTTTTGTTTATTTTGTTCTTTAGATTCCACATATAAGTGAAATCACATTGCATCTGTCTGTCTGTGTCTTACACTCCACTCAGCACAGTACCTTCCCAGTCCATCCATGCTGCCACAGATGGCACGAACCCATTCCCTTCCATGGCTGAGCAATATTCCATTGTATATGTGTACCACCTCCTCTTTATCCATTCTTCCATCGACAGACACCCAGGCTGCCTCCACATCTTCGCCATTGTAAACAAGGCTGCAATGAACAGATGGATATACACGTCCCCTCAAAGTAGCATTTGTGTTTCTTTGGATAAATACCTAGAAGTGGGATTACTGGGTGCTTCTTCATCCCCTGTTACAGCTATTGATATAGAGTCTATTTTGTCTGGTATAGTATTGCTACCCCAGCTTTTTTGTGAGTGTTTTCATTTCCATTTTACAAAATATCTTTCCATCCCTTTACTTTCTGTCAGTGTGTGTCTTTCAGTCTGAAGTGAGTCTCTGGTAGGCAGCATATGTAAGGGTTTTGTTTCCTTATCCATTCAGCCCTCCTATGTCATGAGATTGAAGCATTTAATCTATTTATATTGAAAAAATTGTTGATAGATATGTAGCTATTGCTATTTCATTATTCATAATTTTGCTCTCTTTTTTCTTTCGTCTTAAAGAAGTCCCTCTACCATTCCTTGTAATACTGGTTTGGTGTTGATGACCTTCTTTAGCTTTTTTTTTGTCTGGGAAGCCCTTTATCTATTCTTCAATTTTAAATGATGGCTTTGCTGGGCAGAGTTACCTTGGTTGTAGGTCCTTGCTTTTCATCACGTTGAATATTTTGTGCCAATCCCTTTTAGCCTGCAAAGTTTCTGTTGAGAAATCAGCTGACAATCTTATGGGGGCTCCCTTATAAGTTACTAGTTGCTTTTCTCTTACTGCTTTTAGAATTTTCTCTTTGTCTTTAATTTTTGCCATTCTAATTATAATGTGTTTTGATGTAGGTCTGTTTGAGTTCATCCTGTTTAGGACTCTCTGTGCTTCCTCGACTTCTATGTCTATTTCCTTCACCAGGCTAGAAAATTTTTCAGTCATTATTTCTTCAAATAGATTCTCAATTCCTTGCTTTCTCCCTTCTCTTTCTGGTACCCCTATGTTGTTATGCTTGATGTTGTCCCAGAGATCTCCTAAACTATCTTCATTTTTTTTTTGGATTCTTTTTTCTTTCTGCTGTTCTGATTGGGTGTTTTCTGCTACCTTGTCTTCCAAATTGTTGATTCAATCCTTTGCTTTATCTAATCTGCTGGTGATTCCTTCTAGTGCATTCTTCATTTCAGTTATTATATTCTTCACTTCTGACTGGTTCTTTTTCATGGTTTCTGTGCCTTTTTTTTATGCTTGCTATCTCTTCATTGAAGTTCTCACTAAGTTTCTTGAGTATCCTTATAACCACTGTTTTGAACTCTGTATCTGGCAGGTGGCTTGCCTCTATTTCCTTTAGTTCTATTTCTGGAGTTTTCTCCTGTTCTTGCATTTGGGACGTATTTCTTTGTTTCTCATTTTAGCTGCCTCTTTGTGTTTGCATCTATATAGTAGGTAGATTTGCTATGTCTCCCAGTCTTGGTCAGGTGGCCTTATATAGTAGGTGCCCAGTGGGACCCTGGCACAGTTTCCCTGGTCACCTGCTCTGGGTGCTCCAGGAGTGTCCCTTGTGTGAGTTGTGTGTACCCTCATGTTATAGTTGAGCTTTGATTGCTATGGGTGTGTCAGTGGATGTGACTGACCCGCAGGCTGACTGGCTGTGGGGTATGGCCACATCTGCAGCTTATGGGCTTCTATGCCAGGTATTACCCTACTGAGTGGGATTTGCCCCAGTAGGCTCTGATACCTGTTGAGACCACCCTTTGGTTGTGCTACTTATGGGGCTAATGAGTAGTGCTCTGATGTGATTGAAGCCAATCTCCAAGTATGTTGGTTCTGAGGCCTTTTGGGAGGAGCTCTGTTGTAGGCCCAGGTCACCCACTGCCTGTGACTAGCTGTGGACTACCTGGTAGGAGCTACAAAACAATCTGCAGTTGTTCGCTGCCTGTGCTAAACCTGGAGGCACATGGGGGAGGCCACCCTGTGAACCGAGGACATCTGCCACCAGTACCGGACCTGG